>NC_054375.1:128648916-129338499 GCF_017654675.1 Xenopus laevis | reverse complement strand
GGCCAGCTTAAATATATTGCAGTATATGGACAAACAATCCCTGTTTTGTTTAAAGGGTAAGGCATTTTTCAGTAGCAGTATGCACAAAGTGTCTCTGTCTCTAGACCGGCCCTTCCTGTCAGTGCAGACGCTATGGGTTTAAGTATCTACCTCCGGAGGCAGGACAGAAGAAGAAACTTCAGGCTCCACCCTCCTCATATATTCTGATGCTCCTCCTAATTCCTTCAGTTTTTTCTTCTGTCCTGCAGGAGGTTAGGACAGCAGTTTATTTTTTTTTTTATCTTATCTTCTTATTTATTTTACAAGGACCTATTACAGGTCGTCATCAGCTGGCCCTATACTACTCCACAGGACTGGTTGAGGAGCAAAAAATATGGGACTTATCCTGCAGCACAGTAAAGTCTCTCAGAGACAACTACTGTGCCCAGCTACCACACCCCATACTCCACAGAAGGAAACAGCATCGGTAGCGCAGGGGGAAGTAAATCGGAGCTGACACAGCTACCGCACTTCCGACTTGCTGATTACAGGACTCAGCGCCAAACAGCTAGCCGCACTTCTGGGTTAGTTTACCATGGCGCCACAACGTGGTGCATGTACACTACGTGGCCGCCATTTTGTCGCTGTCTTCAGGCGCGCAAGTCCTACAGCAGCGGCGCCATCCTCAGCGCTACCAGAGACACAAGGCCTGCACAAGGATTGAGGTATACATGGGGATCATAAGGGCACGTTACTATCTACAATCTGTAGGATATACACGCCTACTCAGATATATAGACTGGCCACAGACATAGATATATTAATGCTCACACTATTACTTGTTACAGCTACTAGTGATTCTATTTATAAGATGCAGACATGCTCTTTTTTCTGTCACACAGATACAACATCTGTTTAAAGTGGAAGTCATGGATACAGACAATGTATAACTCCTCGGATATGAATCCTACCATCCCTACACCTAAGGCCAAAAAGAAGCAAGCCAAGTGTTCAAACAACCAGTCTAGGAAATGCAAAAAATGTAAACATTCATTACGCAGAGGGGAACAAGAGATCTGTCAGGATTGTGCAGAACCATCAGACTCTGCCAGTTTTATCACCTAATCCCATCCTATCTCAGGATATTGAGGAGACCCCTCAGATTAGTGACACACAGGGACAAAACCCTTCCACTTCAGCAAAAACACCTCAATTTGAGGAATTATTTGATTGGATTAAGTCCACAATTCAATCATCGGTAGCCAAAGTACCGAGCCACAGTAAAAAGCCACAACTCATTTTAGATATAAATTCTTCTGAATCTAGTGACATCAGTGATCAGGATAGTGACCCAGAATGGGGTGAGCTTTCTATTAATGACAATTCCTCCGATGACTCTGACAACGAACATCAGTACCACTTGCTGGCAGGCAGGGCCGGAACTAGGGGTAGGCAGAGTAGGCACGTGCCTAGGGCGCAAAGCTGGGAGGGCGACAGGCACGTACCTCCTCTGTCGCCTACCCCAAGTCTGGTTCCCTTCTCTGTCCGACTCTGCATTTTTTCTCTCTTTTTGCGCTTCTGCGGGGAAGGGTGGGGGGTCGTCTTCAAGATTTTTTTCCTGTTTGGCAAACTCACATACAAGACAACTGGGTTCTTTCAATCATCAACGAAGGTTACAGAATCCCATTCGACACAATGCCCCCTTGCACATTCAAACGCTCGGTCTTACCAAAGAACCCCATCAAATTATAAGCACTAGTCACGATAGTCAACGAACTCCTTGCCAACAATGTCATTGTGACAGTACCTTTAAAAGAACGTTACAAGGGATTCTACTCAAACTTGTTTCTAATTTCAAAAAAGGAGGGCTCCTTCAGACCAGTGCTCAACCTGAAACCGCTAAATCAGTTCGTGACCAAGCAAAAATTCCGCATGGAATCAATTCGATCAGTACTCATGTCAATGACAGAGCAATGCTACATGACGAAGGTGGATCTGCAAGATGTCTACTTACATGTTCCCATCAGGGAGATCTCCCAACGGTACTTAAGGTTCACGATTCTCGAAAGACACTACCAATTCAGAGCTCTTCCTTTCGGCCTGTGCACGGCACCCCGGGTTTTCACAAAGATCCTCAGCCCTCTCATTACGTGTCTCAGACGAACAGGGATCACTCTCTCCCCATATCTGGACGATCTCCTGATAAGGGCGACATCATGCGAACAATGTCTGAGTGAAACTCAAGTTTGCGTCACCACGCTCCAGCAACATGGCTGGCTCATAAACTACAAAAAAGAGTCAACTCCGACCGTCACAGCGTATCCAATTCCTAGGAATGTGGTTCGACTCTTCCATCCAGACGATCTCACTGACTTCAGAGAAAATTCAAAATATTACGCTCACAGCTCAACATGTCTCCGTCCAGACCACAGTGTCGGCGGAAATCTGCCTTCGCCTATTGGGCTACATGGTGGCGGCACTGGAGGCCCTGCAATTCGGCAGGTTTTACATGAGACTTTTTCAAAATCATTTCTTACACCACTGGAACAAGGATCATTTCAACCTGTCACAACAAATTCCAATGACCAACTCAGTCAGGCGTTCATTAAGATGGTGGACACTCAAACCCAACTTGATTGGCGGGAAAACATGGACTTTGCAGCAATGGACAGTAGTCACCACGGATGCCATTCTAACGTGCTGGGGGGCAACCTTTCCGCCCCGCACTTGCCAAGCAATCTGGTCACCAGAGGAGGCGAAATTAGAAATCAATGTTCTGGAGATCAGGGCAATAAGGAATGCCATCTTTCATTGGTCACAAGAACTGTCGGGTCAACCTCTCAGGATACAATCAGACAATGCCACAGCAGTAGCTTACTAACAAACAAGGAGGTACTTGCAGCGCAATGAGGGAAGTAATTCAAATACTAGAATGTGCGGAGTCCCACGTTCCTGCACTCTCAGTGGTATTCATTCCATGTATCCTGAACTTGGAAGCGAATTACCTCAGCCGGCAACCTCAGCCGGCAACAGTTAAACCATCCCGAAGTTTTCCAACAAATCATGTCCAGATGGGGGGCACCAGACATAGACATGCTAGCGTCAAGACACAACTGCAAGGTGCCTACTTACTGCGCCAAGTCTCAGGACCCGGGGCAGTGTTTGTGGACGCTTTAGTCATACCATGGCGTTTCCACCACTTGCCCTGTTACCAAGGATCATCCGCAAGATCCATCAAGAACGGACACAGACCATCCTCATCGCCCCAGATTGGCCCGAGGAGGGCATGGTACTCGGAGATTATAAATATTTTAGCAGCTCCTCCAAGGCGGCTACCTCTCAGAAAGGATTTACTGACTCAAGGACCAGTAAAACACAACAATTTACAATGTCTGCATTTGATGGCATGGTTATTGAATCCGAAATATGGCTTTCCAAGGGATTCTCCAAACAGGCCACAGACATTC
The DNA here is from genome assembly GCF_017654675.1 of Xenopus laevis. Taxonomy (NCBI): domain Eukaryota; kingdom Metazoa; phylum Chordata; class Amphibia; order Anura; family Pipidae; genus Xenopus; species Xenopus laevis. Next base: position 129,335,053 of record NC_054375.1, on the reverse strand, counting down.
TACTGAAAGCAAGAAAACAGTCCACAACTAAAGCCTATCATATGACATGGAAGACGTTCATTGAGTGGTGTGAAGCAAGGGACTCACCTTGGCGCCAGGCTTACAAGCAAACCATTGTTGAATTTCTCACTCAGGGTTTCCAGTTAGGACTTACATTAGCCACTCTCAAGTTTCAGCTCTCTCACTCCTACTTCAACACCAGTGGGCCAGGGAACCAGACCTTATCCAGTTTTTACAAGGGGTAGGCAAGGTTAGGCCTCCGTTTAGGGACCCTACACCACCGTCAGACCTTACTACTGTACTAACAGCATTACAAGGCCCACCTTTTGAACCATTGGCTTCATGCTCCCTAAAATTCCTTACTTGGAAGATGACTTTCCTCTTAGCTATTACATCCGCAAAATGGGTGTAGGATATGGCAGCTTTATCCCAAAAGGAGCCCTGGCTCATACTGCACCAAGACAGGGCGGTGTTTCGAACAGTTCCAACCTTTTCTCCCAAAGTGGTCTCCTCTTTTTACATCAACGAAGAGATAAACTTACCTTTATTGTGCCCGAGACCCTCAAACATGAAGGAGAAAGAATTACACAAACTAGATGTGGTCAGGGCGGTTAGATACTATTTAGATAGGTCCAAGCCCTATAGAAAAACTGATACGTTTTTGGTCACTTATGGTAGAAACAAAGGGTCACCTGCTTCTAAAATGACAATTGCTAGGTGGTTGGTGGACAAAATAAATTGTGCTTACGATCTCAGTAAACAACCCAGACCTTTTAAGGTCAAGGCACATTCCACCAGAGCACTGAGTACTTCTTGGGCTCTCTATAATTCAGCTACACCTGAACAGATTTGTAGATCGGCCACTTGGGCCTCACTTTCCACACAAAATTTTACAAACTACACGTTTTTCACTCAGCCCCTGCAGCTTTTGGTAGAAAAGTCCTACAAGCGGCAGTGAGGCACTAGTAATTATTGCACCCGCCCAAATTGGGGACCAGATTTTCCGGTAAGTTAAAATCTATCTGTCTTAAATATATTGATAATGGGTTGAGTGCAGAGGACTCTTGTATTTGTCTATATGTATTTTGTGGTCACAGCCTCATTGCACCCCCGCCTAATGGTTTTAAAAATTAGTGGTGAGCACAACTTTTCCTTGTTTGTTATATGTGTGTATATATATATATAATGAGAGTACTGCCTATATAGTAATCACGGATGCCTGGGTGCCAAATAAATTTGATTTCTTCTCCATAAGACCTGCGAGTGCGGCTTCATCTTTGCATTGTGTGTGTGTGTATATATACCGTATATACTCGAGTATAAGCTGAGTTTTTCAGCACCCAAAATGTGCTGAAAAAGTCTACCTCGGCTTATACTCGAGTCAATGACGGGAATGGCTGAACCTGATGGAATTGCCCCCAGACGGCTGCAGCAGTGACTTTGTGCTTTCGAGGTAGCGGCGACTTTCTCCCCAATACTTTAGTTCTATGATGCGGCAATTCCCACGCTGCAATACACGGGACAATGTTTGATTTTTTTTGGCAACATAGTAGATGATGAAGCATTATGCAGGAGCCGCAGGGGGAAGTGACGTCACCGGTTTGATTATGGCAATCGCTATCTGAAGAGTAGAGCGCTTACTTTGAAGAACCGTAGCAGGATAAAGAATGTGCATATGGATTAACTGCTATAGCGGTTCGGGAGGCACAAAGGTGGCCATACTATTGAAGGTATTCTGTTGTTACACCTTTCCTTCTCCTTGTGCTCAGTGCTCGTTGCTGTGAAACTCCTGTGCAGCTGCCTGAGACATGGCATGCTGGAGAGGGCTGAGCTGCCGGAGACATTGTGTGTTTGCTTCTGGAAATTATTATTGATCCCAGATCGACCTCCACCCACCCGGCACCCCCAATCAGGTCCAGACTGAGAATTAAAATAGGCCCTGGCATTCAGTTACACAGAGGCCCAATCAGCCCAAACAGAAGCCCAAACAGCCCACTAAATACTGACTTGCTATGGCACCTTATAGCAGCCCCTCTGGCATTTGCCAGAACCCACCTATTGCCAGTCCGGGCCTGCCCCCAATGATGAAAAGTGCACAGTGGCCCCATCTCACCTCCCTGTGCCCTTATGCGCCTTTAAGCTTCTCTCACCTCGGCTCGCAATGCCCCCTCTCCCCTCCTCTCTGTTGCCCCTTCACTAACCCTGTGGCCAAGGAAGCAGTTTCGGCTAGTGCCTCTGGATCCCCCTTATCCACCTGCTGCCAGGCTGCTGCTTCCGCTTGTCTGCGAGTATCAATGATGAAAATAATAATGATTACACGTGAGCAGTGCTTTCCCTGCCCCTCTCTCTAGCAGATGTGCCCTGGTGCTTAGGGGCTGTTGACGGATCCCTTCATGCTACATGTCACACTGGACTTCACACACTCTCTGACCAAACAAGATTTGCCTTCTCTGCTGCTTCTCCCAACTTGGCCCATTTAAACATCACATATGTATGTATGTGTATGTAATGTATGTATGTGTATGTAATGCATGTATGTATATGTATGTATGTATATATGTATGTAATGTATGTATACCCTTACAACAGCAAGTGTGGACAGCACTGAGCTGTGACTGCAGCCTTTTCGGATCAGTAAGTAAGAGGCGAGTTCTTCCCTAGCAGAGCGCATGCATGAGTGTGTCTTCTGCTGAAGATGTCCTAAAATGCATTTCTCATCCCATGGCTTATACTCAAGTTTTACATGTTTTTGTAGGTAAAATTAGGTAGCTCGGCTTATACTCGAGTATATACGGTGTGTGTGTATATATATATATATATATATATATATATATATATATATATATATATATATATGTAGATAGAAGGACTCGCACACCATTTTTAGTGAATAAAACAGTGTTATTTTATTCTTAGATGCATTTAAGAATAAAATAACACTGTTTTATTCACTAAAAATGGAGTGCGAGTCCTTCTATCTACTTGTATGACGAAAATTGACCTACGCACCCGAAGTGATCTTAAATCTGGTAAGAGTGCATACACACAAAGACTGAGAAAAATGTATTTATCAAACAACTTCAGACTAACGTTTCAGCCCCATCAGAGGCCTCTCTGACTTTGAGAAAGGCCTCTGATGTGGCCGAAATGTTAGTTTGATAAATACATTTTTCTCAGTATTTTAAGTCCTGTGAGTACTAATTGTTTTTGGAATGGATGGAAATGAATCGTTGATCGTGCACCCAGGCATATGAACACTTTATTGCCGGCTATTTGGTGGTTTATATATATATATATATATATACACACAGTATATATATATATATATATATATATATATATATATATATATATATATATATATATATATATATATATATATATATATATATATATATAGTTTTTGAGAAATTTGAAAGCTGGAAAGAGTCAGAAGAGGAAGGAAAATAATTAAAAAACTATAAAAAATAATGAAGACCAATTGAAAAGTTGCTTAGAATTGTCCGTTCTATAACATCCTAAAAGTTAACTTAAAGGTAAACTACCCCTTTAAATCCTAAAGATGGAGATAGCCATAGCAAAGCAATAAGGGAAGACACATTTAGACTGTTACAGACAGTTGTATTTTATTGGTGCATTCTCCGTACGCACTTCTCCCTCTAGACAAGACCATGCATTAGGTTACATAACATTACCCGCAGCCCCACATTGGTGTTGCCCTATTGCCCCTCCCCCACACATCCCAGGTTGGTCTGTCATGTTTGCAAAGCAGCAGCTTCCCCCACCCCCTGCCTTGTGCATTATATGTGCTACCAGCTTTTTTGGAGCCTGAGAGATGGCCTTCCCTAACCCACCGTTCTATCGCGCCGATCACTCAGACAATGCATCGGCCTCTCTGGTAGCTTGAGGTGTCGTTTTTTGGATAATCACAAAGCTTTGTTCTTAATATGCTTGGAAAAGGGGGGATTGGGTGAGATGGGGCAGTGACAAAGGCCTCAGCTACAGGTAATAGAAATATATGGATGATAATGGTGTAGTATTAATCTCCTGTGAATGGCTGGTTTGTGATATTCTGCAGTGTCGGTAGGGAAGGAACTTAATGATATGTTTGCCCATCTGTTGGCCAACAGAAACACAACTTCACCATATAGTTGACTTATTTCTACTGGACCAGCGAGTCTTGCCATTTTCTCCCTTATGCTTGCCCAGTGATATCGTAAGACCCCCTGTAGAACTGTGTACAACAGCTGGGCACGTGGATTATTATCCTATTAGATATTCATACAGCAAAATGTGTTATGGTTAAGCTTTAATTCGGTAAAGCAGGTTTGGATCATTTTATTTTAACCTTCTCCATTGCCATCACAACAGGTAAAGAGATTAAGGGAAATAATGTTTTCTTTCACAAAATCTCTTCCAGTGGAACTTCTGGGGCTCTACACGTTCATGTTAGTTTGCTGCAGCTTTTTGTGAGATCTTTTCTTGATCCCCTGGCTTTGAGGTTTTGGGTTGGCCAGAGCTGCCTCCTTTCCCACCCTCTGGTGACTCTTTCTTCTCCTCTTTCCTGATACTGATGGTGCTTGTAGTGGAGCTTCTGCCACCGGAGTATGACCCAGAGGAGAATGGGTAGCCAATACCGAACATGCTGCCTCCGCCCACTGAGGTTAGACGTGTCTCCTCCCCTTCTAGGAGTTTCCTATAGAAAAAGACAGGAGAGGTGATTCTTAGATATATACAGTAGGGCAGTGCTTGTTGGACTTTCAGTTCAAACCTTCTTGAAATCTAACCTTGGGTCAGGGCCACCCTTAGCTACAGACATAGGAAAACATTATATCCAGTATATCCACTTACGTACAGTTTCAAGAAATCAGAAATGTTTTCACCCCATAGCTCACCCTAACTTGCCTTCAAGTTGGGCCATAAGCAAATATTTTTGTTTTCCTAATCCTCATCCCTAACTGGTAAAGCTCAAGTAAAGCTCTCCTGCCTCTGCTCCAGGCTCTCCTATATGGTTCAGCCCTACAGTTTAGGAACCACTGCAAAATGGGTATATAGAGTCCTGTTTATGATAGGGCATAGCTTGTAGTATTTATACAAGGAGACTACCCCATATTCTCCAGCCGTGATTATATCACCTTTGTAGCATATTGTTGGTGGCCAAAGTAAAGGATGCTTTTCTTTTGTAAGAAAGGAATTTGCTTTGCACTAATAAGAAGGAGTTTAAAAATAAAATATTATAAGTGTTGGCATATTGAGAGAAATTAAGTTGGTAAGCAAGGGTATAAAAATGGACAGTGGTTTTGTGTTAATATCCATGGTAATTATATTTTCATCCAACCCTCTGTAACCCATGGAAGGCTCTCGTTTACCTTTAGAGACAAGGGCCCTTAAGGAATATTCCACCATTAAGAACTGGAGACTAACAATTTGCATCTTTATATGTATCTTTAGATATTGATTTATTCTACATTTTATTTTTTGGCCATATCTAAAGGGAGAGATCATGTACCTGTAAGCAGCTATTTCAATATCCAAAGCCATCTTGACATTGAGGAGATCCTGGTACTCCCTCAGATGTCGTGCCATCTCTTCCTTTGTGGTCCTCAAAGCATTGTCAAGCTGGCCGATGGTATCCTAATGAGAAGAACGTATTTCATGATGTCAAAGAAAATACTAAATGAAATACCAGCTCACCTTGGGCTCAGACGATTTTAGGGTTTTTCTCAAAAGCACTGGTTTAAGTCTTCTAAAAATGTGGCCTATCTTCAAACCTACTGGACTTATTATATTCTTTAAAATTTTGAAGTGCATTTATAGCAGGAGTGAGGTGGCAAATAATAAAGGTTTAATGAAGCTTTAGCCCGCCCAACAAGAAATAACGTGTTACATATGCATTTGTCCTTTATTGGGAAGCCGTCTACTTGTAGGGGATCTCCAACAGTTCTAAACCTCAATCATAATCCAAATTATTAGTATCAAATAAAGTAAGAGGTCTCAGTTTGTTCCTTGTAACGTGTCCATGACTACTAACATTATTCCTTTAAATGTTATCATTATGTTCTAGGGATGGGTGAAGGGTGTGTGTGACCCTTTCTGAGCCTTTTCAGGAACTATATGCTGGAATAATGCTCATCAGTGCAGGGAACATACATGCTTTCAGCCAAAGAATATCAGTACTATCCCTTTTAGAGCATTACCTGCAGATGAGACATTTCTTCATTACTCCTATCCTCGGCTTCCTGCAGCTGCCTCTCTAGGGACTCGTTGGCACTGCGCAGAGCATCAATCTCCAATGTTCGTGCCTGGAGCTGCCGGCGGTACTCTGTGATCTCCTCTTTGGCCTGACGGACAGAGTCGTTATTCCGGGAAGCTTCCAGAGATACGTTGGCAATCTTGGCCTGGTACCACTCCTCGGATGACTGCTGATTGCGGGCAGACAGAACCTCGTACTGCATGCGGATTTCCTTCAGTGCAGCCGTCAGATCAGGCTTGCTAACCACATCCATCTCCACAGAGATCTACAAAAGATGAAGTTATATTCATCAATCTGAAACCTGAAAGGCATGAGACAGTGGCTGATTTATCTTCTCTTTTCCCTGGTCTTTATTTCATTGCACTTATATGCCCCCTATTGCAGTTTATAAGGATATTAGAGATGCTGCACATGCTCAGTAGGCTCTGGGCAGCTGTTGAGAAGCTAAGCTTAGAGGTCTGCAGAAATCATCAACGCATTAGCAGGAGGTTGGGGTGAAAGCTGTCATAGAAACTGATGCCACCAGGCCTGGATTTGTGAAAAGACCACCAAGGCCCGGGCCTAGGGTGGCAGAATTTTAGGGGGGTGGCATGAAGCCCAACCACACCCACATTGGTTCAGAAAGTCTAGGGCTGATCATGAGATACAATAGGTTTTTCAATTTCCCATTTGACAATCTCCAGTGCTCCTGACCTGTTTAATTTAATTAAAAATTAAAATTTTAGCATGTGCACAAATGAAGGGGAGGGGTGACAAATGGCAGTGGGCCTAGGGGCGCCAGCTATGTAAATCCGACCCTGGATGCCACAGGGCAGATTATTAATCAGTTCTGAAGTAGAATGTGATTTTGCATAATTAGATCTTCACTGCTAAAGGCCTATAGTTGCATTGGGCTGGTACAGAAGCTTAAAGGGCACCAATTGAGAAAATATATTATCCCCAACCAAAGGTGTGGGCTAATAGAGCTCGCACTCTGGTTGGGGGTAACAGTAGCTTTTTTTTAAAAGATTAAGCGCTAAGCCACCCACTCCTAGTACGAATGGCCATGTCGGTCAGAGCTTCTGACGTCAGGTGCATGCGAATAATTAGCAAGTTGCGGCATTCACTCATTATGCGCATGAATCTTCCCAAACATGGCCACTTGCACTGGTTGGGGGTAACTACTGTTACCCCCAACCCGAGTACAGACTCTGCTAGCACACACCTTTGAATCTTGGAATCTTTAATGCAGCTGTATTCGGCTTTTATTTGCATTAATTAGTGTAAAGGTATGGGATCCGTTATCCAAAAACCCCTTGCGGTTACATTACGGGAAATCCATCTTCCATAGACTCCATTTTAATCAAATAATTCTAATTTTTAAAAATGATTTCCCTTTTCTTTGCAATAATAAACAGTACCTTGAACTTGATCCCAACAGATATAATTACTCTTTCTTTGAGCAAAATACTAACATTGGATTTATTTAATGTTTTTTGTAGACTTATGGCATGGAGATCCAAATTACAGACCGATCCCTTATCCAGAAAGTCCAGATAATCTAAACCCTAGCATTCTGCAGAACAGGTCCCATACCTGTACATTGTATTCATTTGTATGTATTATTGTAATGTCCCCCTGTTTAATTTAATTTATTGTTCTGCTGTACAGTGCTGTGCACATACGTAGCAGTATATAAATAAAAATAGACGTATACAGTAGAACCTCAATTTTACATCCCCTGATTTTAAGTTTTCCCTCATTTTACATTGTTGTTTTGTGATGGCCTATATCTTATGGAAGTGTGAGGGTTCAACTCTGTAGGGTTGAAGGCAAGACAGAACTGCATTAAATCCTATACAATGCATATCCATAAGGAGGAGAAATAATCAGAGGATCACAAATCCTAAGTAATCTCTTGCTGGGTAAGAACATTGCAGGGGAAATTCAATATAATGGTGCGTAGCAGTAAAGCACTGCAGGGAGGGCAAACCCATTCAGATGGAATGGACATAGAGACAGTAATGTTGGACGGACACTCGGAAAACCAGATCAGATTTTATCCTTCAGGAAATAAGATTCCCTGTAGACAAGGAATTATAATGAGATTCTGCTATAAACTAGGGAATATCCTTGGCCCCTCTGTAAAAAAACAATTTGCATCATGTTACCCCCCCCCCATACACACACACACTTGTGTAACCTTGAGTGAATGGTTTTGAAGGTATGGGAGGGTGTCGGGGGTTGCAGCTCCTTCCGAGTTCACCTTCATTATCAGTTCTATCAGAAATTCTGCTCAGTCAGGGGTGACTGTTGCTTTCTCTGAACATAGGAGAGGTAAGAACTGGGGTTAAAGAGGGGGTGTTATCAGGCATCTGAGTTTTTACTCCCTTGCTAATATAAAGGTGTTTCCTCATATAAAGGTGTTTCCTAATATAAAGGTGTTTCCTATGCTCCCTGCAGGTCTAGGGAGACAATGGGACACATTTATCATCAACGTATGAAAACAGAGCGCTCGCCATTCACTTGATAGGGATTTTTTAGTGGGTGACAGTGAGAGTTTACCCTTTGATAATTACACACCTAAAAGCCCATACATTTTACACTAATAGACTCGACAGAGAGAGATGAAACTGCACCGATTGTTTATGTTTCATACAACTGCTGCTCCGTGTGGCCCTGGAAAGTAGGTTCGTGCGGGGCCCCTACTAAACACAGTGCTGTCTAACAAGCATTACAAACGGTTACAAGCTATAGTAGAATAGGGACACAGTATCACGTACAATTGATCCGTATTCATCAGTAGCTACAGACAGTCCATGCACGAGGGCATATATATATATATATTTGTGTCATTTCATATAAAATTCTGTGTCCAGCTGCAGCCATGTTCATAGGGTGGGTTCCATGCGCCTCTGCAGTGCAGGGCAGTTGCATAATACAGGGTGTGGCCCATGCAGGAGCACCACAATATTCATGCACATCATCAGCCTGAGCGCACGGAATTCCACTATAATAACAGCACTCATATACTGCACACTAACTACTTGTCCTGGGCTACTTCTTTTAACCCTTGCCTTAACACAAGTAATGAAAGCAGCATTGGCTAGTGCTACCAATTCCATAGCAACTTATCCATGCCAGTTAATTAATGCTATAAAATGTCAATACTACGCACAACTGTGGAGTGAAGGTTTGAGGCATGGTATAGGTGGAGAGCACACATTGCAATGTAAGTTTATCCATAGGATGTCCCACTGGCACGTGTTTAATTAGCGTCTCTCTCTCTCTCTCTCTCTCTCGCACAAGTTGGGTGCATCAGATGCAATAATATAGAGAATATATCCAGTAGGGGAATTACCTGCCACAGTTCTACACTACTAGTCCATTCCTGTAGGGGGGTCTACCTTTTAGCCCAATCAGAAAAAGGACAGTCAGAGCTTTCAGAATGTGTGATTTGACCTCATTATAAGACCATAAAGCATACACACACACACACACACACATACACACATGATATTAGGAGCAAGGTGCCAAACCAACATAGGAATCCCGGCAATCCCAGTGTATGAGATAGCAGATGTAGCATCTCTTGCAGAACTGTCCCCTCCCAAATTGTAACCTTACCTGCGCCTCCTGCACGGAAGCCTGAAGCTCAGCAATCTCCTCCTCATGGACTTTCCTCAGGAAAGCGATCTCGTCCAGCAGCGACTCCACCTTCTTCTCCAGTTGCAAGCGGTTGAGGGTGGCTTGGTCCAAGTCCTTCCTATAGTTCTTCATGACATCCTCTGCCTCCTCCCTCCTGGCGGACTCCTGCTCCAGTTTGAGCTTGAGCTGCTCCAGACATGCCCCCAAGTGCTCGTAGTCCAACTGCGCTTGGTCCTTGTCCTGCTCCTGCTCCTCCAGCTTGGACCTCAGCTCCCGGATCTCCTGCTCATAGATATGGCTCAGCCGGGAGGGCTCTGAGTGCTTTTGCCTCAGCAAGGTCACCTCGCTCTCCAACAGCTTGTTCTGCTGCTCCAGGTGATGGACCTTCTCAATGTAGGTGACAAAGCGGTCATTGAGACCCTGCAGCTGCTCCTTCTCGTTGGTCCTGACAATCTTCAGCTCATTGCTCAGGGCAGTGGACTGAGAAAGGTCAAAATGGTCCTGGGCTGAGCTCAGGTGTCCTGGGGAGCGACTGACCTTCCTGTAGGAGGAGATGTTGCTGGTGTAGGCTTCCCTGGGTCTGTACGACTGGGACCTGCTGCTGCTACTGTTGGTGGTATACAGGAGGCTGGAGGACCTAGGGGAATCCCCAAAGATCTTCTTGTAGGATGAAGTGTAGAGCTCCCTGGAAGTCATGGCTGTAGCTGCAAGGTGGGTGTGGGATGCTGCTGCTGGTGATAGTTATGTACTCTCCTCCACTGTCCCAAACACAAAGCACACTGCAGAGCTGCAGCATCCCTCTTTATATAGAGCTCTACCCACCCATCCCTCCATCCCTTCTAAATGCTGCTGGACACGCCCCCTGCTGCTCCATGTGCACTTGCTCCTCTCTGCAGTTTGTCAGGGAACTCAGCGACTGCTGCTGCTGCACTGCTCTGGGCTAGGGGGTGTAATTCTGCTGCTACCTGATCTTTCTGAATTTTAAATTATACTTTATAAAAGGTTTCCCATCCCTAACATGATGCACATCTAGAGAGAGAGTTAATGAAGTGGCATTTCGGACTCCATCTAGAATATACATTGTTATTATTGTGTAAGCTTGAACGCATTTCCTTAGATCAAGACACACCCTGATTTTAACTCTCAGGCGCTTTCATTGTGAACGACATTGTGCCTGTGAGCTGTGCAGTGTAGAATGCAGATCAGTCACATAATAGGTAGATAAATATCACACAGGAATGGAATTTTGGGAACTCAGTTGCTGATCCAGCACTCAGGCCAGCCCTGTGTCACTGATATAAACAGGAGGAGTAGGGGTTAAACTGCAGGCTATTGTCAGTTTAATCTGTTCATCGGACATGTTGGATATGGTTCCGGTACATTGGCTGAAATTGCTGTGGTCACCAAAAAAAAAGGCTCATTGTGAGCCAGAGCCTGACTAAGATAAAACTGACCCTGTTATACAATGAAGCTCTGCTTTACTGCCCCACCCCAGCTCTCCCCTCCCTACTGCAGGCACATTTGCTGGGTGGGGAGGGCACAGGGATGTCCCCAGAATAATGCAGTCAAATGAACTGCAGCTGCTTCCCCCATGCTGCTCCCTGCACAGGCTCCTGGCATGCTCTGGGCATAAGGCACATTAATCAGAGACAGAACATGGCACATATAGAGAAAAGACAAGTCTCACTGCTTCCAGTCCCCAGCGTCTGACACACTGCACTGCCCAATGCTTATTATCTGATAACAAATAAAGTGAACAGTAGGCACAGACAGTATTTGCTTTGGGGGGAGATGTCCTATCTCCTGATCCTGTCTCATAACCTTGAATTGTACAGCCACCATCTCTCTGTGCAACGCATAACTAGACTAATAATAATGGGAAATATGCACACAAAGTTGCTGTTGCAGGGGAAGGACCCATTGCAAAAATATTCTTTGGACCCCACTATTTATACATAAGGAAAGGCACATTGGGGTTAGGGAGATGCACACATTTAGCATAAAATGAGTCAGTATTTAGGGCTCTGCTACATGTTATTTTGGCCTACAATGGCCACCCCTCTTTCTTTGTCCCTTAGTTTGTTATTCTGAGCTTGCTTGGTCAGTAGGCAGAAGGTATTTGTTGTATGGCATAGACAGAGGAGTAAGGGTATCTGCCAACATCTGCCCCCTCCTGGAATCTATTAAATGGCACATCAGGTTGCAGAGGAATGGATGGTTGGCACAGGCTAAAACATTTCTGTTCCAGGGAGTGTGCCACTTATACATTATAATACTGTAAGTACCACATCACCCCATGTATCACTTCTCCTTGAGTAGTACCCCATGAATCATCACCCCATTCATAAAAACATCCCATGCATCATCAACCCAGTTATTAATACTCCCATGCACCAATACCCCATGTGTCATAACCCTATACATTAATATCCCATGCACCATCATCCCCCATTCATTAGTACTCCATGCACCAATACCCCATGCAACATCACCCCATTCATTAATACCCCAAGCACCAATACCCCATGCGTCATCACCCCATTCATTAATATGCCATGTGTCATCACCCCATTCATTAATACCCCATGCACCAATACCCCATGCGTCATCACCCAATTCATAATATGCCATGCGTCATTACCCTATTCATTAATACCCCATACACCAATACCTCATGCGTCATAACCCTATACATTAATATTCCATGCGTCATCACCTCATTTATTAATACCCCATACACCAATAACCCATGCATCATAACCCTATACATTAACATCCCATGCGCCATCACCCCATTCATTAATACCCGATGCACCAATACCCCATGCGTCATCAACCAATTCATAATATGCCATGCGTCATCACCCCATTCATTAATACCCGATACACCAATACCTCATGCATCATAACCCTATACATTAATATCCCATGCGCCATCACCCCATTCATTAATACCCCATACACAATGCCCCATGTGTCACCACCTCATGCATTAATATTCCATGCGTCATTACCCCATTCATTAATACCCCATGCACCAATACCCCATGCATCCCCACCTCATTCATTAATACACCATGCACCAATACACCATGCATCATCACCCCATTCATTAATATCCCATGTGTCATTACCCCATTCATTAATACCCCATGCACCAATACCCCATGCGTCATCACCCCCTTCATTAACACCCCATGCATCATCACGCCACACTGTTTTTTACAGCAGCCTTTCTGTGTATTTTTATACTTTCTCTTTCACTGCATCCCAAATCTGTGAAATAAGGGATCTGCAAGCTTGTTTGTTTTAACTTACGAAGCAAAAAAACGCCTCTTGGTTGCGTGTCAGGTGGGGGGTGGGTAATGACTTTATTAAGAAGCAGATTCCCGGGGGGCAACAGTCTGTGTGTAGAGAAACTGCAGTAGAGGATGGGCTGCTTCTCAGCAAATTGATTCTTCAGCACCTGCTTAGTTTCACTATTGACAAAGGAAGAGCAATGGAAATATATGTGACTGCAAACGTTTGACTCAAACTGCACTGAGACCATAAATAATCACCATAATGTTATAAATACATTTATATAGTTCGTTTTGTGGTATAGAAAACAGGGGTGTTGCAGGTATTCCGGATTTGTGTCGGGGGCCCCTGACATTCAAGTGACCCCATCTTCTTCTTTCCATGATATTCCCAACATGGGCACATTAATATAAATGCTTGAGTAGGGTGAGCCGCCTCATACAAACACCAATTAATTCCTTTTCATTTTAGCCCCCTGGTTCCAATTCCAGATGCAGCAGGACCAAATGTCTTGCTTTTTGGGTATTATACAAGTAATTGCCACTGTACTTATACTGTCATGTGTTTTGGACCTTAAATATGGAATTGACATGACATCCTTGAATGGATGACATTTTGACGTGTTCAGGGGTTTTTTACATTCAAGTGCCGTTGCATTTATCCTGCAAGGTATTCTGGAGTATTATCTGTGAAACTGACTCTTTTATACTGTAAAGGAATCTATTTAGAAAATGTCTTTAAGTAGCCTCCCCCCAAACACATAAATCGGCATCCGTCTATATTCCCAGTAGTGTGAACGAATATCCTGATTGGTGCAGCCTTGTGCCTAAGAAGCATCTGGGGTCAGTGCTGTTTGCACCATAAGCAGCTTATAGATTTTTGAGCATGCTCTGATTGCACCTTCGTGGCAGATCTACTGTAAAGCTAAAACCTTAAGTACAAAAAAGAAAATGTTATACAGTATATAACGATGACAACTATGTGGAATTCATGGTGTAGAAAGGCCGGCGACGTTAATACTGCTGCTGCAGAAAGCCAGGTGCCAAAGCACTAACACAGAAGTTAAAGGGAACTGTCATTGGTATAGCCTTGCACAACAACTGTATCCAGTATCTGGATCAACTTTATACATAGAGTTAATATAACTAAAAAATATAAAAATCCACACCTTTATTGAAGCTGTCTAATGTATCTGCCAATTACACAGTTCTCACTGTAAAAAAATCATTTTTGCATTTTAAAGGGCAAAGGGTAAAGTCTAAAATAGAATAAGGCTAGAAATGTTGTATTTTGTATACTAAATATAAACATGAACTTACTGCACCACAAGCCTAATCAAACAAATAATTTATGCTTTCAAAGTTGGCTACAGGGGGTCACCATCTTGTAACTTTGTTAAACATCTTTGCAAGACTAAGACTGTGCACATGCTCAGTGTGGTCTGGGCTGCTTAGGGATCATCATAAACAAAGCTGCTTGAGTTCTGCATGGCTGGGAAGTAAGGCGGGGGCTCCCCCTGCTGTTCATAAGTATGATTGTTTCTCTGCTCAGCAGTTAGGGACCATCTGACAATTCCTATCCACAGCAGTAAATGAAGGGAGAATTTCACTGCATACAGTCAGGTTTCTTATAAAAACGGTACACATTTTTTAATTAAAGTATATTGTGTCTCCAAAGATGCCCCAGTAGCTCCCCATCTTCTTTTCTGCTGATTCACTGCACATGCTCTGTGCTGCTGTCACTTACTGAGCTTAGGGACCCACTCACAATATACAGTACACATAGAATAGAAATGTCACAATATAAGGCTGATTAGTAATTAATACAGATAATTACTACATGGCAGCACAGAAACCAGTGCAATTATCATCAGCTTATATTACAGACCAACCTCATTTTCTGCTGGATAATTAGTGACGACCCCTAAGTTTAGCTTCTCAACAGCTGCTCAGAGCCCACTGAGCATGTGAGTGTCACAGACACTTTCCAAGATGGTGACCCCCTGTGACAAGTTTGAAGTCCTGGATCTTTGCTGCTATTGACTTTAGGCTGGTGCAATAAATTCAGTAAATAAAATATTCAGCACTGCACAATATGTTAGCTCTAAAAATACATGTTAATAATAATATAGCATTTTTAGCCATATTAATTTTTAGGGATTAGTTCTCCTTTAAAGAGCACTAGAACTGTATTTCCCAAATATATGGAAGTAGCTGTACAATACACATTTGGTGCCTCATATTATCCCAGAACTTCACTGTTGGGTGCCCATCTTCACCTCAAGGAACAACACTCTTCTAATAGACAAGAGTTCCTCCAAGAGTGTAAGGGGTTAAGAATGTAACCCTTGTTCTTCCCAGAATTGTATGTATTGCTTCCATTCTGCCAATAGTAACCAAGAGCTAATGACATATTCATTATTCAGTGCTTTATCCTCACTGGAGGAAACGGTTTCTTTAAAGGGGACCCTCACCCAAAAAAAAAAAACCATTCCAAATCCTATTTTATCACATTAGTCAAGCAAAATGAACTTTAATTACACTATATAAATTATTTAAATCTTGTTTCCTTCAGTCTGGGAATTCATAATTATAGCAAGCAGGCAGGAGCCATTTTGTGGACACTGTTATTAAGACAAGCCTTGTATCATCTCAGAATCTTGTTTGTGCACCAGAATGGAGGACCTGATGTCCATCCCCATGCCCTGGCTACACAATTAAAAGAGAACGGGGGAATGTGTGGAGAGCAGTGACATCTAGTAAGTGCTGAATGGAAAGTGAAAGTTATTGTCTGCCCCGCCTCTATGCCACTGGCATGGAGGAGGGGCAGACAATATTTGATTGACAGCTGGGATTTTTTAAATGAGCTTACAACAGCTATGAACGCTTTAATAAAAAATAGAAATTGGATTTCATGTTTAATTTTTATTATACAGATTTTTGTGTCTGGATGACAGGTCCACTTTAAATGTATTTTTATCCAATCAACGGCTCGTTGCTAAGTAGTTACTGGAACCTCTTATAAAGCCTGAAAGGTAGAAGGGGAGGTCGTTGAGGCTGACGTAGGACAGAAAGGGGCATTGGATAATAAAAACTGATTGGTTCTCACAGTGCGACCATTTCTCCGGAGATGATGTTTGTTAACTGCAAGTTCACACAGTTTGTCGCAGAGTATTTCTGATATACTTAGTAGCTGAGGTTGAAATTATGAAAAAAATGTCACCTTGCTGAAGGTCAGTAAAAAATACATTTTCTTTCATAATAGAATTTTATAGATTTAGAGAAATATTACATAATTACATGCTAGATAAAAACCTTCCCCCCTCACTTCTAGCTGGAGCTATTCATTACATGACAAATATTCACGTTTAACCCTTACACTGCTAGACAAGTCTTAAGCTGATCCAAGTTTGAGCAGAAAGCAGTGCAGTATTTTCTATCGTGCCGATGCTGCACCCTTAAAATCTGCTGTGGCTGCAACTGGTGCTAAATCCCACAATTCCCACTTGCCTTGACCCTCGAGTCCTTAATGACTCTGCAATGGAGCAATGAATATTCAGGCCTCTGCAGAGTCCCCTGGTGAAGCTACTGATGCTGCAAAGAGGAAAGGATCGAAGCTCATCTGCATAGAGACACATTTACTGCAGAGCCGCTGGGATTCCAAAGATGAAAATGAAGCTACAGACAAGACTGAGACCCCCCCCCCGCGCCTTTTATTTTCCCTTTAATTTTATTTTCACTAGAAGCCCCTTGGGGACAAGGCTGCAGTATCGTGTCCTTGGGGCTGTGTCTCTGGCTGGGCTACAAGTCAATAATCTGCGGTTGCCCACTCCACTTGTATTGAGCAGAGGCTGGAATAGAGAATTACTGTCAATATCTCTCAACTATGATACATTACTGGTACTTTTTTTGCCTGGGAGCAGCTTGTGAACAGGGGGTACATACATATGTGTGTGGGGGGTGCAGTCAATATGAGGGGTCACATATCAGTGTCTTTCATGCAGCTGATGCCATACCTCCCAACTGTCCTGTTTTTTGTGGGACATTCCCGGTTTTAACAGCTCAACCAGCAGTCCTGGATTATTACTGAAATGTCTAAAGTTTCCCTTTGATCTCCTGCACTGAACATCCAGAAAAAGATACAACATTTCTAAAACTTAATTAAATAAGAGGCTTTTGGCAGAGAGCCCAGAATACACGGCAGCTGCACTTAGATATATTTGTAACTATTTAAGATAAGCAAAGAAACAATTGTAACTATTTACGATCAGTAGTAGGTCTCTTGGGAGAAATGAGACTACCAGCTTAAAGGGCAATTCGCCTTCATTAGCAGAACTGTAATAACACATAAAACCTGAGCCTAAAACCCCCAAAAATGTGTTCAAACGTTCCATAACCTTTCAAATTTTGTAAAATAGATGTGGTATTTAGGTGGTGTAGTCATAAAATGGGCATGGTCAAAAATGTTGCCACGCAAATCTTTCTGTCCCTCTTTCTATTTTCCAAATGTTGGGTGGTATGACTGATGCCACTGCCCATATTGCTGGCCAATGCTAATTGCTGATTTGTAATTTAGTTTCAAAGTTGCCAGGCTGACCAGGCTACTTGAATAAAGGTGGCCATACACTGAGAGATCCGCTCGTTTGCCGATGTCGCCAAACGAGCGGATCTCTCCCCGATATGATCCGATATGGTGGGCAATATTGGGCTCATCCGATCGTGGGCCCTAGAGCCCAATGATCGGAACTTAACAAATAGTAATGGGCGGTCGGATCGTGGGACCGCATCAACGAATAGATGCGGCCGCGATCCAATGGGATTTTTCGTCCCATCCGATCTAGATCTGGCCGACTTTCGGCCAGATATCGATTGGTGAAGCCCGTCGGGGGCCCCATACATGGGCCAATAAGGTGCCGACATGGTCTGTCGGCAGCTTTTATCGGCCCGTGTATGGCCTGCTTAATTGTCTCAGCAGTCCTCAGGCTGTATAGGGCCCCCCAGCAGGGCTGTCCTTTTTGGTCTGGAAGTCATTATTTAAACAAAGTGAACATCAGCTCATCCAGTTAATGTTAAACTCCTTTTAGCATCTGATGGTGGGTGGAATTGGCAGCTGTTGGGTTAAAAGATATCACTGGGAAAAAAGGTAAAGTCTTCCCTAGAAGTATCGCGATGGTGAGACTTGTACATAACTGGGACTCTAATTGGCTAATTGGAGTGTGCACATTTTGCACTTTTGAAGTTATAGGGGTGTTTTACCTTTTAGTATGTTATGGAATGGCTAATTAAAACCAATTTGTAACTGGCCTTCATTTTTTCTTTTCTTTATAGTTTTAGAATTATTTACCTTCTTCTTCTGACTCTTTCCAGCTTTCAAATGGGCTCACTAAAAAATCTAAAAACAAAAGAAAATTAGTGTAAAGCTGGCCATAGATGTTGAGATTTTTAAAAGATCAGATCCTGATCGTGAGACCACGATTTTCTCAGAACGATCGTACAAATTTACCATCAACTAAAAAGACCAATTTGCCAGGAAAACAAAGGGGAGCTGCCTGCTTGGCCCTGCAAATATAGATAGATTGCACTGGGACTGATAAAGATTTTTTAACCCGGCCGATCAATTTCCTGACAGATGTCGGCTGAAAAATCGTAAGATGTACGATCGTTCGAATCCCACTAATCGCACGATAATTTCGAAGGATTGGTCGGGCTTCCCTAAAATCGATCATTCGGCAAGAAGAATCGTCGCGTCTATGGCCAGCTTTAGGCTAATTTGGACCCTAGCAACCAGATTGCTGAAAGTGCAAACTGGAGAGCTGCTGAATAAAAAAGCTAAATGACCTTAAGAAAATGAGAACCTATTGCAAATTGTCTGAGAATATCACTGCCTACATTGCACTAAAAGTTAATTTAAAGGTGAACCATCCCTTTAATAAATGAGTGTCTTTACGTGTGTCTCTGCTGTTGGTCTGGCTCTGGCTCCTGCTGCATGTTCCTCCCAATCTACAGTTCAGAAGAACCCAGGGCTGGATGAGAGGAGGAGCAGGAGGAGCAGGAGGAGCAGGAGGGAGACACAGTTAGACCAACAGCAGAACAGCACTCCCCTGGCTTTAAAAAAAAATCAGATTTTACTGATGCTGCAAAATGCCTGTATGATGACATTCTATTCAAGGCTGCCCTCTGGTGGCTATTGAATATGGATAGAGCACATTTTGCCAAATTTTAATTGTATTTTAATCATGTATTTGCTGCAACATGCTAGACAGTCATATCATTAGAGATGGAGCGAATCCCGGAATCGGTTTGGGACTCAACAGGATTTGACTGAATCCAAGTGCCTGGCCAATCCAAATTCAAAAATTCATGTGACTTTTTGTGACATAAACAATTCAAAATTTTTTTAGCTGTGCTCTGCGTGCACAGTTCTCTTTCCCCCTTGTTTCCCTAATTTATATATGCAACTTAAAGGGGTTGTTCACCTTCCAAACACTTTTTTCCAATTCAGTTGTTTTTAGATTGTTCCCCAGAGATAAAGACTTTTTTCAATTACTTTCCATTATTTATTTTTTAAGTTTTTTCCAGAATCTAAGTTTAAAGTTGAATGTTTGTGTCTCTGGTGTTTGAGTCTTGCAACTCAGTAATTCAGGTGCAGATTCTGAACTGTTTCTATTTTACAACATTTAGTTGATACATTTCTCAGCAGCATCTCTGGAGTATTCGCAACTATTGTATTAATTCTAACAGCTGCCTGTAATGAAACCCAGAGATTCTGCTCAGCAGGAACAAAGATAAGAAATGTATCAACTAAATGTATCAATTTAGAAAAGTTTACAGGGTTGGCGACCCCCCCTCCCAGAGCGAGAGAAATGACCCTTTACACTTCAATATTAGAAAAACCATCACACATGGAAAATAGAAAGTCATTGGAAAAAGTCGTTATTTCTGGTGATCTATCTGAAACCAACTAGTTGTTTGAAGGTGAACCACCCCTTTAAGGGAGATCCGCTCGTTTGGCGATATGCCCACATTGAGGTGAGTGATATTGGGATCGTGATCCGATCAGAATGGAGGCAATAAGGGCATTGGATAACCTTCCTGATCTGGCCTGGTGGTGATGTGTGGGTGGGGATTTCCCCAACCCGCACCCGACCCTAACCCACTCTCCCTTAGCACGCACCCGCCCGATCCGCGCTTCTGGGTTGCTTTTATAGACCTGCGCCACCCCACCCACAAGGGGCGAGCAGGCACAGCGTCTATAAAAGACGAACCTGGAAGCCGGCATTTGATGGTGAAGAAGCATGCGAGGTCGGCCCGCACATCACTAATCTGGCCAGATATTGATCGGGGATGGCCGTCGGATGGCCCACATGGCCCAATAAGTCGAGGGGGAACTAGTTCATTTTCAATGATTACTCAGCAAGTCCAGTTGTTTTAGAATTACTGATACTAGATATACCATGACCTTGATGAATGAAAATATTCATAGTAGTAGTTTTGTATGAGTCGGAATAAAGGGGAACGTCAAAGACTTTGGACATTCTATTTCTAAAGAATCTAGAGATTGTCAATCACCTGACCAGGGGTGTTACTATAGAGGAAACCAGGGTCAGACTGGGGGGGGGGTCAGGGCCCACCAGGGCTGCCACATCAGGGCCTCCGCGGGGCCCCAAGGGTCCCCCTCCCCAGTCGCTGGCACCCCTCGTGGCGCATACCTATGTCGGGCTCATTTGAGGGCAGGACAAGTGGGTGGAGTGGGTGGGGCAAGAGGCGGATCGGGCGGGGCAAGATGCAGATCGACGGGGCAACCAGGCGGTGCCACCAGGCAGCGGCGATTCTGACTAAGGAGCCGTCTGAGACGGCTCCTGCAATGCCGCCCCCCCTCACCAACTTACGCGTCGGGAGGGGAGGCAGAAACACTATTGCGGAGAGCGCAATTGCGCTCTCTCGCAATAGTACAGCCGAATTTCCGGTTCAAAAACCGGAAATTCGGCTCTTAAAGGTGCAGGAGCGGCTTTTTGCCGCCCCTGGAATCCTTTCATGCGCTGCCGCCTGAGGCGAGCGGCTCAGCTCGCCTCATTGGCGGTGCGCCCCTGCCACCAGGTGGAGGTCAGGGGTGGAGGGGGAGGAGGTCACTATGTGGAATGGGTCTGGGCCAGCTGGGCCCACGAGAGCTGGGGCCCACCGGATTTTTTCCTGGCATCCCGCCGACCCAGTCTGACGCTGGAGGAAACAGATCCTGTGGCTTCAGGGGCCAAATTACTAGGGTCCAAATTACCCGAGCAATCTTGCATTGATAGGAATAAGAGATTGGAATATGAATAAGAAAGGCCTGAAAAGAAAGAAGAGGAATAAAAAGGAGCAATTATAATACATTTGTAGAGCATTAGTTTTTGGATGAGGTCAGTAACCCCCATTCGAAAGTCAGAAGAAAAAGGCATATAATTAAAAAAACTATAAACAATAAACAATGAAGTTTTTTTTAATTTTTTTAGAAATGACCATTTTATAACATACTAAAAGTTAACTAAAAGGTGAACCACCCATTTAAATATTCAGTAAGTACATAAAATATCAATAAATATTTTGTAGCACCCCTACTTTAGCTACAATAAGAGCTTTATCAGTGACCAGGAGTGGGTGTTTGGGGGGGCCAGGGTACAGCATTTAACATCACTGTTTTGTGACAAGTGGAAACTAAAGGTGTTGTTACAATATGGTGTCACCATTCTGTCTGCTAGACTTGGCACAGGGAAGTATAAACTCAGCCAACAGTACCCTGGGCTGCTACTTTTTTGAAGAAGAAGCAGAGGAGTACCAGACTGGGGTAGCAACTCAAATCAATAGGGGTGCCTAATAACTTGGTAACCCCCAGTAATTTTTCTTAACCATTTCAGTGCTATCCCCCCTCCTGGAACTGACCCACCCAGCTGCTCCTGTTCTATGCGGATTCATTTTTTATTGCCTCACAGTTACTGATCTTAAGAACAAATACAGAAAAAATGGTTTACATAACATATAGCCAGCTTTTTAACCCCCTTTATTTGGTGCATAATGGAGCTCTAGGTGTCAGGATCACTTTAAAATCAGGTTTTTACTACTTTTTATTTTAACACCACAAGGTGGCACTGTGTGAGCGATATAATGTCAGTAAATCAGGAGATGTTAGTTTGTTGTGCTCTTTCTATTTAAGAGCTTATTTTTAAAGAAGGTTCAAAGAGTAGCTTGAAAGCACTAAAAGCAACAATATTGCACCATCTCTCCCTACTATACCTGCTATCCCACAGTCACACTCCCTTCCCAGAGACTATTATCCACTGTTACTATAGAACCACTCTCTCCCTACTATACCTACCTGCTATCCCACAGTCACACCCTTCCCAGATATTTCCCACTGTTACTATAGGCACCATCTCTCCTACTATACCTGCTATCCACAGTCACACTCCCTTCCCAGAGACTATTATCCCACTGTTACTATAGACACCATCTCTCCCTACTATACCTGCTATCCCACAGTCACACTCCCTTCCTAGAGACTATTACCCCACTGTTACTATAGACACCATCTCTCCCTACTATACCTGCTATCCCACAGTCACACTCCCTTCCCAGAGACTATTACCCCACTGTTACTATAGGAACCATCTCTCCCTACTATACCTGCTATCCCACAGTCACAGACCCTTCCCAGAGACTATTTTCCACTGTTACTATAGGCACCATCTCTCCCTACTATACCTGCTATCCCACAGTCACACTCCCTTCCCAGAGACTATTATCCCACTGTTACTATAGGAACCATCTCTCCCTACTATACCTGCTATCCCACAGTCACACTCCCTTCCTAGAGACTATTATCCCACTGTTACTATAGGCACCATCTCTCCCTACTATACCTGCTATCCCACAGTCACACTCCCTTCCTAGAGACTATTATCCCACTGTTACTATAGGAACCATCTCTCCCTACTATACCTGCTATCCCACAGTCACACTCCCTTCCTAGAGACTATTATCCCACTGTTACTATAGGAACCATCTCTCCCTACTATACCTGCTATCCCACAGTCACACTCCTTCCTAGAGACTATTATCCCACTGTTACTATAGGAACCATCTCTCCCTACTATACCTGCTATCCACAGTCACACTCCCTTCCCAGAGACTATTATCCCACTGTTACTATAGACACCATCTCTCCCTACTATACCTGCTATCCCACAGTCACACTCCCTTCCTAGAGACTATTATCCCACTGTTACTATAGGCACCATCTCTCCCTACTATACCTGCTATCCCACAGTCACACTCCCTTCCCAGAGACTATTATCCCACTGTTACTATAGACAACATCTCTCCCTACTATACCTGCTATCCCACAGTCACACTCCCTTCCCAGAGACTATTACCCCACTGTTACTTTAGGAACCATCTCTCCCTACTATACCTGCTATCCCACAGTCACAGACCCTTCCCAGAGACTATTTTCCACTGTTACTATAGGCACCATCTCTCCCTACTATACCTGTATCCGACAGCCATAGTCCCTTCCTAGAGACTTTTATCCCACTGTTATTATAGGCACCATCTCTCCCTACTATACCTGCTATCCCACAGTCACACTCCCTTCCCAGAGACTATTATACCACTGTTACTATAGGCACCATCTCTCCCTACTATACCTGCTATCCCACAGTCACACTCCCTTCCCAGAGACTATTATCCCACTGTTACTATAGACACCATCTCTCCCTACTATACCTGCTATCCCACAGTCACAGTCCCTTCCCAGAGACTATTATCCCACTGTTACTATAGGCACCATCTCTCCCTACTATACCTGCTATCCCACAGTCACACTCACTTCCCAGAGACTATTATCCCACTGTTACTATAGACACCATGTGTCACCCATGGTAGTGATTTTTTATACGCAGATGACATGTAACTCTGTGTATCATTGCCATAATGTATTCATGAGTGATGATAGATAAGATAACTAAATTTAGCTCTCACAGTGTGCAACTCCCAGTTTTGCCCCATTACAAATAAGAAGAGTTTTGTTTCATGTGCAATGGGTATTTCTTGGAATTGATCCTGTCACTCGCAATCAGCTTTTTTTTCTCCACTTCTCCTTTATTGTAAGTTATAAAGCCGCCCCAGTGACAGCCTAACGTGACACATTGCATAACAAACCACAGTGTGTATCTGGCAATGGGCAAAACAAAGAAAGGAAACTGAAAACTAAAAGAGCAAATAAAAGGTTAGAAAATCCCCACAGCTGAGAGGAGAGGTAGGAACAAGGACAAATAAATTCTTTACATAACAGAATGGCCCTGAGACTGTTGACACAAAATAGCTCCACATGCCCAGGCTGTCAACTTGGAGAAAAAAAAAACTAGTAACCTGCAACCAGTTGTACATGAAATTGTATTATCTGATTAGCTGCTATGGGTTACTAGATCCTCTGCTAAGTTTGGGACTTATTAATATCTTTACCTAACTTTTAGTACTTTTACAGAGGGGCGCAGGGGGAAAAATTTCTGAACTTTCATGCATGACTCTGAGAATATGGGGATTTGGTTCTGATATAGCCAAGACATTTACACCAGTTGACGACACCAGGTTTGGACTGGGATACAAAATAGGCCCTGGCATTTCAAGTACACAGAGACCCAAACAGCCCCCACCAGCCCAATAAATAGTGACTGTCTATGGCATCTTATTGCAGCTAGTGATGGGGGACTTTGTCCCGTTTCGCCGAAAAATGTGCAAATCTCCAGCAAAATTTGCCAAACAGCAAAAAATTCATGAAGCGCGTTCAAGTCAATGGGCATCTGAATAATGTTGGTGCGCGGTGGTTTTGATGGGATTCATTTTTTTTGCTGATGTTTGGCGAAACACGAAAATTTGCCGCAAATTCGCACCTGCCGAATTTTGCTGGAGATTTGCGAATTTTTCGGCGAAGCGTATTTTTTGGTGAAGCTAAACGGGACAAATTCGCCCATCACTAGCTGCAATAAGATGCCATAGACAGTCACTATTTAGCGGGCTGGTGGGGACTGTTTGGGTCTCTGTGTACTTGAAATGCCAGGGCCTATTTTGTATCCCAGTCCACTGGCATTTGCCAGAATCCACAGTTAGTTCGCCTCACTACTGCACGTATTCCAGTTTCAGTTTATTTTGGCCTGACCATGAACTGTCATGAGTCACGCCCGGGTTGTTTCAGTGGCTCTTCCACACAGTGGTACGGCCTTTTGCTATAATTAGGGAGATGTTACCTGCAGCCTCACTTGAGTAGGTGTGTCAGCCTGAAACTCAGGCTTGTGGGGGAAAGGCATGTGCAGATAATGTGCTATCCTTGGCACAACCTATAACAAAAGACATATTTGTGAATTATCTCACACAGCCAGCACCTGTGACTCACAGCCATCTCTGCACAGATTTCCCATATCAGAGGTGCTGACCCTGAATAACAGGACTTTAATGTGATTCTGTTTTACATGGGCTTATTTACTGGGAAAAATAATTGGCTCAGCAACCCACGGCAACCAATCAGATATTTGCTTCCAGTAGTCTACCTGCAGCAGACTGATCGAAACGAATTGCTGATTGGTTACTGCACTGACACCATATTGCCCAGTGTTAGGGAGGTTAATATCACACGTGTGTAAATACGGTGGCACTTGTGACATTATCTACACAAGTCTGATGTACAAGTGGGAGATTCCAACATTTGGGGTAGGATGACACACTGCATGCTCAACACAAGAGAATATCAGTATAATAGAGAGAAATGTCCAGTCCAGAAGCCCCATGTTATCAGTGAGATCCAGCCCTGTGTCTGTCTGTAGAAAGACAGACTTTATGACACAGAATCTGTCCTCCTCCTGTCTAAATAGCATCTTATTATAAGCGTGAGACAAATGGATCTGCGCACAGTGATACAGTCATGGGGTGAAAGGTCCATTGACGACTCCACTTGACTTGATACAGGTCTGTCTGTAGGGTACCAGCCTGTAAGAGAAAATAGATCCTACTCTCTATTAGGCTTTATAGTCCCTTTATTTTTAATTTATATTTCCAGTAACATAAATGAATTTTTCTGCCCAGGGAACCTTTATTATTTTCATTTTAAAAATGAGTCATGTTTATTCTCATCTAAACACTTCTGTTCAACAGCGGACACTAAAGGCCAAACTGTGAAATAAAATAGTGGCATAGCTGCTGAGCGTTACCAAGCGCTGCATTCTTCCTTCACTCAGCAATAATGACTATGCCACTTATTACAGCCATGATATTCCATAACACAAAGGGCACTAGAGGGCACTGTTTATTGGAGTCAATGGTTACCGGGGTCCATGGCAACAAGGTTGCCAGGTTGGAGGTTTACTAGCCAAATTGGGTTAGTCTTAATACTTAGTGGTGGGTTTTAAAAGTCCACCCCACAGTTGCTTTTGCATTGCCTGGTCACACCTCAGTCCCTCATTTTGTGTGGGGATTGGTATACTTGCGGTGAGTTTATTCAGCTTTCTAATCTATGTTCCATGTGTTTTCTTGTGGCGATTTTGGTAGACAGGGGTAAGGGCCACTAAACCAAATGTACCCAATTATCTGAAACTGGTATTGCTTTCATAATATATATTTCTCGTGGCAACTTCGGGTGACTTTGGAAAATTAAGCATTCCGAGTGCCATTGAGTCGCCAGGCCACTAAGCTCCTCGAATCTTCTCGTCTATCTCTGCCCTAATGAAATAGTAGGCAAAGTAAGTAATCTGGAATAGTGTATAGACGCAGGAGGTTGTTGGTAAACGCTGTGTGTTAGGGCAGGGGTACACGGGCAGATTCAGGGAGATTTAGTCGCCTGGTAAATAATCACCTCTTCTGCGGGGCGACAATCTCCCAGAACTGCCTTCCGCCTGCTATAATGAGAAAGCACCTGCGCCAATTCACAGGCGGCGCTACGATTTCTGAAGTCGCCTGAAGTTGCCTCACGAGGAAACTTTGGGCGAATTTGGGAAACAAAGAGCAGCGTGTGCTTTCCCCCAGGTGATTTTCATTTTAGCCGGTGGTGGGCAGGGGAAAGGCAGTTCGGGGAGATTGTCGCCCCAAAGAAGAGGAGATTTGTCGCCGAATCTGCTCGTGTGGCCAGACCCTGAGGTAACTTAGAGCGACTTCAGAAATCAAAGCGCCGCGAGTGCCATTGCGCCGGCTTTTTCTCATTATAGCAGGCGGAAGGCAGTTCGGGAGATTGTCGCCCCGCAGAAGAGGCGATTAGTCGCCAGGCGACTAAATCTCCCCGAATCTGCCTGTGTGCCCTTGCCCTTAATCTGTGGAGCTCTGCCTATTGTTTCTCCTCAGAAACCCTGATTAAAGAGATAGGCAGCTAATCCCAAATCCGGCACCACTTCTCTTCCTACTCCTGGTACTGGATTTTCAGGACGGCCACACCCCAGTCACGTCTTTGTAATTACCTCTAATTATACCTGCAATTAAAAAAGGGGGGTTGTAATTTTGTCATTGTCTTTCTCTCATGTCACATATCCTCCTGCCTCTCTGAGGTGACACTGCCTGTTACTACTGTGGTAATGATTCAGTCCTGTCAAATAGAAATAATAGTCTGGTCTCATCATCATCATCTACAGTGGAGTGTCCACAGAGAGTCCAGTCTGCCCCGGGTCCATGGTGTGTGAATGTGCTATGGACTTTAGATTGTGAGCTCCACTGGATCAGACAGGGATTGACGTGAATGATCTTTACTACACTATTCACAGCTTGATTTCTACCCAACGATTCTCTTCAAGTGTCTGTCCCCTGCCCCCATCCCCTGACCTGAAAGTCTTCAGGTCGACCAGTCCCTGCTTGTTGCTAGGCACGCCATTCATCCCAGAGCAAACAGCTTTAATATTTAAAGAAAGAGGACATAATCTCTCCTCCTTTACTGCTCCACCACCCAATAAATATCAGCCACCACTTTAGGCACGAAGGGTAAGTGTTTTCATTGTATAGGAACCCATATTCTCCCTTATTAACAGAGAACCCATTATTGTATATGGCATTATTATATTATTATTCTTTATATCTAGTGAAGCTGAATTAGCAAGGGGCAGGTGTCATTTCAGAGAAAGCATAGGCTGTAGAATACACATTATTGTGCAACAGATCTTGCCCATGATGGTCCAGCATGGAACGCTTTTGGGGTCCAGTTTAATATATCTTGATACCCAAGTACCCAATCCAGCACCAGATCAAGAAGTCCAGTACTATACAGGAATGGCTTTCACCTTGCACTTAAATAGCACCGTGCTCACGTTACTCAATCATCACAGTCCTGTATGCTGGAATTTCATGTATTTAGTCCTTCTACTTTCAAGTGCTCCTCCTTGTATCTGACTCCATTGTAAACGTTCCACTCTCCTTATGACTCCTGCACACATCTCACAATATGTATTCACCATAAAGCACAGAATGCTACATTATATAAATACAACGCTGTGCCCTTTGGCATATATAGAAGTATAGCATCATTTTCTAAGTGGCCATAAGTGCAGGGATGGGCAAAGAAAAATAAATTCTTTCTGGGCCCTCACAGCCACAGTGGTGTCTGCTCCCCATGTTTTTGAGCCATTGCCTGAAATTTCTTTGGCATTTTTGTATTAATATATTAAAAAAGTATAACCTTCTTGGTCAGGTGACAGTGTTTAAACTGTAAGCTCTTGGATTTCAGGGCCCTTATTATATAATAAATCAAGAGCCATTAATATCCCATAAATGATATCCTTATAATCAATGCTTGATGATGCGCATGACTCACTGAAAATTGTGTTTTATAAAAAAAGATGTAACCCCTGTTATAAAATATAAGGATATTATAGCTCACCTCTGAGTTCCACAACCCATACAAAAGCAATTGACCTCCAGCTTTATAGGTTCCACTATGACTTATAATATCCTTATATTTTACAATAGGGGGTACATTATTCTATATATTTATCGGTCTGTAAGATGGTCATCCCATGATATTAAAGGAACAGTAACACCAAAAAATTAAAGCATTTTAAAATAATTAAAATATAATGTACTGTTACCCTGCATTGATAATTGCTTTAGAAATACTACTACAGTTTTTATAAACACGCTGCTGTGTGGCCATGAGGGCAGCCATTTAAGTTGAAAAAGGAGAAAAGGCACAGGTTACTTAACAGATAACTAATAATCTCTGTAATAGAATACAATGGTATTCTACAGAGTGCATCTGTAAACTGAGCCTTGAATGGCTGCACAGCACCTTGTTTATATAAATGATAATAGTATTTCTGAAGCAAACACAACCATTTTACCAGTGCAGGGAACAGAAAACTATATTTTAATTACTTTGGAACTGTTTCATTTTTTAGAGTTACTGTTATTGTTCATTTAACAAATAGTAAAGCTGAACATACACAGAGAGTTATCTTGGCCCAGTTTCTCAACAATGTGCAGGGCTGTATCAGGCTGATTCAGTCTTTGACCACCGGATCATTAATTGGATCATAATATGACCCTGTGCAAACTGGTAAATTGATTACTTACCAGACTTTTATAACACTGTAAGGGCAGAGACACTAACTCAGATTTGGGGAGATTAGTCGCCCGGCGTCAAATCTCCTCTTCTTCAGGGCGACTAATCTTCCGAACTGCCATCCCCTGCCTTCCCAGTGTCGGACTGGCCAACCGGGATACCAGGAAAACTCCGGGTGGGCCCAGGGGTCTGTGGGCCTTTGTGCTGCTATACATTTGGTCTATTTCATTGTCATTCCCTATTTCTTTGAGAACAAAGAGGCTAAATAGATGGAATAATAGATTATTGTATGTATAGTATGTAAAGAATAGAGACTTGGAGAATAGAGGTTGAGTGAGGAGAAGAAGAATAATAGTACTGAAAATGGGCCCCTTGTCTATGGTTCTTTAGTGGGTCTCTGGTCTAAGGTTTTGAGGTGGGCCCCTGGTGTCCCAGTCCGACACTGTTCCCGTCGGCTAGAATGTAGATCGCAGGTGGGATGGCACTCGGAGCGCTTCGTTTCCAAAGTCACCTGACGTTGCCTCAAGAGGAACTCTGGGCGACTTCGGAAAACAAAGCGCTCCGAGTGCCATCCCGCCAGCGATTTACATTCTAGCCGGCGGGAAGGCAGGTCGGGAGATTAGTCACCCCGAAGAAGAGGACATTTGTTGCTGGGCGACTAATCTCCCCGAATCTGAGGGTGTGTCTGCCCTTATACTGTTTCTTTGTGAGGAAACTTTGGGCGACTTCGGAAAATTAAGAGCTGCGAGTGCCATCCCGCTGGTGATTTACATTCTAGCCGGCGGAAAGGCAGTTCAGGGAGAACAGTCGCCCCGAAGAAGAGGAGATTTGTCGCCGGGTGACTAATCTCCCCGGATCTGATCATGTGTCTGCCCTAAACATCTGGGGAAATTCCAAACCACTATGGCAGCTTGAGCCAGAGATAAAAGCAATGTACATAAGCAGCATGCCTTGGCATGCCTCGCCCTATCATCTGGCATATACTGACTTTCAGGCCAGCAAAGTGAAACTGGAGTTTGGGTCAAAGGCATTCACTGATTTTATTGCTGGAATTTACCCTCATGTGTAACTGGCTCTGAAAAGGAAAACAAGTGTACATGGGGAATTCTCCCTTTCTTGGGACCCTAGCAACCAGATAACAGTTTCAGTTCCAGAGGGAAGTGTTATAGAACAGGCTGGTCACAATACATTGGGTTCTAGTGCTTAAGTGCTGAGGTCAAATGTCACTTACGGTTCTCTGCACAGCTCCAATATGTGAACAAGCTTTATGCCGGCAATAAATAATTTATTTGCAGTTGCCAGGGTGACAGACATGATCTATACATGTATATGAAATATTTTCAAAGTTACTGGCCCTTTAAAGTGAGAATCACTTGCTAATTATTTCTTGGCTTTTAATTGCATTTCTCATGTGTACAAGGAAACTGTTGGGTGGCAGGGGTATCTCAAAAGTGGAAGGGCTTGAAGCGACACCCGCGCTCAGGATCGTGTGCATGCAGGGGACAGGACTCGCAGGCAGGTATCCTCCACCGCTGACCCCGGATCGCCCACTAGTGAGTTGCAGCGGGGTCATAAAGCGCAGATACCTGTGCTCCTAGACCCCAGAGTTCCCCACATGTGGCTGGTCTTCATGCTGCCATTTTATCTGTGCTGCTATAGGCCCAGGCCTTTGTGGATTTGCTACAAATTAGGGCATGACATGACCTGTACATATAGTATAAGGGACATTATAAGGTATTTGTGCCTGACCTGTACATACAGTATACAAAATTGGTGCTTGGTCTGTACATACAGTGTAATAGACTAATAACTGACCTGTACATACAGTATAAGAGTCTAGTTACTGACCTGTACATACAGTATAAGGAATTAGTGCCTGGCCTGTCTATACAGTATAATGAACACAGTGGGTTTGCAGAATGAAAAGTGGATCCATTCTTTCAAGAGTGCATATTTACTTTATTAGGGCTTTGGTTGAAATGTAAAGGTAACTATAGAGGGCACTGCATGTATATTGGGATGCAAATGAGCAGCTTCGGGTGCAACAGGAGTAGCTGTACATGTTAGGGCTTGCTCCAATGTAGAAACAGAAACTAATTTTTTCCAGCAGAAGCACCAGTGTTGCTAAATCTCATGCCTCTCTGTTAGCCTTTCCACCACAAGGGCTGTCGAGTCCACAAATTGTTTCTGATGTTGTAAACCCAAGCGCACACTTATAAATATTGACATCGGCAGTTTGATCAGAATTACATCCCAGTTAGCACAGTAGCGCTACCCTGCCTCGACCCCCCATTCTATTACACAAAACACAATCAAAACATTGATTTTGCTATGAAACACCAACGCCCACCCCAGCCCTGGTCTCCTTTTATTCCCAGCTCACTCCTATGGAATGGACACGGTCTACCAGTCCATTTTGTTTATGGCCCCTCGTTAACATCACAACTGGCTTTGGGAGAAAAGCCTGAGGACATGACCCCTACCGAGAATTTCCATGGAAAGGTTTATATTAAATCTTATAACACAGTTTAATACATTTGTTATTGTTATATTGAAATCTATTAGTTATATCTTTGATAGGTTTGACTTCAGTAGAGAAGCATGGCAGCTCCCAGTTCGATTACATGACACTGATTGAGATAGTGACAGTTATTGCCCTAGCCTGTAATGAGAAGAGAGTGTGATTTGGGATGCTCCTACCTAGAAAATACAGCACCGCCACTGGGAAGAATGCATTTTTATATAGATTTATAGGGGTTGTTCACCTTTGAGTTAACTTTTAGTTATAGAACGTGATATTCTGATACAATTTGAAATGTGTTTTCTGTTTTTTGAGTTATTTAGATTTTTTTCAGCAGCTCCCCGATTTGCAATTTCAGCCATCTGGTTGCTAGGGTCCAAATTACCCTAGCAACCACGCATTGATGTGAATAAGAGACTGGAATATTAATAGGAGAGGGTCTGAATAGAAAGAGGAGCAATAAAAAGTATTTGAAAGCTGGAAAGAGTTAGAAGAAGAAGGTAAATAATTAAAAAAAACTACTAAAATAAATATTGAAGACCAATTGAAAAGTTGCTTAGGATTGGCCATTCTATAACATAGTAAATTAACTTTAAGGTGAACCACCCCTTTAAGTTTATAGTGGGTTGGAAAAGAGGATTAAGAAGCCCTAATGCACAAATATCATGAACAGCATAAATGTAAATCAGGTGTCACTGGTATCGGCCATTCAGTCATTAGTCATATAATTAGTAGAAACCCCCTTAACCAAAAGGAGGTCTTATTCAGAGCTGTTAAACGAGCACTGGGCAATATCTGCATTACAATAACCTCAATGAGATTTATGTGAGGCGAGGGACGAGTAGAAACCTGTAGTTCAAACAGCTCTATTAATTAGTCACAAACCACACAGACAATTAGGTCAGTTTCTGACACCCAAAGCCACTGTTAGGGTAAGGCCACACTAAGCGATAGCGCGGCGATTTGACTCGCCGCGACTATTCGCCGCGACTTTTAATCCTCAATCGCTGGCGAAACTTTGGCGCTGGCGTCTATGGGGAATCGCTGCGTAAAAACACACGCGGCGATCTTTTTTCTATTGTCGCTCGAAATCGCCTCGCTAGGCGATTTCGAGCGACAATAGAAAAAAGATCGCCGCGTGTGTTTTTACGCTGGCGATTTTGCGCGATTTCCCATAGACGCCAGCGCCAAAGTTTCGCCAGCGATTGAGGATTAAAAGTCGCGGCGAATAGTCGCGGCGAATAGTCGCGGCGAGTCAAATCGCCGCGCTATCGCTTAGTGTGGCCTTACCCTTAGGCTACGAGCTTCTCTAGCGAGGAAGTGTTTATGTTCTTGGTTGCCTTAAAGGGATACTGTCAAGGGAAAACATGTTTTTTTCCAAACACATCAGTTAATAGTGCTGCTCCAGAGGAATTCTGCACTGAAATCAGTTTCTCAAAAGAGCAAACATGTTTTTTTATATTTAATTTTGAAATCTGACATGGGGCTAGACATATTGTCAGTTTCCCAGCTGCCCCCAGTCATGTGACTTGTGCTCTGATAAACTTTAGTCACTCTTTACTGCTGTACTGCAAGTTGGAGTGATATCACTCCCCCAGCAGCCCCCCCTTTCCCCCCCAGCAGCCAGGGGCGATCCTGCCCATTTTGCCGCCTGAGGCGGCCTTTGTTTTGCTGCCCCACGTCGCTAGTGCAGAGAGTGCAATTTTGGCTCTTAAAGTTACCAGTAGTGCCATTTTTGCCGCCCCTGGTAACCAGGGGGCGCTGCCACCTGAGGCGAGTGTCTCAACTCGCCTTATTGGTGGAGCACCACTGCAAGCAGCCTAACAGAGCAATGGAAGGTAACCAGATAGCAGCTCCTTAACACTAGATAACAGCTGCCTGGTAGATATAAGAACAGCACTCAATAGTAAAATCCAGGTCCCACTGTGACACATTCAGTTGCATTGAGTAGGAGAAACAACAGCCTGCCAGAAAGCAGTTCCATCCTAAAGTGCTGGCTCTTTCTGAAAGCACATGACCAGGCAAAATGACCTGAGATGGCGCCTACACACCAATATTACAGCTAAAAAAAATACACTTGCTGGTTCAGGAATGACATTTTATATGGTAGCGTGAATTATTTGTAGTGTAAACTGTGTAATTTAGAAATAGAAATTACATCATAAACATCATGACAGAATCCCTTTATGGAAATTAGTCGGAGCTAATGAGGCCTTAGTGCATTAGAACAGCATAATATCATTTAATAAATAAAGAGAGAAGTGAAAACAGAATGACCCATAATGTCTGCACCTCCCACCATGATTGTCCGTATTCCTCTCCAGAGGCACCAAGTCTGATCGCTACCTTTGATAAAGCTCAGGCACATCAAGTAAAATGCGCGTCAGGCGCAATCTCTTCTGTTTTAGATTTACTAGGCAGGACGTCGGAACTTTGCTAAAATAGGGCATCTATTGGTTGGGAGGACACTTTGCTGGTAGTGAGGGACTGTGTTGGGACCTAATCTGAGACAGTTAGTTAGACTCCAAGTTAGGTTAGACAGTTTGTCAGACTCCAAGTTGTTACTACCAGGTGCTGCCTGGATGTAGTGGTGCATATAGTGTTCTAGCACATGTAGTACTGCACTTTATTGCAGCTGACCAGTAAGCAGCTAACCTCATACCCCAGAGTGGTTTCCTTTGATGCCACTGCCTATGTCCGTTTTAATCAATCAGGATATACCCATTTTAAAGGGTTGATAAAAGTTACATTTTAATCGTCATACAGAGGAATACGGACAATCATGGTGGGAGGTGCAGACATTACAAGTCATTCTCCTAAAAGGGAACCTGCTCAACTCCAACTAAAATCCTTAGCGTGGCTGCCTGTTAAGCAAAATATTGCAATAGCATATAAACTCCTTCTAATAACATTCAAAGCCCTTCACTCCTCTGCTCCTCACTACATTTCTTCTTCTTGTCTCGCTATACGTTCCTGGTCGTCTTCTCCGCTCTTCTCAGAGCCATCTTTTCTTCACACCATCCACATCCACTGCCATCCCTCATCTCAAACCCTTCTAACTTGCTTCTCCTTCCCTCTGGAATTCCATCCCTGAATTCCTCCGTAAGGAATCTTTTCTCAATCTCTGCAAGAAAAAAAACTAAGAGCCTACCTTTTGTTGCACTAGAACATTAGCCTAGTCCTGTGCCTACTGACAATGCCTTACCTTGTGCACTTTTACATTTCCAATTTGTGCCTGTATGTTAGCCTCCCATCCACTTGACTGTAAGCTCTACGGGGCAGGTACCTCCGTCCCACTATGTTTCTTACCACACAGCACTTAAGCTCTTTGTTCTGATTCTGTGTATATTTATTATGTGATTTGTCTTCCCTGTTTATACTTTTATATATACTGTATATATATATATATATATATATATATATATATATATATATATATATATATATATATTTTTTTTTTTAATTTATATATTGTACTTTTATGCACTGTACAGCGCTGTGGCTCCTTAACAGCGATTTACAAATAAAGTTATACATACATACATTCTGTTTTCTCTTCTCTCTTTATTTACTGATCATTTATTGACCCTTCACACCACCTTCTGTTTCTTGGTTGGGTGGTAGGTGCTTCCACTTTATACAAAATTTCTAATAATATAATTTGATTAAATTTTAGAGTTATTAGGGGCAAGTTATCCAGACCAGGGCAGGTGCTCCACTAAACAAGCAACAAGCACCAGCCTGGGGAACTTTCTTCTACAGGTGTGGGGCCTGTTATCCAGAATGCTCGGGACCTGGGGATATTACCGGATAACAGATCTTACTGTAATTTGGATCTTTATTCCTTAAGTCTACTAGAAAATCATGTAAACATTACTTAAATCCAATAGGCTGGTTCTGCTTTCAGTAAGGACTAATTGTATCTTAGTTGGGATCAAGTACAAGCTACTGTTTTATTATTCCAGGGAAAAAGCAAATAATTTTTAAAAATTTGGATTATTTGGATAAAATGGAGTCTGTGGGAGCCATTCCATAATTCTGAGCTTTCTGGATAACAGGTTTCCGGATAACGGATCCCATACCTGTAAAGCGCTGCACCGCCATGTTTGATCTTTTTACAAGTATCCCCTGCGGTCATTCAAGCTGGGCACATGCTCAGTCCAATAAACAGAAACTACTCCAATTCTGATGCCTCAAGATCCATTAAGGACACCCAAATACTGACAGGGCTGCTTTAAATGCTTTTTTAAAAATAAATTAAACTAATTTCAGATTGTGTCAATTTTGCTGAAAAATAGCACTAATGGGCGTAAATAATTCATAGGCAGTGCGGCGTTTGTTCACCTTTATATTAACTTTTAGTATGATGTAGAAAGTGATTTTCTAAGACAATTTGCAAATGTTTTTCATTTTTTATTATTTGTGGTTTTTAAGTTATTTAGCTTTTATTCAGCAGCTCTCCAGTTTGCAATCTCAGCAATCCGGTTGCTAGGGTCCAAATTACCATAGCAACCATGCATTGATTTGAATAAGAGACTGCAATATGAATAGGAGAGGCCTGAATAGAAAAATCAGTAATAAAACATAGAAATTGTAAAAAAAAATTTAGCCTTACAGAGCATTTGTTTTTAGATGGGGACCCCCATTTGAAAGCTTGAAAGAGTCAGAAGAAGAAGAAAAAAAGCAAATAATTCAAAAACTATAAAAAAAATGGAAAAGTAGCTTAGAATTGGCCATTCTGTAACTTACTAAAAGTTAACTTAAAGGTCAACAACTGCTACAAGACCATGAAAATAGAGCTCTCTGCTCAACCAGCATAAGTAGATTGTATTGTTATTTATTTTAAATGCAGTTGATTGATTTTTAAGCACTCTAAGCATAATAGACTCCTTGTAGATTGGCAACCTAACTGCACAAGTGAAGCACAGGGTTCAGCAAGTGAAAGTGCAGTGTGGCAGCTTCAGCAGGTTGTTCCGGGGGAAGTAGAAAGCTGTATAATGCAGCCCATACAGGCTAACTAAGGAGTCATGTGATACTGTCCATTTAAATAGGGTAAATGCTTTAATGCTTGTTGCTTCCTTCTCAAGGCCGGCTCATTTCCCAAGTATGTACATTGCCAAAGGCAAAGGGGAAGTTAGGTCAGTATGTCTCATATATGAAGTTCACTGGGCTGGACCCTGGCTGCAGCTAAACATGTCAGGACTAGTAGCCACATGCAAACAGGAATATAATCTAGTCCAGACATGCCGAGCAAACATATACTTTATCTGTCAGCACAGAGTCAAGGAAAAAGGTGCATTTTACAGATTTTTTCTCGATGAATATGTATATCACCTGGTGCTTGTGTCTGCCCGTACAAGATCAGCTAAATTTAGTCTAGTGGTTTCGTTGTTATCATGTTGTTTTTCAACTTCCTAATAACAGCCACCCATAGTCTTACATTGCAATCACGTGACTAGTGTTTGTGACAATGGAACTCTATAGGAGGTTGTTTTAGGTGCGTTAATACAACATTGAGATACATAACACCTCGGGGGTTATTTACTAAACCACAAATTGATCTGGTTGGGCAAATTTTTAGTGGAAATAAAAACTATTAAAAAGTTTCTGAGATTTATTATACCCCAATGCGGCAAAAAGCCCGAATCCGATAATCTGCCATCTCAGACCTGTCGAGGTCATTTATAAGTCAATGGGAGATGCCCCTATCCCAATTGGAAGTTATTGTGGTTTACTAACAAAAATCTGAAAAAATTGAGTGAAGTCCAAAAAAATGGTACGATTCCAGTTTTCGTTCGATTTTATTGTTTTTTTTCCCAGATCTGATTTATAGGAATTATTTTATTAATAAATAGGGTTAAATCAGGCATGGGAGTTTGGTTGAGCTTTTTTAATTTAATTATGAGATAAATTCATGGTTTAGGTTATAACCCCCCTAAACTGACCTGGTGTACCATTAACCTAATGTTTGGGTATTTAAATAACTCCTCTTGCTAGTGAAACAAATTTTGCAACACTAGTGGGGTCCCTGTTGACCCCATATTACAGTATGTAGTTGGGGCAGTAGGGTACCAGGCAGGTGTTACTGAGTAGGAGCCCGTGACTTAATATGACCTTTGTCGTTGGGATTGGGAGTAATAAAAATAAAAGTTCTTACCCTAGAATTAGCCTTAGGTCACACAACCAGCCTTTGGTTTTCACCCTTATACCAAATGAACTTGGTAAACAACATGTTATAGTAAATAGAAATAATACAGTTAATATATTTATTCATGCTTAAAGGGAGGACATTAGTTCTGTTTTAAAAGTCCCTGCAGTAATTGAGGTAGAAATTAAGACACGTGCCAATCAAGTTCAACACTATAAACCTACCTAACGTCCAGCTTAGATGCCTTCAATATGCCTCATAGGATATTGTTGCCCGCTCGCACACCCTGGCCTTCGAAAGTTTAGCACCTGGTGCACGGTGTTGGAGGGATCGGCACCCTCCTCAGCAAACGATCCAAGAAAACACTGGCACTCAAGGCAAGCAAATGCAGGGTTATACCCTTGCAAATTTTATTCTGCAAACGTGCAACGTTTCGGGGTCAGACCCCTTGACAAGGGGTCTGACCCCTTTCTTGGATCGTTCAATATGCCTCAGACAGGGTAAAATATCCACCCTGCCTCCGAAAGAGCAATCCTACCAATCCCTGGATCAATAGTAAATTTCAAGTAGCGTCCGAATGGGGTTTCCGGGGCCCACGAGGGCTGTGCCCAGACACATGAGTGCACCGTGAACTTTAGTACTTCTCGTGGATATGATCGGGAGGGTTAGCGTCTGCAATTGCCAGTGGCAGAAGAGGACCTGGGTTGTTGTGACCAATCTGCTTTTTTTCCACTGTCCTGCTGGGTAAAGGGTAACAATCAGCCTCTTCTCCTATTAATTTATACCCCTGTAATTCTTTACTCTGAATGATATTACTGACACAACGAATTTAGCCAACATTATTGAGCTGGAAACTTTATGGGCAGCAATAGTTGCCATTTGTCCTTGCACTTAGGTGTCCTGGTGGTGAGACCCCGTAGACACAGTGACAAAAATAATTTTACAAAACCACAACCCAGTGCACCTGCACACACTCACCAACACTTCTCTTAATAAAGCTCCACGAGGCAAACTCACTTTTCTTTCAAAACAATGTGACTAAAATGGGAGAGTTTTTCATAGACAGGATGCTGGATTAGCTCTGTATAGTCGTACCTGTTACAGTGACTGGGAATTTTCTGCATGGGTGAGATCTAAAAGGATGAGATTGCAGCCCTGCATTGCTGAATATTCTTCCTAGCCCATTGTTTATCCTGCGCCAATCACATTCAGACACAGGACACACCATGTTTGTTTGCACTTATATAAAACAATGGGCCCTCATGGAAATGGAGTTTGATGGTTAGAGGGGTTAGAACTGCTTATAGCAACAAAGAGCAACACAGGTTTGCCATTTCTGGTGACACATCATAGGCCTTATTTACTCAGGGGTAGGAACAAGAGTGAAAAGGTGGAGCAGGTGGTAAATACAAAGCTCCTTATGACTGGGGTATTTAAGGGTCTGCTGCCACCTAAAGCTGGCCATTGATGTGCAGATTATTGGCCTATGTTTGACGAACGAGTCTGTACCAATCTTCTGACCTGCAACTAACCATTCAGAATAATATAAAGTAAGTAAAGAGAACAAATTACACAATACACAAGGCCATTAAGTGACTGATGGCAATCATACAAAAGTTATTCCTAAAGGTGGCCATAGACGCACCAATAATATTGTACGAAACACATTTTCCGAAAATATTTGGTGTGTGTATGGTGGAAGACGAGCCGACCAATATCTGCAGAAGACTTCTGTCAGCTCGTTGATCAGGCTGGCCGGAAAGTTTGGATTGGACGTCTTTGAAGGCACCCGAACATTGGCCATTGTTAATGCTGAGTCGTCAGATACAGGTAGAATTCCATTGTTTCTACTTGTATATCAGACAATTCAGCTCTACATGTGTGTGTATTAAAATGAACGATCTTTCTTGGAATTGCAACGTCTATGGCCACCTTAAAGCTGGTCATAGACACCATCTTATGAAACAAAAGTTGTACGATTTTTGGACCGTATGTGGAGTGTCCTGAAATATTTTGTACCATGGAGATTGGTTGTTCGGTCAATCAGACAGGTTAAAAGATCTTATTGGCTAACAATAAGATCTCTGCATGTATTGCCTCTCTGACAATATCAATGGGAGATTGTCACTATTATTATTATTTGTTAGGTAGTCATCCATATCCCAATGTCCCACACTTAACTTAAAGGGATCGTGTCATCGGAAAACATGTTTTTTTCAAAACGCATCAGTTAATAGTGCTGCTCCAGCAGAATTCTGCACTGAAATCCGTTTCTCAAAAGAGCAAACAGATTTTTTTTTTATATTCAATTTTGAAATCTGACATGGTGCTAGACATATTGTCAATTTCCCAGCTGCCCCTGGTCATGTGACTTGTGCCTGCACTTTAGGAGAGAAATGCTTTCTGGCAGGCTGCTGTTTTTCCTTCTCAATGTAACTGAATGTGTCTCAGTGGGACATGGGTTTTTACTATTGAGTGTTGTTCTTAGATCTACCAGGCAGCTGTTATCTTGTGTTAGGGAGCTGCTATCTGGTTACATTCCCATTGTTCTTTTGTTTGGCTGCTGGGGGGAAAAGGGAGGGGGGTGATATCACTCCAACTTGCAGTACAGCAGTAAAGAGTGATTGAAGTTTATCAGAGCACAAGTCACATGACTTGGGGCAGCTGGGAAATTGACAATATGTCTAGCCCCATGTCAGATTTCAAAATTGAATATAAAAAAATCTGTTTGCTCTTTTGAGAAATGGATTTCAGTGCAGAATTCTGCTGAAGCAGCACTATTAACTGATTCATTTTGAATTTTTTTTTCCCATGACAGTATCCCTTTAAGTGCTTGGAGAAGTAGAGAAGGGACAATATTACTAAAATAGCGGCCCCTGGTAAATTGCTGCCTCATGGCTAAAACGGCATCCCTTGTGGCCTTTTTTACTCTTTCTTGTGCCTTAGGAATAAAATGCAAGTACTGGGAATTTCTATAAACACACATGGGCCACCCACATCCGCAGGGGCGACTCTCTATCTATTGCACTAGAAGAGCCGAATTTCTAGTTTAAAGTTACTAGGGAACATGTATGGCACTAAAGAGGCTTGTATTTCAACTCGCCTCATTGGTGCAGAGCCCCTGAGTACAAGGACCCAGTATAAGTCCTGACTAACTCACATTTAAGTGAATATGTAAAGTTAAGTTGTGGGATGTGGGCCCTAATAAGATTTTGCTCTGAAACATCTAGTTACAGTTCTGGGGATGCACTAAGGCAAAGGCAGCTCTGGTTCCAAGTGATGTGCCTGGGCCTTGGGGCTGATTACAACTCACTGTGTGCAGCTCATGAGAGGGTTATATCATGCAAGAATGAGTCCCACATGGACCTGTTAGGAAGGAAAGACTCAGCAGAGAGGGGTGATGCAAGTTAGGAGCAGAAGTACGTGCAGATCCGGGCAGGTTGCTGTGGGAAGCGGCTAAAGCACTGATGAACATTAGATTCCAACAGGGAAGGAAAGGGCAAGTGGCAGTTATAAAAGAGTAATTGGAATCATTTTAATTCCTCATTATTTAGAAAATCCTCAAGGGGATTGAATCGTTGCAGCACACCTACTGTATTGTACGTTAAGCACAGTGACCATGAATGCAAGTGATCAGGAATTGTTAGCAAGACTCCATTGGGGTATAAAGGTGATAACTGACATGGCTTAAGAGGCAGATAATGGAAGAGTTTTAACTTCCTCTAGTGATTTTAAACATTCCAATAATATTTTCCTCGTCAGTATGGCTACTTTTCTTGTTTAATAGCAATTATTGTTTATTTATATAGCACTGACATGTTACACAGAGGTAATATATCGATCCCTGCGTCGGTGGAGCTTACAATCTAGGATCCTTATAATATTTACACACACTACAGTCAGTTTTATTGAGCACAGGGACCTGGTGGTGCCATAGAGAGTTGCAAATATTGTGGTAAAGCTGGAAGATGTTTTAATAATAGCTGTCTTATGGATTCAGCAAAGTACCTGTCCCAGACTTCAGGCTACTTCAGGTGGTAACGGTCCCATCCACCAGCATTTGGGGATATCGCTTTCTTGCTGAGGGTCAAATGCTTTAATGGCTGTCTTTTATTTTTTCTCTTGGGTTAGCGTCACATGATCAGTGTGCATGTCAACATCCGGACATGTTTTGAGGCTATAATGCTGCTACCGACATTTTAGGATTTGCTAAGAAATGTGGATCCCTGCAGTGAATGAATGATGCACATGAACAATGTCCCTGGAGATAACGGATCTGAGGAAATATACTGAGGATAAGCTGAGGGAATTCTCCAGGGAAATCCGTATTTGCAGGGCTAGGCCCATTGCACAAAGCTATCTCTACTTGCAGCTGGAGGAAATCAGATTTAAATATCAGCAAATGAAGGGTTTCTTAGTGATAAGGTAATTGAGATAGTGTAGCATTGCTTATGGATGCGGTTATATGGATACACTTCTCAGCTAATGGCAATTTTTTTTTAACTATTATCTTCTATTTTGCCTACATGTTACTCAGTACTTGCTCAGAGGTTGATCATTCTCTCACACACATTCTGTCTCACACAAGGCCAAACACAGGGTGAGACAGTTCCTGATGCACTGTGGGTAAGGGGTGGGAAGACATGCGGCTAATTAAAGGGAAACTAAAAAATGTTGTACATTATGTTTTGGGTTTCTATACTAGTCCAAGGCAACCACAGCCTTTTAGCAGAGAAGATCTCCCCATCTTCCTTTCTGGTAATTCACTGCACATGCTCTGTGCTGCTGTCACTTACTGAGCTCAGGGACCCACTCACAATATACAGTACACATAGAATAGAAATGTCACAATATAAGGCTGAGGCTAATTAATAAATCATTATTGGTATATGGCAACTCAGAAACCAGCACATTTACCATCAGAAATTAATCATCAGCCGTGTAGCATCAGCTTATCTGATTTTATGCTTGATGGTCCCTAAACTTAGCTTCTCAACAGCTGCTCAAAGCCCACTGAGCATGTGCAGTGTCACAGACACTCCTAACAAAATCCAATGCCAGATATCAGCACCCCTAGGCCACACGGTCCTAGCATCCCGCAGCGTTCTAGTGAGCGCAGGCACACCGGAGCACTGGGGAGCTGTGGTCGCCGGTGCTCCCTATAGAGCGGCTGAGTGACATGCCGTCCCTAGGAATTTGCCTCCATAGGCCTGGCCCCTTCTCTCACCACAAATCCGGGCCTGGCAAAATCCAAGATGGGAAACACCTGTGACAACTTTGAAGTCCTGGGCCATTAATACTATAGAGATGCTAGACTTTAAAGCTGGTTCAGTAAGTTCAATACATAAAATATGGCCATATTAATTTTTAGGGCTTAGTTCTTTTAAAGAGAGACATTAGATGGCCAGGAGGTAGTACAGACAGGGCAGGGGTTAGAGACTGGACAAAGTTAATACAGTCATATATAGGCCTCCACAATTGGTGGGTACTGGGCACATGCCTGGTGACCCTGAGCATACCTTTAATGCCACCACAATATATCACTTTACATTTATTTTCCTTTAATAATACTAAAATATCTCTACCTTTCATTAATACACAAAATAATTGAATTGAAAATAAAGAATGCAGGAA
Source organism: Xenopus laevis (assembly GCF_017654675.1). Lineage (NCBI taxonomy): Eukaryota > Metazoa > Chordata > Amphibia > Anura > Pipidae > Xenopus > Xenopus laevis. The sequence goes on along the minus strand of NC_054375.1, from coordinate 129,291,013 downwards.
AGTCTTCTGCACAAGAAAGGCAGAGACACTTGGGAACCATCCGCTCTTGCTTAGGAAATGAATGTTGAAATGTACACAGGCCATTACAACAGGGTCTATGAAATACGTGCAATTTGTAACTTTGAAATAGTTACACAACGACTAACCAATAGTGCCAATTCCCTTAAACCTGGGTTAGATATGATATTTACAGTAAGACTGCGTTCAGTCGCGGACTGTAAGAATTAATGTAAGCACAGGAAGGAACTGTATGGCCAATGATGCGGTGAGAGGAACAGAATAATTTAATTAACCAATGGCCACAGACATATATGCCGATGTGGTCCGTAAACATTTGTTTTTCATAGGCAATCTGGTTAAAATCAATTGGAACACAGACTTTAATCTGACAAACGTTTGGCCATATTGACAGGGCCCATTGTGTAAATGTTAAATGAAAGAATGTGGTTCAAAATACAAACAATTACACAAAGCATGGGACAATATAGCCGCCAACATAATAGAGAGTCAGCTGACGCGTATGTTTCCCTAGGGATGCTCTCCTGTGGTTGGAAGGTCCTGATATACATTCCAGTCTGTTGGTTAATAAGGGGACTGGGCAGCTATTGATGTGCTACTGAAAAATCACACTGAGCTGCACCATTTCTAGGGGTTTGATTTCCATCACTTGAGCTTTTAATACATTTAGGCTAATAGGTGATTGGCGTGAAGACCTACATCTTAAAGGGGGTTGTTCACCTTTAAATTAATTTTTAGTATGCCGTAGAGAGGGATATTCTGAGACAATATGGAATTGGTTTTCATTTTTTTTATTATTTGTGGTTTTTGAGTTATTTAGTTTTTTATTCAGCAGCTCTCCAGCTTGCAGTTTCAGCAATCTGGTTGCTAGGATCCTAATTACTCTAGCAACCATGCATTGATTTGTTTGAGAGACTGAAATATGCACAGGAGAGCGCTGAATGGAAAGAGGAGTGATAAAAAGTAGCAATAACCATACATTTGGAGCCTTACAGGGCATTTGTTTTTTAGATGAGGTCAGTGACCCCCATTTGAAAGCTGGACAGATTTAGAATTTTTTAAAAACTATAAAAAATAGAAAAACTGAAGGCCAATTGAAAATAAGCAATTTTATAATATACTGAAAGTTTACTTTAAGGTGAAGCACCCCTTTAATAGAGGTGAAGGTATATGATAAAAACATGAAATATATGAGATGAATTAAAGTGCAGCAGGATGTTGATTTGCAGGTGAAATAGCTGTGGTACCACTGTTACACTATATGATTTATATGAATATGTTATATCATTATTATTCCATGTTTTACATGTTTTTACATGCACTGATGCCAGTAACATGGTAGATTGGCACTTGTGCATTTTCACTAGACATAAGCCTACCCTACTGTGCTTGCAGATTAATAATGGATCATGGTTAGCATTTAAAGACGCCATATACCATATAAGGGGGATGGGGGTAGTGGGTGCAGTGAACATTTCTTTTCTAGAGAGATACACAGAAGAGCATTTAAAGAAGATGTGTGTCCCCAGTAGATCCCCATCTTTAAGCTCTGGGCTGCTGACAGTTAAGGTGGCCATACACAAGCAGATTAAAACTGCCGATATCAGTCCTTTAGACCAATTCAGCAGCTTTTCTGCCAGTGTATGGGGCATTCCAATGGGTCTCCCCGATCAATATCAGGCCAATCGGGTAGGTTTGATTTTTCTTGGCTATCGAGGCTAGTTGATGCATTCCTCGCCCATTTCCTTTGTTGTAATCCAATTGTTTAGCCCTAGGGCCGAACAATTGGATTAACCCGACATCACCCTGCCTTTGGTGGGCATATCAGATCTAGATCCGCTTGTTTGATGACCACGATCTTATCGTGTATGGCCACCTTTACTTGAGTTTAGGGATCGACACACAAAATAAATATATATACTGTAATATAAATGTCACATTACAAGGCTGAATAATATACACAAAGACTGCCATTACATGGAAGCACAGAAACCAGTGCATTCGGGATCACAACTGATTTATAATCGGGCTCTATGTTGGGGTGGTGCAATTTCAAGGGTTAACTTTTTCTTTCTTTACTATGATTTATAATCAGCCCTGTAGCCTCAGTCACTATGAGAGATGAATCAGATTCCAGATTTAATGGAACATAGAGAGGTGGTGCAGGTGTTTTGGGGCATTTCTCTGCTAGGAGACAATCTACATGAAATTATACTGGATCTGGAGTCTGATTCCTCCATACATACGGGCCCAAGCAGTTGCTGTTTTGATCAGCCAACTCACAGCCAATCATTCTGTGCAGGAGATTCAGTATTCTGGTGTCCCTTATTGGTGCAGGTCCATGGTTCTCAGCAAGTGTGCTCATTTAATTTGCTTCCAGCTAACCAGTCCTCACATTCAGTCTGCAGACTGGGCAAACAGTTTGTGCAAATTGACTGTCCATTTGCATTGCCAGATTGCAGACACCGCACACAAAAGCAGATCACAGGGGAATCCAGGGGAATGTGTCTGGTTACAGAGCAAGCTAAGTGAAAAAAGATGCTAATGACGGCATAAAAGGCACTTTTTGCTTGAAATGGGGGGTTGACTGCTGTGGAAACATGGTCCAAGGTTGTCCAGCTGGATGCTTACAGAAAATTGATTGTAGGCAGGCACCAATCTGAAACACCAGAAAGTAGAACCCAGGAGCCCAATGTTTAAATAGTACATTATGAAAGGGTTTTTCATAATGTAAAATAAATCTTTTTTGTACTATTTAAACGTTGGGCTCCTAGATTCTACTTTCTGGTGTTCCAGATTGGTGCCTGCCTACAATCAATTTTCTGTGACTTACTCCCCTTTGCTGAAGGTCTGGGGCATGAGCACCCGGACCCACCATAGAAAGCAGTAAGCTTATACAACAGCCCAAGGCAGGCCTGGACTGGGAGTCAAAATAGGCCCTGTCATTCCAAGTACACAAAGGCCCAAACAGTCTCCTACCAGCCCACTATATAGTAACTTTTTATGGAGCCGTATAGCAGCCCCTCTGGCATTTGCCAGAACCCACAGATTGCCAGTCCGGGCCTGGCCCAAGGATTTTAGCTTCTTATGTTTTGGAAATATATATACTTTAATCAGCTGGATGCTTAACTTGGCCAACAGTCTTGTTTATGACAATGTCATGTTATAATAAGCTGGCTTGTGTCTGTCCAAACATATCGACCAGCTGATATAAGTGAGTGCCAGAATGTGCCAGAGAGAGAGACCGTTATGTTGTCAAAGAGGGTTGTTGGCTCCAGCATCAGTATGATTCAAATAATGAATGAAATTCAAATTAATGACCCTGACATTCTAAGCACTTCATAACTCTGCCCCACCCTACATCTCTGAACTCATCTCTATATACCCAACTGCTTACTATGCTCCTCTACTGACCTGCTACTCAACTCTTCTCTCATTACCTCCTCACATGCTCGCATTCAAGACTTTGCAAGGGCTGCACCCCTCCTCTGGAACTCTCTCCCACGTTCTGTCTGACTTTCTCCCAACCTTTCTGCTTTCAAGAAATCTCTTAAAACGCACTTCTTTCGAGAAGCCTACCCTCACTCTGCTTAACTACCAAACGCAACACCAAATACAGTACCACATTTCTCACCCACTTAATTCGATCTTGCCCACTCCCACACCTTGTGTATTACTCCCTTCCCTTTAGAGTGTATGCTCTTTTGCATAGGGCTTTCCTCACCTTTTGTACCGGCATTGATTGTGATGTATGTAACTCCATATGGTCTATGTATATAATTTCATGTGATAGTTGTATAATCGCATTTACTTTACAGTGCTACGCAATATGTTGGAGCTATATAAATACATGTTAATAATAATAATAATAATAATAATAATAATAATAATAAAACCCTATTTTAGCCTTCACCCTGGCATTAGTGTTTTCACTAGTGCACAACTGTGCAAATTTCTACACCTGTTTGCAAGAGATACTAGATTGGTACACAAAGGGCACAAAAGTGGCCATACATATACAGATGCTCAAATTTGGTGGCACAAAATCATGTTGACACAATAAATCTTTTTTACTTTTTGCTTCAACAACCTGTGGAAGATTGCCTTTATTCTGAGTGCCTGCTCCATTGAATTTTTTCGGCATCACAAATTCACACTAATCAGATTGTTTGGTCAGTGAATGAATCAAATGAGCAGCCTGTTCACATTAGCTGGAAGAATCCATGGCCCCTGGTCTTCTCCTGTTGAACAGATGACCCAATGGCAGTCAGATATAGATTGGTGAGGCCCATAGACATGCTAATAGGCTGTCAACATGCTCAAAGTAGCAGCCAATGCTTTAAAGGCCATGTTTTAAAGTAGCACAGAGCCAGTCTAGAACTGAACCCCTACTTAAGGGTTGGTAAATACAGGGCTTCTGGGCATGTCCCAATTATTCTTACTTCTTCATAGTTAGCTTTGTAGTTTATAGCTGAATGGGAACATTTTATCTGTCTTGTTTTATTTCAGAATTGCCTGAAAATTTGCTTAACTAACTTTTGGACCTTTCAGTTCTGGCCTAAAGCTGTGATAGAATGCACCCAGTGGTGATTTTGCTCCTTCCTCAGCATGAAGGCAGACGGGAAAAGGAAGGAATTCAGTGTTGATTGCTTTGTACAGACCCCTATTTACTTGTTTCCACTAGGAAAGCCCCTATGCAGTTGCTGGAGCCCATTACATAGTTGCATGATTAAAAGCATACTCCGGATGAACTGATAAGATTCATACATTGCTTCCTGTACATATGAAGACACCTTTGTCACTGATGCAACAATCTGTCGCTATGAAGACATCATAGGCCCTAGTGATAATCATCAAGAAGGCATCAGGTTGCATAATGATAGGGAAGCAGACCTGAATTCAGCACTCTCATAGCTTTGCTAGGGATGGGCTGCACCTCAATGATGATGGTGCAGCTGTTTTTGGAGAGAAGATGGCTAGACAGTTGGAGGAGATTTTAAACTAGGCGTGAAGGGGGGAGGGTTCAGTAAAAGATTCAGTGGAAGACAGGTTAGATGAGATAGTGGGCAAAGAAAGGGAAATGGGGGTGGAGATTTGGTTGGGGATACTGTTAAGGATAGGGAGGACCACATGTCATATGTTCAATATAATACCAGTATTAGGGGGTAATGAAAGGCTTCAGATGTTTTTTTTTTGCCTTCCTCTGGATCAACTAGCAGTTAGGCAAATTAAAAAAAAAACTAAAAGGTTGAACTTGATGAACGTGTGTCTTTTTTCAATCTTACTTACTATGTTACTATGTAGCTTGGTTTTTGCAGTGCAAGAGGGGCCTGGTTCAAGAATAATTAAGAGCCCCTATAATCATATAGGGTCTCTTACACCTATGTCTTCTAAATGTTGAACTACAATTCCCAGCAATTACCTGGCAACCCTTTGGATTATTATTTGTAGGATACTAGAAGTTGTAATTGAACAAGAGCAGAAAACCATGTGTTGGACAGGCCTCATATAATCTGGATGATTTTTGCCCAGATATCAGGCAGGCAGGCCCTCCCAAGGGTCCCAGGAATGGGTCAATAAGCTGCTGACTTGGACTGGAGGGGCAGAGTCAGAAGCTTTTTGTATGGACATCTTTAGCAAGGCAAATGATAAAATTCCATACAGTGGAATAACTAGTGGTGACATGCCTAGGTGCAGGATGTGCACAAATCCCCGCCAGCCCCTGCCCCTCCTCATCCTTCAATCACGTGCACACAAAAATGTGCCTGTGATATGTGCCTTCCACAGCTTTGGTGGGCCCCATGGGGTTGTGGTCCCAGGTGCAATCACATCCCCTTCACCCCTAGTAGTTATGCCACTCCTTCTATCCAGGGGCAGAACTACAAAGGAAGCAGACCCTGCAGCTGCAGGAGGGCCCAGGAGGTATAGGAGCCCCATGAGGCCATAATTCATATGCAATTTCAATAAATACTGGTGAAATAGGTCAATCTCTACACATTTTGGGGACCTGAAAAATAATTTGCTGTGGGGCACAGTGATATCTAGTTACACCACTGCTTCTAGTTACACCACTGCTTCTATCCACACTAATATAACTCCATAGACATTTTTGAAGCTTGTGCCCAGAGCAGGGCATTCATTGGGGATACTCCTATAGGGGGTTTAGACTTTGTAGGGTTTCTGAAAGCCAATATTTAAAATGAAATAGTCGACCGCAAATGGTGCACTTGTGCTGGACCTTAGTAGTTGGTTACTGCTCGTGGCTCAACACCAGTGGTTCCCAAACTGTAGGGCTGGCCCTCTGTAGGGGGACCCAAAGCAGATCCTGGGCTTATATTTAAGACTAGTTAGGATGAGGTTTTGGGGTAGGCTTACTTGTTTTCCTTGGTACTTCTGGAAGGTCCATTAGTATTAGATTTACATTTTTTCCTTCCCAGATGTTTTTAGAACAGTGTCAGAACCAGGGGCCATGAGATGAGTTGATAAAGTCACCTCAGGTGGCTACAGCCAGGGGCATTAAAAAGATGCTCCTGGTAAAGTCAAGGGCCAAAATTCCTATTTTTAAATCAATATGGCTCCCCTTGACCTGATGCAAGTAAACTGTGCAGAAGGGGTGGCATTAGCTCTCGTCAGAAACTCTAGGGGTGCTCCAAACAAATGCTGCAGTTCAAAAGGGAGTTTGATCTGAAAAAGTCTGAAACAATTGCTGTACTATTTGTAAACACCATATTTTATTACCTCCAGGAGCCAAAGTTCAGGTGATACTGGGAAGTGCAACACAACAACACGATCGAAATCATTTGGAATACGAATAAGCCCTAGGTTTCATAGCACCTGAGATTTGGCAATTGATTCATAACAACAGGACTGGTTTTGCCAAACCGGTACAATATACCAGTAAGAATCTACGCATAAATTGTAGGAATTCCCCTGGCATTTCCCATCCACTGCGGGGCAGGAAACTACAACATTTACACATAAATCCATGAGCTCTGTCTCAGAATGGGGAAGTGTTGTGTTTGCGTCTGACTCGAGAGGACATCACAATGGTTATGTTACTAGGAAGGTGTGGAGGTTACAGCTTTGCAAAAGAAGGTGTTGTTTTGACTGGTGGAAGAATTCCGTTTGTCATTTTTTTCGTGCAGGCTGTCAGGTTCTGAACAGCTCAGGGTTAGAAATTGCCCATAGGCAAATAACTAATTTGCACAGTCTTGTGACGATATAACATGTGATGTTTGCATGAATAATAATAATACACATTTAGCGTGTGTAGGCAGAAGTAATTATGGTAATTTGTTTCTCTTCCATAGAAGTCAATGGGAGCTGAGCACATCCTATTGGACATTTTTTTAGCCATTCTGACTCAGATTTTTTTTTTCACTTGTAAAATACTCCGATTTTTAGTGGTCTTAGAGATATTTTTCACGTTTTTCCATTTGTACTTTTTATAGTTGGATCTTTTCAATAACTTTCAAGGCATTTGTGGTTTTAGAGAAATAGAGTTTAAAGGCATACTGTCATGGGGAAAAAAAAATCAGTTAATAGAGCTGCTCCAGCAGAATTCTGCACTGAAATCCATTTCTCAAAAGAGCAAACAGATTTTTTTATATTCAATTTTGAAATCTAATTTCCCAGCTGCCCCAAGTCATGTGACTTGTGCTCCCACTGTGACACATTCAGTTACACTGAGAAGGAAAAACAGCAGCCTGCAAGAAAGCATTTCTCTCCTAAAGTGCAGGCACAAGTCACATGACTGGGGGCAGCTGTGAAATTGACAAAATGTCTAGCCCCATGTCAGATTTCAAATTTGAATATTAAAAAAATCTGTTTGCTCTTTTGAGAAATGTATTTCAGTGCAGAATTCTGCTGGAGTAGCACTATTAACTGATGCGTTTTGAAAACAACATGACAGGATCCCTTTAATTGTGGTTTCAAAAAATACTACTAAAGTTTGAACTGTAATAAATGGGCCTCCGTGAGTCCGTTTTTACAGTATTTATGACCCCCAAAATAGAAAAATGCTTACAATGAAAGATTGTGTTTTGGGTATGTAGGTGTCTGCTTGAGGTAGGTACGATTTCCCAGTGTTGTGGTCAATGAAACAAGTTAGGGGGAGCAAAAGCACTTGCGGATAGCTTCATTGACTCCAAATATAAATAACCCATGTGTGTATGTGTGGTGTCACTATAACAGGGAAATTAGTCTGTAAGCTCCTCTGGGGCAATTACAGATGTGAATGATTAAGCAGTCTTTATAAAGCTGTAGGTACTATATACATAATTACCTTTATTATTTAGAATTCTGCTAACAGCATTGCCCCAGATGTATCTGTGTTGGGGCCATGAAAGGTAAGGATCAAGAACATAGGGGCCTCAAAAAAGGGCCCTGTGCCCACCAATACCTTAAAGCATCTTTTGTTTGCATTTCAGTAAAAGATAAAACCCTAATTATAAGCTTTGAAGAGGGGTCACCTTTCTCTGAATGCAGGTGCAAGTATCTACACTATCAGAAGAATAAGTGTGGTGGGCTGTACAACTGAGTAATGCAAAACATATGTCTTCACTCCCTTAACGATGCTCTGTATTGCACTCAGGCTTAGCAGCAAAACAACAAAATAGGAGGAAGAACGTAAACAGATTACTGCAAAGTTTTTTAATCAGGGTAGTGGTTACACAACATGTTTTGGATCAATGACCTTTATCAATTGTACCTACACTTTGACCATGTGTTCAGCGCCCCTATGGAGCAAACCAACAATAACTATCCGCTGTGCGAGAAGAAATTCGATTACTTCTGGAGAACATGAAACACCATTACTATATCCCTAGGTATCTTAGCTGTGTGTAGTCACACATTGTTAAAGATTTTTTTCTCAGTAAAGATTCTGAACAAATAAAAGTTTTCTGTGCCTGTTCCCAGTTGTTAGCATTGCCCCTATTACTGGTTGTATCTACATTGATGTGAGATCATTCCCATGACAGTAAAGGTGGCCATAGACTCAAAGATCCGCTCGTTTGGCGACATCGCCAAACGAGCGGATCTTTCCCCGATATGCCACTAACTGCATGGCTATATCGGGGGTAATTCGATCGTTCGGACGTATGGCCGAACAATCGAATTACGATGTGCCAAGGGGCTCCGACGGGTCGGTCGGGTAAAAATCCAACCTTCCCGATCGATATCGTGGCCAGATATCGATCGGGAAGACCCGTCGGAAGCCCCCATACACGGGCAGATAAGCTGTCAAATCGGTCCAAACGACTGATATCGGCAGCTTTATCTGCCTGTGTATTGCCACCTTTAGACCATTGATAAAGGGGCCAGATTGCCCCAAAACGTTGCCCTTTGTATAGGTGTATATGAGCGAAATAAATACACTACTGCAATGTGCTTGCTGGATTTTCTACACAGTAGGACACACCCTAACACCCTATTGTTAAAGGATTATCACACACCAGACTAAAAGTGACAGCACAGTCAAGTATGGACTGATATTCAAAATAGTACACAAAGGCCCAAACAGCCACCCACATGCCCACTATAAAGCACTTATCTATGACACCTTAAAGCAGCCCTTCTGGCATTTGCCAATTTATAGAATGTCAGTCTATGTCTGAACCCCTCAAGGCAAGATGAGAATCATCACCATGTATATATTCCATTCTGAGCAAGCAACTCCAATCTATTAGACCGGGGGTCCCCAACCTTTTTTACCCGTGAGCCACATTCAGACATAAAATGACTTGTGGAGTAACACAAGCATAAAAATGTTCCTGGAGCTAAATAAGTGCTGTGATCGGCCATTCAGTAGCCTCTATGTGGACTGGCAGCCTACAGAAGGCTCTGTTTGGCAGTACATCTAGGTTTTATACAACAAAATCCTGCCTCCAAACCAGTGGTCCCCAACCAGTGGCTCATGAGCAACATGTTGTTCACCAACCCCTTGGCTGTTGCTTCCAGTGGCCTCAAAGCAGGTGCTTATTTTTGAATTCTTGGCTTGGATGCAACTTTTTGTTCCATTAAAACCAGTTGTACTGCCAAACAGAGCCTCCTGTAGGCTGCCAGGTCAGATACGGGGTACTAAATAGCCAATCACAGGCCATATTTTGTATCCCCAGGAACTTTTTGCATGCTTATGTTGCTCTTCAACCTTTTTTCCCTCTGAATGTTGCTCACGGGTGAAAAAGGTTGGGGACCCCTGCTCTAAACCAAATATCCAGAAATAAAGTTTGAGGCCACTGGAAACAAGGGGATGGTAAGCAACATATTGTACATGAGACACTGGTTAGGGATCAGTGTATTAGACCCTTTGTTTACAAACTGCAGGGCTTGAACTCTGGTAGGGTCTGGAGCAGTGGCAAGAGGGCAAATTAAGGTGACATAGGAGAGGAATACATGTCTGTTTTAAAGCTCAGCTTGAAGGTTATTTAGGGTGAGATATGGGGCACCCTAGATATTCTTAAACCTATGACTGACAAAAATGTTTTCCTACATCTGTAACCCTGTTAGAACTAAAGGGGGTCCTGCCCAAAGGATGGGGCTGGAACTGTATTTAAAATCATTGAGAGGGGGACCCAAACTTTGAGTAGTGCAATACCCAGTACAACAGAACACAATAAAACTGCCAACTGTAGCATAGGTATCCAGTTTAAAGCTAAATATACACTAAGATCTGAGTGTTTATTGAGGTGCCAGATTAATGGATTTTACCTCATTTGGCTTCCATCAGGCTGGGCCAGATACGCCTGACCCGATCGTTTGGCCCCTGGGTCAACTATTGGATTATAATGGGAGCTCACTTCATCAAGGCAGCTTTTATACTGGATGTGTATGACCAGTTTAAGACTAGACAGAATAACGTCTCCTATCTGCCCACATCTTTCAAGCCATGCAACTGTAATCTCATTATATACAGAATTCTACTCTTACTATTCTTATTGAACAAAGAGAAATATTATCCTGCAGTCTCACATTGTTGCTTTCTACCTATTGCTTTCAGTTTCTTCTCTTATGAATCCTTACATAACCTTACCATACTAAGGAAAAAAATGTGAACATTCTATTTCCTTATTGATGTTATTTGTTTGGAACCAAGGTCAGGAGCAGCCAGACACGCAAAGGGGAAAACTATAGGTAATGGGAAGCAATTATGTTGTATTCTCACATCTGTTTGCCTGCAACTTTATTGTCTAATCACAGTAAATACAAGATTCTAATCTAACATTATGGCATTTTTGATGCTATTAAAATGAGACACCAGCAGTGAAAACAAGGCCAGAACAGGGTGGTTTTGTAGGGAGAAGTTCTTTTGAGTGCTAAATGCAGGGAGCTAAGAGGTGATAACAATTTTAGAAGACTATAGGGAATTATAGAAGGGACTAATTACTGTATTTGCGCTGGGAGTTCATTTACTGGATTGGAGGGATGGTTTAGAAAGCTCTGGGGGGGTGGTAAAATTATCCTCCAACACCTTAAAAGATTTAAAGTGGAACTTCCCCCCAAATTGCTATAGATAAGACTCCCCACCTGACCCTCAAACCCACAGACCCACAACCTGCATCTATACTGGCAACCCACAGATTATCCGTCTTTTTGCGGGTAACCCGAGGTTACCTTACCCACTGCAGGACTCTACTACAGGTTCTCTATGAATCATATAGGAATAATGAGAAGAAGACGAGTTGTTTTAGGGCATTCCTTCCTATAAGCCATTGCTTCCAAAATCATGGGCCTGGTGCAGTGGTGGCGGTGACCAGCCTGAAGCCTAAATTGGGTGAGATTTATATCGGCAGTGAATAATTAAGATTTATGAACACTTGGAGGCACATTTATCAAAGGTTGAATTACGAATTCATGGGAGTTTTTAAAAACTCCCCTAAACTCCCATAAATTCGACTAATCGAAATTTATTAAAAAAAAAACGAAATTTTCAAATTCGGATAAAAAAACTCCAATGTCAGGAAGGCTGCAAACAACTTCAAATTGATCCCTGGACCTCTCCAATCGACTTAGGGCAGGGGCACATGGGCAGATTCGAGAGATTTAGTCGCCTGGCGACTAATCGCCTCTTCTTCTCCCCAAACTGCCTTCCGCCTGCTATAATGAGAAAACGTCATTGCAATGGCACTCGCAGCACTTTGATTTCCAAAGTTGCCTCACAAGGAAACTTCGGGCAACTTTGGAAATCGAAGCACTGCGAGTGCATTGCCGCAGGCTGAAGGCAGGGGGAAGGCAATTTGGGTAGATTGTCGCCCCAAAGAAGAGGCGATTAGTCACCAGGCGACTAAATCTCCCCAAATCTGCTTGTGTGCCCCTGCCCTAAAATAGCAATTTGGCAGGTTTTTGGTGGCAAATAGTCGAATTCAAGTTCTTATAGGCCAGAGTATAATAAATATCGAAATCCAAATTAGAATTAAAACTCTAATCAAGTTTGGATAACTCCCTAGTCTAATTTGACAGTTTTGACCATAATAAAAATGTGAAAATTCAGATTTCGAATTCGGATTTTCAATTCAACCCTTGATAAATCTGCCCCTTAGCCTTCCCAAAACAAGATGATCTGCTATATGCTCATATATTATTGGGAGTAATAATAAAGTAACAATTAGGAATAAAAGGGGTGGTTCACTTTTACGTTTACTTGTATGTTAAAAAACGGCTAATTCTAAGAAACACTTCAATTGGCCTTCATTTTTTTCTCTTTTATAGTTTTTGAATGATTTGCCTTTTTCTTCTGATTTATTTCACTGACCTCATCTAAAAAACAAATGCTCTGTAGGGCTACAAATGTATTGTTATTGCTTTTTATTACTCATCTTTCTATTCAGGTCTCTGCTATTCATATTCCAGTCTCTTATTCATATCACTGCATGGTTGCTAGGGTAATTTGGACTCCAGAAACCAGATTGCTGAAATTGCAGACTTGAGAGCCGCTGAATAAAAAGCTAAATAACTAAAAAAAAACACAAATAAAAAACGAAAACCAATTGGAAATTGTCTCAGAATATCAATCTCTACATCATACTAAAAGTTAATTTAAAAGTGAACAACCCCTTTAAGCAAATCCTGTCTTCAATAACAACTGTTTTTACAAATAACTTTAAAAGCACTGATATTTTTTTTAATAAATGTATACTGGAAAGTTGCTTAGAATTATGTCAAACACATTAGAGGTGCAATGTTCTGTAGCTGGACTATGGTACAAAATAACATCGAGGATGTATCAGTGAAGGGAAATCTTACAACACTAAGGGGCACATTTACTTAGCTCGAGTGAAGGATTCGAATGCAAAAAACTTTGAATTTCAAAGTCTTTTTTGGCTACTTCGACCATCGAATTGGCTACTTCGACTACGACTTTGAATCGAACGATTCGAGCTAAAAATCGTTCGACCATTCGATAGTCGAAGTACTGTCTCTTTAAAAAAAACTTTGACCCCCTACTTCGCCACCTAAAACCTACCGAACCTCAATGTTAGCCTATGGGGAAAGTCCTGATAGGCTTTCTAAGCTTTTTATGGTCGTAGAAAAATCGTTCGATCGATGGATTGAAATCCTTCGAATCGTTCGATTCGAAGGATTTAATCGTTTTTTCATTCGATCAAACTAATCCTTCGAAGTTGAAGGATTTAACTTCGACAGTCGAATATTTGACCCTCGATATTTGACCCAATGTAAATCTGCCCCTAAATCATAACAGTGTTGAGTGTAAATATATTGTCAGGACACACTGTAAAAACATAAATAACAACTAGAGACAACCCATATGTATTGTACAGTTACATTTTGTTTAGTGTTACATTGTTCAATATATAACCAAATGGATGGACATAATACAGCGAAATGATGGGTTGTAACTGAACTTGAAATGTAGAGTGCCTTATTTGTAACAAGAACTGTATATAAGGGTACAGGACCTACTTTTCAGCTTGGAGTCTGGGGTTTCCAGATAAGGGTTAATTCTGTCATTTGGATCTAAATTAGTGATGGGCGAATTTGTCCCGTTTCGCTTCGCCACAAATTTCACAAATTTCCTGCGAAATTTGTGAAACTGGCGGAAAACTCACGAAAACTGCGATTTTGACGCCAGTGATAATTCGCCAGCGTCAAAGTTGATGCCGGCGCCCATTAAAGGGCCAAATAAATTCGCCCATCACTAATCTCCATACCTTAAATCTGCTAAAAATCATTTAAACGTTAAACAAACCGAATAGGATTGGTTTGCCACCAATAGGGATCCATCAAATACAAGCTCCTATTACTACAGAGAAAAGGGAATTCATTTTTAAAAAATGGGGAAATGTAAAAAAAAAAAAAAGGGAAATGGCCTTCCCGCAATTCAGATCTTTCTGGATAACAGGTTTCCTGATAAGGAATCCCATACCAGTTCTACATCTTACATACAGTATATGTTCATTCTAGTATATATCATGTCTTAGTATTAATTGATTTAAAAATAAAACTCAAATGGAAAGACTGATAAAGATATAGGGAGAGGTTCCTGGTCAAACATCTTTATTGCACCTATGGGGGAATGTAATAAAAGTCGGTAACAGTAAAAATAATTGCAATGCGAAAATTCATGCCTCTGAGCGAACAAATTTTCTTCTGTGTGAAATTAATATAGTTTGCGCAGTGTATGTAATAAAACTAAACAAAAGATCACAACTGAAACTCGCAATGCAATAAAAGATTAATGAAGGATATTACATTGTGAAATTCAATTTATTGATCTTATTTTGCAGAGGTGGGCCAAGCTGACTGGGCACCCTAGGTGACCCGACCGGAAACTTCCTCTATGACATCCCCTGTGACATCATAGGGGAACACACGGTGGAGTGGAGAGGCGCAGAGAGTCAGAAGAGACAAGAAAGTCCAGACTAGGGGTCGGTGGAATGCTCTTCAAGAGGTACCTGCCCAGTGCCCCCCAAATCGTTGTGCCCTAGGTAGGTGCATCTTCTGATTAACTTTGCAAATTTTATTACATTCCCCCCTATAGTTTTACCCATAGGGCAATTCAATGGACTTAGGAATCCATTTTCCTTTTCTGCAATATAATTGGACTTTTACACTATTTATGTGGGACTTGGCTTTTTAAATGGATTTTTTCTATTGAGAAGTCTTTTTTCTACTGAGAATAATTGTTTCTATTGAGAATGCTTTTACTGGGAAGTGTTTCCACGTGTGATTATGGGGGAAGAGGCGGGGTTATGCCTATAAAGGTGTGTGTTACATTTGGGATTGTATCCTGATGAAGGGAGGTTATACCCCCGAAATGTTGATACCAGTGGTGTTATACAATAAAGAAAGAGGCACTTCCCTACTGCAGAAAACGTGTGCGAATCTGTAAACAAAAGTTGCTGTTGCTCTGGTACCTTGCCGGGTCAACGGAGGGCCAGCACCAGTATTGCAGTGCAAGTTAATTAAAGGAGAGTGGTGTATCTAATATATCACTGCAATATAACACACATTTTGGGGCTAAAAAGCACCGGTATAACTGGTTTTAGGCATTCCCATTTCAGTCCATGAAAGATGGCAGCTTATTGGCTCATGTATGGGGTCTGCTGATGGACCTGCCCAAACAATATCTGCCCAGAAATCAGACAGATAAAAACTAGGCAGGTTTGAAAATGCTGTAGGACAAGGACAATGTCAGTACTTTGATTCTTTCCTTGTCCAATGGGCCTCTGTAGACCCCAGCAGCATACCTCCCAACTGTCCCTTTTTCAGAGGGACAGTCCCTCATTTTGTACTGGAAAGTCCCTATTTTCTCTGCACTGAACAAGCAGAACAAGATACAAAGTTTCTAACTTAATTGGCTTTTAGCAGAGAGCACAGAACAGCTGTCAGGTGCAAATAAGATACTTTGTAACAATTTTGAGACACAAAAAAAAAAGTTTAGATAAGGAGAATTTTTTTTAAACTTTCATAATCTGACAAATTTTGTAAAATAACCATGGTAATTAGGGTGTGTGGCCACAGAAAGGGGCGTGGTCAAGAAAAATGTCACTACGCTACGTGTGGAAAAATTATATGTCCCTCTTTTTACTTCCAAAATGGTGGGAGGTATGCAGCAGTAGTGATAGGTTTAACCTGATATGGTCCTGTACGTGGGTGCTCAAGATCAGGTCCCCTTTTCGTAGCAACCAAACAAGTGTATCTGGTCTTGTATGGACTAGTAGGAATTTACATACATTTGCCAAATGTGACAAATACTCCTGATAGAGATATTTCAGTGCAGAGAATTATGTTTACCATAAAATTGTGCCAAAGTGAGCAAAACCCCAGCAATACGTCTGAATCGTTACAGGGAAAGAGATGAAATTCACTCGAATGTCAAAAAGTCTTTGACCAACAGTTGGGGAAAACGATTAAAAATACCTGTGAAGGTTAGAAAAATTTTTTAACACATGAGCAAGTTGTACTTCGGCTATAGTTTGTCTTTAATCTGCAGAAAGGGTGCAAACTCATAGATCATATTTCCCTGTGCCTAATGCTCACCTTACTTCACCTTTGTCATCACTGTCTGTGTCTTGTGGGGCTGAATAGCCCAGAGCTGCCCGAGACCACACGCTTGCTTAGCAAAAGGAGACAAACAAGTGTGGGAGTCATTCCAGGAGGCTTAGTGCAAGAAAATATCGGTGTGTTTTTGTACCATAACCACACACAGCCCAGGTGTGAATCTCTCTGTATGAATTGCCCCACCCTACCTCATTTAGATTGTGTGTTCTTGTGAGAAGAGGTATCTCCTCCATAATAAGTAACTCTATTATTATTATTATGCTATTTCCTAAATCTTGTACAGACTGGCGAGTCATAGCTGCTATTTATATCAGTCCCTTTCCCGCTAACAATATGACTTGTATCTACTTCCTTCCATTGAAAGTATCAGTCAGATTAGGGTTTCTATACATTCATTTTGGTTAAAGGGATTCTGTCCTGATTTTTATGGTGTAGTTTTTATTCATAAATCACACTGTTTACACAGCAAATAATTAACTTTGCCATATAAAATGTCATTTCTAATCCAACATGTTTTTTTATTTAGCTGTAATATTGGTGTGGAGAGAGCCAATCCTGCACTATGGCATTGCTTTCTGACAGGCTATTGTTTCTCCAACTTAATGTAACTGAATGTGTTGCAGTGGGACATGGGTTTTTACTATTGAGTGCTGTTCTTATATCTACCAGGCAGTTGTTATCTTGTCTTAGGGAGCTGCTATCTGGTTACCTTCCCATTGTTCTGCTGGGGGATCGGTGGGTAATATAAATCCAATTTACAGTGGAGCAGTAAAGAGTTAAATCACGGTAAGTATGACACAATTTTCACTATTCCCTTGCCCTCTCCATGTCAGTACGTATTGGGACGTAGCAAGCTACTAAATCCCGGGTGGGAGACCAAGAAAAATAAAATCCATAGCAAAGTGCTGCAATAATTTTTAATATTTCCCAACAGCAGATTTGAGAACATTGTTGCCAAACTGGGAATTTTCCACTGAGGATATGTCCAACTGGTAATGTGAGACAAATGTGTTGGGACTCGACCAGGATGCCGCCCTGCAAATGACTTCCAAAGGCATGCCAGCTTGAGCCGCCCATGATGCTGCCTGTCCCCTGGTAGAGTGCGCTTTAACTTTGTCGGGTTCCTGAATGCCTTGAGATGCATAAGCCTTCTTGATAACAGTCTTGATCCAACTTGCAATTGTAGATGAAGAGGCTGCTTTTCCATTGTTCTTTCCTGCCAGGAGAACAAACAAACGATCCAATTTTTGGAATGTTTCTGGGCTTTGCAGTACAGATCTACTCCCGCAGCCACATCCAGGGCTTCTAAGATCTGGTCTCCTTCCTCCGGGAAGGCTGGTAAAGATAATTCGCCTTTAAGATGGAATGATGAAACCACCTTAGGCTTAAATGAGTCAGCAAATCTTAATACTACCCTGTCCTGGAAGAACACCGGACTGGAAGCGTCATATTTAATAGCTTGGAGTTCCCTACCATCTTGGCTGAGGTGACAGCTACAAGGAACACCACTTTAATGGTTATCTGAAAGATTGAACAGTCTTCCGTTGAATGAAAAGGCAGTGAAGCCAGCGATGTCAACACTAAAGGCAGGAAGGTCTTTTTGCTGGCAGGATTCTGATGGCTTCCCTGAAAAACTGTACTATCAACGGAAGTTGAGACCATCTGGTTTCCGAAAAGGCCGAAATGGCTGAGACCTTGGTTTTCAATGTACTGATAGTTAGGCCCTTATCCAGTTCCTGTAGGAATACTAGGATGTTGCCCACTTTCAAGTCTGTACAACTCTAGTTGACTTCTCTCTGCTCAATTGGAGAAAAACTTCCCAGATTATTTCATATATGCCTGTAGTGGAGGCCTTTCTGGAATTCAAGAGTGTCTCGACTACAGTATCAGAAAGACCTTGAGCCTCTCCATGCCGTTAAGGCCAACGGGCCTCATCTGGATGGACAAATGTCCCCTGAATCAGTAGGGGGCCTGACAGGGGAAGTTTCCACTGAGAGCTGCAGTAATTGTGGGATCCAAGGGCGATTGGCCATGCTGGAACTACGCAGATTACCTCTGCCCTGTCCTCCCTGATCTTCTGCATTACTTTGGAGATCAGAGGAGGAAAGATATAGGCCAAAGTCTGGTCCCACTTCTGGCAGAAAGCATCCAATGCCCATGCTGCTGTATCTGGTTCCCTCAAATAAAACCTCCTGCATTTCATGTTTTTTGAAGTGGCCATGAGGTTCTCCGAGGGGCATACCCATATCTGAGTTAATCTGCTGAAAACTTGTGGGTGAAGGCCCCACTCATGCCTCAGAAGACTGTGCCTGCTGAGGAAATCCGCTTAAGTGTTTTCTCTGCCGGGAATGTTGTCCGCCGTGAGATCTGACATAACCTCTTCTGCAAGGCAAAACAATGGCTCTATTTCTGCTAACAGGGCGCCGCTTTTTGTGCCGCCTTGTCTCCTGATGTAGGCTACCGCGGTGATGTTGTCCGAGCGTACCTTTAGCCTGCAGCCTTCTAACTGGTTGCGGAATCAGCAGATCTTCCCGATCTATAGGGCAACTTCCCCTTAGATGACTGTGTACTTGAAAACCTATTTTCTTTCTCTGGGGAATAAATTGGCTTTTGCCTCCTGAGGCTTTAGAAATTAACTCCTCCATCTTTTTCCCAAAGAGGAGGTGGCCCTGGAAAGGAAGAGTACAGAGAGCTATTTTAGAGTCTGCCATTGAGTCTCACAGTGAGGCTTGATCATCGACTGGTAAAAAGCGTGCCTCTAGATCAGGGATCCCCCACCTTTTGAACCCGTGAGCAACATTCAAACGTAAAAGGAGTTGGGGAGCAACACAAGCATGAAAAATTTTCTTGGGGTGCAAAATAAGTGCTGTGATTGGCCATTTAGTAGCCCCTGTGTGAATTGTCAACCTACATTGAGGCTCTGTTTGGCAGTGCAGCTGGTTTCTATACAACCAAAACTTGCATCCAAGCCTGGAATTCAAAAATAAGCTCCTGCTTTGAGGCCATTGGGAGCAACATCCAAGGGGTTGGAGAGCAACATGTTGCTCACGAGCTACTGGTTGGGGATCACTGCTCTAGATAGATTCAGGATTGGGGCACCCACCCCTTGGACTGAACAAAAGTCTTTAATGTCCTCTTCTCTGAAAGGGTACCATTTTTCGGAATATCTGCTGGGTTGCGCTTCTCTTTGAAGGTATCTCCTACTCAGATTTAACCAGTTCTGACACTTCCTGATGAAAAGGGAAGACTTTGCTCCTCCTTTTACAAGGGGGTATGAAGGATGTGGTTGGATTCCCTTCATCCCTTAGATCGAGTGCTTGCCTTACTGCTTTAACCAAGGGGGAGACTAATTAACATTAATTATGTGACATGAATATTGTTTATATAATAAACAATATAATAAATATAATTTGTGCTAATATGTTTAAAGTAAGGGCATACGAAAAGGATATGTGACCTAATTGATTTGATATGCATTGTTGCTTTACATCAGAGTGTGATGTGGCAACAGGTCATTGGTTTTAAGGTTTGAGGGAGGGATCTCCATGGGTTTAAATGTTGGAGCCAAATGTAGCATTACTAGTGCCTATGATTAAGTACTGTATGCCTACTTTTTTAAATGTTGTACTGAATAAATATTGATTTTTAACATTTAACTCAATACTCTGGAGTATAATTTTTTTTTAAAATTTGATTATCCCTTTAATGTCACACAAGGGACTTTCCACCTATTGTAATTTATTGAACATGGATCCACAGGAAGTCATTTAAAGCCTCCCAATCACTGATTTTAATGGATTCACTTACCTTGGCCTTACATTGTCATGCTTGTATCCATAATTCTTTATCCCATTATGCTAGTATACGCTACAGATATTGTTTTACCCAGGATTCCTTGTGGGTTTTTACATATTTATTTGGAGGTGGTGGGGAAATATTATGAAAGCTTTTGTAATGCAGCTTTTTAATTTCAGCATTTTGTAGGAACTTTTGACAACCCCATCTGTTAGAAGGCTCCTGCCATTGCCAGATTCATTTAAGCTCCACCATGGTTTCGCAATAAACCAGAACCGGCAAATAAAAAGACTCTATGGAAGTGTCCGGTTGAGGGGACACAAAATGCGTTAGTTCTTGCACACCCACTACGTAATCTACCACCAAGTATGCTACAATAAAGCCGCCTTGATATTATTAATCTTGCCTCCCGGTGATATGTTGGCCAGCGCTGATAGCGGGTAAAGTATTGCTTAGCAATAAACCAGGACTGCAAAGGGCTGTAGTTCACAATTATGTGTGCCCCACTTTTAAAAGATCTTACAGAAATGCATAATTTGCATTATTCCTAAGCCCCTTAAAATGTCTGGGCCCCAATGTACCTGCTGCGCCAATGTTAGTTTCACCCTTTAATAATTGCTTAGCAAATCACCATATGTTATATGGGCCTTAAAACTGCCGCACTAAATTGCCACAAATGTTGACAATAGCCCTGTAGGAACAATCTATAAAAGTGGGACTTTCAGTTGAATTGTTTCCTTGTTAACCTGCCCAAGTTGATTTATGTGTAACTTAATATATACAGAGAAAGAGATTTTCCTTTCATTTCCTTGTCCTGCACAGACAATATCCTGGCACTTATTTTCATGCTGTAAATAGAAATGCTACTGTGGAAACAGATATATAATTCAAAATAAGCAAAACCCCTGAATGCTAAAACATTATTTTATATTCAAAAATAACTGGCACAGCTATAAAACACATCTGAAGCCTTTGTTAGAGGGTTGCCATTTAATTTAAGTTGGATTCCCATCTTGTACCCCAATCTGCAACTCTTTGCCTTCACCAAATGGAGCTGAAAGGGTTGTGGCGTTTCAGCAGCAACTGCTGGTTCTTCATATGGGTGGGAGGTAGGCAGGAAAAAGGTGTCCCCTAATTTTAGACACAAAAACTATGGAGCACCAGCAGGTTCAAATCCACATACTACCTGCCTATTGGAGGAATTAATTAAGGTGCGGCGTTGCACCCAACTTTACTGTGCTCTGCACCTTGAGCATTTGCATCAATGCTTTGTGATTGGCCACTAAGGGACACAATACTTCCCCCCTTGTTGCTCCTGCACTTGCTTCTGGGGAATTAATATATGTCTTCATGCATGGTCCAAATCTTTCTACTGCTGTGCTGCCTGCGTTCTCAGGCACAAAACAAAAATTGCCAGATTATCATACAAAGATTAATTAAAATTCACGATTACTCCTTCCTTCCACATTTGGGAAGTATTTTTTGTTATCCCCACATTCCCAAGCCAGTGGTGCAGTCCCAGTTTCAAGTGTAAGCCATACCACACAGAATGCTGCAACCTATTTCTAGTCTTATTATTATTCTGTCCCATGGGACAAGGTATACTCCAGCTGTACAGAAATCTGTTCAAAACAACACGTGGAAATCGGCAGAGGTGAGCTGCTGCAAATGACATCACTCAGGCACACATTTTCCAATTACCATGGAAAATCTGCATTTACATTGGTGGTATGACCTTAACTCGCAAGTAATGTAATTGTACCGTCTTCTAATCCCCTTAAAGCAACAAACACCCTGCCTATATTCCTGCTGGAGGTCCGTGGCCACAAATAAGGGCAACGCCCTGGATATTTTAGATATAGCACTTGCAAAACAAAACTTTCCTCCATTGTAGAAATCCCCCAAAGATTCCTGAAACAAGTTATTTGATACAAACAATGTGAGCGTATTTACTTTTCTGCATTGCCAGAGACAACATATTTGCACAATATGGTAACAAATGTCTATAGATCTCAGCAGGGGGTATGCAGCTAACCTGACCCTGCGTCACCTTCTTGTGAAAGGACCCGGCCTGACGATTTGTTGATTTGTTGATCGGGACAGACAATCTAAATATAGGCAGTAAAACTAATCCAGAGCAGTCTGAGCAGGCCACATTTAACGCACCACGTACATCTGTTATAACAAGGCTCATAAATCCATCAGCAGAGCATTCTTATCATTGCTACTGAAGTATAAAATGAGTCAGCTCAGCAGGTGTACAATAAGATCGGGAGAATAACAGCCATGGTTTCGGTAATCCTCCCACCCAGATGTAACCCAGTTCAGATGTACAGATTATTTAAGGTAAAGACATAAACACGTTGGGGGTTAAGAGTTACGAACTTGGAACTAGTGGAGCAACACATAGCACTTCTCCTTTATCAGCAATATGAGTAATACATGACCTACTACCTGCAGTCCAGGGAAGCAAGTTCAACCCATGAAGATCCTCATTTCACCCAGACTAGGATCGGATTTTCTCAGATAACAATGTACAACAAACATTGGTTCTCTTTTGAAATGATATAACATTATTGCAGTTTACTCCTTTAGTAAGCAAAAGCAAATAAAGTCACATGAACAAATGAACATGAACGAAGCCCCTGGGCCAAATGGAATACTCCAACTTGTCTTTCCTACCAGTGAGCTGTCTTTGAACAAGAGCATTGCTGTCCAACTAGCAAGGTAATAAATATAAAACGACTCCCAAACGCAGTGTGTTCCCAATCCAGCGATCACCAGGCTCTCTTCCACCTCCAAAATTTAAAGTTTCAAGAAATCGCTGTGTACCTCAAAAATAATTTGAGGAGGGAAAAAAACAGAAAAATAATATAGTGTAGTATTTTTAATTATAACACCACCATATAAGTGTTCAATTACTCATTACGTGTGTCCCATAAAATTATTAAAGTGAACACCACTGACGCGTTTCGCTGTTCAGGCTTCTTCCAAGAGCGGTGACGTTTCCTCTAAAGTGTCTCCTTGTTGAACTAGCAAGGTGCAGCCCTTCAAGGTTTGTCCAAGACCCAAGATACATCTTAGAACAACTGTAGCATTTTAATACTGTGCTTAGTGTCTTTGGATTGTGGACCAAGAGAGAAGCATGAACTGGCATACAGAAAACTGGCATATTTGAAAACAGGCAGCATGCTTTATTTAGGCACAGGCAGGTCAAAGGAGAATAAAAGGAACCCAAACAGCCCTACCCAAGCCCAATAAACAGGGACTGTCTATGGCATCCTACTACAGCCTATCTACCAGAATCTACAGATTACCAGTCCAGGTTTGCTGCACAGTAGAGTAAAATCTGAATTTAGACATGAAAACAAGAAATATTGCTCTACTGAACATAAGGCTCAGCACAGTGCTGCAAGGGAAGATCCAGGGAAAAGGATCTTCACCCACCAGCTGACCCACCACCGGCTTCTCCCCCCCGCGCATTCCGTTCTTTTCCAGAGATGGCGCAGGGCAGGCAGGGATCGGGCCTGGGTCGGCAGGACCCACTGGGTTTTTTCCCTGTGTCCCGGCAGCCCAGTCTGACCTTGAATAGTACCCGGGGCTGCTGAAGAGAAACGCTGTCCCAGTGTTCTAGGGAAGTGGATATAATCACTGGAGATGCCACTTGATAGTTTGGCACCCTACAGTAATAAACCTGTTTGTCCTCCTTTAAAGCTGAACTAAACCCCCCTCGTAACAAAAAAAACCCTTAATTGCTTGCCATCACCACCCTCCCCTCTCCCTCCCTGCACTGGGCATTAGTCAAAAAGGTGCCCCTGAAAAAAAACCTGACCCTAAAATTCATAGCAGTACAGAAGAGTTCCCGGGCACCATCTTCCAGCCAATTCCTGACTAGACCAACTGTGCATGCACCCGCAGGAAAGAATGTGATTGGGCAGAAGATGGTGCCAGGGAGCTTAAAATGGCAACTTTTTATTTAGGATTATTTAATGGCACATACTACTAAAAAAGCATATTATTATGAAAATGGTTTATTTACATGAAGCAATGTTTTACATTTGAGCTGCTTTATGCAATATATTTTTTAAAGAGGTCTACATTCTTCGGGGCATAGTTTTCCTCTAAGCAAGATAGGAAGGTAGGTACTGGATCAGACATAGCAAGCAGGGAAAAGAGGCAGCTAATGCCAGGCAAAATGCCAAAGCAATCAAAGTCAAAGGAATTACCGAATCTACATGTAATTGTTAAACTGTTGGTTTAATTACCAAGTTGAGGCAGGATATGTAAGATAAAAATAATACTTACCTTTGATAGCTTGGGAAACCATTCAATGTGTCTGCATTCGTGAGATCTTGAAACGTACGTCCCATGTAACCGTATTGCAATATTTCAATAAAACCTGGAATATAAAAAAAACCCTCACAAACAGGCAACTAAACATTGGTGTCAATATTCATATGTTGGAATTTTGCACTGCGAGGTACCACACATCATCTTACCTGGCTTGGCCCTGGCTTGTTGATACAAACACAATTACACCACCATCACTTGGCTGTGCTGACCAGCGAAACTATTATTATATTATCATATCTGCCAGCTAGAGGATAAATTCAATATTCATCATGGCAATATTATCTTATCCTGGTAAGACTGTGGGGAGGCAGTCGCTTGTGAGCTAACATTTAAATAACACAGAAGACTCAGTTTTCCCTTTTCGTGGGTGGAGGTCGGCCACAGCTTTTATTAAAAACACATTTGCCAAAAACCGGTAACCATATCCTTGCCATGTTAATACCACAGATGCCAGCCACCGCAGCTGTGATGGGCATGTAAAGGAAGAAGCCTGCTGGCCATTCCCAAATGGCAAGGACCAAAAACTATTACCCGCCAAAAGCTGTGACAATTATAATATTTGTTATATAACACATTCTTAACAATATGGAAACCAATCCATTGCAACTTTATTAACAAATAAATGTAACAATTTACGTGTAACAGTGCAACGGGTGATGGGGTGGGATAATCGGCTGCCATTAAGAGAGACCAGACACACTGCCTGCAGGCCCGGACTGGCAATCTGTGGGTTCTGGCAAATGCCAGATGGGCTGCTGTAAGGTCCCATAGAAAGTCAGTATTTAGTGGGCTGGTGGGGGGTTGTTTGGGCCTCTGTGTACCTTAAATGCCAGGGCCTATTTTAATTCTCAGTCCGGACTTGCACTGCCAGTCTGCACAGCACTCCAAGTGCCGTGACGTCACAAGAGGAGGAGGAGGGTAAGCAGCTTTCCCTTTTTATAACAGCCATCAACCAATCCTTCCACCCCATGTAGCCAGTCC
Source organism: Xenopus laevis (assembly GCF_017654675.1). Classification (NCBI taxonomy): domain Eukaryota; kingdom Metazoa; phylum Chordata; class Amphibia; order Anura; family Pipidae; genus Xenopus; species Xenopus laevis. The sequence goes on along the minus strand of NC_054375.1, from coordinate 129,265,345 downwards.
CAGGGTTCCCTCTGCTCCCAGTACCTCCCCACAGTCCTGGGCACCCTTCGTTACCCACTTTGGTGCCTTAAATTACAAACATAAAGGTTGAGATGGGCAGAGGTTAGGGTTGGACAACATGTTCAGTACTGCATTTGGGGGAATAATATAATTTATAGTTAGGGTCAGCATAGTTTATGAGAGGCTACAAAATGTAAGGTTTTTCTATGATGAAGTGAGCAGGAAATTAGACAGTGGGTATTGCAACAGATATGCTTTGCTTACATGTAGCTAAGGGTTTGAACAAAACACCAAATCAGCATTTACTATATAACTGTGGTTTCGAGGTCTTGGGAACTGTGCATGTACAGGGACACAACTGGCAACAGAGACCAGTCTTGAGTGGTTTGTGCTGAAATCAGACCAAAGTTCACCATCAGTTTCTGTACTGGAACCGCATTTATAGATTGTAGTCATGTGTGCTCTTATAAACTTCAGTCACTCTTTACTGCTGCACTGCAAAGTTGAAGTGATATCACATTCCTCCTTTTACCCCCCAGCAGCCCATCAGCAGAACAATGGGAAGGTAACCAGATAACAGCTCCCTGATAGATCTAAGAAGAGTAGAAGAAACAACAGCCTGTCAGAAAGCAGTTCTATAGTGCAGCACTGGCTCTTTCTGAAAGCACATGACCAGGCAAAATGACCTGAGATGGCGCCTATACACCAATATTACAACTAAAAAATACACTTGGGTTAGGAATGAAATTTTATATGGTAGAGTGAATTATTTGCAGTGTAATTTAGGAATAAAAACACCATAAAGGAAGGAGACGTTACAAGACCCTCTGGTACAGCGGCCTGTCAGACAGCAATATAGGTGCACTTGTAGGTGCATCAGACAGTAGCAGGAAGGGTTTGGTGGCCCAAGCTGAGTTATGGATTCTGTTAGCAAGTATCGCTACACATATTCAGATACACCACAGCTTCAGCATAGCTACAACATGCCCTAACACACTGCCTAGCATTGAGTGGCCATACAGTGTGGCATGCAAGCACTATATATTATGTGTCATGTATTAAAGACAAGGTGTAACTTCTGCCATTTTTATAATCCAAGTAGAACAATGAAAGCAAAAACCTGATTGGTTAATGCCCAGGTGCACATTTGCCCAGTGTTGATGATAAGTATTGAACCAGTTTCTGTTTTGTTTCTGTGTTTATTGTTGCTCTATAATCATCTGGATAGGGACTCAAGAGCCTTATTAAAATATCATTGCCTCACATTTGCACAAAATTAGAAGATATACTGTATATCTTCTCTTTTGAGGACTGATATTTTTTTTTTTTGTTTTCTTTTCTTCTTCCAGCATTTTTTTCCAGAAAAGTTCAGGAGCTGAAAGCTAGAGATCTATTCAAACCAATGGTCACATCATGTGCTTTTTTTTTCAATGGAAATCTTTCCACTTACTCGAGAATTCACAAAAGTTGGTCAGAATTCTCATGTCCCTTTACTAAAATCTATGGAAATCTTGCTCAGTTCTAATAAAAAAATTTCTTGGGCTCTTTCTTATTCAAAAAGAAGAAAAAGGTGCCACGGATAACCAATGTGAATAACTTCCCAGTAGAATCAGTGGTCCAGGTGCACCGGCCCCACCCTAGACTCTCAGCTCTGGGAGCAGAATCTCGTAATTTATCTAAATAGTCTGGCACACAAAATCCACAGGGCCACACAAATTAAATTATAAACAATCTTTTATTGGAAACATTTAAATATAAGCATCTCCAGAGGCCCTACGCATTTCTTGCCTAGGGGGCAATTGTGGCCTATGACCATATATGAATCTAGAGATGCTTATATTTAAATTTTTCTAATTAAAGATCGCTTTTAATTTCACTTGAGTGCCTGGAAGGACCATTCCAGTCTCTTTACATAGTTTAGTCTTTCTTACTCAAGACAGTCAAGAGACAAACTATAGCTCCCCAAAAATGGAAAGAAATGTTCTGCCATATTTCTCAAGAGCGAAATTGAAAGAAAAAAATATTTCCGTTTTGTTAAATCTCCCCCAAGCACTTTGCAAAATGAGGGGAAAAAACGGAAATGGTGAAAACGTTGAACTGGAATAAAAGTAATGGGACCTAACACAATGTTTAACAAATATATGATTAAACCCAGTTTAATTCTATTCATTGTGGTGTATACATTTGTCTAACTCTGAGCCTCAGTGTATTTGCCATAGCACCCACAGACATGTGCCCCAGTATAGAGCTATGTCATGTAGCAAGGGCCTCTAGGAGCTTACTCGTCCCTAGTGCATACTCAGCTGTAATATGAGCAGCTCCAAAGCCGACGTTACTAAATACTGCCGCCCCTACCTCAGGGATCAGTGACAGGTTTCTGTATATTTAAACAGTTCATTGATCATACTACTTGAGAAAATGAAATGGGTAGAGTGCAGCATCAGAGCACAGGGATCTTGTGCATCTTTGCTGGACTACAAGACCCAGAATTCTCCAATAGAAAGCTGAAGGTTTGTGTCATTGGAACCACAATTTCAGTGCCTTTGTTGCAATAGATCTGCAATATCTGCAGCGGGTAAAGTTTAGCTGAATTTGGCTTAGAAGGATCTGAGCATGGTTTAGGTAGGTCAAGGGTGCAGTCAAAATGTCAATAATTTTGGCAAGAATGATGATCAGGTAGGCTTACTATATATATGGAATATGATATGTCTATTGGCTAATTGTTGTGGCAATCTTGAAGTTCTCTTCGGTTTTCCTAATCTAGAAAACCAGACAGGCGGTTTTCACTTGGACAGCCCTTCTGAAAACTGGGGTGTCTGGGTCAAAACCATGTAAGGTGGCAACGCTATATACGGACCAATAAGATGTTTGCTTTTGAACAGGTGACAAGTAAATGCTACCTGCTAATTGGTTGCTATACTGTAGCAAACCTTGCACCATAAAGAGCATCTTCTCATCTTGACAGGAGCAATTCTTGTCTGGAAGAATAGACACCCATGCATGGTTACCATATAAAGTCTATGCGCTGCATTTCTGATTAGTAATCGGTTCAGATACACGGATCCATGGAGTCACTTATATATCAGCCATGACATATGGACATTCAAACACATATGACTGTGCTTAGAAGAAAACATATGAATATTACATGGCTATTGATAGGCAGCCTAGGCTGAATGGAGGAAGCTTGTAGTTGTAAGTCAGATAGATTACCCAGCTGTTTCTGCCCTTCACCTAAAGGAGAACTAAAGCCTAGAAGTCAGTATGGCTAGAAATGTCATATTTTAAACACTAAACTTATTAAACCAGCCTAAAGGTTCCACATCTATATAGTAATTATGATCCAGGTCTTCAAAGTTCTCACAGGAGTTTCCCGTCTTGGATTTTTTAAGGAGTGTCTGTGAGCTTTGAGCAGCTGTTCAGAAGCTAAGCTTAAGGGTCATCGCAAATCATCAAGCAGAAAATTAGGTTGGCATGTCATATAAGCTGATGCTAAAGGGCTGATGATTATATTTTGATGCTGATTATGCTGGTTTCTAAGCTGCCATGCACCAATAAATATTTACTAATTAGCCTCAGCCTTATATTGTGACATTTATATTATATATATTCAGTATCTTGTGCATCAGTCCCTAAGTGACATCAGCACAGAGCATGTGCAGTGAATCAGCATAAAAGAAGATGGGGAGCTACTGGGGCATCTTTAGAGACACAGATCTTTACTGCTAAAGGGCTGTGGTTGCCTTGGGCTGGTACAGAAGCACAAAACAAAATGTACAACATTTCTAGCTACTTCTTTAGTTAAGCTTTAGTTCTCCTTTAAAAAGATATCTAGCTGTGATTTTTCAAAATATGACATATTTACTGTCTTGTAGAGTCTGCTGATATGACATGATAAGCTGAAAGAACTGCCTCTGGGTGTCTGGCTGCATACAACCATTATGATCAGGTGACTGTAGATAATACCATACACTGTGCAGAGTGACGGCGGTGAAAGGTAATGGAATGCTGCACATGCATAGCTGCCAGCTGTCACTCATTTACAGGTTCTGTATTTGGAAATGTCCTTGCGTTTCTAAAACTGACCAATGGCAAAAAGGAATTTCAGTGGAATAGTAACCAGAAACATGTCTTATTATTTATATTGGTTGTTCCAGAAAACTATTGTTAAAAGCTGGTAGCTATGCAAATCCAATGTGGACCCAATGCAATACGTAAGGACCTAAGTACCAGAGCATCAGAGGATCTTGGCCAGGATTCAGCCTTTTTCAGCAGGATTCGGCCGAATTCTCGTGCCTGGCCGAGCCAAATCTTAATTTGCATATGTCAATTAGGGGCAGAAGGGAAATTACGTAACTTTTCGTCACAAAACAAGGAAGCAAAAATAGATTTTTTCACTTTTTCCCTTCCCGTCGCTAATTTGCATATGCAAATTAGGATTTGGATTCGGTTTGGTATTTGGTTGAATCTTTTATGAAGGATTCGAGGATTCGGCCGATTCCCTAATAGTGGATTCTGTGCATCCCTAACATTTAGCACTGTCTGTATCTAATTGTTGAGAACCCAAGAGGCCCAGTCCTACATCGGCTTCAGCAGAACCAGGTTTTCCACACAGATATTTAATGAGGAATGGAGTCAAGAGGACAGAGTCTCCATTCCGGTCCTCATGGGGTCCAGGTAGGGTTGCCACCTGGCTGGTATTTTACTGGCCTGGCCGGTAAAAATTATGCTTGTTGCTTGATGCCAACAGCAAGAATATAGGAAGGCCGGTATTTTTTCCAGAAAGGTGGCAACCCTAGGTCCAGGAAGAAAGATAAAAGTGCAAGATTTGAGTCAATGGTTTATTTCCGCTCTCAAAGTAGCTGGTCCCTATCCTTTTGTTGAATTTCATCTCCCAGAAGCCCCTGCAGATATTCTTTAACAAGAACCCGTAGAGGCCTGAGGCAACCCACTCGATCTATGATCCAGTGAAAGGCAAATTATTTGAACACCAGCCCTTATATTATGTTTCCGCTCTGCTGTACTTTCTGCTCCACTAATGAGTAATCCAGATTTGTGCCGGGTACAGACAAATGAAGAGGGGAGTGCCCTTTCATGACAATGGCAAGCATGACTGTGGGCGGCAAGTATAATTACATGATTATTTATTTTGCTATTTTTGCATTGCATGCCATTTTCAGAACTGGGCTTGGGTAACAGATACTGTTAATTTCTATAGTCTTTAAGACTGAATTGTAATGAAACTTCCCTGAATTGAAGCTCTAATAGACACTACAGCAAAATGTATAGTGCATAGTGTATTGGCCCTCAGTCATGCCTGCATCAAGATATTTACTCAGCACATCTCCAGGTTTTATCATCTCCAGGTTTATCAGCACATCTCCAGGTTCAAAGCCACATGTGAAGAAGTTCTGTGTGATGCTGAGCCTCTGACGCCAATACCCTTTCAGCATGAGCCCTGTTTTCAAACTCAACATGAAAGATAAAGATTGCAATAGACTTTGGGGTCAGAGAGTCTTCAAAGTGAAAATAGAGTCCATCACAGTTTGCAGGCAGGGGTCTACAAAGTGAAAATAGAATTCATCATCACAGTTTGCCAGTGGGGAACTCCACAGCTCTTTATTCCATTGTATGGGATTTAAAACGGCATATTTAAATTCTACCTCTTCCCCCTACAAACCCTACACAAGTGAATACAGAGCAGTTGAGTTCCCCTATGCTAAACTATGATGAATTGTATTTTCAACATTTAAAATGTTATATGCTTCATTTATGGACTTTTCAGTGATTCAGTCTTGCTATATGAGCTTGGAGTGGGAAGTTAGGGTTTGATGGGTCTGGGCTGAACCACAACTGGATGTAGAAGACTTGGGCCGAGAGAAAGTAGAAATACAAGTGTGGGAGACCCAGTCCTCTCTCATTTATGAGTGCAATGAGTTTGGCTTTAGTGAATCTGGGATTTTTTTGCCCAGAGAAATGCTCTCTGTGCAGCGTCAAGAGAGGCAAAAAAGGTATGGGACATGAAAATTGGGGAATTGTACAATATATATATATATAAACATTTTCGGGATGAAGAGTGGATCTAGGTTGTTGGAAAGGAAGGTCTCGAGGTTCAGTGTCGGACTGGCCCGGCGGGACACCGGGAAAATACCCGGTGGGCCCCGACCCTTAATGGGCCCCCGCCGGGCCAGACACCTCTCCAGATATCTTTTAAAAAGTTTCCCTCCCGCACTCCCGCAGCGCCGATCAGCGCAGCGCCTTCTGCGCATGCGCCAGGCGCCTTCACGCTGGTGCGCCAAGCGGCGCCTTTGTGTGCGCGCGCTCAGCGCGTCGCAGTAGGGGTTGGGGGGCGGGTCGGAAGGGGCCCTGGACAGTAGTCCCGGTGGGCCCCGGGCCCCCCAGTCCGACCCTGTCGAGGTTCCTGTGCACCACAAAGCCAAGATATCTAAAAGATATCTAAAAGATATCTAAAAGATTATTCGCGTGGTAGGGGAGAATCTGTTTGGGTCAATGCCCTCATATATGGGAAACAGGCTCTCCTCGTGTAATGGAGTGCAGCTGTGCTCTCTTCAATAGCAAACAAAGGGAAAAAATTTGAGAATTTTTCAAATGCGGAAAACATACAAAATTGCATTTTTTTTTTACTTAAAATGTATTATTTTGTCTCACCAAAAGGGTAACTGGTGAGAAAGTGACAATCTTTGCAGACACCAGTCATTTATACAGAAGCTTTCACATAAAAATGTCATCTTGCTTCTCCTTTAAAAATGCTGTAATCTGATAGTATCTGGGTCTGTACAGGTATGGAACCCGTTATCCAGAATGCTTGGGACCTGGGGGTTTCCCAGATAACAGATCTTTCTGTAATTTGGATCTTCATACCTTAAGTCTACTAGAAAATCATGTAAAAATTAAATAAACCCAACAGGCTGGTTTTGCTTCCAATAAGCATTAATTATATATTAGTTGGGATCAAGTACAAGCTACTGTTTTATTATTATTATTATTATTATTACAGAGAAAAAGGAAATCATTCTTTAAAATTTTGATTATTTGGATAAAATAGAGTCTAATGGTGGTCATACACGGGCCAATAAAAGCTGCCAACAGACCGAGTCGGCAGCTTATTGGCCCATGTATGGGGCCCCCCGACGGGCTTCCCCGATCGAGATCTGGCCGAAAGTTGGCCAGATCTCGCTCGGATGGGACAAAAAATCCCATCGGATAGCGACCGCATCTGGTCGTTGATGCAGTCCCGTGATCCGACCGCCCGTTCCCATTCGTTAGGATCCGATCGTTGGGCCCTAGGGCCCACGATCGGATCAGCCCGATATTGCCCACCTCAAGGTGGGCAAATTGGAGAGAGATCCGCTCGTTTGGCGACATCGCCAAACGAGCGGATCTCTCCGTGTATGGCCACCTTAAGGGAGAATGTTTTTCTGTTATTCGGAGCTTACTGGATAACAGTTTTCCGGATCCCATACCTGTATTATGTTAATATTTCACTTTAATAACAGCAAATAGATTGTTTACAGTGACTCTATATGGACCTGTGGTGTTACCTTCTTGATAAGTGCAGCAGCAGTGGATAAAATGTGGTAATGAGGCCGGATTCAGATGGACTGGAAACAGGCGAGTCTTGTAGAAAATCCCCGTCTTTAGTCAAAGCCTGGATTAACTGTACCCTACAGAAAATTGAATGTACATTTAAAGGTACACACTGAGACTCTTTTAAAAAACACTGGGCATTTGCATTGCTGCCTGGAGTCCCTTATGAAGTAATGACGCAACCCACCTCCATAAGTATCTATAATGAGTCAGTTCAGGACGTGTGGGTTGCTGTACTGCCAAATGCAGGCCTTTTAAAACAAAATAAGGCTACAGGAATAACACAGAAGTTAAAATAGCGTCAGTATCTCCTTACATGGTTTTGAGGTTCAGATATAGAGGTAGTGTAATGTGATCCCTTACACGTCTGCTGCTCAGATGATAGGGTTAAAGGGGGACATGGGGAGAAGAATAACTCATTCTGTAGGACTTTCTTTATCTTATCCAGGAAATGTCCAATGAATATGAATTTTTTGCAGAATGCTGCATGGGTATACATTGAATCCAGAGACAGAAGAACCTTAACATGTTGCAAAGCACTAGTGATTTCCTTTTAATACATTGTACAGGAAAACATTCTCAGCCTCTCAACCAACCTTACATACTGTATACAGTATAGCGATAGAGTCAAAGACAGACACTCACAGACGTATAAACATATCAGGCTCACCCAGTGACAGGCTTGACATTAGTATTTAGTAGAAACCTGAGACAGAAAAGAAAACCTATGGCGTTCTGTGCAGAACACAACCTACATTCCTTGACTTTGCAAAGTAGAACCAACAAGGACTAGTAGGTGTGGTGGAGTCTAGAGAAATATTACCAGTGTTGGGCCCAATCATTATACTTCAAGCTGATTCATAAGACTGCTGCTCTTCAGGACCCTGAAAAGGGTCATTTTTAAAAATAAATAAAGCTCTGCTAGGTAGAACAGAAGTATGGAGCATCAGGTTTCATTGTATCTTGGATCTACCTAGTAAGATTTCCTCGGCCAATAACAGGGGGCAGATTTTTTTTGGCATTTTGCACTTGAATTGGGAGCCTGGATAATAGGCTTTGTTGCAGTTCCGTTGCAATACCTACTTTCAGTGATTTTACTTTATTTTTAAGGAGCATGGAGATACTCTTTGTATAGCCCAGGTGCATTACTGCAGAAGGTAGTTTTAGTGCTCACTGTAAAAAAAAAAAAAAAACAATCTGTGCACACTGGACAAAAACTTTAAACATAAAGGCAAAAATAAAGCTATTTTGGTAACTCTGCCTTTAGGGTTCGGGGAAATTTAGCTGCACGACGACAAATCGCCTCTTCTTCGGGCAACTAATCTTCCCGAACTGCGAGATTAGTCGCTTGGTGACAAATTGCCTCTTCTTCAGGCGACTAATCTCCCCGAACTGCCTTCCCGCCAGCAAGAATCTAAATCACCGGCGGGATCGCACTCAGAGGGCTTTGTTTTCCGAAGTCGCCCGAAGTTGCCTCACGAGGGAACTTCGGGCGACTTCTGAATATGAAATGCTCCGGGTACCATCCCGCCAACGATTTAGATTCTTGCTGGCGGGAAGGCAGTTCGGGGAGATTAGTCGCCTGAAGAAGAGGTGGTTTGTCACCAGACGACTAATCTCAAATCCCAATATCCGCGTGTGTCTCTGCCCTTATAGATCCCGTTCAAGAGTATAGTGAGTGGTGATGTCTAATTTCACTCTTTGGTAAATACGCCCAAAAGTGTGCCAATAACTCCGTCCATTCTCCATTCTGGAGGCTCTGTCAAGATTCACCCCTAATCCATCCTCATGTCCACAAACCCAATAATGTTGTTAGCATTGAGTAATCATGCACATAGCTAGACTACTACAATGGGCCCCACCAAAAATGTTCCCCTATGAAGTTTATAGTGCATAATGGGTAGCAAAAGTGAGCCTGCATATTTTTGGGTATGTTATTTTTTGAGTAATTCTACTACTGGGTGATTCAAATAATAATAAGCAAGCGCAGAAACATATCTAAAAAATACATTCAGATAGTTACAGACCAATATCCTATAAATGGCCTTACCATATTTTATAGGACAGCTGTCCAAATGGAGACTCTCGGGCCATACACAGTTCTCTCATGGACTTTTAAGACTGCAAAGCCTGATCAAAGCCTTCACAGATTTTTCTTTTGGACATTCTCCTTTTAATATAATCTGGCTCCCTGAGCAAACGTTTTTTACTATAATCAGCCTGCTGCCTGCAAAAGGAAAAAAATATTTGTGCATAAATTAATAAACAAACAAAATTCCAAAAAAAAAAAAAAATCAGATATAAATTCCTTCTTTAATTAACATTGTCCCATGAATCTTATCAATCATACAGGCTAATCGCTGATGTCAAGGGGAAATAAATACTGATCACTTGAACAATGGACAGAGTATTCCCCCAAATTTGATAATTCCTTCAAATGGAAAGCCAAGATAAGAGACTGCAACCACTTTCAAAGTAAAAGCAGCAGGCCAAGAAGACTCAACTGTTTTACTTGTTTTCAGTATCCGAGACTGTGAGTTTGTGAGCAAAAGAACCAGTGGCTGTGCCCCAGTCTAATATACAAATGAGATGTTTATGTGTTCATGTAACATACACTCTTCAAGCTTTGTGTGCTGATCTATTTATATGAGTCATAAGTGCTCAAGGAGGCACGGGCTGGAAAAGCTAAAGGCTATTGCACAAACATAAAGAACTTGTTTCCACATGAATAGAAACTGAGGTTAATCTCTTTTTGTGACCATGAAAGGAGGAATCGAAGTAGCACTGGGTTTATTTGCCTTTGGGTTTAGTTCATTTTTAATGGACATATTCATTACTATTATAGTTTGGAAGTAGCTGCTAATGGACACCAGAATGGCTGGTCATAACCTCCTTAGCAATGCCCAGAAGGGCCCAATGGGTGGACTTTGGCATTATAGTAGATATTTCCTAATAGAAGCGGCACTTATAGCTTTAATATCTTGCGGACTTATTCCTACGCTGTTATATATACAGGTATCGGACCTGTTATCCAGAATGCTCAGGACCGCGAGTTTTCGGATAATGGATATCTCTGTAATTTGTTTCTTCATACCTTAAGTCTACTAGAAAATCATGTAAACATTAAATGAACCCAATAGACTGGTTTTGCTTCCAATAAAGATTCATTATATCTTAGTTTGGATCAAGTACAAGCTACTGTTTTATTATTACAGAGAAAAAACAAATCATATTTAAAAGTTTGTATTATTTGGATAAAATTGAGTCTATGGGAGGCTGCCATTCCGTAATTCGGAGCTGTCTGGATAATGGATCCTATACCTGTACTGTTGTTATATATACGGTCTATCCTTACACATAAAACTGTGCCCACAAAGAAATTCTCCTTTACTATACAGGTATGGGATGTTATACAGAACCGTTATCCAGACAGCTCCAAAATTACAGGCCATCTTCCGTAGACTCCATTCTATCCAAATAATAAAAATAATAAAAAGTACTCTGTAATAATAAAACAGTACTTTGTACATTATCTCAACTAAAATATAATTAATCCTTATTGTGTTTAATTAATGTTTAATTGATCTTTAGTAGACTTAAGGTATCCAAATTACAGAAAGGTCTGTTATCTGGAAAATTCCAGGTCCTGAGCATTCCGGATAATAGGTGCCATACCTATAGAAATATTCAGTTGGAAATAATTTATAGTCTTTGAAACTTTTCAGCTTTGAGTACATTTAGGGGGTTATTTATTAAGGCTCAAGTTGTATTTTTTCCACGAAAATTTGAGTTTTCTAGGTTATTTTTTTGGTCAAAACAACTTACATTTTTTTTTTTTAAACCCCCCCAAAAAACTAAAATTTTTAAAGATTTATTAAACCTCGACCCCTAGGTCATGTAGGCGTCAATGACAGAGGTTCCTTAAACCATTTGAAGATGTTAATAGTCTTCATGATGTTCAGGGTTTTTTTGGAGGGTTTTGATCCATTCTAGTTTTTTTTTTATGCCAGAAAACTCGATTAATTCTAGTGTCCAGATTTCACAACTTGAATTTGCTAAATTTAGTTTTTTCCTTTCGAGTTTTTTCTTAAACAAGAAACCATTCCAGTTGTGAATTCATTTGAGGTATAAAAAAACTTAAAAATTTGACCTTTGATAAATAACCCCTTAAATGCAATTTCTTCTCCTTTCTTTGCCTAATTTAAGGTTAGGTAGACCTAAAACAGTACCCTGGGTTAACAGCTATTAGAATACTGAGTTTTTGATGGTTAAAGGGGTAGTTAAAAGTGATTTGGAATGCCCAGCCTCTCTAATGCCCCAATGGCTAAATGGGAGCAAATCCTGCCAACAATGTTCAACATCCAGTGGAAAGTCTTTCCATGAGATTAGAGGCTGTTATATAGCAGCAAAGGGAAGAGCAACTTTAGTTGCCCAGCTACAAATCTCCGGCTAGAATGCAAATCGGCAATTTACCGCACAAAATAGGCGTGCGTCAAATTGTTGCTGGCGGCAGAATTTTCGCCAGCATCAATTTTTGATGTCCACGAATTGGCAGTAAAAGTTGTGTTTGAAATTTTTTCTCCATTTCGTGAATTTTGTGGAAAATTCGCAAATTTCCCAGAGAAGCAAAACGGGACAAATTCACCCATCACTAATTACGGTGTATGTGATGAATAAAAGGAATCTGTCAGATGATGCAACTTATTGGTTTGTTGTGTGTCTGCAGGCCTTGTGTGTTGTACATAGAACATTGTCCTTGAATACAACTGCACAAAGCTTTTGCCCATTACTGGTTACTCTTACTCTCTTCCTGTGCTATACCAAGATGGCTGAAGACATGACGATATACCAATGACAAAGAACTCCCCAAGGTCTGACAGCCATAGTCCCACACTTGTATATCAATATCAGATAGAGCAACCTGGTAAACTGGCTTTCTCTGAGCCTACATAGTTAACACATCAAGAATAAAAATGATTCATTTTAAATGACATACCTTTAATTTTTATCCATTAAATGTAGTTTTTTTCTTTGAAGTGCTGTTTAGTTTTTTTCTTAGTATCATGTGTTTTTCTATCTGCCCTGGTGCTGTCAGACATCTTTTAGGTGCGGTCTAAACAAAGCTCCACCTGGTCTATTCAATTAAGTCCTAGTGATGACTTGGGTGAAAAAATCCTGCAAAATAAAACTTAACGTAGTTTTCATTAAAAATCTCATTCCTTGTACAGATGATACAGTTTTATTTAAAGTGCCCGGTGTCAATGACCATTGAATTACTTCTTTCTCACTGAACAAACTAGTCTCTGGTAAAGGAATGCAGAGGCTCTTGCTCCCATATTTTCATCACCTAGAAAAATCTCTAACAATGTAGCATTTCCTTATCAGGAAAGGGACAAGGAGAGGGATGTCAGAAACATCACAAATGACACTCCACTAAGGAATGGGGTAACATATTAAAAGGGATTCTATCATGATTTTTATGGTGCAGTTTTTATTTCTAAATTACACTGTTTACATTGCAAATAATCCACTCTACAATATAAAATGTCATTCCTGAACCAGCAAGTGTATTTTTTTTTTTAGTTGTAATATTGGTGTGTAGGCAGCCATCTTAGGTCATTTTGCCTGGTCATGTGCTTTCAGACAGAGCCAGCACTGGATGGAACTGCTTTCTGGCAGGCTGTTGTATCTCCTACTCAATGTAACTGAATGTGTCTCAGTGAGACATGGGTTTTTACTATTGAGTGTTGTTCTTAGATCTACCAGGCAGCTGTTATCTTGTGTTAGGGAGCTTCTATCTGGTTACCTTCCCATTGTTCTGCTGATGGGCTGCGGCGGGGGGGGGGGGGGTATCACTCCAACTTGCAGTACAGCAGTAAAGGCAGGGACATGAGCCAAGATTCAGGGAGATTTTGTCACCCGGCGACAAATCGTCTATTCTTCTGGTAACTAATCTCCCCAAAAAGCCTTCCCATTGGCTAGAATCTAAATTGCTGGCAGCATGGCACTCTGAGCTCTTCATTTTCTGAAGTCGCCTGAAGTTTCCTCGGGAGGAAAACTAAGCGCTCCGAGTGCCATCTCATCGGCGATTTAGATTCTAGTAGCCCAAAGAAGAAGCGATTTGTTGCCGGCCCACTAGATCTCCCTGAATCTTAGCGTGTGCCCTTACCCTAAAGAGTGACTGAAGTAGCACAATTCACATGACTGGGGGCAGCTGGGAAACGAACAATATGTCTAGCCCCATGTCAGATTTCAAAATTAAAAATAAAAAAAAAAATCTGTTTGTTCTTTTGAGAAATGGATTTCAGTGCAGAATTCTGCTGGAGCAGCACTATTAACTGCATTGAAAAAAAACATGTTTTCCCATGACAGTATCCCTTTAAGGCAATGGCACACAAGGCAAGTGCTAAAGTGTTGCCACTTGGTGACTTCCAGTTCAGAAAGCCAGTGACAAAACACTCAGAACTGCCCTGAATTCAACTGGAAATCTTATGGGAGGTGAAATGCCTGTGTTCCATGGACTTATAATGTTGGGAATATGGAGCAGGTTGCATCTCATAAGTAATAATTTACAAGAATAACAAGAGCATTATCAGAAGAAGTGCTGCTTGTTGTGATATAGAAACACAGATATATAATAAGGCCATGCTAGTGCTCCAATAGACATGATTAAAACGTTTAGCGGAAACTGTGCTACTCAGCAAATTGGAGTCACCTATTAAGTCCGAATTTATCTCATTATTGTCTGAAAAATACTCTAAGCAAATCCACACAAGTTTTTTTCCCCTTATTTATCAGTACATTTTCCTGAAGATTTTCTGTGCAGGAAAAAAACACGAAATCGTACACATTTCTTGGATTTTCCATCCAAAAACTCAGATTTTTTTTATGATTTTCTCCCAAAAACCAAAAAATCTTTGGTTTATTGCACGAAACCCAGCGCAGATCAAGATATCTTCGAGACTTCTCCTAATGACTTATATGCAACTTCGGCAGTTCTGAGATGCCGGATTTTCGGATTCAGACTTTTTCCATCCTTGGGGTATAATAAATCCTGAAAAATTCATTTTTTTTTTCACGAAAAATTTGGATTTCATAATAAAAAGAAACAGTGCAGCACCGAACATACACGGGCTCCAGTTGTAGGCATACTTAAAAAGTTGGCATGCGAGGGGCACAAACCCAATGTAAAGCAACATTACCAAAACCAAAACATTCACATTTATCATTTAAAAAGGAGGCAATGCATTAATTTGTCTAAATATATGTTTATTGCTGGAGATTTGAAAATATGTCCATGACCACTGTCCATGTTTGAGTTTTCAAAGCAACGTCTGTAAAATGGATAAAAGGCAAGAAGGAGGGTAACACAAGCCAAGTGAGAGTGTGCTGTAGCACCATTCCTGGGAGAAGGGGGTACAGCCGAGTGCTTCCTGCCAACTACTAGATCACCAAGTACCAATTGCTTTTGCCTTGTGTGTTTGAGTGTTGGGAGAATGTAGTCATTGAAACATCTGGTTGTAGTAGCTGTGAGAATAAGGGTATGCCCATAACCTTTTAGCTGCCAATGGTTATTGCCAAACATGGGAAACCGGAACACACCCAATGCCTAATGGACAAGTTTAAAACAGTGGGCCAATCACCTTTCTTGTACAATGAAATATAACAGTAGTACCATACGGCTCTAACAAATATATACATTTTTCTCATAATTATGATTGATTTATCAGGAAGCTCCTCTAAACGTTTCCCTAATACGAGGTTTAATACCAATACAGTTTTCCTGGATCACATCATTTTGTGCAAATCGGACATAACCAACATGAATTTTAAAAAAAAAATGCAAATAAAAGTGGTAGAATATTTGGCACTAAAGTGTCTGTTATATGAGCACCTTAACCATACACATAGGCCTCAGAAACACAACAATAGGAACATAAGTTGACTGGCTGGTTGAGAGGACTCTGTTATACAGTGAATAAAGTACCCCCTCTTGTAAAATAGAAGGATATTACAAGTCACCGAGGAGTTTCATGACCATATAAAACCACAAGGCCAAAGGCCCAGTGTTTTTATACAGGTCATAGAACTCTGAGGTGACTTCTAATATTCTTATATTTTCCAACAGGGGGTACTTTATTTATTATAATACACAAGTTTCAGTGAGTCATGTGACAGAAAGGACATCACTAAGCTCCGATTATAACCGATGACATCCCTAAGCACCGTTTATAAGGATATAATTTACAGGATATTTGTGGCTCCTTATTATAGGTATACAATACACAAAAGCCAGTAATATCTTGTAAATTATATCCTTATAAACGGTGAGTTCTGATGCCATCAGTTATAAACGGTGAGTAGTCATTTCTGTCACATGACTCACTGAATCTTGTGTATTATAATAAAAAAAGGATATATAATGAGGATATTAGAAGTAACCTCGGAGTTCTACATGGTATTATAAGTCATGGAACTCATGGGTGACATATTATCCTTATAATTTACAAGAGGGGGTACTATATTCACTATATAAAAAGCAGCATACAAGGCCATGGTCGGTAGCATGCTGACCCCTTTAAATACCAATATTGAACAGATAATGTGTTCCAGGTTTTGTCCTTGACCGGCATTTTTTTCTGCAATAAGAGATACAAATGCCAGCGAGGGTTTCGACGTGTGCTAAAGTATTGTGCATAATATTTATACACACTTTAATAATTTGCAGATATTTATACACATACAAAAAAGGTTTTTTGTTTTTTTTTTCAGAACATTTATAAAAGCACAAAGTCATAAGAATCTCTCCATTACATTAGCTATACAAAACATGAATAAATAGTCATAGATTTCATGTGATTTATTTACATCTAGGTGTGCTTTTTTTTTTTCTCAGAGCATAACTTAAAATTGATTTATAAAGGTAGAAAATCGAAGCAGAGGGGATTACCTTAACGACGGGAAAGGAAAAAGAATTCGACTGGTGTGTGGCGGCGTCGATGATGAACAGCTCAGACCTTGCAGGAACGGTCTGTCCCTGAATTTGTCGGACTTAATTAAATACCTCTGCCCTGTGTTAATTAAGAAGTATTCCTTAAAGCCCTATCAAGCTGAGTGACACTGTTGTTACTGATTTTAGGCAGCGATGCTTTGTTAAAAACTTTAACACAGCTGTATTAAAGAGGAACTATCGCAAAAATTAAAATTTAATATAACTATAAATATACACTGAAATAAGAAACTTTCTAAATACAATCAATTAAAAATTCTGTACCATTACGGAAATAATCAAGTTTATCTTCACTATCCCTCTCTCAGCATCTGTTTCTCCTCGTTCTGTCTTCAAGCAGGAGTTGCGCGTCAGATGAATGATACAATATATCAAATGGGGGGGCTCCTTTTGCCTAGAAGATATATTAGAGCTCACTCTATTAAAATCACCAGACTTCATGTCTCTCTACATGCAGAATTTGTGCAAAAGGCAGCGATTTTGTTTGTGCTGGAATCAGTTATTTGAGTGAGCTCCAATACATCTGCTAGGAAAGGGCGCTCCCCCTATAAGATATATTGGGTCATTCATCTGAAACCCAACTGCTGCATGAAGACAGAATGAGGAGAAACAGATGCTGAGAGAGGGATAATGAAGATAAACTTGATTATTTCAGAAACAATGCAGAATTTTTAATTCATTGCATATAAAATTTTCATTTTCGCAATAGTTCCCTTTTAATTTCTCCAACAGCACATAGCAAATTAATTTATTTCACTGGACAAAACCCCTCTCAGTAACTAGTTACTGTAGTGGTATATATATTTATATATATTTATATATAGAGATAAATTAGGAAGAAAAATAGTGAGACAAAGGGGCGATGACGTTTAAAATAGAACTCCGTTTGCTGGTTTAGCATTTGAAAAAATACACTGGCTTCTTGCAATTTTGTTAGGAGACGGATAATATAAGCACATACATAATAACTGCTTGGGCACAAAGGACTTCAACATTAGGAAACAATCACAGATTTCATTGTAAAGCCACATACTGTGGCCATAAAGGAAGAGCTAACTAAAGTGATTGAATGGAGTTCAGGAGCATACAGTTGGGGCACTAACTGCTTAGCATACTCATTGCTCCAGTTATTGCTTCGGTGTCCGATACCCCCCCCCCACTCCTCTTTAAGGCGTAATGCATTTGCAGAGGTTTGCCCCTGATAACACTGAAAGTCATAATGCCAACGAGAAAAAGCATGAGACTGTAGGCACGGCACATACAACAGGTTATTAGCTCTGTTAATTATGATAATCATCTAAATCTCGTTTGCAAAAAAAATGGAGCGACGACTTGGAAGGCAAGCGAGCGATTCCCATCTTACGCACTTCACTCGTTGTTTTTCATTCTGTCTCTCTTGAGGTAGAAAAGAAAAATGATTGTCCCGTGAACTAGAAGCAACGTACAAATCCTTCAAGAAGCATCTGCTTGGGACAGTTACATGCAGCTGCAAACGTTTCAAAATGAAACAGGGAATCAAATGGTACGGTTTGGATCTAGCTACAAAAAAAAATGTTAAAGTGCGTGTCCAAAACACTGCCTGGTACAAAATCCAACCGTTTGCATTCTGGATGGGTTATCTTCAGTTAAGGGCAATGAAGACCTGCTTGCAGTTTTTGTAGTGCATGCTCTTTTCAATGTGAATTTCTTTAGATCGGGGGAACAAAAGTAAAACCAAAGCTTGGCTGAATCTGGGAAAAATAGCAAGAGATTCTGAAACTGCAAATACAGGAGCACCGATATCCTATAGAAAAACCTTTCAGGCTCAATTAAGTTAGACTTCCCTTGCTTTAAAAAGGCAAACAGAAAAGGCTAAGATTCCAATTGCAAAATGATAAAAGGTGTAAGTAAAAACATGGAATCATTAAGGGAAAAAAAATTAAGCTCGTAGAGGAAGCTGCGGCAACAGAAAACTATTATGAAAAGCAAGACTGACACCAATAACTAAAAAACACAATGTAATAATATAGCAGACAAAGCAGGTGGCTTTATAGATTTCCGAATCAAGGCTAGAAGGCGCCAGCTTTGCAATTTTGACTGTGCTGGGTCCAGTGCATTAGATGCACGATTCTGTGAAAAAATACAATAGCAGCATTCTCACTGTTCTAAGCCAAAATCACTGAATCAAGACTCAAAGTCCCATCCAGATTTCCTTGGTGGCTTCTTATTGGATATTATAGTAGCTGTAAACTAAAGTTCTTGCTGTAAAGCAAGATTCTTTTGACGTATTCCTTCATACCATTTCCAGATGTGAAGTGATGCAGAAAAAAAAAAAAAGTTTTGGTGTTGCTGGGAGATACTATGATGTTTTAACTGGGCCATTTGTACAGGCTACAGACCAGGTACCAGCTGGATAAATATTGTTATTTTGTTTATCAAGCCAACAACCATTTCCAGTAGGTTACTCTTGCTCCCAGTATAACATACATAATAATATAGATAGTTTTCTTCTTGAGTGCTTCCTGGTGATTCTGGAATGTGGTCTCCTCGAGCAGATTTGGCTGATGGGTTGATATAGCGATATAGAGTGTAAACTGAAACCCATACAGCTCCTTAGGAAAAGGGGGGAAGGGAACAGACTGCTGGAAGAAGGTCTGAGTTTACAAGTTCACGTGCAAGATAATGGTGTGAAAGCCGGTTGCTAGATAACAGTGTGAGCATTGGGAGTAGTGTGAAGAACTGCTAGAAATCTCTTAACCATCCTCCCCCCTCCCCTTTGTATCTTCTCTGATTGGCTGTTTAAAGAGCAATGGATTTGGGATTGTTCTGTAGTCCTATACTCTTAAGACCGGAACTGGAATATCCTTCATCGCTGCAGATGCTTTGCATACTTTCCCTCTCATCCAAGTCACTCACGCTACTGCTACTGCTGCTCCAATCCAGTTCTGCAGTTAAATAGTCTGTGCTCTCTACGTCCACATCAATTTCCTCTGTGAAAATAAAGCGCATGAAGTCAGCAATTAAACCTGAGACCGATATTTCTTTCAGTTGCATACCAATGAAAAAGTTTAATTAACGTATAGTGGAAAGTTGCATTTTCCATTTTTTTTTTTAAAGCTAAATTTCATTTTTGTGTTTACAGCCTCTTTAAAACCGGGGATGGCCAACATGCAAGGTTTTAGGAGCCACACGTATTTTTAGGGGCCAAACATATGGCCTCTAACTATGATAACATAATAGCTCTTAGTGAATAGTGCAACACTTACGCCACAATGTGAGCTCTAAATAATGCGTGTAGGCGATATATAACGGGTTCATGGTGGGTCCCCAATAATGTGGGCCACAGAAAAGCAGAGAGGCCGCTTGTGGAAACTACTGTGTTGAACTGAACAGTTAGGTAAGTCACAAGGTTAATAAATGAGGAGAGTCAATTAAATAAAGTTTAAAATTGTGCAAAGATATTATAAACAGTTTATCAAAAAAAAAAAATATTTTGTTGTTGTTAAAAAAATAATAGTGGGAGAGGGTATATGTTACCTCTGTCCGAGTCCGACCTTTCTGAAGACATAGCTGACCCTATACTGTCCATGCGTGTCCTTTCCACCCCAAATTTTTCTAGCTGCCTTGTCAGATGCCGCTGTTCTCGCTGCAATTGTTCTATTTGGTGCACAGACCTTTTGTCACAATCTTCAAGTTTCTTTAAAAAGAGGAAGAACAAAACATAAAATACGTATGCTGGCATATAAATAAATATATGCACACATTTATAGAAATATAATGTTAGCTCACCTTAATGTGCAACTTCGCTCTCATTAATAGACTTAGTGTGGTATGCCTGTTGGATTCGGGTCCAAGGGGAACCAACATCTTTAGCTTTTCAAGGCATAATCTCAAATGAGCACGTCTAAACAGGAAAAATGCAAGCTTTGTTATTGTTAGGATCCACATTGGAAGAATAATCATGGCACAATACGTTTTTCAATTACACAAAACAATATTGCTACTAAGATGAACCAGACAGCAATGATCAAACTAAGGTGAGGTTTATTTAAAGACTTTTCATATGTATTGTATTAATTGCCTTCATGAACTTCAAAATACTGTGAAACTGTTCTTTTAACCGGGTGATTCACCTTTAAGGTATCTTTAAAGGGATCCTGTCATCAGAAAACATGTTTTTTTCAAAACACATCAGTTAATAGTGCTGCTCCAGCAGAATTCTGCACTGAAATCCATTTCTCAAAAGAGCAAACAGATTTTTTTATATTCAATTTTGAAATCTGACATGGGGCTAGACATTTTGTCAATTTCCCAGCTGTCCCCAGTCATGTGACTTGTGACTGCACTTTAGGAGAGAGATGCTTTCTGGCAGGCTGCTGTTTTTCATTCTAATTAATGTAACTGAATGTGTCTCCGTGGGACATGGGTTTTTACTATTAAGTGCTGTTCTTAGATCTACCAGGCAGCTGTTATCTTGTGTTAGGGAGCTGTTATCTGGTTACCTTCCCATTGTTCTTTTGTTTGGCTGCTGGGGGGGAAAAGGGAGGGGTGATATCACTCTAACTTGCAGTACAGCAGTAAAGAGCGATTGAAGTTTATCAGAGCACAAGTCACATGACTTGGGGCAGCTGGGAAATTCACAATATGTCTAGCCCCATGTCAGATTTCAAAATTGAATATAAAAAAATCTGTTTGCTCTTTTGAGAAACGGATTTCAGTGCAGAATTCTGCTGGAGCACCACTATTAACCGATTCATTTTGAAAAAATGTTTTGTTCCCATGACAGTATCCCTTTAAGTATGGTATAGAAGCACATTTTCAGTTGATCTTTCCCCCCTTTTTTACAGTTCTTGAATTATTTGCCTTCTTCTTCTGACTCTTTCCAGCTTTCAAGTGGGTTTCACTGACCCCATTTAAAAGCAAATGCTCTGTAAGGCTTCTGCTTTTTATTACTCATCTTTCTATTCAGGCCTCTCCTATTCATATCAACTACATACCTCCGAACATTTTGGAAATAAAAAGTGGGATAAAAAAAAGTTGGTGCATGTAGCGCGGCAAATTCTTTTTGACCACAAACATTTTTGTAGCCACACCCCCTAATTACCATGTTCATTTTACAAAATTTGGCAGGTTATGAAAGTTTGAACATATTTTTGTGTTTTTTTTCCAGTTACTACAGTTTTGCTAATGAAGGTGAATTGCCATTTAAGCTGTGAGTCTAACTTCTCCCAAGGGACCTTTTATCTTATATTGTTACAATTACTTATTTGCTTAGCTTGAAATTGTTACAAAGGTATCTTATCTGCTGATGTGGCTGTTCTGGGCTCTCTGCCAAAAGCCAATTAAGTTAGAAACATTGTTACTTTTTCTGGCTGTTCAGTGCAGAGAAAAACTGGACTATCCATTACAAAGGAGGGACTGCGGGTTTAGCTGTCAAAAGAGGGACTGTGCCTCTAAAAACAGGACAGTTGGGAGGTATACAACTAGAGTAATTTGGACCCTAGCAACCAGATTGCTGAAATTGCAAGCTGGAGAGCTGCTGAATGCTAAATGAAAAATAATAAAAATTAAAACCAACTGCAAATAGTCTCAGGATATCAATTCATATTAAACATTAATTTAAAGGTGAACAAGCATTTTGAGGACATTTAGAATTACTGATTGCGAATGCATGAATCAAGGTTTGGCAAAACACACCTAGAAATCTGGCTGGTAACACAGCTGAACTACAATTTCTGTAACAACCAGTTTGGCAGCATAAATGTCTCTGCAGCATTAACATAATGCCTGTGTGTGTATGTATGTATATATGCAAACATGGCAGACACGTGTGGCTCTCTGAAAAATGTATTATATAGTGAATAATGTATCCCCTATTGTAAAATATGAGGATATTTTAAGTTACAGAGGAGTTCCATGACCATATAAAGTCACGAGGCCAAAGGTCATGGAACTCTGAGGTTACTTCTAATATCCTCATATTTTCCAACAATAGTGAGTCATGTGACCAATAGGACATCACTAAGCTCCATTTATAACGGATGACATCACTAGTCACCATTTATAAGGATATAATTTACAAGATATTCATGGCTTTTGTGTATTATATAGTGAATAACGTACCCCCTATTGTAATATTTAAGACAATTATAAGTCACCGAGGAGTTCCATGACCATATAAAATGAGGCCGAAGGCCAAGTGCTTTTATACAGGTCACGGAACTCTGAAGTAACTTCTAATATCCTCATATTTTGCAATTGGAGGTACTTTATTTATTATAATACACATGTTTCAGTGAGTCTTGTGACAGAAATGACATCACTACTCACCATTCATAACTGATGACATCACTAGTCACCGTTTATAAGGATATCATTTACAAGATATTCATGGCTTTTGTGTATTATATAGTGAATAAAGTACCCCCTATTGTAAAATAGAAGTCACGAAGGCCGAGTGCTTTTATACAGGTCATGGAACTCCAAGGTTACTTCTAATATCCTCATATTTTCCAACAATAGTGAGTCATGTGACCAATATGACATCACTAAGCGCCATTTATAACTGATGACATCACTACTCACCGTTTATAAGGATATAATTTACAAGATACTCATGGCTTTTGTGTATTATATGAATATAAACATCAAAGTCTCCCTTTCCTCACCGGTAAATAATTTTAACTACGTACATATAAATTCTGACAAGCCAGCCCTAGCCAATAATTGAGCTGATGAAGAAATGCTTTTCATACAGTCAGGAAACATTGCACTGTTTCCTGGAAGGAGCACAAGTGAACTACAGAAATATACATCGCTTCACCCCTTACACAAGTAATCTCACATTAACCCATTGAATGCCTCTAATACGCCCATTTTCAGACTGAATGATGGAAGTGAAAAAACCAGTCTAAGCCATTCACCCCCACACCCCACTGTAAACGCACAGTTTTATTTTGATATGAATGAACAAGACACTTCATAGAAAAGAACTACGAACACCAATAATTATACATATGGGCGAGATAATGACAGCTTACTGTGTATACCTGCATCCCCCTGATCATATGTGTTTAAGTGCACAAGTGATGGCCATAGATATCAACAATGATAAACTAAAGACTATGGCAAGCAGCATGGCAACTCACATAAGGCATTTCTTTGCTCAAAAAAAATTATACTTCTTCGCTTTCTTTCATGTCTTATACAAAGCATCTATTTAAATCACACATGCATCTCAAGTTTAAGTGCATTATTCACTATTTAGCACTGTGGTTGGGCTTTGGGCTACTCGTCAGGGGCAAAATGAAAAGAAATGCTAAACAATGCTGTAGCAAATGTTTGGGGAAGATTAATTGCTGGGTATGAATAAATAATAACAAGACATACCTGTTCTTCTCCATTTCATTGTGGGTTGACCTGGAATACAGAAAATAACCAACTTATTTGTCATGTCCTCTTCTTTAATATAGCAGTGGCATATATGCAGCTATTACAATACAGTATGTTCCTATGCCGTGGCATTATACAGTATTAGTAACATATTTGGCACGGGCATTCACTTGCTGGAACATTAACGTGTCACACATTCAGCAGATAAACATTCAGCTCCTGATGAACAGCATTATCTTAAAAGCTCCTGTTCCGGTTACTAAGGATTATGTATTTGTTTAACAGGCTAAAAGCAGAAGTAAAAAAAATAATTATTCCTAATGAATATGAACAACGACAGAGACATGGACCCAAAAATGTTCCCCCACAGTAAATGATTAGTTGTATGCCCACCCAGCAACCTGTGTCTGAAATAACACACCCACTACCTTTAAAGGGGAGGTTCAACAATGGCCACCATCAGAAATCATTGTGCCCCATTCTACTTAGTTATATGGGTTCTCCACCTAAAGGGTCTGGATTATAAACCCACCAACCGCCTGAGCCCCCTAAATGCACCCTGCCATCTCTATACAAAAAATAAATAAAAATACAGCCAACTAAATGGTCTAGTCCAAACATGTCCATATCAGTGTACAGTTTGTACAAACCCCACCAGCCAGTCTGCAAATTGGATCTTTGCATCTTTTACTGCAATAGCTGATGGCCCAGGGTTCAAAAAAAATTCCATAGCATAGGCTGAAGCAATTTATATTTTGTCTTTGTAAAATAATCCAGGCATAAAATCCATGGGCTTCAGTAAATTTTGTGTAGAACTATCATATACAGGTATAGGACGTGTTATCCAGAATGCTCGGGACCTGGGGTCTTCCAGATAACAGATCTTTCCATAATTTTTATCTTCATACCTTAAATCTACTAAAAATCCTATAAACATTTAGGAGCAGATTTATCAAGGGTTGAATTTAAAATTCTAATTCAAAATCAAATTTTCTCTCTTTTTTTTATGGTCAAAACTGTCAAATTTGACTAGGCAGTTATCCATATTTGATTCGGGTTTTTTTTTTTAAAAAATCGAATTCGATTTTCGAGATTTATCATACTTTTAAGAATTCGGATTCGACTATCCGCCACCTAAAACCTGCTGAATTACTGTTTAAGTCAATGGGAGAGGGAGGTGCAGGGATCAATTTGGAAATGTTTGCAGCATTCCTGACATTCAAGTTTTTAAGAGATAAAACTTGAATCGCGTTTGATCGAAATTTGATTCTAATTTTTGGGTCATTTAAATTTGTCAGAGTATAATTTTTTTATTAATAAATTGCGACTAGTCCGATTTAGAATTTATGGGAGTTTAAAAAAAAAAAACGAAAAAAAAAACCTGAAAAAAAACCCATGAATTCGAAATTCGACCCTTGATAAATGTGCCTCCCCATAAACCAAATAGGCTGGTTTTGCTTCCAATAAGGATTAATTATATCTTAGTTTGGATCAAGTACAAGCTACTGTTTTATTATTACAGAGAAAAAGGAAATCATTTCTTCAAATTTGGATTATCTGGATAAAATGGAGTCAATGGGAGACGGCCTTTCCGTAATTCGGAGCTTTCAGCATAACGGGTTTCCAGATAACGGATCCCATACCTGTACTAGCATGTGAATATTGTAAGCTGCCCCTTTAAAGGCAAAGGCACTGTATTGCCTCTGACTTTGTATAGACTTTGCTAATAACTGTGACAGACAATAGATTGCAGCACGAGTCAGTTATGTTGGGAATGTGTCAAAAAGTTTGTGGCCGACGGCATTCCTTCAAATCGGTGACAAGATTGTGAATAACCTCAGTATGAATATACAAATACAGTATGTATACATTATCCAATATCATATAAAGGCTTCATAGCGGAACCCATTACGCAGGATGCTTCACATGCAGTTCGAATAGGGTTGCCACCTGGCCGGTAAAACACCTGCCAAGGCCGGGGCCGGTATTGCAAATTTACCAGCAATGTAGCTGATGGTAAATTTGTAATACTCCTAACAAAAGCCCTCGGCCCGCCCCCAATCCGCTCAAAATGTACCTTTTTGCTGCCTTCTGGCCAATTGCGCATTATGGCTCCGCCCCTTTACAGCACGACCCGCCCACTTTCGACATCACAGTCCACCCCTTTGTTCCCGCCCCCACCACCTGCCGGTGGAAATTTTATTAAAATGTGGCAACCCTAAGTTTGAAAGATCAATATTGTCGGATATTTTTTGCAAGATATGTCTCACCAGAAATATATGTGCTAATTAGGGTTGCCACCCTTTAAAGCCAAACACATATGCAATCCACAGCCTGCATAGCCAATTAGCAATTCATTTAGATGCATGCTGCATGGCTGCACATAAATCAGTTCAGTCTGCTGCATGCATCTAAATAAATTGCTGAGGTACCTAGTGCTAATGCTAACAGTAGCCCCCTGGTTGCACAGCACAGTCCTAACATTTACTTTGCAGAGCAAACAGTGAGGCTGGAAGGTGCCGGCGTGCTATTACACGTGAGTCTCTAGAGGGGAATGTAAACACCAGCCCAGCATATGCCTCAATGCACCAACCACTGACTTGCTGAGGCCGAGGAACACTGCAGCTTCTCCAAGTAAAACTGGAGACTTAGGGGCTGATTTATCAAGCTGTGGCAAATGTTTACACCAAAGGAAAGGTGCAAAAAAAAAAAAATGGTTGCCATTTTTCAATCTGTGATGTTCTTCTTGCTCATGATTTAAAGGGGTTGTTCACCTTTGAGTTAACTTTTAGTATGATGTAGAGTAATATTCTGAGACAATTTGCAATTGGTTTTAATTTTTTATTATTTCATTATTTAGCTTCGTCTTCAGCAGCTGTCCAGTTTGCAGTGTCGGCAATCTGGTTGCTAGGGTCCAAGTGACCCTGGCAACCATGCACCGATTTGAATGAGAGACTTGAATATGAATAGGACAGGACCTGAATAGAAAGATTGAGTAATAAATAGTAGCAGTAATAACAGTAACAACAGTAACCGTATTTGTTGTTTAAATGGGGTCAGTGACCCCCATTTGAAAGCTGGAGAGAGTCAGACTGAAAAAAGGTAATTCATTCTAAAATTATAAAAAAAGAAGTAAAGATGGTTGCTTAGAATTGGAAATTCTATAACATACTAAAAGTAGGGATGCACCGAATCCAGGATATGGCCTTTTTCAGCAGGATTCAGATTAGGCCGAATCCTTCTGCCCGGCCGAACCGAATCCGAATCCTTATTTGCATAAGCAAATTAGGGATGGGGAAGGAAATCACGTGACTTTTCGTCACAAAACAGGGAAGTAAACATTTTTTCCCCTTCCCATCCCTAATTTGCATATGCAAATTAGGGTTCGGATTCGGTTCGGTATTCGGCTGAATCTTTCACAAAGGATTCGGGGGTTCGGCCGAATCCAAAATAGTGGATTCGGTGCATCCCCAACTAAAAGTTAATTTGAAGGTGAACTACCCCCTTTAGGGTAAGGGCACACCTGGAGATTCGGAGAGATTTAGTCACCCGGGGACTAATCGCCTCTTCTTTGGGGCGACTAATCTCTCCAAACTGCTTTGTGGTGTTTCGATTTCCGAAGTCGCCCCAAGTTTCCTCATGAGTAAACTTCGGACGACTTCGGAAATTGAAGTATCTGTATCCCCCCTCCCCCACCACCACCAGTCACTATGGGGATTATGGGTTCTGAAAGCGAACCATTTATCAGTCACTTACGGTCTTGAATTCACTAAAAACGGACTTCGGGTTTCCATCTCTTAACCGGAATAAAACAAATAATGCAAACTGGGTCCCGTGGTTTAGTTCTTGCCATTAACCTGATCCTTTTTAACCCACTAGAGATGAATCAGATTCATTCATAGGACTCGGAGCTCATTATTAAACAAAGGCTGGAGTAAGAACATAAATATTGTCTTTGGTTAAGGAGTTCTTTGACTACTCCAGTCAGTACAACCTCATTCACAAAATAAGTGTGGGCGCCATGGAGAAGGCGTAAGAATGAATTAAATTCCTGGATTGGGTGGGAAAAGCAATGTACTACTCAAACACTTGACTGGCAATTAAACACATGGTAATTAAATCGCTGCACATTATTTTTCTGTTTAGTGGACAAACTAGAAAAACACGGGCAACCTAATTCAGGAAGGGCTTTCTGTTTAGACTATGATTCACATATTCTGCGGACAGTTTGTACCAGGGCAATTGAATACGGGGAGTATTCTCTGCCTGGCCATTTTCACTAATAAAGAAGCAATCTACCAAGGTCCCCCTCTAATATTCTGAGACAATTAGCAATTGGTTTTCATTTTTCATTATTTGTGGATTTTTAGTTATTAAGCTTTTTATTCAGCAGCTCTCCATTTTGCAAATTCAGCAATCTAGTTGCTAGGCCAAAAATTACCCTAGCAACTATGCATTGCTTTGAATAAGAGCCTGGAATATGAATAGGAGTGTGCCTGGATAGAGAGTAATCAAAAGTAGCAATAACAATAAATTTATAGCCTTACCGAGCATTTGTTTTTAATGGAGTCAGTGACCCCTATAGACAAGCTGCAAAGAGTCAGAAGCAAAAGGCAAATAATTTAAGAAAAAACTATACAAAATAAATAATTAAGACCAATCGAAAAGTTGCTTAGAATTGGCCATTCTATAACATATTAAAAGTTAACATGAAGGTGAACCACCCCTTTAACAAATGTGTGACGGCACAGGCACTGGTCCTTTTCCTAAAAATATGTGGCCGTTGCATCGGTTTAAATATGCCAACGGAGTATTCCGTATCGGCCAAAGTATGATAATAAAATGTTATGCACACAACCACTACTGGGCTGTTATAATAATAGGAAAGCAGTTATTGTCATCTACTCCAGCCAATCAGCAAGTAGCATTTACGAGCAGGACATTAAAAAGAGCTAAATCATTTTTAAGGCTAATTACTGGATTTGGCCAACTCCCAAATTCCTCCACAACAAGATTTGACTGAAGCTTTTTTTAGCTTATCTTGGTGCCTGTCCCGGGTGGTGATATGAAACACAAGCATGGAACTGCACATACACACTAGCCACTTGCATACCTGAATAGCGACCTGGCCCAAAGTGCAGGTGAGGAGACTGAGCAGAAAAAGGACTGGTGGAAAGCAGCTATATTTTCCTGATATTTCAAACTATATACACTGGCTGTTATGGGACACGCCAATCTGAAATTTTAAAGGGCGACTATAGAAAACACATCGCCGTGTGTGCATTAGCGCAGGTGACTTTTCATTGTAGCCTATGGGAAAAAATGCTGAGGCAGTTCGGGGAGATAGTCGCTCAGAAGAGGAGGCGATTAGTCGCCAGGCGACAAAATCTCCCCAAATCTCCTCGTGTGAACTAACCCTAAATCTCCCCGAATCTGCCCGTGTGCTAGCTCCCTAAACAAGGAGAAGCAAACAAATGACTTCACTAAGCCCAGCCAAGCAAAGGTTGAACAGGCTTCCAACTGAGTTTGCAAATTGAATTACAATTCTGCTGTGTACACAACACTAAAACTGCATTTCCTTTCAATTTCACACAAACATTTTTTTTATAAACTTTTTTGCAGAATTGTTGTACTACCCAGTGTTTTCTTATGTTTGTGTTGCTATCTGTTCACTAAAAATGGTGCCTGATGTTATAAATAGGAAGGAGAGATAGAGACTGGAAGACTGCTATTTCTTTCTAAAAGAAAAAAAGGTGGCAACTCTAGTTAAAGGATTCTGTGTGACCCTATGGGAAACTAAAGGCTAATGTGCTACATGGATGAGCTTTTTCCCAAGACAGTAGGTCTTTAAAGGGGTGTTCACCTCCCAACACTTTTTTAGTTCAGTTGTTTTTTTCAGAAAAAAATACTTTCTATTTTCTACGTGTGACTGTTTTTTTGATATTGAAGTGTAAGTCTAATTTTTCACCTTCTAAAACAGCTCTGGAAGGGGGGGGGTCAGTGACCCTCTAACCTGTTCTAAATGGATACATTTAGTTGATACATTATCTTATCTCTGTCCCTGCTGAGCAGATTCTCTAGGTTGCTTTAAAGGCAGCTGTTAGAATTGATACAATAGTTGCTAATACTCCAGGGATGCTACTGAGAAATGTATCAACTAATGTTGCAAAATTCTAACAGTTCAGAATCTGCACCGGAATTACTGAGCTGTCAGACTCAGCATTCACGTTCATTCAGCATTCAGGCTAGTGATGTGCGGGTTAGGGTTTTCCTGACCCGTACCCTAACCCGCCCTGCTCCAGCCCGCACCCGCGTTTCCGGGGTCCTTTTATAGACCCGGGCCAACCCGCACAAAAGGGGCGGGGCAAGCAGACGCGAGACTATAAAACCGGAACCCGGAAGCCGGCATTTGAAGGTGGTGGGCTGCGAGAGCAGGAGAAGAGCTCAACCCGTAACCGCCCGCGAGTTGAGGTCGACCCGAACCTGCCCGACCTGCGGGTATTGGGTCGGCCCAGGTCCGGACTGAGAATTAAAATAGGCACTGGCATTTCAGGTACACAGAGACCCAATCAGCCCACATACAGGCCCAAACAACCCTCACCAGCCCACTAAATACAGACTTTCTATGGGACCTTATAGCAGCCCCTCTGGCATTTGCCAGAACCCACAGATTGCCAGGCCGGGCCTGGGTCGGCCCACACATCAGTAATTCAGGCAGACTCAGCATTCAGGTTGGGCATAACAGTAGTTTTTTTTTTTTTTTTATTAAATGCCCCCCGCCAGTGCTACGCTATCTGCACCAGAGGGAGCTCCCAGGATAAGCAGCCATGTTGTGTCATGCGCATTTGCATAATGAAAATGTGCCACAAATTGCTCATTATGTGCATGTGCGTGACATCACATGCGCGTTATTCGCATGTGAGTGGCTCAGCATTGCTGTTCGCACTGGGAGCTCCCTCTGGTGAGGGTAGTGTAGCGCTGGCAGGGGACATTTTGTTTTTTAAAAAAACTACTGTTATCCCCAACCTGAATGCGGGCTCTATTAGCCTGCACGTTAGGGAGTATATTTATCAAAGAGTTTAGTCCGAATCACCACAGTCCTCTATAGTGAAATACTGCCTCTCTCCATTCATTTCTATGGGATTTTTTTATCAAAGGGCGAAATTGAAAGTTCACCATTTAATAAATACACCTTTAAAAAACACATAGAAATGAATGGAGAGGGTGGTATTTCACTCTAGAGGACTGTGGTGATCACTCTTTGATAAATATACCCCTTGGATGTGGATAACATTTTTACCCAACAGGTGCCCTTTAAACTTTACACTTTACACAGATTTTGGAAAAACGGTAAAAAATAAAAAATGGAAAGCAATTGCAAAAAGTTGCAAAATTTCTGGGGAACAATCTGAAAACAACTCAACTGAAAAAGTGTTTGGAAGGTGAACAACCCATTTGCTATGCTTGAAAATCTGTTCATCAACTGTGGTAGCTTAAAAAGGGGCCTGAAGTGATAACTGGCCAGAGTGATTTGCTGCTTTCTGGTCCCAATAACAAATCCAATGAGTCCTGGCCAGCAGATGTGCTTGAGCAAATCAATATGCAACAGCTTTTTTTTTCACACCCACGTCACTTTCTAAGGCTTAATCAAAAGAAGTCGGCACAGAGGCCTGGTAATGGAAATACTGTGTATCACCCTACAGGGGAATGTTCCCAATTGAGACTCAGTGCTTACATAGCACAGCTGATACAATGTTGCCTTTTTTTTGTTTGTTATACTGCAAAAGCGACAATATGGTAAGCTTTCATCCTTGTAAAAGGTCAACGGAAGGCGTCAACTAGGAGCCCATATTTTAGCTTTTCATGTTCTATGCAGGACATAAAGTAGCACAAATGAACATCAGGGAATACAGTTGTTTTGTCCTGCTTCGACCGAAGGGCAGACACAACAAAGCACAACAGAAGCAGACTTGTAAGATGAAGCACAAATACTAGTGACAATGGGAGAACAGAAGAATGTGCTTTATATAGAAAATAACATCAACATGTGAAGTATTTTAATAAAAGCCTATTGATTTAGTAACTTAACTAATTGAAACTAGAAAAAAAATTAGGGATGCACCGAATCCAGGATTCGGTTCAGGATTCAGCCTTTTTCAGCAGGATTCGGCCGAATCCTTTTGCCCGGCAGAACCGAATCCTAATTTGCATATGTAAATTAGGGGTGGGGAGGATAATCGCGTGACTTTTTGTCACAAAACAAGGAAGTAAAAAAATGTTTCCCATTCCAACCCTTAATTTGCATATGCAAATTAGGGTTTGGATTCGGTTGGTATTCGTCGAATCTTTTGCGAAAGATTCGGGGGTTCGGCCGAATCCAAATTATTGGATTTGGTGCATCCCTAGAAAAATTTAAATAAGATGTCAAAAAAAAAAAAAACCAAAAGTTACAATTCCAGAAGCTAAGCTTAAAGTGGGAAATATTTATATAAATAAGATATCTAAGTACAGGTTTGGGACCTGTTATCCAGCTGCAAAATATGTTGGCGCTATATAAATACATGTTAATAATAATGCTCGGGACCTGAGGTTTTCTGGATAAGGGACCTTTCTGTAATTTGGATCTTTATACTTCAAGTCTACTAGAAAATCATTTAAACGTTAAATAAACCCAATAGGCTGGGTTTGCTTCCAATACGGATTAATTATATCTTAGTTGGGATAAAATACAAGGTACTGTTTTATTATTACAGTGAAAAAGAAAATCACCTTTAAAAATTCAGATTATTTGGATAAAATGGAGTCTATGGGAGATGAGCTTTCCGTAATTTGGAACTTTCTGGATAACTGATCCCATACCTGTAATTCCGCAGATTCCTGTAAGTGAAAAATATAAACCTGTTCCTATTACAATTTTTTTTTATAAATAGTAAGCATTAAATGTATGGCAAAAAAAAAAAGTATGGATTAATGCATACCTTAGAATTTAAAGAACAGGTATAGGATCTATTATCTAGAAACCTATTATCTTAAAAGCTCCAAATTAAAAGGAATTCTATTTGCATAGACCAGTTTAAAGGGATCCTGTCATCGGAAAACATATTTTTTTCAAAACGCATCAGTTAATAGTGCTACTCCAGCAGAATTCTGCACTGAAATCTATTTCTCAAAAGAGCAAACAGATTTATTTTATATTCAATTTTGAAATCTGACATGGGGCTAGACATTTTGTCAATTTCCCAGCTGCCCCTGGTCATGTGACTTGTGCCTGCACTTTACGAGAGAAATGCTTTCTGGCAGGCTGCTGTTTTTCCTTCTCAATGTAACTGAATGTGTCTCAGTGGGACATGGGTTTTTACTATTGAGTGTTTTCTTAGTTCTACCAGGCAGCTGTTATCTTGTGTTAGGGAGCTGTCTGGTTACCTTCCCATTGTTCTTTTGTTTGGGTTTGGCTGCTGGGGGGGGGGGGGAATGGAGGGGGTGATATCACTCCAACTTGCAGTACAGCAGTAAAGAGTGATTGAAGTTTATCAGAGCACAAGTCACATGACTTGGGGCAGCTGGGAAATTGACAATATGTCTAGCCCCATGTCAGATTTTTTTTTCCCATGACAGTATCCCTTTGAATAAAACAATTTGCATTTTCCTGATGACTTTGTTTTCGGTGTAATAATAAAAGAGCACTGTGTAGTTCATGTCAACTGAGCTGCGTGAATCCATATCTGGATAGTGCATCCCGAGGCTATAGTTTGTTTTAATACAGTTTGCCCTGCTGTATAGATTAGAGGTTACCATTTCACATGCTTCAGGGTCATGGTTTCTTATTGCTTTACAAACTGGCTGAATGGGAAACCATTATGAATCTACAGTGGTTCGCTTTTAAAGTATTTAAAGTATGTCATAGAATGGCCAATTCTAAGCAACTTTTCAGTTGGTCTTCATTATTTTATTTTTTTTATAGTTATTTGCCTTCTTCTTTTGACTCTTTGCAGCTTTCAAATGGGCGTCGCTGACCCCCTCTAAAAAGCTCCGTAAGGCTACAAATGTATTGTTATTGTTACTTTTGTATCACTCATCTTTCTGTACAGGCCTAACCCATTCATATGCCAGTCTCTTATTGAAACCAATGCATGGTTGCTAGGGGAATTTGGACCTTAGTTACCAACAGCTTTAAATGCAAACTGAAGAGCTGCCAAATAAAAAATGAAATAACAAAAACCCTTAAATAATAAACAATGAAAACAAGTTGCAAATTGTCTCAGAATATCACTCTCTACAGCATACTAAAAGTTATCTCAAAGGTGAACAACCCCTTTACACATTCCATGTCTCATCATGAAGAACGGCAAGACTCCATGACACTTTCCCTATGGGCAGGTTTACATGAGCGGATTTAGAAAGCATGAGCTGAACTTACAGTTTAAGGGGCCCATTTACTTAGCTCGAGTGAAGGATTAGAAGAAAAAATACTTCGAATTTCGAATGGTCAAATATGGCTACTTCGACCATCGAATAGGCTACTTCGACCTTCAAAATTACGACTTCGAATCGAATGATTCGAAGTAAAAATCGTTTGATTATTCAACCATTCGATAGTCGAAGTACTGTCTCTTTAAAAAAACTTCGACCCCCTAGTTCGCCACCTAAAACCTACCGAGGCCAATGTTAGCCTATGGGGAAGGTCCCCATAGACTTCCTAACAATTTTCTGATCGAAGGAAAATCCTTCAATCGATGGATTAAAATCCTTCAAATCGTTCGATTCGAAGGATTTAAACGTTCGATCGAACGATTATTCCTTCGATCGTTCGATCGTAGGAATAGCGCTAAATCCTTCGACTTCAATTTTCGAAGTCGAAGGATTTCAATTCGGCAGTCGAATATCGAGGGTTAATTAACCCTCGATATTCGACCCTAGGTAATTCTGCCCCTAAATGTCTCTATACTGTGCTGAAGGTGCACATGCTTGGCTTTTCAAATGTAACACGTGAAACATGTGAGCACTGATGAAACCATGACACAATTTTGTAGTGATTAGCATATTGCAGCATTACAACAGGCATTAATACAAAAAAAATAAATAAAGCAAAAACCCAAGGGAGAGAAGCAATTCTGCCTTACCTACTACTGCTGCTTTTCTTTGATTTGCTTTTCCTCTTCAAGCCGTCCCTCTCCTTGCTATTGTAAGGCAACATGGAAGCATAACCATGCTCGGCTTCTATAGGGATCAGAACAAACATGTAATGTGAGAATTAACAGGATACTGCATCCCTTCCTCTCTCTGAAAGCACAAAGATGGGAGAGCAGAGTTGCTGGTGGGGGGAAAAAACAAATGGCCAGCGCCGTAGGAATATTCAACAAAAATACAAACCATTTCCTGCAGAATATAAATAAACCAATTCTTTCAGGAAAAAACACAACAAGCAGCACGCCTTCTCTCTGAGTGCACTGACGTTGCATTGTTTGCCTGTATTTTGTTATTGAAAAAAAGAAAAAAGGTACCCAAAATTTTGGTAAAAACGGAGAATCCATTAACAAACTGCACAGGGTTGTTATATATTTATTTTACCCTGCATTATGCTGCACTAATTCACTAATACAAGTGTCTATGCAGCACTAACTATATTCACTGTGACACTGGATTTAAAGGAATAATTTATAACACATACAGTCATACAGTAGAAGGTTCCTCATGCCTGATCACATTCATCATACATAGATGTGAGGATAAATGAATGACATATAAAAGGAACACACACACATATATATATATACATACATACATATATACATATATACATTTGTTATATATATATATACTTTATATTTGACTTAGGATCTGGCTGACATATATAGATATATAGATAGACACACACACACATATATACATAAGAGGGATACCCTATCCTGCGATTCTATGCAGGACAAAATTTGGAAAGCATATATATTGTATTTTCATGCAGATAAATTCCATGTGCTACAGAAAACGTGTTGAAGGGCAGGCTCGATTTTTCATGCACCACATTGCACCATCACATGCCTTCTGTCATAAGTTTATAATAAAGATAGGCTTCCAAAAAAAGCATTCGTTAGCAATTCATATCATTTGGTAGCATTAGGTGCCAGTGGTTTTTATATTTATTCTGATCTTGTTTTATCAACTGCATGGCAAAAAGCTGTGCTGAAAAAGAAATAATGTGTATTATAAGGAAAGTAGCACACATTTTTGCAAAGGGAGGCCCAGCACTTAGCCTGAGATTGCTAGCCTTAGCTAAGAATTATGTGTTATGGCACAGAGAGTGAGAGAACGGGCCTGCACAGAAGGAAAACACTAGCATGATGTCATGATATTTGCACACACTGCAAACGCGTATGATTACTGACAGGAGGGGGCTGGTGAGCCATAGTGATGTGACCATAAACATATAGATTTATATGAGGAATCTTCATCTCGGGGGCTACCCTGCTAGATGACATCTCCCAGCAGCCACACTGATCACATAGGCTTGTAAAAAAAGGGATGCTGGGATCTGTAGTCTATGTAGAATCCCAGGTTGCAGATTCTATTATATTTATTAGGGATGCACCAAATCCACTATTTTGGATTCTGAACCGAATTTGCATATGCGAATTAGGGGAAGGGGAAAACATTTTTTACTTGTTTTCTGACAAAAAGTCACATGATTTGCCTCCCCACCGCTAATTTGAATATGCAAATTAAGATTCGGATTCAGTTTGGCCTGGCAGATGCATTCGGCCGAATCCTGCTAAAATGGCAGAATCCCGAACCGAATCCTGGATTCAGTGTATGTATATATCTATCTATCTATCTATCTATCTATCTATCTATCTATATATATATATATCTATATCTATATGTAGGAAGTCAAGTACATACTTTACATCTTTATTGTGGGAATCCCAGAACTGTGTCCTTTCAGCTACAACTCCCAGCATCCCCTTAATAGCATTTAGCTTTAGTAGGTTGCAGGGAGTTGTAGCCGACCAACAGATGGGAGAGCGAATGCAGGAGATACTAGGAGTACACATATATATATATATAGATTTGTTACATTATTATGTTTGCAACTAAAGAGGCAGCAAGAATGTATTATAATGCATTACTGTGCAAGTGGGTGCAAGTAAAGGGCCCCAGTGAGAAAAGAAAGCCCTGGACACTGCAGGAAGGCTGGGAGAGTAAATGCAGCTCAGAGACGTCCAACCCTCCAGCTGTGGCTGATCTGCAAAGCCGAGCCTCCTAGTTAGAGCTGTGGGATGCTGGGAGTTGTAGTTCAAAGTCAGTAAGGAGGACATGCCTGATGTGTGCAGAAATAGAACACATATTCCTCCTGAGATATTGGGCAATGCAATGTCCCAGCTCAGGTGTAAGTGTGATATATAAATATAGTACTACTCTATATAGCCAGACAGACACATATAATAACACAAGGAGCAGAAGCAGCGTCCAAACAAGCCGCAGCCCGTGAAGCATAAGCAGCACATACACAGCCCGCTCACCTCTCTCCCTCCGCTCTAGATACTCCGCCGCCTCCAGAAGCATCTGGATGTTGACACAGACCGGGGCCGCCATTTTCCCAGCTCCAGGGAGTAAGCAGGGGGTGAGAGAGAGAGAGCCAGGGACGGACACCGAGAGGAGAGAGGACAGGGCACGGGATGATACTGGGTGTCCGAGAGGAAGTCACTAAAGCTCAGGGCTGAGGCCTAATGGTTATACTGTGTGACAGGGCTGACTATCTGTCAGGCTCGATGCCTTTATCCCCTCTCTTTGCGCCCAAACGTTCTCCCGGTGCCTCTCTACCCGAATGTATACACTGTAGGAAGCTTTCGGGATTTTTGTTTATCGTCTCCTGATAGACACGCCTCAACCTAACCCACCCCCTCTGCTCGGCGCCGCAGCTCCGCCCACTAGCACAGTGGCGACGAACTATTGGCCGCGGTGTATCATGGTAGGCGGTGTTAGACCCACCAAGCC
Source organism: Xenopus laevis (assembly GCF_017654675.1). Lineage (NCBI taxonomy): Eukaryota > Metazoa > Chordata > Amphibia > Anura > Pipidae > Xenopus > Xenopus laevis. Next base: position 129,227,364 of record NC_054375.1, on the reverse strand, counting down.
ATTCGCGGATTGGCCATGAAGCTCGACAGGACGGACAATTTGGGGCGTGGCAGAAGGTGGGGGCGAGTGCTACTGTCATCCTGCTGAACCTCTGATTGGGCGGCTGGGTTGACAGCGGTATATCCGCACACTTCTCGTCGTCGATTGGCTAGACTATGCAAAGGATTCGCGTCGCTGGGGGTGGGTGGTCATTTGTGGTGTTTGAGTGGAGCGTGAGGAGGAATATGTACAAACAGAGCTACATATATACATGTCTATAATCTGAGTCACGTCTGCTAGTCCCTATTTCTGCATATACCATGTAGCCTAAGTCTATATCTGCAACTGCACTTCTCGGTCCCCTAATGGTCAGCAGCTGCTGTGAAACTACAACCTCCCCCCCCGCTCTTTGATTTAATGGGTGATGCCAGAAGGTTGGATGAACGCGTGTTGCCTCAGTCTGTAGGTACGAGAGTAGAGAGTGCGGCGAATTGTGGAAGATTTAGGCGGCTTGAGACTCGGAAGGGCCGATATTATGGGGATGCCCAGCTATGCCAGTCATTGCCAGTCTCTGACAGGAAGCTGGAGGGAGGGACACGTGACGTTGGCGCGCAGCTGTCAATCACAGCACAGTCCCTCTGAGTAAGGTACGATCCGCGTTGTCTCTTTAAATAGACTGCATGACGTCAGCGATCTCTCCAGGTGTCTGGACAACGAATCCCAGCGAAAAAAGCTTCCCTGGGTGACAGGAAGCCAAACATCACGTGGTACAGGTGCTCCCATCATTGGGACATGAACCATTTATTCATAGGAACAGTCTGTAAGACGTGGCCTCATCTATTACCCACCCCTAAAGGAAAAGTGCGGTTTCCAGTGAAGTTTCTGTGTAATATAGGGACTAATCCTATATATTTATCTTTTTCCTTATTAATAACATTGGGATCAACCATCATTTTTACCGACCAGGCAGCAACCCTAACTAGGAATGCACCAAATCCACGATTCGATTCTGTATTCGGCCTTTTACAGCAGGATTCAGATTCTGCCGAATCCTTCCGCCTGGGCCAAACCAAATTCAAATCCTAATTTGCATATGCAAATTAGGGATGGGGAGGGAAATCAAGTGACTTTTAGTCACAAAACAAGGAAGTAAAAAATGTTTTCCCCTTCCCACCCCTAATTTGCATATGCAAATTGGGATTCGGTTAAGTATTCGGCCGAATCTTTCACAAAGGATTCGGGGGTTCGGCTGAATCCAAAAAAGTGGACGCGGTGCATCCTTAATTGTAACCAACCAGAGAGAAGCAAGAAACTTCATAGTACAACATGGAATCCCCGCAATGTCCCTGTTCAGCCAGTTGCAGCATCATCAGTCTCATAAGCAGCTCCCCTTCTCTGTGCCTGTATATAAATGAAGCCATGATGCACATGCCTCTGCTGCTTCCAACCTTGGTCCTGTCACTCAGAACTCAGAGGTGCAAAATTAGAATAGACTTTGTTAAAGTAACAATGCATCTAGCTGTGTTTGTGCTGTCTTTTAAATATATATTGCTTTGAGATTTGGGTCAGAAACAGGTTTGACGCCCCTAACTGGATTGTGATACAACGCACCAATCAAAATGCTTGCCCTGGCTAGCGCTACTGCTTGGAAATTTGGGCATCACACAAACAGTAAATAGGACAACCCCCCATATGCGGACAAGACCCCCTTATACTGAAACGTGTTGATCATATCCAAATAGTTCTTTATAAACCCACTAGAGTTGGCTATTTAGCAGCTGCCAAACAAGGGCCACCTACTTGGGCAATGGTACAGGTATGGGACCTGATATCCAGAATGCTCGAGACCCAGGGTTTTCCAGATAAGGAATCTTACTGTAATTTGGATCTTCATAACTCAAGTCTACTAGAAAATCATGTAAACATGAAATAAGCCCAAAAGGCTGGTTTTCCTCCAATAAAGGATTAATTATATCTTAGTTGGGTTCAAGTACAAGTTACTGTTATATTATTACAGAGAAAAAGGAAATCATTTTTAAAAATTTGGATTATTTGGATAAAATGGAGTCTATGGGAGATGGTCTTTCCGTAATTTGGAGCTTTCTGGCTAACAGGTTTCCAGATAACGGATCCCAATTACCTGTACATATTTAACCTGCAAAATTAGACTATGAACTGCATCCTCCTGGCATCTCCTGACAGCCTCTAGATGTTGATAGTGGAGAGTTGTAGTTTAAAGCTTGAAAGATGCAGATGGGAGATCTATCATTGAAAAGACAAAACAGCATATATGCATTCAAAGTCATTTGCACCTGCAGTTGCCATGTTTTTTTTTATCCCATTATGCAGCAATTTCCCCAGAATTCTAGTGCGGCTGCACTCAACCAGGGCTCATTGTGCCTGCTGCAATTGCTGTCAATGCATAAAAACGAAGGCAATTGCGCTCGCACCTCACCATAAGCAGAACACAATTGCACTGGAAGTTTTCCAAGTTAGGGTGACGTTACCGCTGTTCGGCACAAGATTGACGCATGCATCCGCGTAATTTTTAGACGACACTTGTCATGTAAACGACCCCCTATTTATATAGAATATTGGTATGGGACCTGTTATCCAGGAATGCTCGGGATCTGAGGATTTCCGGGTAACAGATTTTTCCGTAATTTGGATCTTCTTAAGTCTACTAGAAAATCATATAAACATTAAATAAACCCAAAAGGCTGGGTCTGCCTTCAGTAAGGATTCATTATATCTTAGTTGGGATCAAGTACAAGGTTCCGTTTTATTATTGCAGAGAAAAAGGAAATCATTTATAAAAATTTGGCTAAAATGGAGTCTATGGGAGGCAGCCATTCCATAATTCAGAGCTTTCTGGATAATGGGTTTCCGGATAACGAATACCATACCTGTATTTTGCATTTTAACCTTCTGGCCAAGGCGGTCTTGAGCAAATGCCATCTCTCTCGGGACCTCATGCTATCCTGGTTGGGCAGAAAGCTTGAGGACCACCGTTTTTTCTGAATTTATTTAAAAAATAGCTGTATTTTCAGACAGAAAAGTTGCCACTAGATGATTATGAAGCATAACACAAATGTGTTGCCTGTCTGATAGCCTCAGATGGGTTAATCGGGATCAGAAGGTGTGATGCACAATATGGACTTTGGATACACCCTTTGTTTAGGTTGTGCTTAAAATAACCTCTTATGGTCTCAGCATTGGGAGTGTATAAAAAGTATGGCACACCCAAAATATGTCACACCTCTGTGGTATGAGGCATTAGCAACATGCTCCTGATCACATCCACAGCAAAGTGAAACCAAAGGCTACACAAAAATAATAGATTCAGTGAGGTTATTTTCTATATTTATATTTAAAATGAACAGATTCACCATATGCCTGTTAATTGTAGATAATTTGTCTACAAAAACAGACTCACAACTTTGTTTTATGTGTATGTGTGTGTAAGTCAATCTACACTTGTAGAGGCACATTTGTCATTCATTTAACCTGTACTAATCTTTGTGATTATTTGTGTAAGACGTGTATATATGCATATATATTTATATATATATTTTTTTTGCTAAATACTATTTTTAGTTGATTTTTGTATTTGTATTTAATATGGTTACCACCAACCTCTAGTCCATCAAGGGTGCATCGTTATGGCACTCTTTCATTTTCAGGTTTATCTACCTGATTTAATAAATTCTAAAAAGGGGTGTGTTAAAATGGCACCCATTAAAGCTGCATCAAAATGGCTCTTATTTAAATGTTAACATCCAAATAGACTTAGTAAAAGTGTACCCAAAATGGCACCAAACTTTACTTGAGGTGTACCAAAATGCCACCAAAATGCCACCCACAAAAGATAACCTAACTAAAATTGGATGTATCTCTACAACTTACACCTGTTTGAATATATATACCAAAGGTGTACCAAAATGGCACCCATTGAAAGCTGGGTGTAGCTCTTTATTTTCTATAGTACCTACCCCTGAGATAATTGGATAATAGGGGTTGGTCTACGTGGTAAACACAGGGATTGGATCACTTGATGATTGAGGTTGTTTTGTGATTGGTGCACACACATGTTTAAATACTGGTGTTTAAGCTCTGTACATTCAGCCTATGATTAAGTGTTTATAACACGAAACGCGTAAGGTGGGGGGACACAATACATCTTTTTACTTTGCTTCAACTATTTGATGGAAGATTGCCCTCATTTGAGTGCCTGCTCCACACTTTTTCCGCTCCCTATGCTTGTGGGCTCAGGGCAGTGCACCTGGGTCACTTCCCCTATGCTGTGAGTAATGATTATACTTTATGGAGACCCTTTTGAAGTCAAAAGTCAAAATCCAAAAATTCCATTCAGTCATTCTCTGACATGCGCAGTTATCAATTGTCTCTTGAGTCTTCTTGACAACAAAACAGTAGAGAAAGTGTTTTAAGATTTGTGTGAGTTTTCTATTGGCTTTACTAACGACGGCAACTGTTTATAGTTCTCCACTACTCTTAACTGCATTAAGGGGGTTATTTATCAAAATAGGTGGATCTCACTGGGCAGAATTATCAATACTGTAATTAAAATGGGAGGGGTGGATATGCAAAGCATACAAGGGATCTTACTCACTAGAACCATACAGCCCGACTAGAGTTGCCACTTTTTCTGGCCTTCAATATTAAGGTTATGGACCCCATTTAAAAAGGCTACACAGTGAGGGGCCCATTTACTTAGCTCGAGTTAAGGAATAGAATAAAAAAAAGTTCGAATTTCGAATGATTTTTTTGGCTTCTTCGACCATCGAATTGGCTACTTCGACCTTTGACTACGACTTCGAATCGAACGATTCGAACTAAAAATCGTTCGAATATTAGACCATTCAATAGTCGAAGTACTGTCTCTTTAAAAAAAACTTCGACCCCCTACTTCGCCACCTAAAACCTACCGAAGTGCAATGTTAGCCTATGGGGAAGGTCCCCATAGGCTTTCTAATGTTTTTTAGGTCGAAGAAAAATCGTTCGATCGATGGATTAAAATCCTTCGAATCGAACAATTCGAAGGATTTAATCATTCGGTCGAACGATTTTTCGTTTGATCAAACCATTTGCGCTAAATCCTTTGACTTCGATATTCGAAGTCGAAGGATTTACATTCGGCAGTCGAATATCGAGGGTTAATTAACCCTCGATATTCGACCCTATGTAAATCTGCCCCTTATTGTTATTGATACTTTTTATTACTTATCTTTCTATTCAGGCCTCTCCTATTCACATTCCAGTCTCTCGTTTAAATCACTGAGGTTGCTAGGGTAATTTGGACCCTAACAACCAGACAGTTGAAATTGCAAACTGGAGAAGTGCCGAATAAAAAGCTAAATAAATCAAAAAACACAAATAGTAAAAAATTAAAACTAATTGCAAATTGTCTCAGAATATCACTCTCTTTATCAGTGACCCCCAACCAGTGTCTCCTAAGCAAAATGTTGCTCTCCAACCCCTTGGATGTTGCTCCCAGTGGCCTCAAAGCAGGTGCTTATTTCTGATTCCAGGCTTGGAGGCAAGTTTTGGTTGTATAAAGACCAGATGTTCTGCCAAACAGAGTCTCCTGTAGTCTGCCAGTCCACATAGGGGCTACACAGTCTTGGCAGGAATATTTCTCATACTTTTGTTGCTCCCTGAACTTTTTTTTTACATTTGAATGTGACTCATGGGTAACAAATGTTGGGGGCCCCTGCCCTACATCACAAAGAGAGTGAAAGCAGCTGCTAAAATAATTCTGTCTACCATACTCTACCATATAAAATTTCATTCCTGAACCAGTAAGTGTATTTTTTTAGTTGTAATATTGGTGTGCAGGCGCCATCTCAGGTCATTTTGCCTGGTCATGTGCTTTCAGAAAGAGCCAGCACTTTAGGATGGAACTGCTTTCTGGCAGGCTGTTGTTTCCCCTACTCAATGTAACTGAATGTGTCACAGTGGGACCTGGATTTTACTATTGAGTGTCGTTCTTAGATCTACCAGGCAGCTGTTATCTTGTGTTAGGGAGCTGCTATCTGGTTACCTTCCCATTGTTCTGTTGTTAGGCTGCTGGGGGGGGGGGAAGGGAGGGGACTGATATCACTCCAACTTGCAGTACAGCAGTAAAGAGTGACTGAAGTTTATAAGAGCACAAGTCACATGACTTGGGGCAGCTGGGAAACTGACAATATGTCTAGCCCCATGTAGATTTCAAAATAAAATATAAAAAAAATCTGTTTGCTCTTTTGAGAAATGGATTTCAGTGCAGAATTCTGCTGGAGCAGCACTATTAACTGATGCTCTTTGAAAAAAAAAAAAACATTTTTTCCCATGACAGTATCCCTTTAAAGAAAGCAAGTTTTCTTTGTATAAGCGCATTCATTTTACAACGCTGCACAATATGTTGGCGCTCTAAAAATACATGCTAATAATAAGTTATAAATGAATATTGTGATCAAATGATTATTTTTACAGGCCTTACCTTTAGTTCCTTACATAGGAAGAATGTGGTGTTATTTCCAGCAACACAGAAAGCACAATCTGGAGTGCGGGCACACAAGTTAAGTACAACATTATAATATGCCCGACTGTGGAATCAAATAAACCTGAGACAAGCTCTGTTTTATTGTGTTTCACATTTCCAACTTACCAGAACCTTATCCTCAAGAACAGCTGAGTTTCCAGCTGCTGAGCCTGAATGACTGTGGCAGAAGGAGTCTGGCAGGAATACAGCAAACATCAAATGCAGGTGATAACACGTGAAATTACATAGTTACATGTGTAATAAAGTGCATGAGTTTTCTGCATGTTGGAAACCTCAGTACCATTGAAATATGCACCCCTTTGTGCCGATCTTAACTTGCTTCTTCTCCTTCTGCAGCACTAGATGAGGTCATCGCATTAGTACAATGACATCGCTGGAAAGGATCTCCATGCAGACGCACCCAGGAAAGCTGCAGCCGAAAGGAGTCAAGCATTTCTCATCTCATCATATCATTTTTTCCATGTGCATTTTGATTCGTGCACAGTAGGTGCCTTTTATCAGACCTATAGCAGGAGCATGGAAGCAGCTGTCATTTGGGTACAATGATAATGATAGTGAAGATTAAAATCAGATATTATATTATACTGTATTCCCACCTCTAAATGTTGAAAACAGAATGAATACCTGTAATTAAAAGCTCACTACAGCTAGAACCCAATGACAACAATTCCCACACAGACAGATGTGCAAAAGAAAAAGTGAGTGATAATGTTGTATCTCCTGTCACCTAGTGGTAGCAAGCAGTATAACGCCCTGCAAGATAATCCTGCACTAAGCAGGTTTCCGCCATTTATTGCTTCAGGTAATTATATATATTTGGGCTAGGGTTGCCACCTTTTCTGTAGAAAAATACCGGCCTTCTTATATGTTCATCTTTTTTCCCAATTAAAAAAATGATGGGATCAACCAATAAACCATAATTTTTAACGGCCATGCCGGTAAAATACTGACCGGGTGGCAACCAGATGGATGACAAACTTGCACTCAGATCAGATGGATTGGATTGAGCAGTTAGTTTATGTGCTCAAAGGCATTCCTCTTAAAGGAAAACTATACCCCCAAAATGAACACTTAAGCAACAGATAGTTCATATCATGTTAAGTGGCATATTAAAGAATCTTACCAAACTGGAATATATATTTAAGTAAATCTTGTCCTTTTACATCTCTTGCCTTGAGCCACCATTTTGTGATGGTCTGTGTGCTGCCTCAGAGATCACCTGACCAGAAATACTGCAGCTCTAACTGTAACAGGAGATGTGAGGAAGCAAAAGACTCAACTCTGTCTGTTAATTGGCTCATGTGACCTAACATGTATGGTTTGTTGGTATGTTTGTGAGTACAGTGAATCCTACGATCCCAGGGGGCGGCCCTTATTTTTTAAAATGGCAATTTTCTATTTATGATTACCCAATGGCACATACTACTAGAAAAGTATATTATTATGAAAATGGTTTATTTACATGAAGCAGGATTTTACATATGAACTGTTTTATGCAATATCTTTTTATAGAGACCTACATTGTTTGGGGGGTATAGTTTTCCTTTAAAGGAGAACTAAAGCTTAACTAAAGAAATAGGACATAAATGTTGTACGTTATGTTTTGGGCTTCTGTACCAGCCCAAGGCAACCACAGCCCTTTCACAGTAAAGATCTGTGTCTCCAAAGATGCCCCAGTAGCTCCCCATGTTCTTTTCTGCTGATTCATTGCACGTGCTCTGTGCTGCTGTCACTTACTGAGCTTAGGGACCCACAATATACAGTACACATATATATAATTAGAATATAAATGTCACAATATCAAAATTTAATAACCAGCCCTGTAGCATCATCTTATATTACAGACAAACCTCATTTTGTGCTTGATAATTTGCAACAACCCCTAAGCTTAGCTTCCCAACAGCTGCTCAGAGCCCACTGAGCATGTGAGTGTCACAGACACTTTCCAAGATGGCGACTCCCTGTGACAAGTTTGAAGTCCTGGATCATTGCTGCTATTGAAAAGCTGAAACTTTAGGCTGGTGCAATAAGGTCATTATATAAAATATGGCATTTTTTAGTCATTCATTTTTAGAGTTTAGTTTTCCTTTAAAGGACTAGTTCAGGGTAAAAATAAAAACTGGGTAAATAGATAGGCTGTACAAAATAAAGAATGTTTCTAATATAGTTAGTTATTCAAAAATGTAATGTATAAAGACTGGAGTTTATAGAAACAAGCTGCTGTGTAGCCATGGGGGCAGCTGGAAATGGAGAAAAGGCACAGGATAAACAGCAGATAACAGATAAGCACTGTAGTATACAATAGGATTCTTCAGAACTTATCTGTATCTACTATATAGCTTGCGCCTGAATGTCTGCCCCCGTTGCTACACAGCAGCTTGTTTATATAAACTATAGTTGTGTTTCTGAAGCAAACCCACCAGTTGTACCAGTACAGGGAACAGTGCATTATATGGTCAGTCCTTTAAAACACTTTTTTGGCGTTACTGTTTCTTTAAGTTTATTTTTCTCCCTCTCTTACTTTTTCAAATTCGTCCATCTAACGAACCCTCTAAGTTTTGTGTGAATACTAAAGAGAATCAGTGACTGGTCTACATTTTTTATTTTATTTTTTTGCTCAGTAGCTCTCCAGTTTTAGATATGACCAGCTATTTGGTTGCAAGGGTACAACTCATCCCAGCAACAGGTCTTGCATACAAGACTGGAAGGTGAATAGGAGAAGGAATAGGAAGCAAAGTAACAACAGCAATAACATTATGCCCTCGATGAGTAATAGTACTTTAGCTGCTAGGGTCTGTGACCCTCATCTAAAATATGGGAAAAAGGAGAGGAATGTCCAATAAAAAAATGAAATAAAAAGTTGCTAATAATGACATTTTAAAACATAATAAAATGTAACTTTAATTTAATTTAACTTTTACCCCTTTAAGTACAGCGCTCTAGTGCCTGGCCCCCCAGTTGGGCATTCCCAATAATTTATAAGCTAGGTGGCTTTATTTTGTGTCAGTCTTTGTACCCTGGCAAATTTTGATCTGGGTCGGACTGGGGGCACAGGGCTTATCGGGGCTGCTGCCCCAGGGCCCCCCCGGACCCCCCTGCATTGTAGGCCAGTGTGTCGCGTCTGCATATGAAATGTTTTTCCCGTGACTTCTGACAAAGGGGGTAGCGGCATTGAGTCATATGTGGGTGCGGACCTGGCATGGCCCACAAGAGCCGGGGGCCCATCGGGTTTTTTCCCGGTGCCCCGCTGGCCCAGTCCGACCCTGATTTTGATTAATAGGACCTATAATGTCCATTCACCAAGAAACTGTTTATAAAGCTGGCCATAGACGTGCAGATTTACCTTCATATCGGACGAACGATCGTTCAGTGCCATCTCCAGACCTGCCACTAACCATTCAGATCAAATAAAGTAGTTAAAGAACAGATCAGCCGATGTTCTGCCCCTGACAGCAATCGTACGATAGTTATGTCCGACAAAGCTAGTCTCCCACTGATATCGTCAGATCGGCAATACATGCAAAGATATTATCGGTAGCCGACAGAAATATTCTAACCTGTCCGATCGACTGAACGACTGATCGCCATGGCACGAAAAATGTTGGGACACTCCACAAACGGCCCGAAAATCATACGAATCGAATATGCGTCTATGGCCAGCTTTAGGGATAATGTACTTTACTGTTAGGGTGTAGGGATGTGCTGTGTGCATGAGACTGTACAATTTAGGGAGCTGGAGTGGTGCTCCAATTACTATGTAGATATTTCAGCAAGTTCTACTGGTAGCTCAGGGACGACCTGCTGGGCAATTCTGTCTGATGGATATTTTTAGTTGGCAGCGTGATGATGCAGAAACTCTGACCACAGAAGCAGGTGACTGTTGTGTTGAGACTCACGTGTGAGGAAGTCAGTTTATCCAAGCAGCTAGCAACCTCCTCCAGTATCACAACTAATAGCTGTACAGCTAGCTGCCTTGGTAATAGACAGGGGGGGGGGTGCAATTCTGCTTGCTGCTATAAACTTTTTTTTGCATAATCCAATTGTAATTTACTTTAAATTAATGATGTACTTATTGTACAATATAAGACATGAGCAGTCAAAATGAAGCTCAAGGCATCTACCATGACATTACAGTATACAATTTGTAATGTATACTGTGAGGTTTCTGCTCTGCTTTGCATATCGCTTGCCCTGGCTTTGCAAGGTCCCAGTTCTACTTAAATCACATTTGCCACACAAAGTGAGTTTCTGTGGCAGTGTTAGTACAGAGACAAAACCCAATTCTTGGTACTTGGGTGCTGACTGGGGTAAACGTGACATATTGATTAACACTTGCAACACTCTCATTCTGAGATGAAATATGTGAGGCAGGCCTTTAAAAAGATCAGATCAAATGATGAATGATAAGTTCATACTGGGGTAGCGTGGGGTGATTATTCAGCTCATATCAAAATATTTGCATCAGTCACAGTTTATTTAAACCACAATATTTATAATAGAGAAATAAAATATATAAAACATGAATGATTAGGATGGGGGTATTGCAACATGTCTCATATATATCACAGCACTGATATTAGCCCTTAACAAGTCTAACATGCCTAACTGTGTATGACAAAACTCAACACAAAGGGCCCTATTTTCCAAGTTGCGCTTTCTGAGCGACATACAAGTACAGGCTAGTAAACTTCCAATAAGAATGCTTTGCTGCCTGTGAAATGCAGCTCAGTTGGTGTCACGAGTCCTTTCTATCTCAACCCTATAGAATTTAACTGTTTTGGGTTTACATATTGTACATCTTGTGTAAACAGAATCAGGACGGTCTTACACCTTAAGCAATGAAGTCCAAGGGTTTGTTAAATCCTCCTTTTCTGTTCATGTACTGCCTGTTGGGAAATAAACAAATATAAGGATTGCACACTCATTTATATAAACGTCAAATTTTATTGTATTAAAAAACACTTACATATGAGTGATTTGGCACAACAATTGGTTCAATTGCTGGGCCAAATCACTAATATGCAAGTGTTTTTTAATACAATAAAATTTGACGTTTATATAAATGAGTGTGCAATCCTTATATTTGAATTTTGATAATTGAACTAGGAGGCTCAATTTGGGCGGTCTCTATGGGATTAGCACCTCAGGATTAATCTTAATATTTATCCTTTTGGGTGTGCGCCTTCCAAATTATAGTCGTATGGGAAATAAACAAGTAAGATCATTAAAATGTGGTACACGAATAGTGAAATAAAATAAAAAAGGTAAGACGTAATTAATGCACGTTATATTTTTGTGGTTATTGGATTATTTGCATGTTGTATTTCAACAGTATCAGACTGCTAAAACCTTTACCCTAGCAAACTGGCAGCAGCTTGGTATAAAAATGGAAGAGGAGTTGGGCAGGTTGCTGGGAAATTGATCACAACAAAAAAGCAATTGCAGTTAAGCAAATACAATAAACAATAATATTAATTCAAAAGTTGCCATGTAGCAGGCCAGCTGTAAGGTATACATCAGACCCATGGGCTAATTATGGATATAAGCCTATTTGTATTAATATAGTACTACCTATATATGCAGCATTGTAATTCTGTAGTAGGAACTCTATGTTGCACTGGGTCTGGCAGTCATAATAATCACTTAGGTGACGTCTGGCCTCTTGAGCTCCAACTAGACAATCCTCTGATTAACAAATTTAAATTCCAATCCATTTCCCTCTGAATACATTAGCCTTTTTTCTGTTGCTACGTGTATTCTCCAAGTGATCTCCAAGAGGAGGACAAGGTAAGGCTCTTCTCACATTCTTACTGTATTGATTTGTGCTCATTTTGGATGGTTTAGACCAGGGGCCCCCAACCTTTTCTACCCATGCGCCACATTCAAATATAAATAGATTTGGGGAGCAACACAAGCATGAAACTTGCCTCCAAGCCAGGAATTCAAATTAAGCACCTAGTTTGAGGCCACTGGGAGCAACATCCAAGGGGTTGGTGAGTAACGTTGTTTCGAGCCACTGGTTGGGAATCACTGGTTTAGACAATGACAGTAAGGTCATGCAACAAGAGGGGAGCAAGTCACATGCATTAATTGGAAGATGCCAAACAGTTCTCCGAGCTCAAATACATTTAATGGGAGGATCTTTCTGGTTTGTTTGGGAGGGAAGTAAATTCTGTTGCACAATACACTGATGTCGGTCTCCAGTACTGAAAGCTTTGGAAAGAAAAAATTATGGTTTCATGCATTCAATCATATCACCCTTTTAACCTTTTTTTTTTTTTTTAACAAGGAGGATGTTTAATATAATACCCATGCAGTATATTCATAAGAGGCTTACAAACAACAATATATGTACAATACACAGGAACACTAGACTGCCCATTTAAGTAAGGCTAAATCATCAGCTAAGGTCTGCCCATTTATGGACACATTTAGATATACTGCAAACTGAGAACATTAGCCTATCATTTCTCTCAAACTAGTTAAAAGCGAATAAGTGCAAATGAACGCTCCTAGAATGATTTCTGACTCAACCATGTCCCTTTAATAAATGTAAGCTCTTGTGGTTGTGAGCTTTTCTTATAAGTATATATTAATGGCCTTATCAGGTTGAATTTACCAGCACAGCTACATGATGAAATGAGAGGATACACATGGGCATGAAATCCCTCTGGAGGACTAGTCAGATATTTGGCTTAAAACCTGTGTTAAGCAAAAAGAAAAAATATATAGAACACTAATGTCCTGGTGTATCAGCCCTTCCAGAATGCATAAGCTTTTTCTTATAGTCTCTCATCTATACTGGAAAAGCTGTACTACAACTGATACCCTGTGCCATATATTTTGGGACTGCCGCACATACAGCCTTTGTGCTGAGACATACAGACACTATTAGAATGCCTGGCGCATGATAACATCCAATTAGATATAATTACTCTCCTACTAGGGAAACCCTTTGAAGGACTTCCCAAACAAATCACGTATTGATTGCGTCTAAATGGAAATCAAAATCTTCCTTTCTGGTCAGAGATTGAAAACAGAATGCAATGTAACAAAAAGTTTGAATACAATATTGCTTTTATTCAGAACAGAATTCCCCAATTTCTGAAGTTCATGTCACCCTTTGAGCTTAGTTTCCTTTGAACCCTGTTATTCCTTTTCTTTGTTAGCTGCTTTTAGAAAAGTAAGGATGCTACAATTAACAACGCTGAGCTTTTCTGACTTATTGAAGTTGTATTCCATTAAACGGAATCTTAACACTTTTTCATTTATTATTTACTTTTAGGTTGTTAATTATATTGTTTTTATCTGTTGTACTTATATCAATGCTTATTTTGATGCAGACAGGATAACAGTTCAGATACATGTGATCTGTACTGAACTTGCTGTAAAAACTGCATTTTAATAGAATTGCTTTGTTTTTTTTTTATCTTATTTTCATAATAATAAAATTTAAATTACAAGAAAAAATGGTTGAATTTACTGTCATTTTCAACCTCAATATACAATATTATTATGTTTCTGTGATACTGTGTTTCCTTTTATTAAACAGTCTCTATTATCTAGGGAATAATATAACCCATATTGCAAAATATAAGTCACCAAGGAGTCCCATAACCACAAAATCAAAACAGAGTGCTTTACACAGGTAATGAAACACGGAGGTGACCTTCAGCTATACCATTACCTAACAGCAGGGCAATAAGCAATGGAGGGGCACAAGGTCAGACATCTCATTTAAAAGGCTTAGTTCAATTTCATGCAAGAAAAAATACACTTAAAATAAATTACCAGTATTTTCGCTTTTCAGAGACATTTATGGCATATGCATTAACAGAGGCAGACCTAGGGACAGCAAAAAGTCAGGTCCAGATGACCCTGTAAAAATGGTACCTTCCTGTGTTGTGGATGTAGTCATTTGGCAATGTTTTAAAGGGTGATTGGGTACAGTATATCATCCATTGAAAGGCACCCGCATTCCAATAAAGGGTTACTACACACGTGCTTCCACATATGTCATTTATAGTATTAAATGACGTGGAAAAGCATAGGTGGGAAAAACCATTCGGAGTGCAAGAGGTAGATTAACATAAATCAGCTATTAGGAACAGTGTCGGACTGGGACACCAGGGGCCCACCCAAAAACCTTTGACCAGGGGCCCACCAATTAATCTTAGACCAGGGGCCCACTCTCAGTACTATTATTCTTCCTCTCCTCACTCAACCTCTATTCTCCTAGTCTCTTTCTTTTACATACTATTATCTATTATTCCATCTATTTAGCCTCTTTGTTCTCATAGAATTTGGGAATGGCCATGAAATAGGCCAAATGTTTAGCAACATAAGGGCCCAATGACACCTTGGCCCACCGGGAGTTTTCCTGGTATCCCGGTGGGCCAGTCCGACACTGATTAGGAATAAGCTAAATCAACCTATTGCTTAGCATTTTAATGAAAATGGACACACCATTAGTCAATTGAGATTTCAGATTCTGTACCAAGAAAAAGACAGGGGGGAAGATAGAGACAGGGAATTATTACACAGAGAAGTACATAAATTAGTAACTATGTCCTCTAATGGACTCA
This sequence comes from Xenopus laevis, assembly GCF_017654675.1. NCBI lineage: Eukaryota > Metazoa > Chordata > Amphibia > Anura > Pipidae > Xenopus > Xenopus laevis. Next base: position 129,212,238 of record NC_054375.1, on the reverse strand, counting down.
ATCTTGAATATGATTTAAAGGGGAAGTAAAGTCTAAAATAGAATAAGGCCATAAATGCTGTATTTTGTAAACTAAACATAAATATAAACGTACTGCACCACAAGCCTAATCAAATAAATGATTTATGCTTTCAAAGTTGGCCACAGGGGGTCACCATCTTGGAACTTTGCTCAGTGTGGTCTGGGCTGCTTAGGGATCATAAATTATCAAAACAGCACAAGTCAAATAATATCTGCCAGAAGCCGATACAGCAAGACTGATTAATAATCAGAATATACAGACTGCACTGGGTCCTGTGTTGTCATGTAATCTAATGTGGATTTTATCGTTTTTGTATTGTTTAATACAAACTTTCTCCAACTCTGCAGAACCAGTGGCTGCAGCAAAATAATCCTCCAAATAGAATCCCAGTTTATCTGTTTAAATCTGGCTCCATGATCTTTTTCCCTGCAGCTGGAGTTGGAGGATGTAAAGGCAAAAATAAAATCCAATACAAATCTCTACCCAGTCGTTGACTGCTCTACAGGGAAACAAGCAAAGCTGCTTGAATTCTGCATGGCTGGGAAGTAAGGCGGGGGCTCCCCCTGCTGTTCATAAGTATGATTGTTTCCCTGCTCAGCAGTTAGGGACCATCTGACAATTCCTATCCACAGCAGTAAATGACATACAGTCAAGTAAAGTATATTGGAGATAGGTTTCTTTTTCATTAAAAAAAGTAAAAATGGGATTTTCATTTTTTTGCCTTTACATGCCCTTTAAATCAATTTTTATTTAAATAGATTGTAATTTTTTTAAATTGATTGTATTTCTTATAGGTGATCACAAGAACATATGTCCTTGTCCCAACAGGAATAAAATATAACCAGTATTGAATACTGACATTTTTAGATCATTGTGTACTATATTTTTGCATATGGATATGTTTGGGTACACTTGGGGGCATATTTATCAAGGGTCGAATTTCGAATAGAAAAAACTTCAAAATTCTCATTCAAAAAGACCAAGTGAAATTAAGTTGACTTTTTTTGGGTTGAATAAGTCAGTTTTCGATCGAATAGATCCGTATTCCACCATATTCGAATCGTATGGATCTAAGGAATAGCGCATTCGGTCGAATTCGATTCTAAGTTTTTCCCACCAATTGACTCCAAACAGGTTCTAGGGGGTCTCCCATAGGCTAAAACAGCAATTTGGCAGGTTTTAGATGGCGAATGGTCGAAGTCGTATTTTTAAAGAGACAGTACATGATATATTTCAATATTTGAATTTTTGAATTTATATCAAATTCGAATCGAATTTGGACTATTCCCTAGTCATAGCACACAAAAAATAGCTAGAAATTCAAATTTTTTTTTCATTCGAAAATTCACCTCGACCTTTGATAAATCTGTCCCACGGACTTTAGAACTTGTGACACTAGGGGGCAGTATACCCCTGGCTATATAGGATTTTGCATGTTTACAAGATTTGCTATAATTATCACATACATATTAGCATTACCTATTACAGTATGACTTCAACAACAAGCTACTGGATTACCTAGAGCTTCGTCTGTGTGGAGATCGCAATCGGCTCCAACGTCTCTCTCGGGATCTAGAGCGTTCTCTTCTCCTCCTTTCTCACTCCCTTGAAGCGGAGTGGGAACGTCTGCGCTCTGCAAAGAAAAATAAGCGCTAGTATCTTTATGTTCTCTGTTCTCTTGAAAAAGTTTGGTGTGTGTGCATGTGCAGTTGTCATTAGTTAACGTGAAGGGCCTAGAGTGCATGTTGAAACATCATTTGTGCATGTGTGATGATGTCACACCCATGATATCATTACATAACACCCCCCATCTTTGCAGCTCTTTGCTATGTGCAGTGTGGATCCCCTGGTAGCGGGACTTCACTGTTTGACATCTTTGGCTCTGTATAATTCTATAATGGTCATGTGTATCATGGGCGTGACTGTGCATGTGTGGTTTATTTTTTTAAATTGATGCCCCATTTTACTTGTTGCCACTTGTAGACTTGCGTTGGTGGGGGGACAGTTTGGGCATCTATTTACTTGGAATGCCAGGGTCTATTTTGAATCCCAGTTCGGACCTGATGAAGACCCATGATTACTGTTACTGTATGCACGTTCCATTAGAATCTTTAAATCGCCCAGGGAATGTGCAACAATGGCAGATTCTGAGAGTTACCTTTATAAAATAGATTATCGTAGACTCCTAATTAGCAGATGCTTGATATCAGGTTTTTAGTTACCACCTTGCTTTACCTTTACTAATTTGTGAATGGTATGATACCTGTATGATATTAACACAGTGACAGGAGTTCAGTGGTCCCAATTTAATCTGGAAATTAATGGTATCAATATAGATTAAACGACAGCCTTGTTTGGTTAATTGTAAGAACCTTATCTTAGATGTTTCCTTGTACTCTTTTCATTATATGACCGAGATGTGTACTTTGGTTGGAAATTGATTGTTTTGGGGTAATATGTTTTGATAGTATTGATTTTAATCAGAGTAATTAAAAGTTACATTTTAGTGAGTATCCCAGACAATACTCTGTCCTTTTCTTAGTAATTGTTTCCTGCACAGAGGGTATAACCTAGCAGATAAGTGCCTTGATTGCATTCTCCAAAAATATACAGGCAGGTGTTTTAACAAAACTGTCCCTAGTGTAGGTGTGTGCATAGTAGGAACCTTGCATTGTACATTTTCTTATGTTTCACTTATGTGAACAAATAGCACAAAGCACCTGGCAGGATAAACAACCCTTTATCTGAAAAGCTCTTATGACATACCTGCTGAAGGAACCAGCTTTCCGAAGACAGTCCTGAATTTCAATAACATAATCAATAAAAGATGCAGGGAGTATAATAACAAGGGTGGGTTAAAATGTGGAAGTTCAAGCTATATATTTTCTACTTCTCCTCTCTAAGTTCTCCAACCACACACATAAAAGCTAATTATGTGGGGAATAAGTAGGATATAGACAGTCATTGATATAATTAAGCCCAACGTTTTAGGCACAACAGTGTAGACACTTCCAGGATGCTCACCAATTCTAGTATATTCCCATACATAAACCTATAAAACCCTAATTAATCCAAAGTATCTGTAGATTAAATATCCCCTTGCTGTGGGGTGTGGGTAAAGTTGAACATTAAAGGCTCTGGGTATAACCCTCTCTTCCTTGTGTAGAACTTGAAAGAAGGGTATTGAATTCATTATGAGTGGGGTACGGAGTATGAAAGTTCAATTAGGAAAATAACATATTAATGTAATATGGGCAGTATTAATGTAATAAGGGCACAACGTTCTCAGGTGTAATAACCCAAAGCAACCAATAAGGTGTCTGAATCAAATATCTGACCAGTAAGTGCTTCCTTCTGATTGTTTTGTTATAGGTTACTTGGGGGTTAAATTCTACCTGCTGGTTGGTTATGGGTTGCTGGTAGCATTAGACTGCAAAGCTGCATTAGCTGCAAAGTCCAATCTGCCGGTAAACCACCTTCCCCGTGCACTGCAGGTGCGCATACTTGGGCAGCCAAGTTTGGGAGTTTTACTTTGAAAGCAGCTAGTAAGTTGCAGGTAAAACGCATTCGTCCCTTTTATAAAATGTATAATGAAACCATAGAATTCTTAATGAATCAAATGAAAATTGAGCATAGGACTGGCCAGATATGGGATGACTTTGACGTAGTTGGCCAGCTTAAATATATTGCAATATATGGACAAACAATCCCTGTTTTGTTTAAAGGGTAAGGCATTTTTCAGTAGCAGTATGCACAAAATGTCTCTGTCTTAAATATATTGATAATGGGTTGAGTGCAGAGGAATCTTGTATTTGTCTATATGTATTTTGTGGTCACACCCTCATTGCACCCCCGCCTAATGATTTTAAAAACTAGTGGTGAGCACAACTTTCCCTTGTTTGTTATATATATATAGTTTCAGTGGGTGTGTGTAAGTATGTGCGCTGGGTTTCATTTGAAGGGGTTGAACTTGATGGACTTTGGTCTTGTTTCAACCCAACTTAACAATGCAACTATGTTGCTCAACTGCTCTACAGTTTCCTATTTCAGTAACCAGGCCCTGGTTTGAACAAGAGACTGGAATATGAATATGAGAGGGTTTGAATAGAAAGATGAGTAATAAAAAGTAACATTAACACTGCAATTGTAGCCTCACAGAGCAATAGTTTTTGGCTGCCGGGGTCAGTGACCCTCTTTTGAAAGCTGGGAAGAAGTAGAAGAGGAAGGCAAAGAATTAAAAAACTATAAAAAATAAATCATGAAAACCAATTGCAAAGTTGCTAGGACTAAGGCATTCTTTAACATACTAAAATTTAACCGAAAGTCACCCCTTTAAACAAGTGTTAAACGCGAAATATGTTGGCTCTTTATAAATACACGTTAATAATAATAACACTCATCAAAATGAAAGAACTTGGCAACAATTTTATATCACTGTGGAATGAATTTATTTTGCAGGTACAGAAATAAGATAGGCTTAAGTGAATGAGCACAGAGAGAAAAGCCAGTGCAGTAAAGGAGATATTTACATTTTCTGATACATCACAATACCAAGGCATATCTGCAAAGAATGTATATACATTGGGGATACACTACAGACAGATTGTCGCACACACGCACCCTTCCCATAGTGGAATACAAGACAAGATGCATTCACTGTCAAAGTTTGGGAATACAAGTTCCTTACACACTCACAAGCAGCTACATGGGCACCTAAAATATTCATTCTCAGACAGAATTATGGACAGCTGCTGGTCGGTTCTGCTTCCGCCACTTCATAAGGTGCGAATAAGAACCACCGAATGTAAACGTGCTTAGCTCTATACAACACCGTCATTTCTAAAGGGCAGAGAAAGCTTATGGAGCTCCTGACTGACAATAGTTGCTGCTCGGCAAGTCATTTGTTGAGTTTGTGCCATGCTTGTTAATATTTGACAGTCGCAGCAAGATGCAGTAGTGTGAGACATTAGTAGGTCAGTCTGTCTAGAAAAACGCGTGCAGCAAAACTAATTTGGACCCATAAGCTACATACTGAAGAGATACAAAGTTTATAAACACAGCACCATATATACCGCATTCTTGCCAAAAGTCACCAAATTCTTTACATTCCCCAGTGGCAGTAGGTATGATTCCATTCTGTATATGCACCTATCGGTGTAGCACTAGCTTATTCATTATAGAGAGCTACCTATCTTATAATATTGTATCTTGACTATAGAATATAGGCATTCGTTTGTAATCACTGAACTATATGCAAATGCTATTGTTTATTTATAATTAGAAACTTTATATACCTAGGCTACAAATCCCAGCACACGTCATGAATCATAGGCGGCCCTGGAAAGCTTTTATTGGTGGTTCAGTGGAGAGCCATTGGGTGATGTCTAATTATTACTATTCTCTTACAATACAAGGTTGTATTTCCACAACAACACTAATTTCATCCCTTACTTTAAAGGGGTTGTTCATCTTTAAATCAACTTTTAGTACGATGTAGACAGTGATATTCTGAGACAATTTGAATAAGAAAATGGAATATGAATAGGAGAGGCCTGAATAGAAAGATGAGTAATAAAAAGTCATAATTACAATACATTTGTAGCCTTACAGAGCATTTGTTTTTTAGATGGGGTCAGTGACCCCCATTTGAAAGCTGGAAAGTGTCAGAAGAAAAAGGCAAATAACTCAACTATAAAATATAAATAATGAAGACCAATTGCAAAGTTGGTAGGAACTGGACATTCTATAACATACTAAAATTTACCCCAAAGGTGAACAACCCCTACTAAAACTCTATAATAACCTCATTTGTTAATTACATGTTATAGCCCAGTGTAAACAAGCAGCTCTCACAATAACTCGAGTGATACGGAAGTGCACAATGAGCAACCTCAGAGCCATCAGCTGATAACATACATATAATCAGGGTTTTCTCTTATTTGCTTCATCTTAAAAGAGAGTTAAGTAATAGGGCATAGCATACTGTGTGCATAGAACATTCTGTCTCTTCATTTATTATTATTTATACATCTGGCCCTTTTCCGTTTTATTGGTTAAATGGCCCTTTAAGAAATATCATTGCAAAAAATGCCCAGTTGAAAAGTTGCTTAGAATTATCCATTCTATAACACACTAAAATTTTACTTAAAGGTGAACCACCCCTTTAAAGGGCATGTAAAGGCAAAAAAATAAAATCCCATTTTTACTTTCTTCAATGAAAAAGAAACCTATCTCCAATATACTTTAATTAAAAAATGTGTACTGTTTTTATAAGAAACCTGACTGTATGCAGTGAAATTCTCCCTTCATTTACTGCTGTGGATAGGAATTGTCAGATGGTCCCTAACTGCTGAGCAGGGAAACAATCATACTTATGAACAGCAGGGGGAGCCCCCGCCTTACTTCCCAGCCATGCAGAACTCAAGCAGCTTTGTTTATGACGATCCCTAAGCAGCCCAGACCACACTGAGCATGTGCACAGTCTTAGTCTTGCAAAGATGTTTAACAAAGTTACAAGATGGTGACCCCCTGTAGCCAACTTTGAAAGCATAAATTATTTGTTTGATTAGGCTTGTGGTGCAGTAAGTTCATGTTTATATTTAGTATACAAAATTTACAGCATTTATAGCCTTACTCTATTTTAGACTTTACATGCCCTTTAAAAGTTGAGAGCAAAACTTGATTTGAAAGGCAGCATGGCCATTTAAATTCAATTTTATATCACAGTAAGGTGTAGACTTTCTTTCACATTCAATCTATGTACCAATCACAATCTTATAATAAAACCATTCACTAATTGTACGCATAACCCTATTGAGAGCAGTAACTCAGATTTCCTATTGCAAACAGATTATAAATGTGTAAAATCAAATTCATCACAGCTTTATGTTCCTCGAGGAGGGGGCAACCCCACTACACAGTTTTACAAAAAGAAAGATGAAGAATAACAGGCAGTATGAGTGATGAGCCGAGAAAGTTATACAAAATCCAAGCTGCACAATCTTAATTGGAAAAACGATTGTTCCAAGAGGTGGGAATTTTGTAGCATTCATAAATATTTAAGTATTAATGCCTTTGAGTAACTACAGGGTCACAATATAAAGAGTGTTGCATGAAAACAATGTACGCGTTTACAGGTATGAGATCTGTTATCCAGAAAGCTCCAAATTACAGGAAGGCTATCTCACATAGGGGCAAATTCACTAAAGTGCGAAGCGCCTAACGCTAGCGCAAATTCACCAGCGTGATGTAATTTTGTTACTTCGCCGATTTACTAATGGGTGCTGGCGTAAATTCGCTAGCAAAGTGGACCTACTGTAGCGCTACATCGCACCCTTACGCCAGGCGAAGTTGCGCTATGGCGAAGGGACGTAACTACGCTAATTCACTAACTTGCGCATTTTACTGAACGTTACCTATTGCGCCAGACTTGCCTTCGCCACCTCAGATCAGGCGCAGTGCAATAGAGTAGATAGGGATTGCTTCAAATATAGTTGAAATTTTTTCTAAGTCCCAAAAATTTCAGCGTCTTTTCCTTTTTTAAGGGTGATAGGCTGAAAAAGATCGTAATTTTTTTTGGGGGTACCCTCCTTCCCCCCACATTTCCTAACATATGGCACCTAAACTATACAGTGGGCACATGTATAGGGCAATATAACAACTCTATTTTATTTTATGAAGCTTTCCCAGGCTTGTGTAGTGTAATGTATTTGGTGCTACATATACGTCCATTGTACTTTAACTTGGCGCCGTATGCAAATTAGGCATCGATAGCGTAACTTCGCTTTCCTTGACAAATTAACGCTAGTGAAACTTCGCTACCGTTCGCCTCCCTGAGCACAACTTCGGATTTTAGTGAATTAGCGGCGCCCTGACTAAACTTCGCCTGGCAAAATGTGGCGAAGCCTGCTCTAGCGCAACTCCGCAGGTTAGTGAATTTGCCCCATAGACTCTATTATAGTCAAATAATTAAATTTTTTTTCTGTAATTAATCTTAATTGGTACGGTTTTATTATTACAGAGAAAAAGGAAATCATTTTTAAAAATTTGGATTATATGGATAATATAATATATGGGAGAGGCCCATTCTGTAATTGGGAGCTTCTGGATAACAAATCCCATACCTGTAATAGGTCCCATACCTGTACTGAGTTTAGTGCTGTAAACACTGGATTTTAACTTAATTATTAAAAACTACAGGCACTTTTCTGCTTGCATATTCCATAGAACACACTGCCCTAGCCACTATCTTCCACTTGTATGATTGTAGTGCAATCACATGCACGCACACACAACAAATAGAGTCAGTGGTCTGAAATCCTTTCATTGTGATATGTAACAACCCTGTAGCCTTATCTATGAAGGGCTATTCCACACGGGGAGATAGCGACGCGTTTGCGGTCGCGGCGACAAAGCGCCACGACAGTCGCCGCGACCGGCGCAGGCGACAGTTTTGTATGGGCGCCTATGTAAAAACGCCTGTGCTAACCACACGAGGCGATGCGCTTTTCAACAGTCGCCTGAAAATGCCTCGCCAGGCTTTTTCAGGCGACTGTTGAAAAGCGCATCGCCTCGTGTGGTTAGCACAGGCGTTTTTACATAGGCGCCCATACAAAACTGTCGCCTGCGCCGGTCGCGGCGACTGTCACGGCGCTTTGTCGCCGCGACCGCAAACGCGTCGCTATCTCCCCGTGTGGACTAGCCCTAAAAAGAAGGAGATCGGACAAACACATAAATGATTTCATCACATGACTAATCACAAGTTTAACAGTGTATACAATATTAAATGGGATAAAGAAAACTATAATATCCATGTACCCTTTCTTATATGCTAAGACTGCAGGGTTGTGAAGTATTTCTTTCTACACTGGCACACAGAGCAGACTTTGCCATGAAAATGCATACTGTAGCGTTTTCATTGTGCTGACAGGCTGAAACAAACAGAAGAAAATAACCTGCATGCCATTAGCCTTAGTTTCTGCTGGAACAAAGTGGATAAGAACAAAGGTATAACCAATATATTCATTTCTGGAGCTGGAAAAGCGGCAGTTACAAGTAAATCTATTGTCATTTTATAAATGTCACAATTGTTTTCAGGTGTAAATAAAACATTTGTTTTCCTGATAATAATGTCTCGTGAAGCTATTAAAAACCAGTGTTTTAGCTAGTGTATCCGCTTGGGGGAACATCCTAATGTGTTTCATTTTAGAGGTCACAGATGATATATGATAGCAAGAGCTATAAATATCCTGAACAAGTATGGGATCCGTTATCCAGAAACTTGTTATCCAGAAAGCTCTGAATTACGGGAAGCCAATCTCCCATAGACTCCATTTTATCCAAATAATTCGATTTTTTAAAAATGATTTTCCTTTTCTCTTTAATAATAAAACAGTAGCTTGTACTTGATCCCAACTAAGATATAATTGATCCTTATTGGAAGTAAAACCAGCCTAATGTATAGAAGCACTCAGCCTTGTGCTTTTATATGGTCATGGAATTCTTTGGTGACTTATAGGGGCAGATTTATCAAGGGTCGAATTTCAAAGTAGAAAAAGCTTTGAAATTCGACCATCGAATTGGAATACTTCAACTTCGATATTCAAATAGAATTTGGCCTTATGCGATCAAAGTAAAATCGTTGGAACGATTCGTATTTCATCCATCGATCAAATGATTTTTCTTCAACTTCAAAAAACTTAGAAAAATGCGGTGGAAGGTCCCCATAGGCTAACATAGCACTTCGGCAGGTTTAATTTGGCGAAGTATTGAAGTCAAAGTTTTTTAAAGAGACAGTACTTCGATTATCGAATGGTCGAATAATCAAAGTATTTTTACTTCGAATCGAATTCGAAGTCAAAGTCGTAGTAGCCTATTCGATGGTCGGAGTATCCAAAAAAATTACTTTGAATTTTGAATTTTTTTAATTCGAAAATTCCTGTAAATTCACTTCGACCCTTGATAAATCTTCCCCATAATATCCTTATAGTTTAAATGAGGGGTATTTTATTCACTATGTGTATATATATATATATATATATATATATATATATATATATATATATATATATATATATATATATATATATATATATATATATATATATATATATATATATATATATATATATATATATGATTGTAGAAAGTGGTAGATCTTGTGCAATACATGACCTTTCAGACATGGTTGTACCCTGTTACTCACCAAGAAGCTCCATAATTTCATTTGATTGGCAGAATCCAGCATTGCTCTTCATGTATTTCCTGTATATATTTATCAGTGTTACAAATGGAAGCATGCTTTAGCTAGAAACCTATAGTGCAGAGATGGGCAACCTGTGGTTTTCAGGATATTGTTAAACTCTAACCCCAAGCACCTCCAGACAGTTTTCAATGGGATCCTGTAGCTGGAGTTGAACATTATCTCAAGAAGCACAGATTGGATATCTTTGCTAGAGTGACACCAGCTGTGTTGCATTGATTTGGGGATGACAAGCAGTTCTGCAGCAACTCCTTCTAATTGTACCACCTTTAGGGCTCTTACAGACGAGCGTTTTTACCTGCGCTCCCCTGCGTTCCATTTTCTGCGTTCAGCCGCAGGGGAGCGCAGGAATAGACGCATCACATTTTTTCCAATGGGGCTGTACTCACACAGGCATGTGTAGGCGCCGAACGCAGGTTGAGACGCAACATGCTGCATTTTTCCTGCGTTCGGCGCCTACACGCGCCTGTGTGAGTACAGCCCCATTGGAAAAAATGTAATGCGTCTATTCCTGCGCTCCCCTGCGGCTGAACGCAGAAAAACGGAACGCAGGGGAGCGCAGGTAAAAACGCTCGTCTGTAAGAGCCCTTAAGCTTGCCCCAAATTGACAGGGTTTATTGGTCTGTCACTGACAATCAGCATTACATATGTAGGTTTATTTCACTCTAACATACCAGGGATAGAAAAATAAATAACTGAAAGAAACCACAAAAGCAAACAGTTTACTATGACAAGCCCAGTGATGTTGTGAGGAAGCCATTTCTGGATGAAGTTATTATTTTTCTTTATAAGATCTATGCCGGATTGTCCCATGAGGCAGTGCCCTTTTCTGTACCAGCAAAATCTAGACAATCACAGAGAACACCCACGGCATCCATTCCTGAAGGAATATGCAGCTCATCTCACCTTTGTTCCCTTATTTGGAAAGGTCTGTTTATTCCCCTTTGCTGCCACAGTCATGGAAGCAAGGGGACTTGTATATAAATAGAGAGTTCCTTTGGACCTCTGCTGTCAGAAGATCAAGACTCTGCTTTTTCTTTCTCTTTTTCTTTCTTCTTTCCTTTCTTCAGGAAGGATGGGGTGCGGAATTTCTTTTTCTTTTTGGAAGGCGACTTAGTGGGAGATCCCTCTGGGGATGCATTTTGTACGGTCTCGCTTTTTCCTTTAGGAGTTTCTGTATCTGTGACTTTGGGTGGCGTTTCCTCGGGAGGAGACTGATCCTCCTCTTTCCCATTCAACACCACTGCCGGTGGGATTTTCTCCTCCGTGGTGGTGGGCAAGTCTGTGGGTACTGAGGTTTCTTCCTTTCTTCCCGCTCCTTTACAAAGACACAACACGAATGTTACTAGAGATGTTAAGATTTCTTTCTCTGTTCTATGCCTTGCATAATTCATTTGTAACTATTATTATTACAGGTATGGGATCAGTTATCCGGAAACCCGTTATCCAGAGAGCTCAGAATTACGGAATTTCCGTCTATCATATTCTCCATTTTATCCAAATAATTTTTAAAAATGATTTCCTTTTTCTCTGCAATTATAAAACAGTAGCTTGTACTCAATCCAAACTAAGATAAAATTAATCCTTATAGGAAGCAAAACCAGCCTATTGGGTTTATTTTATACATGATTTTCTTGTAGACAAGGTATTGAGATCCAAATTACGGAAGGATCCATTATCCGGAAAGCCCCTGGTCCCCAACATTCTGGATAACAGGTCCCATACCTGTACTAATCTGAAAAGACGAGGCTGGAATCGCAATGGGTAATTTACAACTAAAGTAAATGGGAGCACAATAAAATTAACTTCATTTCACATTCATTTTTGCATAGGGTTTTATTTTTTTGTGATAAAAGCTGTTCACATTTCCTTGCCTTGGTGAAGAGCCAAAGTGAGGTGAGAACTACTTCATAGTGGAAGGGAGACTGGGATTCTTGTATTTAGTTATTCATTATTGAATAGACTGAGAGTGCAGGCAGCACATAACAGGGTGGAAGAACTTATTATGGACATACTGATTTCTAGGTATAACTAAACGTGAGCAATAAGTGAAAGCACAGGGTTCCCCAACTTAAGTGTCATTAGGGTAACCAAGCTATTTCAGCAGTTAGTGATTAAGGTGTGCATTAGTAATTATGTGTTAGTTCAGGGCAAAAAGCAGACCATCCCCTGTGATACCAGCATACAACATGCATGTCTACCCAGGAGCCTGAAAAGGGAAAACCTAACTCTCAGATACCTTCCCACACTAAAAACACACAGCAAAAAACACAACTCATTTGTCAGTCAATTCATTTCGAGTCAGACTTGCAGTGAAACATGTTTAAGCAGGGGTGGCACTCAGGATCATTAACAAACACTGGGAACATTTGCACGTGGGCGGTTACACATAGCAACCACCCTATGATTAGGTATATTCAGCCAACTGCAGGTAGAACAAAGAAAGCAAATGTTTGATTGGTTGGCAAGTTGGTACGTTATCTCCTTACAGTGGGCAAACGTGCACGTATGAAATAAACCACAACGACCAATCAGAGTCCTGCTTTTATTATCCTTTCCGCAGTAGACTTATTTATGGGGTAATATTGCTCAGTGTTTGTACATGAGCTCCATTGTCCTGCAGCTTTTGGGAACTTACACAAACAATTATCAGTTGCTGAGGAATGACAGACGTTCACATCAGCTGCAGGACCATGAGTGGCATCCCTGGTTTAGAACATAACAAGGCTAGATGGTTTATTAAACAGTATCAGTCTTTATTATTCTTTGTTAACATTGCAGAATCATTGCTGCATCTGGTTACCCTTTAGCCAACACACAAGCTTTTGCTCGTAACCTTAGAGGCTGCCATACAAGGTCCAATGGGGCTTTAGATTTACAGATAATGTATTTATAATTTAATAAATATTTAGTTTTCCTTGTCATGTGACTCTAGGTGAGTTTAACCCAAAAATACAGCCAATGATCCATAATTCCTTTGTTCTCTTATATTACAGTTCTGCCGCTTAATGATTTATGAACACAAAAGAAATGATTCTAGAACAAATTACAAATAGTCAACTCATAGTATCCCCTTAGCTTTTCTTATATTCACAGGCACTCTGTGACTTAAACAAGGGTCTAGAACCCTGCAACGTGTCTTGCAGTTTAATATTTTACATTATTTTCAGGTATGAACACATTTTACATTTTTTTTTGCAGGATAGTAAATTTAATTCAGAAGAGCTGATCATTTTTGGACCCTTGGAAATGTTGTACAGGTATGGGACCTGTTATCCAGAATACTCGGGACCTGGGGTTTTCCGAATAATGGATCTCCGTACCTCAAGTCTACGAGAAAATAATTTAAACATTAAATAAAGCCAATAGGCTGGTTTTGCTTCCAATAAGGATAAATTATATCTTAGTTTGGATCAAGTACAATGTACTGTTTTATTATTACAGAGCGAAAGGAAATAACTTTTAAAAATCTGTATTATTTGAATAAAATGGAGTCTATGGGAGACAGCCTTTCCGTAATTCTGAGCTTTCTGGATAACGGGTTTCTGAATAACCTGTAGTTCAACAAATGTGTGGACTGGAAATATTTTTTGCAGCCAATTTTCTCTAAATCCACCTAGTTATAAGGTGAGTATTTCAGATCCAGGGTAACCAGATGCTTACAATGTGCTGAGAAGGGGAGGTGAGAATATTTCCAGAGAAGCAAACAGGAGTGAGAAGAGCAGCAAGGTGGGTTCAGCCATACTTACTACAAAGAGAGGTATTCAGAGTCTGAGGTGACTCCTGCCATGAGAGAGCACATGGAAAGAGAAGGGAGAGGTTGTGGGGACACACACAAAAGCACAATGACAAAGTATGACCACAATGAGTACAAGAACAACTGGATGTGTCACAGAAGGAGAAGGAGGACAGGGCTGCGGGTGACACTTCTACTTTCCATGAAGAGCAGCTGCATTTCAAGAAGTGACAGTTTGCCTTTGTGTGTGTGTGTGTGTGTGTGACACAACCTTACACTGCTATCCACCACCTCTTTAATAACTCCCCCCCCCCCAGAAAATGAGGCACGGTTTGCAAACTGGTCAGTTTTTAAACTACTATGGATACTAAATGAATATGAATGATTTAGGCAGAACAGTATCCCACTGAGAAGTCTTCCTTCTCCCTCCACCCAAATCACAGTTATTTAAGGGTAAATATATCCCTTTTTAGTGACGATAACTCCCCCCCCCCAGAAAACGAGGTACGGTTTTCTAACTGGTGAGTACTTCATTTTATTAAAAATGGCAGTTTTTAAACTACTATGGATACTAAATGATAATCTACCAATTTGCTGATGTCCTACTGTATATTCTGCAGAATGATTTATCTAGAACAGTATCCTACTGAGAAGTCTTCCTTCTCCCTCCACCCAAATCATAGTTATTTACTTAAAATGTATATATATCCCAATTCCATGTAAGGGAACTTTTTTATGGTTTGGCTATTGAAAAATCAAAAGATTGATGTTCCATATATGTGCCTCAATGGGAAACACTAAACTCTTGCAAATGCAAGTTGGACTGTATGTGTTATTAGGGTGCATACTCTATATGAATGGCTAAATTATACTGATCTAAGGATTCTCCATGCAAGGGAAGCTAGAAGGTGTGATCCTGTAGTCTCAATAATGCAGGCAGTCCAGCTGAACAATGCCTGGTCATAGCATTCCCTTGAATGACTTTCATATTTTTAAATTTGGTAAGAATTAGGGGGTTATGTACTAAAACTTAAATTAATCTCAGTTTTTTTATGTAAACAAAGTCGACTAAACTTCCTTCCACAAATTGAACTCATGTATCAATCATTTTTCTAGACGAAATAGAAGCGACAAAACCGATCGTCAATTTGTATCGCACAATTGACAGTCCAAAAACTTGACTTTATGGAATTTTCGCTGCGAAAACTTGACTTTTTTGGATTATTGGACAAAACCCCCAACTTTAAGGATTATCCAGGGCAGATCAAGATGTGAAGAAACAACTTTAGGGAGATCTGCCATTGACTTCTATGTGGCCTCGACAGGCTTGAGATGGAGTATTTTTGGATTTGGATTTTTAGCAGAAATCCAAACCTTGACCAGATAAATTTGAGGTTTAATAAATGGACCCCTTAATGTGAATCCAAAATGTGGGGCTATCCCCCCCAATAAGGTTCAGAATAAATGGAATGGAGAACCCTCAGAGCAAATTTAAGATTTTTGATAAATAATTTTGGCTGACTTGAATATCCCTGGAGGTCCTGATTAATGTCACAGGCTACTTGTTTCTTCTACTAAAATTGATAAAATCCCTACATTTTAAGATTTCCAAAAATATGTGTTACATGTTCCTTCCAAGCTTGCATGGGGATTGAAGAAGAGAATCAGAGGATTTTCTTAGGATCAAGACACTGAGCTTGTTCTACCTACCTTCAGTGGACTTGGAAGGAGAAACAATAGGGACTATGGTCTTGGTGGGACTTCTTACAGGAGAAGTGGGTGGGGTCACCAGTGATGGCTGGGAATCATCTTCAGCTGGTTCCCTCTCATTTGGATCTATAAAAGATATATAAAAAAAGATTATGATCAAACTGGTCAATGGCTGCAACAATAATCCATAGATCTATAGTTTTAAATGGCTTTCCATATACAAATAAAGCAGTAACTAGTTTAATAAATGGAAAGTTGCATACATTTATCACAAGGGTTCCAGTACCAAGCACACCTTAATGCTTAGAATGTCCACACTGTGTATGTGAATACAGGTCCTCCCCATACCTACCATCAAGGACATGCTTTTTCCTCTCCACTTCTTTTTTATACTCTTCAAGCTCGTGGTCAGTCAGTTGGCTAAAGGGGTTTGGGGGCTCTGGTGAAACATCTTCTAATGGCTCCTGTTTGATTTCTGTTACAGTTCCTGAAGCCAAGTGGCTGTCTGCAGACTACAAAGAGAACATGGCTTAGCCTGAAATCACCCAATTTCACATGCACATTTATTAAATCATCACCTTCTATGCCCATGACATGCCGAATGTTTGCTCCATCAGCATATTTCCATTGTTGAAGAAATAAAAAAGTAATGGCAATGTCCCCAGTATAGAAACAAATGTTTAGAGTGTCATAGGCTTTGAGCACCATGAAAGTTTCATTATTATTTCACAATTTTCATTATTATTTCACAGTTCATCTCAAACAGAGAAATTGATTTGCTAGAATACCTCCAATTTAGAGAATTCAAGTCTAACATGGTCTAAATTTCTTGAGCCAAAATCCATAATACTTGACCCTCAAAGTTTCACTGAGGTCAGATATTCAGCCAGGGTGGCATTTATTATGCACATTTTCTGTTACAACTCAACAATGGCTTCAGATTTCTAGCATTGATTTGCATTTTTATATACTACAGTGGCCAACAGGCACTCAGTGGCTTGGAGTATTCATTGGTGGTAAGATCGGTGAACTGATGAATGCAAGAGATTGAGTTGGTCACCACCAGGGACTATAACTCCGTCACTGCTATTGTAGGAGGCTCCTTGGAGATCCTCATTTCCCTTATATATTTTTGAAGGGAAATCACAATAATCTCCTTATAGTTATAATTATACAGACTATTAATAAGCTTAGTGTATTGCAAACAATAAAGCTGAGTTCCTTGGCCCTCAAGCCAACTTTGCTAGTTGGGACAACAGACTGATTCCCAGAGGTTGTCTATTTCTGAGTTAGGCGGTTTTGCAAACATTTCTGCTGTAATGAACATTGGCAAAATAAGCAACGTGGTAGTTAAATGATTCTGAGCTGAATAATTAAACAACTTGTATAAAATCAGTTTGTTTCACTTACTGGTATGTCATGCATATGGATCCATTACAAGAATATATAACAAATAAATACATGGAAATGGCAGAGTTAAATGGATAGCACCAGTAAGACTGAGACTTACATTCCCAGCCCCCACTGTTAAATATACTGAATGTGCACATTTCAATCCTCACCCCCACTTGGAAGTAACATAGATAAAAAGAGAGAAATGTTCTTACCGGACTTCTGCTTTTGTCAGTTATCACGCCTGCTAATAATTGAGACTGAGGCCCAGCAGACTTGATATCCTGGCGATTTTGTTCTCTGATCTATGGATAAAAATATACATTGGTTAAAATGTACAAATATATATTTTAACATATGGTAGTGCTGGATGCTATTATTTTTTCAACATTAACTATCTCCAGTTGGGAACTTCTTTACTAAAATAATAGATTTAAAGCAGATGAGGTTGAAATAAGGCAGAGAGGGTTTGGCTGGCAGTTAGCAATGCCTACCCAGGCCAATATGTAGTCCTACTGCAATACATGCGGCATTTTACACAGAGAACTCTATTTCTTACCTTATTCCTTGTCTCCAAGACTTCTTTTGGGTCAGTGAAAAGTGGCACAAACTGATTGGAGTTCTCGATGCGGATGGGCACTCCACTGCTGGGTTTAACCACTTCATCTGCTTTCAGCCACTGTAAATAGGGCACCAAGCAAGAAAAGCCTTTTTTTATTCTTATCACTACAACCAGCATAATCAGATTAACATCTTTACAGCACTTATATTACTTATACACTGGTTAGTGAACTGTTATGAACAGAAAATATCAAGGATTTTATATTATAGAGGCTGCTAAGCCTTTTTCTCACACCTGGAATTGGAAGGCTCTGACCTAGTTGACATAGTTCCTTACCGTGGTCTTGGGGCTGCCTGTGTCTTCAGCCACATTGACCCGTAGGTAAGTGTTTGGCGTGTTCAGCCAACGGGTCTTCTCCTTCTGCTGCTTCTGGGCATGCTGCCGCAGGGTGGACATGGGCACACCTTCCTCCTCAAAAAGGAAAGCAGTTACCGTGGCTGGGATCTCCACTTCACTCTTGTGCCTAGTCTTTTCCTGAACAAACGGGTGGCGGTAGGAGTAACCTGTTCTGTAACCCTACAGGAAAGCAAATCAAAACAACACCACTGAAGTAAATTAGCCAGGTCTGAGAAAGGAAACACATAACAAAAAAAAACCCAGTCTTGTCAGCTCATATGTAAAACCTTGCATATAAACAATTTTCATAATAATATACTATTTTATTACTATGTGTCATTGGGTAATCATAAATAGAAAACAGCCATTTTAAAAAATAAGGGCCGCCCCCTGGGATTGTAGGATTCACGGTGCGCACAAACATACCAAACAAACCATACATGTTAGGTCACATGAGCCAATTAACAGACAGAGTTGTGTCTTTTGCTTCCACACTTCTTCCTGTTACAGTTAGAGCTGTAGAATTTCTGGTCAGGTGATCTCTGAGGCAGCACAGAGACCATCACGTAATGGTGGTTCAAGGAAAGAGTTGTAAAAGGGCAATATTTACTTAAATATATATTCCAGTTTGATAAGATTTTTTAAAATGCCACTTAATTTGATATAAGCTATCTGTTGCTCAGATATTCATTTTGGGGGTACCGTTTTCCTTTAAATGCTGCTGGCAAGGTTCTCACAGGCTCACTGACTGCTTACAGGCTCATGGGCTAAGAAGATGAATACACATGAATGGAGCAGAGAACTATTATCTGCTCTAAATGTTCTACAGACTTACCAAATTATCCATCATTCTCATCAGTGCCTCAAACTCATGTTCCCCCAGCCTGCTCTTCTGCATGGGTCCAAACTTGCTCCCAGCCCAGCCCACTGTTCCCACTTCATGGGGACGATATTTCTCCCTGTCCAGCAGGATAAGATTATCTGGGCCTCCAGCACTGGGCACGGCTGACGCCTGAAACCCAAATCAGGCAATATCACCATTAACACAAGAATGAATCAAAGTGTCATTTGCAGTGTTACAGCATTATGCATATGGTCTGTAATCATGGGACTGTCCCAGTGTAAGAGGGCTAAGGGCATCTGTGGTGGATCCAATTCCAGCTTGATAATGTCTCTACATTCTGCTGTTCCCTTTGCTTGTATCCACTAGGCATACATACTCAAGTAAACTGAATGGCAGGAGGCAGAAATATAGATAGAAGATTTTCTAGGTGTGCCATTAGCCTAAGTTATATGATAGGACTGTCTGTGTTTTAATTTAACATGTGTCCTGTAATGACAGGGGATGCATTATAGCATTAGTTTTTGAACCATTGCTAACTTGGTTGCTAACTCTGCTGCACTGAAATCAATGCTAACCTGATGTTTTATGTTTAAAGTGTTGACTATATTATGGCCCTTGGTGACGTGCCTATTCATTTTAGTCTATGTAAGAAGCTTGTGGAGTCCTGCAGAACACAACAGGGGGGAGAGAAATGACAAAATGAAAGCGAAGCTCTGCCAGAAAACAAGATGCTATGCCGGGTAAAAAAAGAGTCATTTTTAGGGCTGAAAAAATGTACAGGTACAGGACCCATTATCTGGAAACCTGTTAACTAGAAAGCTCCGATTTACGGAAAAGGCCATCTCCCATAGAAATCTTGAAATATTGGTTGTGCCGCAGGAGTGTGTGCTCATTTCAGGATTTCCTTGAATCTCACCCCAAGCTACGGGTTCGCACTGGACCACCCATCTTCGTCGGTGAGCGCGAACAATTCACACATATACATTGTTTATGTAACAGTGCCGAGAAGGTTGACCCCTTTAGAGACGGACCTGGGGCTTTGCACCCAGGTCAATTTTCATACAGGATGAGCGCCGGCTTTTTATTAGAAATTGTTAAATATTTAATATTTGGATAGAGCCGCGGGTTTTTCTTCTTGTTCATCTTCCATAGACTCTATTTTGTCCAAGTAATCCAAAATTTTAAAAATGATTTCCTTTTTCTCTGTAATAATAAAACAGAACATTGATCCAAACTAAGATATAATTAATCCTTATTGGCCTATTACAGCCTATTGGGTTTATTTAATCTTTACATGATTTTCTAGTAGGTATGAAGATCTAAATTATGGAAATGATCCTAATTATCCAGAAAACCCCAGGTCCCAAGCATTCTGGATAACAGGTCCTATACCTGTATAGATATGTTAGGAGAAAGCTACGAATTGCGGGAATGTCGTCTCCCATAGATTCCATTTTAACTTAATTACTCCAAATTGAAAAAAATATATCCTTTTTTCTCTGTAATATTTCCCTTTTCTCTGTAACAAAACAGTACCTTGTACTTTATCTCAACTAAAATTAAATCATTCCTTATTCATGGGATAACAATCCTATTGGGTTTATTTAATCAACATGAAAAGTTGTGGTTGATAATGGGTCCAATAGGCAGAACAAAGTTCTGCCCAGTGGACCCATTATTAACCACAACTTTTCATGGTGGATATTATGCTTCATTGGACGGAAGCAGTGCTTATAATTCTTTTACACTGAATATACCGCAACTTGGGTTTATTTAATGTTTAAATTATTTATTTTTAGCAGACTTAGGGTATAAAGTTCCCAATTACAGAAACAGCCGTTATCCGGAAAACCCCAGGTCCCAAGCATTCTGGATAACAGGTCCCATACAGGTAGTGACTTTTTCAACTTGCATGATCAAAAACAGCATTTCCTCATGTTTATTCTATGATACCAAACAAAGGAATAGTACAGAGTGTACAAAGTTACAAATTGTAACAGTAAAAATAGGTAAGAGAAATCATACAGAATTATAAAAAATCGGAAAAATAAAATGATAGTGTTTCACCTAACACTTGGGTTCTGGATCTGAGAAGTTTCTCCCATTGGTTTCATGATTAAATCAGTTTGATCCTGATTTTCTATAAGCTCCATCCATTTCTTAGCCTGTTTAATCTTTTCTCCCTGCATTACCATTGTCTGGCCAGTAGGTCACGCTCTCATGTCACCGTTTCCCCTTCTACATTCATTTACAGGAGGAAGCATTTTCTTAACCACTTGTGATTTGGCAACACACGGTGGGGTGACCAACATAAGCCGTTCACTGGCAGTTGCCATGGTTATAACATGACAGTTTCTATCAACGTGTTGATTATTAAATACCCCTTATTGTGATCTATTCTGGCCCACTTGTGAGCCATAGTGACGAATGTAGTTACAAATATAACGGCATTAATTATATACGGTAATAGTGTATCATTGTTTTATCCTGTGCCATTTTTAATACAATGACCTGCATTATAAACATTATAAACATTGTCCCTTAAATAGTAAATGTAGGGGTTAGGTAGTCCAGGTATGGGTTAAGTTAATCTTTAAATGATTTTTAGTAGTCTTAAGGTATGGGGATCCAAATTACAGAAAGATCCCTTATCCAGGAAACCCCAGGTCCCGAGTATTCTGCATAATAGTTCCCGTACCTGTACTATAGAATGCTGTCTATGTAGAATTAGTAAATTTGCTCCGGATAACACCATGTTTATTGTTTCACTGTGCATGACAAAGGGTGGGCATGCTTTCCAAAATGTTGTGAAATTAAACATTGAATACAGATTTATATCCCCCCAGGAGCTGCCTGCAGCCTCTGTATATGTGACACAGTGTCGGACTGGGCCCCCTAGGGCCCATTTAAGAACATGACATCGAGGCATTATGTTAATGTACTAAATGGCATCTCTGTTACATATCTCTATGGCAGAAATGAGAGAGGATGGCATTTGCCAGGCAGATAGGGTTGCCACCTGGCCGGTATTTTTCCGGGCCTGGCCGGTAAAAATGATGGTTGATCCCAATGTTATTAATAGGGGAAAAAGTTAAATATATAGGAAGTCCGGTATTTTTTTCTAGAAAAGGTGGCAACCCTATATGCAGAGGGGAGATCCCAGGTATCCTGAGTCTGGTCCCACCCTGATCTTTCATTCTACCTACTAATAGGTGGTGTTTGCCAGTCACAAAAAAAACATGCTGACACCAGAACTGGAAAAGCCAGTATTGAGAGAGGGGTGCTCCTGCTAGTCTCTTCCACAGTCAGCTTGTAGGCAGGGCATATGTTCCTCTAAACAAAAAGGGTGTTATTGTTTGTAAATACATTTATACTCTTCTTTTTTCCCCCTTGTATGCATATGAATGGGGATTGCAATATACAGGTATGGGACCTGATATCCAGAATGCTTGGGACCTGAGGGTTTTCCAGATAAGGGATCTTTTCATAATTTGAATCTCCATACCTTAAGTCTACTAAAAAATTATTTAAATATTAATTAAACCCAATAGGATTGTTTTGCTCCCAATAAAGATTAATTATCATTTAGTTGGGATCACGTACAAGGTACTGTTTTATTATTACAGAAAAAAAGGAAATCATTTTGAAACATTTGAATTATTTTATTAAAATAGAGTTTATCGGAGTTGGCTTTCCCGTAATTCTGAGCTTTCTGAATTATGGTTTTCCGGATAATGGATTGAATGCCTGTAATATATGATTCTCTGCAAGGGACCCTTTCCTAATACATGCCCTGAGCAGACTGTAAATACTGGGCTTCCTTTTACCTTGAGCTCTCAGCACTCCTGCTTTGCATGCTGCAAGGTTACTGGCATTCCAGGAGGCAGGACAATCCAGGGTCAGATTTGGCCAGCAGGACACTGGGAAAAACCCGGTGGACCACAGTCTTCATGGGCCCCACCAGCCCAGATCCACTCCCCCTGCCAGCCTGAAAATATCGCTCCCTGGCTCAGATTTCCCCCAGTCCAAAACTGGGCACAAACAGAACTGCACACGGAGAGAGGTGAAAATCTTTGCACTTCATTCTGATCTGTGCACCTTCCCTGAGGTGGGTAGGAAATGGGCAAGATGAAAAGTGCAAAAACCATGTTTTGGCATGATAAAAAATTAGGGGCTAGTCCCCCTTGTATCAGTTTTGAGTTGTGTCATAAGACTTCCATCTAAATGATACTTTGGAGGGAATGGCATCTCCCGAATACTGAGCACCAGGCACACAGTACAAGAGGCCTGGATGTGCACTTGATCATTTTTCCTTATCTGATAAGAAATGGAACTGCGTTGGTTACCTGGGTTTCACAGGCTGCCTGCAGGTGAAAGATTTTATAGAAAGCCTCTTCTACGGTTTCTCCCAGCGCAACAACCCCATGGTTCCGCAGAATGAGGATCTGTGGAGTTAAAGATGAACAGATTAGAACAGCATCCAGCTCTGGCATTATGCATACAGATGAGCCAACAGATGTTCAGCGTGTACACATTAAAGGATCAACTTAATCTAACTGCTCCACTTCCAATCTTGGTGTTACAGTAATAAACAATGTTCCTAGAGATGATTTCATTTGTATCATTTGTACATAGTCCCTGGAATGCTTGGGACATGGGGTATTCCAATAAAGGCAAAACCCAGACACCTATTACTTTGATTTTGATAAAAGATTAATTATTTCCAAAAAGAATATTGCTATAAACATGCTGAGCCAAGCATCATTAGACACAGTACAGCAGATGGATTTGCTGCCTGGTTTACATAGAGGGAGAAAGGTTGAAAGTTTGGAACATAGAACTATCCTTTGCCCATGGAATTCCAACCCTCAGCATAATACGGTCTGACAGGCTGAATCCCATTGATCTACCCAGATTACAGCAATAGCTGCATTCCTTCTAGCAAGCAGATAGAGGGACACTATTATGAAGTAGAAAAGTATTGTGTTTGTGCCCAGAATAATGACCAGAGTTTAGGCAATGTCAGTGAATGATGTTTCAGAGGACGTCACCTCCCTCCTACAGTTTTCTAGTGGTGAATCAAAGGGGTCAGAGTGTCAAGCTCAGGGCCGGATTTACATAGTGGGCGCCTTTAGACCCGCTATTGTTCAGTGTCCCGTCCCCTCCCTTTTATTTGCTCAAATTAACATCATCAGGACCAGATTGGTGCACGGAAAATTTAAAAAAACTATCGTATCTCCTGTACATCCCCAGTGTATCTAAACCAATGTGGGTGTGGTTGGGCAACATGCTGCCCCCTAAAATTCTGCCGCCCTAGGCCTGGGCCTTGGTGGCCTCTCCACAAATCCGGGCCTGATCAAGCTTCCTAATGCCCAGAGCATTATTAGAGAAATACTCTCCCAGTGGTGA
Source organism: Xenopus laevis (assembly GCF_017654675.1). NCBI lineage: Eukaryota > Metazoa > Chordata > Amphibia > Anura > Pipidae > Xenopus > Xenopus laevis. The sequence goes on along the minus strand of NC_054375.1, from coordinate 129,187,907 downwards.
AAGAAAGACATTGGTCAGACATACGGTGAGTGGGGTCCATCAGTTACCACCTTTGCCACATGCAGAGAACTTCCCATGATTTTCTATATTTACTGTAGCACTGTGTAACATAGACACAAAAGTCATTTTTTTAACAATTTTTCCATATGTTGATCTGGAACTGCATGGATAATAATAAAGACTTAGGAAGGCTTAGCCTCCCCAATAAAATGACCAATTGCCATATATAATTATAGTTATAAGCTGTCCAATGGAAAACCATACTGTATATTGTTGTTTCCCCAAACAAAAATGTCCCCCTCTTCCCTTGCCTAGGTGCATACACAATAAGGTGGTTTACAAGCTGGACTCTGGCTGACAACTTAATTTGCCACCTTACCAGGTAAGAATTACTGGGCAAAGAGGTTAATTGGCATGGCAGTGTCATCAGGGGGAGGTTATTGGGTGAATCTGGGGCAGTAATCTGTTTTGGGAGTGGGGACTGAGGTGGATTGGGGGTGTTATTGGGTATGCCAGTGGCAAAATAACATGGAAGACTACATTTACTGGCAAAGTTTTGGTAGTTTACCAGGTGGGAATTGTACTATGAACTTTTGAAAGGCAGATGATTGCCCTTACCGTCCTGAGGACCAGTGATGGGCGAAAACCACTGCCGAATAAATTCACGAAACAGCCACAAAAATTGTGGACACGCGTCAACATTATTCGGACGCCCATTGACTTTGACGCCAGCGTTAAAATTGACGCGAACGTCAGAATTAACGTGGGCGTCAAAATTGACTCGGGCGTCAAACTTTTTTTTCGCAAATTTTTTGCCGTTTCGTGAATTTTACGGGAAATTCACGAATTTTACGGCGAAGCCCATCACTACTGAGGACTAAACAATCCCATCAGCCCAATCCATATGTCAATGCTGCCCAGTTAAATATTGATGGGTCAATAAACATATACCATTGGTCAAGCACCGCATTGCACCCTGAACTAGCCTATTATATTATCTGATAGCATGAGTCACCACTTCTGAGCCTAATCAGATAAAGATCTGGAGGCAAGTACTAGCAGTTACAGCAAATAAGGAAAGCTTGTGAAAAATATAAAAATAAAATCTAATATAATTCTTACTCCACTGAGCATATGGAAATATCCAGTGTGGGAACACAATTGTATATCTACCTTGCAGGTAGGTCCCAGACACTTTTGGAGTTCAATCCTGTCATCTTCCTCATCCATGTCTCCTCTGTAATCGTAGTACATCACTTCCCCCGCTAGCAAGGCATCATGGGAGATGGGTAAGAGGCCACATTTCATTGCTGATACCTAGGACACATACAGAACTAGTTGGTAGAACTCGTTAATGTGTAAATGTGGCATTTGCACATACAGGAACATTTTGTATACCTTAAGTAACAGAAGGGGGGGGTGTATTTCTGAACCACCCTCCCAGAATGCCATGGTGCTTTAATCCATATCAGTGATAATTCCCTTCAGTGCTACTAGGGAATGGTTTGATTTGAAGAAGGGATAGGCACCTCCAAACATTGCTGTACCTCAGCTCCCAGCATGCCACAAGGGGCTATAGGGAAAATGCTGAGAACTGTAGATTAATAAGAACCCAGGAGGCTGCAGATGGTTTCCCTGCTTTTATTATTAGTTAGTCATTCCCTGACACACACACAAAGTGCATACACTGAAGCCGCCCACACACTGTGCTTCTCTTCGCGCTTTATTTTATATCTTACTAAGAATATCCCACATTTCCATCCCTGCACACTGCATTACTAGTAGTTCTATGGATTGCTGTCATGGTCGTGGAATGCCTCTCCTACACAGTTTGGTCAATGGAAACCCCATGAGTAGAGCAGATCTTACCGCTGTAGCGGCTGCCGTGTGTAACTGGATGATGCACCTCACGTCTGGTCGTGCTGAGTAGATGGCTGAGTGCAGGCTGAAGTCACAAGAGGCCACCTCAAAGCTGGTACTTCCCGATTCCACCATCTCCCCAAGAATGTTAACCTTCACCTGTCGTGACATTGAACAAGACTGGCTAATATTTTGCTCTGTAAGCAGAAGGATGTTTTCTGTTTCTGAATTCCTTAGTGCTTTACAACATGAACATTATTACCTGCCATTTGTGTCTACCGTCCAACAATGGGCTGGTTGGTGGCTGTGTTGCTGGCATGAGTTAAACATGGACGGAACAATGCCACGGATGCACCACCAGCCAACAAGTTATATGCCCAGTGCCAATTCACCCACCAGCAACATGTTGGATCCTGGAAAGACCTTGGGGTATATTTATCAAAGAGTGAAGTTAGAGATCGCCACAGTCCTCTAGAGTGAAATTTCGCCACTCTCCATTCATTTCTACAGGAGTTTTAAAAGAGAATTTATCAATGGGTGAAAGTTCAAAATTTCCATAGAAATGAATGGAGAGTTGTGGAATTTCACTCTAGCGAATGGTAGCCATCTCTACTTCACTCTTTCATAAATACACCCCATAGTATCTGCCTCTTCTGCCTTTCTGGTAAGAAAAAGCAGTCCGGTCTGACTTATATACTGACAGGGATTCTTGATATAGATCAGTGTTCACTCTAAGCCACCATCTCTTATCCTTTTATCAGGGGACCCAAATATTCTGGGAGCCCACTTCACAAACCAAAAAAAAAAGGTTTAAAAGAAATTATGCAGCACATTTAATATTTTACATTTACTATTTTATACACCAACATTATTACATTCCACTGTAATGAGGGAGGTCAAATTATAATAAAGGCCTGATTACTGTGTAGGGGACTGGTAAATTAGTTCCCTAGTATTATTTAGCAGGCAGTTCCCTAGTGTTTTAGACACCTAACAGGGTCCTAAAATACAGTTAGGAGGTGGAACTTTTTCCTATTTCTGCTCTAAGCTATGCCCCTTGTTGTTTCTCAAAATGACCAGTAGATGGCACTGTGCTAGAGTATAAAAGCCTCTGAAGCCATGTTTTCAGGGTCCATCTTGTGCTAGCTCTAGCCTGAGCAGGCAGGCAGAGCTCGAGTGGAACCTAGACAGGTCAAGTCTAGTAAGGATAGGCTACTCACCTTCATAGGTCACTCTAGGAGTGACAGATAGACAGGATATTTAGCCGAGCAGCTTGAGGCTCCTCTGAGGATTGTGAGTGGGATTAAGATCCCGGGTTCTAATTGCCCAGAAGTAGGGACTAAGTGTACAGACCTAGGGTAGAGTTTCCCCTCAGATTCCACTTAGGGAAAAGGCTGAAAGCTGGGTGTACCTCCTCAAGGCTGCATACATTGTCCTCATTCACGAGGGAACTTATATTGACCAAAGGTGCTGTGAGTATTGCCTATCCAATGTTGATGTATGATCCTGCATGTTCTCTTGTGTACACTTCACTGAGGATTGTATACAGTATGTCCAATAAATATGTTCTATGGTTAAGTTATAAGAACCACTGGTGCCCAATTATTTGTACCCTGAATACAGTTACAGTTGCACTACACCCTGCCTCCACACCACTGCGAGGGTTCACTCCCTAAGATTTTAAGGTCCCATCCAGAGCACATTTATTGGGAGTGGAGCTTATAGTAGAGTAAGGTGCACTCATTTTACTATAGCGCTACAACTGAGTGACATTATCAATAATACAATACTTTTCTGGGAATAAAGAAGAACTAGAGAAAATGTCTGGTTCTGTTTGTCTGTTATGCTAAAATACATTTTAAGAAGGTTAAGAGGTCAGATATGTATCTTTATACATAAACAGGGCTACTAAACATAGTAACATACACACAGAAATAATTATACATAGAGGTGGTCACTTGCTACATGAGCAACCCTATGTTTGGCTGCCCTCCAGGCTTGCCACCCAGCTCCCCCATTCCTGTGCCTGAAAGGGGTGGTTCACCTTTAAGTTAACATATTTGTATATAATGGGTAATTTTAAGAAATATTCTCTTTCTCATGCTTTTTTCCTTATTTGCCTTTTGCTTCTGATTGTTTCCAGCTTTCAAATGGGGGCCACTGACCCCATCTAAAAATAAATGCTCTGTAAGGCTACAAATGTATTGTTATTGCTAACAATTTTTTATTTTTTTATTACCCATCATTCTGTTCAGGCCTCTCCTATTTTTATTACTCATCTTTCTATTCAGGCCCTCTCCTATTCATATTCCAGTCTCTCATTCACATCAATGCATGCTTGCTAAGGTAATTTGGACCCTAGCAACCAGATTGCTGAAACTGCAAACCAGAGAGCTGCAGAATGAAAAGCTAAATAATTTAAAAAAACTGTAAATAATAAAAAATGAAAGCCAAATGCAAATTGTCTCAGAATATCACTCTCTACATCATACTTAAAGTTAAATTTAAAGGTGAACAACCCATTTAAAGTTAAATGAGCTCCTTGGGAGCCCGTGTAACTGTTTCTGTTGGTGACTATGTCCCAGCAGGAGAGTCACCTGAGCGAGGTGGTCTTGCCACACATCATGGCTGCCAAACCAGAAACATTGCTGCTATGTGGCATTGTGTTCATTCCAATGCATCAGCATGTGTTATGCTTTTCTCTGTAAGTCTCTCTCTCTACATCTCTAACATCAGATATAATATTATAGATATAAAGTTCTGTGTGCATGCGCATTAAACTTACCAGACTTGATGCCGTCACCTCGTTACAGGAGATTCCCCGCGGGCTGATTAAGAAGTGGTCTTGCTCTTTATTTACTCTTATCTGAAAGCCAAACCACATTCAATCATGGGTAAGTTGTTTATTTTCCTGCCTGTATGCCCAGCATTTCTATATAGTTAGCGACTGCCTGGTGGCAGCCATGTGACTTTTGGAAAATATCCCTGATGCAATGGGGTGGGGTGGGGTTAGATAACACTAATGTAATCTGAATACTAAGTTAAGAGCAGGCATATTCTGCCCGTATATTTTCCTAGCTGTAATATTTTTAAATCTATATTTATCATTTTACTTTTGATTAGTGATTTATGGGTAGATCTCCTATTACTGCTGAAAACCACCCAAACTAAAGCAAGAATCTCTTCCCCACCAAAGGACTAGGCAAATGAACAAATGGAAATTGGGGCATTGACTTGTGAGACCATGATATTTCAGAGCAGTGGCATACATAGAAGTTACTGGGCTTCACATCAAAAATATTGTTAGGGGCCCCAAATCTTTGTGAATAAGACATTTTTGGGAAACATATATTGAAACTGCTCATCAGCCAGTGCCTACTGGACCTTCATCTCTTGGGTGTATTTATCAAAGGGTATAGACCCAGTGCCTGGGTCCTATCAGTCGCAGGTTCTGTACCCTTTGATAAATACACCCAATCATCTATGGTTATTCTTCCAGGTACTAGTATTACTATTACAGGTCCCAGTGGTAAAGAATATCATATTCTAGGGAGAAAAGGCTACATGCTGGCTATAAACCAATAATTAGCAGATTGCTATGTAGCTGTCTTTCACAGTACTGCCATAATGGGCATGTTTATACTACTTGATAACATACAAAAGCTACAGTATTAGATAGGAGGATAGGAGCTCTTTGGGAGACTACATATGGATCAGCACTCATGCCACATATTATTATAGTCCATTAGAGTGGCATCATATTCCTGTCAAGAAAGGTCAATGTAAACTGTACTCACTGAGGAAAAGGTACCACTAAGCTGAGCCCAGCCATTAAGGTCCATCAGTCTGTAGACACTGGCAAGTTTGCATCTCATGAGCCTCTCGCCTTTTGCCAGAGGGACAGGGTCATTGCAGTGGATATCGTTGATTGGCAACACCATTGAGGAGCCTGAAATGAAGTTTGTTTAATTTCCAATTTTTTTGTTTCATTCTCATTGAGACCACCCCACTTATTCTCTACACACACACATACACACACACATATAATACTATTAGACTGACCTACAGAGAATTAAATATCAAGCTCAATGTATCACCCTCTACCCCTGAGATTGGACGGTATGCTTATCTTCTCAATGGAAAAACTTGAACAACAATTGTTTCTGGCAAGTTATAAGTAAAAGGCACCTACTGACAGGACAGGTTGGGAAGACGGATGGAGTAGTGCTGGCCATAAAGTCTGCGATTTGCCTGAGAGCCCAGATATTAGAGGAGTTGTTTCCCTTCTTCATCTGTTCCTGGATGAGACTCTCCAGCTCTTCCCTGAACGACTGAAACATAAAGAAATGTCATCACTTTCAGTGGCGTAACTATATATTACTGGGCCCCACAGCAAATTATTTTTCAGGCTCCCAAAATGTCTATAGGTTAACCTGTTTGACCAATATTTATTGAAATTGTATATGAATTAGGACCTCATGGGCCCCTATACCTTCAGGACCCCTTCAGTCACAGGGTCTGCTTCCTCTGTAGTTACCCCCCTGATCATTTTATAGAATTGTTCATTATTGTGCCTCTGTGTTAAAGTATATAATAGAGATCACAAAGTTTGCACCAGATCTAGTAACCCATAGAAACTCGCTCAGATATTTACTCAACAACTAGTCACCCAACAGATGACCAGTAGGGCTGATTGGTCTATATGTTACTAAACCATATAATAAATTTTATTATATTGTAGTGTTAGAGTCCAAAATGTAGCTTGCAGAAGGTATACAGAATACAACATAATAGGGAACCTGTCAATTATTAAACTATTAAAAATAGCCACATTAGATATATGATTGGCTTTTTGCACTTCTTTTGGAACTCATTCCAAATGGAATCAGAAATAAAATACCTCCTTCAAGATATCTCCCAGCTTTGGGCCTCCACATCAACAAGAGCTTCAACCATGCTGTGTCTGAATTGGAGTTATAAGTGATTCATAGTTCCAGATTGCTCTGGACCTCTTTAATAGATCCAAATATATTTTTTTGATATTAAATACATGTAGAACAGTAGTCAATGTAATGGACATTTATTGTCCCTGACTTGACTGAGAGGCTAGACATCAGGAGCAGGATATAGATGAATGGATGGAAAGAACCACTGAAAAACTTGGGATAAGGCTCCCAGTAAGGCTCAGTGTATATACTGTATACTTTAGTACAGCTGGATTTCATGTGCCTTTAAAATCTAAGAGAGTGGTGGCTTTATTTAAAAGGAAATCCTCCAGAGACCATTTTATGCCTTGAGCATCAAGAAGTCAAGGCCAATTATGGAGTGGAAACGGTGGATTTGTGCAGATCTCATTTCACTGCATTAATGCAATAAATTATGCATTACAATACAGCAATCATTTCATGAAAGCATAAGAGGAAACAATAATTCATGGACAAGGAAAAGAGGTGTCGGAGAAGAGCATGAATACTTTGAAACTTCAGCAAACTGAAAATACATTTGTTCCCTGGCAGAAGTAATAAGACATTGCACAAATATTAAGAAAGGAGTAAAAATGTGAGTTTTGCCTTTAATTTCTCCCCAATAGGAGATGAAAGCTGCAAGGGAGATGTTACTAAACAGTGAATGGTTTCCCTGTTTAAAGGATTTTTGCTGTCTGGACTTGGAATCTATAGTGTTGTGGAAGGAACAGGCAAACCAGAAAATCCATTCCAGTGGTCTAGTTTGCATATTGGAGCTCACTTGTCTCATAATTAATGAGAGTGTTAGGAAGGTCTCTCTGAGTAGTGCACATATCAGGAAGGTCACCTGTCTGTGTTAGGAACTCCAAGTGGCTGGGGGCGCTGTCTGCAATTGCAAGGAGCAGAGGGAGAAAAACTAGAAGGTGAGAAACCCAAACTGGGGAAATGTTTTGAATGGGTGCTGTTGAAATGCCAATGAACTGTGTTCCTGTGACTTTATGTTGGGAAGAATTTGCCAAAATAAACCTTTGTTTTTGCCTGAAGATGCTGTGTCCCTGTCCAGGGTCGGACTGGCATATTGCTCCTGCTGCGACCTTCCTTCCAAAAATACATTGTGCACACTTGCTTGCACACGTGCATGGTGGGGGGGGGGTCCAGAGCGGGGCCCCGGGCCCCCCAGTCTGACCCTATCCCTGTCTTTATGCTGCTGATCCTCTGCTTAATTACCTGTCTACCATAGCTTATTTCCCCAAAAAATTACATGTACAGGAAGCCAGCTTGTCACAATATGTATGTATATATATTTATATAGTATTTGCCCAGGGCACAAAAGACCGGGCTGGCATAAAATCAAACCCTTTATTGAACTGCCAGTAAAAATGACTAATTCACTCATTAAATACAGAATCTAATCCTCCCTGCTTTATGGGCAGAAGAACAGTTTGTAACAGCCTGAAGGGAACAATGAAATGGCAGGATGGAAACTCGAACACTGTCTAAGCAGAGAAGAACTCTACATCATCTTCTACATCAATCATTTACACTCAGAAAAAGACTCCACCACAATATGACTTATATTTACTTTTTTGTCCAGGTCTACAAACCTATAAAAACCTACAAGAAATGTTTCTTTATTCAAATTGCACTAAATGCTAACTGTTACTTGATTGCTATGGGATACTAGAACCTGGTCCCAGTATGCTTCTATTATTCCCTTCTCCCTTTGCAATAAGTTCACAAAATAAGCAGGACATTTCTTGTGAAGCTGAAGTTACAGTTGGCCAGACTCAATAACAACACATTATTTTATGGTTTATCATGTGCCAACTATAGTTTGATTATAGTTTGAGGAGAAAACATTTCTCTCCTAATACAGTTCCAGTTTTTCCCCTAGACTGCAATAGAGTTTTCAATGAGATGAGTTTTTTGAATATTTGCAGAGCAGTGGTTTCCAGACTTTTTCAACTCTAACACCTCTTGGAGGTGAAGCCTTTGGTCAGGTCACAACATGGTTACATATATAGCAAAACATTCGTGTATCAGGGTTGTATCTAGGGAACAAGTATGTTTTCACCCCAAATGACTTTCATGCTGGGCTTTCTGGTGAATCTAGTAGAGCAAATAGGCTTTCTCCTCACCTCTCTCTCACCCTAAGTAGAGTTCAGGCTTAAACTCCCCTCCCACTGTGCCAAGCCAACCCCTAGGGCGGAAGCCTCTACAGTTTGGGCAGCACTGCAATATAAGTATTTCTATTAGTGAGATTTTCTCTAATTATTTCTTATCTCCACTGTCTGTCACTCTGGTACTTTTCTATATGTCTTTTTCTTATTATTATTTGATGCAGTATTCCTTAGGGCCTTTGCACAAATCTAATGGGGGGATGTGTGACCATTAGGCTCCTTCTACCCCTGAAACTCGGCCCTGATGTAGATGCAAATGTCAGTGGACCTCTTCGGAGGTCACTGGTTATCCTTTCCCTTTGAAAGTCATGTGGCTGTAGAAGACTGGACAAACGGACCCCCTAGCCTTGCAACAAAGGGGGTCTGAAGAATCCCTTTTTACATTGTGCATTTTGGAATGACTAAGGAGATGGGGACTTGTTTTTCTTGATGCTAGTCCTATTGTTTTTTTCACTGGTGTGATCACGAAGCACTCGCTCGGTGCTTCAATAAAAACAAATTTCTGTTAGTGAGATAATCCTATCACGATCTCTTCCTTCAACAGCATTATTAGAAGGGAACTACAGTGGAATGAAAAAATACATTGACTGATGCTACATAATGAGAAAAAATCTACTACATTGCTCTATTTGTACTAATTAAATTATTCCTCATGTCACATTTTGGACCAGATTCAGTTAGATGAGAAAGACTTATCTCCTAATGCAATTCAATGAGATGCCAGATGCAATTCAATGAGAAAAACGTATCTCACTGTTTATCGCATGAAAACTATTGATGTCTAGAGGAAAAACTGGAACTGAATCAGGAGAAAAGTTTTTCCTCCTCTTATTGAATCTCGCCCCTAAAGTTATCATGTTATAAACCATATAATAAGTTTTGTCTGGCCCTTTATTAGAAATCTGTGATAGAATTAAGTTTTTTTTTGTAGAAAACACTCAACTGGACTGGTCAACTGGTTGCCAGCTCAAGATGAAAATTTAAGGCATTGCTGATTTAGTGTGTAGTGAAAAGCACCATGAGAATATGGGGTAGGCGTTTAATAATGTGATTGTGTCCAGTGATAAACATTTCTTCCAATCACTCCCCAGTTTAGCACTTACTGGACTTTGCATTATCATGGTCACTCTCTTCTTCTGCTCCATTATATTAAAGTCTTGCCTGACATCAGGCGCCATATTTCGGACACGCAGATATTCCGGGTCATCTTCAGTGTATCTGTCAAAATATTTCTGCTCCAGTGGAGAGGACACAGCCTCAGGGGTGGCCTCACTGCTCATCTTTGCGGGTCACTATGTTCTCCACCTTGTGTTGACTCCTGAAAGTCAAGAAACATATTCAGTACGTTATGGGGAATATCATTACCATCACAACACCACTAAGCGATAAATACTTATTCAAGAACAGCCTAAATATGGCAAATATCTATTTCTGGGAAGGTGCTTTTAGTACAATAGTGTTAAATGTGTTGTTAGCACAATATCATGAAACCCATCTGCTACCTATTTATTATACAGTACAGGTATGGGACGTGTTATCCAGAATACACAGGACAAGGGTTTTTGGAAAATTAATCTTTCCTTGAAACTTCATACCGTAAGTCTGCGAGAAAATCATATCAACATTAAATGAACCCAATAGGCTGATTTTGCTTCCAATAAGGATTAATTATATCTTAGTTGGGATTAAGTACAAGCTACTGTTTTATTATTAAAGAGTTTTTAAAGATGTGAATTATTTCATTATAACTGAGTCTATGGGATATGGTCTTTCCGTAATTCAGAGCTTTCTGCATAACTGGTTACCGGATAACGGATCCTATACCTGTATAACCAACAATGACATTGACGTGTTTCGATCCACCTGGGACTGTCATTAGGGTGTGAAACAGAAAGTGAGTTCACAGCTTAAATACCCCACGCACCACTTATTTGTTTTCACATGAACACATGAAAAACTTCCAACAAACATGTCTTAAGATCATACAGATAAAATATGCAACAGTGTAATAAAGCAATGTGTTTAAATGTATCATTTATAGGGATACATGTGGTACTGTCAAAATTGCATCAATTCAATAACTCAAAATATACAAATGATAACATTATATATATATAATTTGACTTCATTGACTTCAATGCGTTTCGCAAATTTTTCGGCAAAGCGAAACGGGACTCCGACTGCCTATTATATTATAGGGAAGCATGGACACCAGCAGTGTTCCATTGGCTACTGTACCTTGAGAAGAAGGGACCGTCAATTCCTATCCACAGCAGTAAATGAAGGGAGAATTTCACTGCATACAGTCAGGTTTCTTATAAAAACATTACACATTTTTAAATTAAAGTATATTGGAGATAGGTTTCTTTTTCATTGAAGAAAGTAAAAATGGGATTTTATTTTTTTGCCTTTACATGCCCTTTAACCACTATTTGGCTGAAGAAGCCAGTAAATCTAAGGTCTAAGGAACTTGTTTGTATTTTTAAATGGATGCTTCACCATTAAATTAACTTCAAGTATGATGTAGAAGTCATATTTGAAGGAGATTGCCAGCTGGTTTTCATATTTTATATTTTATACAATATAAAAAATGAAGACCAATTAAAAAGAAATATTAGTTTATGGATTGTGCTGTGTACTGTGTGCATTATGAGAGTGTTTCCTTCACATGGTGGGAAGATATGGTTATTAGTTTCATGCAGAGAGCTCTGTTTAGTGGGGGCCCATGGGACCTCAAGAGCAGAAGGCATAGGAGCACTGAGTGCATCTCCCTCTTCAAATATGTCAGCTCCCAAGTGGCCTATGTGCTTAAAAGTGTCTCCAAACCCTGACCCTCTCCCCCTGATGCTGATGTTAGTGAAAAAGAAGCTGCTGCTGTTTTCCATCTTTCTATTAATAAGCATGCATGCATATACACACATATGTGCACACAGGGAGGCACATTTATCAAGGGTCAAATTTCGAATTCATGTCAGTAAACTCCCATAAATTCGAAATTCGACGAATCAAAATGTATTACTAAGATCAAATTAATCTAACTCGGACTGATTTAAACGACCCAAAAATTTTCAAATCTAATTCGATCAAACTTGATTCGCGTTTTTTCAATTCGAATGTCAGAAATGTCCAAGATTATCCCTTGACATATCCCATTGATTTAAACAACAATTCGGCTGGTCTTAGGTGGCGAATAGTCGAATTCGAATTCTTAAAGGGCCAGAGTATGATAAATCTTGAAAATCTATTTTTTTTTTAAAAAAAAAACAAAAAACTCAGATCGAGTTTGGATAACGCCCTTGTCGAATTTGACAATTATAACCATAACAAAAAATTCAAAAATTCTAAATTTCTATTTGACCCTTTATAAATCTGCCCTTTATTGTATGTGTCCATCGTTTCCACTGTCGCACTATGCGTTACAATTGCTGCTGCTGATTGGAATCAAATAAAAAAACATGGTGGATCATGTCCCACTGGCAGCAAAGAATAAGTGCTGCCTGCCGTTGCTTTTGTTAAGAGCAGTGAAGGATCGACAAAAGATTAAATAAGATATGATGTAACAGGCATAAAGCTACTGTACACATTGGTTGTAGTTGAACTATACCATCATCTATATAGTATGTATTCATTTCTGACCCCAGTTTAACTATGCTGCAGATCATTTCTCCCCTCTGACTGGGTACTACACGCAATTTGTTTTGTGAATTGGAAAAGACTTGGCATTTAAACCACTGTGCATCTGGAGCCTTTTTTCCTGCAAGTAATAACGCTCTGTGTATCATCACTCGCTAAAGTAGCCTGGTGAATTATTTAGTTTCTGTGAAATGCCCCTTGTGATGCTCGTACCTGTAATTCTGCATCTGGATGAATTTGCAATCTGTGCATTTTCCTATATACAGCACCGGAGTCAACCAAGGCCAGTTTATGGGTAGAACGGAGAGGACGTTTTTCTGAGCCTCAGTCTCGGATTCAGCTCCATGCTCAGTAAATGATTTGGTAAAATTAAAATCTACATTATTACATTATAATACACAAAAGCCATGAATATCTTGTAAATGATATCCTTATAAACGGTGAGTTCTGATGTCATCAGTTATAAACGGTGAGTTCTGATGTCATTTCAGTCACATGACTCATTGAAATCTGTGTATTATAATAAATAAAGTACCCCCAGTTGTAAAATATGAGGATATTAGAAGTTACCTCGGAGTTCCATGACCTGTATAAAAACACTCGGCCTTCGGCCTCGTGTTTTTATATGGTCATGAAACTCCTCGGTAACTAATAATATCCTTATATTTTACAAGAGGGGGTACTTTATTCACTATATTACTACAATATTATTTCCCGTAACATTCTGTAGAAATAGTTTGATATAATGGAGGTTCATCCTGCGGCCCTTCAGCTTATTTATTCAAGCCTTGGCATGGTTAAAAACAGGGAGGGGGTGTGGCATAGGGGCATTCTCAGGCATTAAGTTCAGAGCTAAATTCTGTATTTTGCACTGGGCTTCAACTGACCAATGGCATTCATACAAGCAATAATGCAGCACTTATCACTCCAGAGCTTGTACCAATACCCAAAAGGCCCCAACCTCCCTGTATTATACTATTAGCCCTCTATTTCTCTGATTTAGTCTTTGTGAATCTAAGGAGTGACTTGGGGTACGCTGTAAGTATATAAGTATATAAGTATATAAGTATATCCAGGTATGGGTCCTGTTATCCAAAATGCTCGGGACCTGGGGTTTTCTGTATAATGGATCTTTCCATAATTTGGATTTTCATACCCGCATATTTATTCGATGCAAATTCATGCTCTAGATCCAATCCCTGTATGTGTAGCTCGGTGGACTTTGTACGTAAATCTGCATCTTTTTGCTTTTCATGCACCTGAGGCCGTCTGTTACTGCGTCTCATTACGCGAGCATCTCAGGCTATTGTGAGCATCTCAGCGTGTGTGTGGGTGTGCAGAGTAGTAGATAAGAGAACTCTACCACCAGTACCAGGGTATCCTTGTGCTGAACAAAAAAAGGCCCAAAATGACAGCAGCTTTAAATTCTGTTAATTTATTGCTCTATGACAACATGCCAAGGAAACCAGTGAAATGTTCTCTCTTGATAAATATGGATTATTTGCTTGACAGCAGCAGCGTCCTAGTTTTGCCTTGATAAATACTATCTCAGAACTGAACATCCATCTGCACTGTGTTACATGCCAGCCTAAATCCTCCTGCTTCACAGCCTTTATTGCTCATTATAGGGCCTCTGGTGTGTCTTACATATAATACAGGTCACCTACAGGCACCTAACAGGAACCACCGGGACATGCAAGCTGAATTAATAGACTGTACAGGCCTTGTAGGCCCAAACATGACTCTATGGGCTGCTTCCGTGTTCCATGAACTAATCTGCTGGCTACAATATATGTTCTGTCACCATAATAATTAACATAACATTTTCTGTATTTATTTAGATCTGCCTTTAACTTGCCATTCTTTATATCATATGAAAAAAGAAAGTACATTGACTCCATGGTACTGAAGCGGTTAAAGGCATTAAATCCCAGTTCTCTCTATTGCCCTCCTCCTCTTCTACAGAACTGCAGCATCCCTGGGGTTGCTAGGATACAGTGACAGGAGTGAGGATAGTCACGCAGCAAGCTAACTGCCACCCTCGCTCTATCTCTATAAAGTCATCTAGTCATAAACATGTACAAACATACGTGTTACAAGAACACAGGCAGCTGCTGCCAGCCAACCGTCCCCCAACAATTACTGGCAACCCAATGTCCCAGCTGTATCCAGAGGCTCAGCTGTTATAAACATGTCACAGAATCAGCACAGCATTCACTGTAGGTTCACATGATTAAGGGCAGCCATAAACCTTACAAAAATAGCACAAAAATGGGGAAAATGTTAGCAGTAAAAAACAATTAAGGGCCCCGTCCCCCAATGCTAGACTAGGGTTTGGGGTCCGTATAAATAGCTTCTAGGGTTGCCACCTATTAGTTCCGCAAAAAATGAATGAGGGTCTGGATTATGGTATCGAGCATGATGCACTGATTTATGGGGTGCTGTTAAGAGATTTGGGGGCATGTTTGTGACTTGTGCAGGAGGAGTTTTTTTTGGACAGATTATTGTTCGGGTTTCACAAAGCTGCAACCCGAACAGGCAGTTGAGACCCCAACAACCTTAACATCATAAAATAGAATTTGAAATTATTTATTAAGGTGACAAGTCCCCTTTAAAGGGGACCTTTCATCCGAAGAAATAATTCCAAATTTTATTTTTTGGTGTTAGTCAAGCAAAATAAACTTTACTCACAATTCTTGGAATTCACAATCATGTGAAACAGGCAGCAGCCATTTTCTCAAAAGTTTTATTAAGGCAAGCTTTGCCGCAAGACAAAATCTTATTTATGCACCGGAATGGGGCACCTTATGCCCATGCACTGGCTACACAATTAGATGGTGAGGAGGGAGAGGGAATGTGGGGAGAGCAATGACATCAATAGCAAGTGCAGAATGGAAAGTGAAAGTAATTACCTGCCCCATCTCTATGGCATAGAGGAGGGGTAGACAATATATGATTGACAACTGAGACGTTTAAATGAGTTTATAACAGTTATGGGTGTCTTAATAAACAAAATAATTTGTAATTCATGTTTAACATGAAAATGACTTATTATGCAGCTTTTTTTTTATGAGTGACAGGTCCCCTTTAATGGGACTGCATTAGGCAAATCCATAATGGAAAAGGAACTTGGAGTCCTTGTATATAAACTTGGCTGTAGCAAGCAATGCCAGGCAACAAGGTAAAACAAGGTAATGAGCTGTATTAAAAGGGGCATAGATTCATGGGAAGAGGGGGTTAACCTTCCACTGTACAGAGCCCTGGTAGGGCCCCATCTAGAATATGGATTATGGATAGAATATTTGGTCTCCAGCACTCAAACGGGTCACTAATGAATTAGAGAGGGCCCAGAGAAGGTAAAGCTGGTAAAATGTATGGAAAATTTCAGCTATGAGGAAAGATTTGGCAAGTTGGGTTGTTCTCGCTGAAGAAGAGGCCCTTAATATATAAAGGGATTGTACAATAACCTCTCCAATACTTTATTTAACAGTAGGTCTTTCCAGCTGACACAAGGTCACCCATAACGATTAGGAAAAAAAGAGGTTCCGCCTCAATATTCGGAAGGGGTTTTTTACAGTGAGAGCTGTGAAGATGTGGAATTCTCTCCCTGAATCAGTTGTACAGGCTGATACATTAGATAGCTTTAAGAAGGGGTTGGATGGCTTTTTAGCAAGTGAGGGAATACAGGGTTATGTGAGATAGCTCAGAGTACAAGTTGATCCAGGGACTGGTCAGATTTTGGAGTCAGGAAGGAATTTTTCCCTCTATGAGGCAAATGGGAGAGGCTTTAAATGGGGTTTTTGCCTTCCTCTTGATTAACTAGCAGTTAGGTAGTTTATATGTAGACTTAAAAGGTTGAACTTGATGGACATTTGTGTCTTTTCAACAATGTTAATTTGTATAAGCACCATAGAAAAAGCACTTGTACAAAAAAAATTCCCCTAATTATCAGATATCATTTCATACATGGACTCTGGGAAATAAACATGAAACATGAAAAATTGCACCAGTTTTAGCATTTTGCACCGTATCCACTTATACTGTAAATAGTGCCTGATAACTCTTTAGTCTGCTGCTACGCTCCCCCAGCCTGAGCATGCAAACTGGTGTGATGGTGCTGAAGTTAAATGTTCCCAAAGCAATTTCATTATCTTACGGCTCCTCAAAACCTGTAAGAAGATGATCCAATTTGCACAAATATACTGAAACTGTTAATTATTCAGAACACGATTATGTCCGTATCCTGTTTATAGTCCCTGTTAATAAATGAGTGCAGCTCTGTGGCAGGAATCACCTTTCCCCCCTTTTTTGACGACACTCACCAAAAACCTCTCTAAATTGACCAAGAGACGTGTTTGTCAAAGTTTGTCAAAATCTGATAAAATTATGTATATATCAGGGATGGGCGAATTTTTCGCCTTGTTTCGCTGCGAAAACGACGACCGTAGACTAAAAAAAATGGGCGTCGGCGAATTTTTGTCGAAACGGGTCAAATTCGCCCATCCCTAATATTCACAGATATTTTATTTTTTCACAACTCCTTTTGCATAGAGAAAAAGAACCACTGTTCATAACAAAGGGACAGCCAGCAGTCTCAGCGTGGGGAGGAGCCACAAAATGTGACTACCCTTTATATTTAATATTAGATCCTGGGGTTTTCTTTTCACTTGTGCAAAATATAGGGGCCGTGAGCTGTTGTGAACTAAAACTCCCAGTAACCCTAGTTGCTTGCAAATTAGAATAAATTCTTTAATACAGTATGTTTGCCCTCCATGGGGTAATCAGACCTATTAACTTACCCACTCTAGGAAGTGCAGCAAACAATGTGAGGCTGAATAGGAATAATATATATTCATGAATGAAAATTCCCAGCATTCCCCAGTGGCCTGATGGCTGAATTACATACATGAGGCATGTAGTCCTCTAGCGGTTGTATTACATCTCCCATAATCCCCCAGGCAGCAGTCAGGAGCTGGGAGTTGTATTTTAAGGAAAACTGGAGCCAAGCCTTACATACAATATATACATACAGAAATAATCTAATGACTGTTACACAAAATATTATTTATTTTGTACTTTGATATATGGGGCCCCTCAGATTCTGATGCCCCAGACAACTCCTCTCTTTCCTGCCAAATAACTGTCCCCACAACACACAGTTACTCACTGAGCATCTCCCAGCAGCATCAGGCAAGAGGCAATCGTCTCAGACTTCAGGGACCTTCCACTCCTGGCAACGGGCTTTGGGCTCCAGTGACTGTCCCATGTGGGCCACCGTGTACTGTCCCTGCAGTCTGAAAATGTGACAGCATCTCCCACATGCAGATCTGTCTCATGATCTAGTCAGAGAGGGGACAGATGGCTGCTTCCAGGAGATAAACTCACTGCCTACTCCACCCACTGCTCTACCTAAAAAAATAAACTTCATAGCTATTAAATAAAAGCTCAAAGAGGGAGGGAAAAGTGACACATGTTACCAAAATGAAAAGGCAAAAAACAAGTTCCCATGGGCCTCCAGTCTCCAGTCCAGAGAAGTAAATGTCCCTAGCATAAGTACCAATGACCAAGTTGGAAATGAGACATTTTTAATAAATAATAGAATAGCATAATACAGAAAAGCCTATAATTGGATTTTTACAGCCAGCTGTAGGTTGAACAATGAAAGGCAATGTGTGATCGGTTGCCATGTGGTTACTACCCAGTTTTAAATCTGCCCACTGTTTATAAACATAACATAGATGCTAAACTATACCAGTACCGTTACCCAGAGATATCCATCAGCGATTAGTTTTGATTAGGGATGCCATCTTTTCTGGGGGAAAATAAAGCTAGAGTGACATGTCAGCAGATAAAGCTAGAAAGTGTGGACAAGCATTGAAGCATTAAAGGCTGATCAATGCAAGGATGCCAGATGCCAAGCTTCTCTTTGAGCAGATCTAGGTTCATACAAGGTTAGCTTTTATTAAACTTGAATTCCTGAAATGTAATGTAGTCAGACGCACAGCATTCGGTCATTTACTAACAGGGATATAGGTCAAGTGATGAGAGCTGAATTCCATCCTTCCCAAGTATCTTGTGCTGTCTCTTTAAGATGGCGTTCCCTTTTTATCAGGTGACACAAATAAAGCAACTAAAAAAATAAAGCAACACCACAAGGACCCAGGCTGTCGGTTAGAGATCAATGCTCTTAAAGGCGAACTATCACGAAAATTTAAATTTTATATAAGCTTCATCATATTAAAATAAGAAGTTTATTATATTAATATATAATAAAAATTCTGTACCTTTTTCTGAAATAATAAGTTTATCTTCACTATCCCTCAGCTCTGTTTCTCTTAATTCTATCTTCATGCAGCAGTTGGGTGTCAGATATTCATTGACAGTTAGATCCAATATATCTTATAGGGGGACTCCCTTTCCTAGCAGATGTATTAGAGCTCACTCTATTAAAAATCGCCAGACATCATGTGTCTTTACATGCAAAATTTGGGCAAAAGGCAGTTATTTTGTTAGATTTTGTTTGTACTGGAATCAGTTATTTAATTCATCTGCTAGGAAGGATCCCCCCCTATAAAATATATCTGATCTTAATGTCAATAAATATCAGACACCCAACTGCCGCATGAAGACAGAATAAAGAGATAAACAGATGCTGAGAGAGGAATAATGAACATAAACTTGATTATTTCAGAAATGATGCAGAATATTTAATTGATTGTATTTAGAAGGTTTCTTGTCTCAGTATGAGGAAGCTCATTTTAAATTTTCATTTTCAAGATAGTTCCCCTTTACATTCAAGACATTGACACATGTTTTGTCACCTGCATAATTTCCAACTTCAGCATTTGGCAAAACACTAGAAATTTCCAGATGCATTGATCTAAATAGAAATCCTGTTGGTTCATTTTTTGGTCATTAAATTATCAGCCAGAGACATGGTTGCCAATAAAGGAACAACTGCAAGTGTTTGGTTTGCCCTAGTGTCCATCAAGCTGGAAATTACCCAGAGCACCAAAACACCAGTTGTGTTAATCAGCTTGCTGCAACGTTGTGTCAGGAGTCAGAACCAGGAATAAAGCCACACAGATACAGCTTTCGATCGCAATCACTTTTATATGTAACTTTACATCTATTAAAACATGTGAATGAATGTATAGTAGAAAATTGCTTAATTTTCTTAAATTATGCAGGGGTTCCTGCCTCAGTTTCTTAAACTATAATCATGCTAGTGTTCTGATTTCTACGTTTCAACATGCTGAATATCTGAACTCAGTTCTAATGAGCCCTGAAGCATGTCCATTTGGCAGGTGCTTGCTTTCAAAGGCACAGCTATTAAATACACAGGCGCCAATGGATGGTTAGTAATAAGCTGTGCTGTATTTTATATGGCTGCACAGAAGGGAAGGCAGTCTGCTGCACAAACTAAAATGGATTTTTCATCAGCCATTCAGTGCACTTTATAGTAGGCTGCCAATAGCATCCTTTAGCTGGCCCAGGTCCATAAAATGCATGGTGTAAAGGTAATGTTTTAAGTGCGTTCAGTCATATAATTGTATTTATTTATCCCGATTAAAGCCATCTGTACAACATACTCATAGATAAAGGGATGGAATGGCGACCCTATGTTGCATTATACTCATAAAATCTTGTATCTGTCTACAGAAGCCTCAACCTCCTGGGAATAGAACCCAAAGGGGTCTATGTGTAGATTGCAATTATGGGCACAATCCACTGTGTTGTACTTTGCGTTGTACCTTGCACCCTGCTCTGTGCACTCAATGAACTGCCCGATGTTTCTGCATTCCAAAAGAGAGCCCATAGACCTCTCCTGAGATGTTCAAATGAAAACAGTGTTGGCTGATGACTGTCAAAAGCAATGAAGTCCTGGCTAGGATTCAATATAGGTCAGCCCCCCTCCCAGTTACTAGTGATTGTCTATGGCATCTTACAGCAGCCCCCCTGGAATTTCCGGAAGCTACAGTCTGGGCCGTATAACAATGCATTTAACCTGAAGAGTTTGTAAAATACATGGCATAACTGTTTATTATATTTTTTATTTACCTTTGCTACCTATTGTTTGTTCATGCTAATGAGTTTTTATGTGCAGGATGCAGCCTTTCAGAGGCCCTTTCCTTCAAGACATTAACTCCATCTGCATTGTTTACTCATTAATATTCCCTTTTCTCTTCCTAATACAAACCGCCTTTGCAGTCCCCAGTACACAAGCTAATTAGAGAATACTGATATATCACTTATTTCTCTGCAGTTCCAAGCATATCTAGGTAAGTAACCCATTTTCACCCTAAAGATCACCCTAATTGACCTTCAATCTAGGCTTTCAGGTGTATCTAGGAGAGCAAATAGATATTCTTTTAAAATCCCACCCAAACTGGCATATTTTGGTGATAAACATTTCAAAATTATGTTGGGGCATGACCACTTCCACAAGTGTGATAAATTCATTATAAATAACACCAATAAATTCAGATACTGCCTATGCTCAGCTGTCACTTTGTTTCCATAATTCTTTAAAGCAATGGTTTTAGATGGGATGTTTTCAGGGCTCTAAACAGAAGGCAGGATCCATTTTACCTTCTCAATAAGAGCAGCCAACAAACAAACTGTTTCCACTTACCACTAGACTGAAAGTGATCATATTACTATGGAGGCTCAGGATAAAAACATGTGGTAGAGAAGCCAAACTGAGCCAAAAATACCTTTAGAGGAATGTTATCTAACGTTCATGTTTTAAAGGATGGATAAGTATAATAGTACTCAAATTCCATTGCCTTATGAAGATTAAACATTTGTGATCCACTTGATGAGTTTAGAGTTCAGCTAAATGTGTAAAGAAATCTGCTTTTAGTTGCATATGTAAATTCTTGTCATACAGTATATATGACTCTGGGAACACCCAGTCCACAAGTCCAGTTAGGGTTTGATTTGGGAAAAAGTCTATTTGCTTTCCTACATATTCCTGGAAGTTTAGCATGAGGATCACAGAGAGTGGGGCTTGGGAACGAGCACACATTTGCTGTTCTATATATTATTATAACTATGGCTGATACTGCAAAGTTTTCATATAAAGTATATCAAACATTGCTATGAGTTCTTCAAAGAGATGACCTTCAAGGTGGGCTTGACCCAAAAAAAATCCATCAAACGCTGGGATAGAATGAGAATGGCTTTGGAGAGCTGTCCAGAGTGCTGAAACACAGTAAAAAGAATACACCTCTCACTGTCAGATCTGTTTCATTTGGACACAAATACTTTTGTGCTGCTTTGCTCAGATAAAGATACAGGGGACGGTAACTTGTACTGTAACAATCTTTGAAGCTTTGGGCCATAAAGCTTCTTTCCCAATAGGCAGAAGGGACACTTTAACTGCAGAAGAAACTTAAAAGACATTGGAAAGTTGTATTTAAGGTATTAGTGAATATGAGGGGTCCCTGTGACTCTTAGCTATTCTTCCTTTGTGCCGTTTATTGTCATGACCTTATTTTTAAACAAAATGAATTGTCTTACATTAAAGGGGCTCTTTATAACTTTTAGTATGCTGCAGAGAATGCTATTCTGAAACAATTTGCAATTGGTCTTCATTTTTTATTTGCCATCTTTGAATTGTTTAGTTTTTTGTGCAGCAGCTCTCCAGTTTGGAAATTCGGCAGCTCTGTTGCTGCTCAGGTCCAATTTAACCTAGCAGCCAGGCAGAGTTTTTGAAAGAAAGACATAAATATGGATAGATGAGGGTCAAAATAGAATGGAAAGAAAAAAAAGTAACAATAACAATAAAACTGTAGCCTCACAGAGGAACTTGTTTTTTTGGCTGCAACAGAACTCCATTTGAAAGCTGAAGAGTGTCAGAAGGAAATCCAAATATTCCAAAAACAATAAAAAATAAAACTGGGGCCATTCTATAACATACTAAAAGTTAACCTGATGGTGAGCCACCCCTTTAATTCGATTGTGAATAATGACAGTTGCCATAGCAGTAGTGGTGGACAATTCCACAGTTATGCCATAAGTTAGGGGGTTCCAATTATCATGTTTGGGAAATGAAAAGAAACAATTCCATGTGTTTTGCCAGTGCTGATAGTTTAGAACAGGTTGTCTGATTGGAGGCCCATTGGGCTTCATAGACTGCTTTCTATTACATCTATGATATGACTTCTAATGACTTCTTTCAGATTATGAAAGTTTTTGGTTTTACATTGGATTTTTTTTTCTTTAAAAGCCAAGGTACTCAGGCCAAGAACAGATGACCTCTGCTCGGAAATGTGGAGTGTCTCAGAGTGGAGTCTGCTGTATTTGCCATAGTGTTTCTTATGGTTTGCAAAGGGACGTAATGAATGCTGATTTTGGCCATAATTGACTACCACCATTCTCTTTTTGAGCACCACAACCCCAAGTGCCGTAGATCTAAGCCATAGGGGCTATTTCTATGCCCTGTTTTCAGTGGACACAGGATTAGACCGGGTTAGGGCAGTCAGAGTACTGGGCAAAATTTTGGTGGGCACCAGTGTATGGTCTGAGGAACAGGGGTTGTGTTTCCTTCGTGTGCATATGTCAGTGCAGCAGGGTCAGACTGGGTCGTGGGAGACCAGGAAAAAACCTGGCAGGCCCTGCCAACCCAGGCCAAATCCCAGCTCCTCACACGGTCACATATAACTTTGAAAGGCTGTGCAGCAACATCAACTGATGTGATGCTGGGGGATGGGCATGGGCAGGGCCCAAACTAGGGGTAGGCAGAGTAGGCACGTGCCTAGGGCGCAAAGTTGGAGGGGCGCCAGGCACGTACCTGCTCTGTCGCCTACCCCATGTCCGGTTCTCTCATTTCCCGTCTTCTTGCACGCGATTGATGCTTCTGCGCATGTGCGCACGCCGACTTCCGCTTCTGCGCATGCGCACTGGCGCTAAAACGCGCATGCGCGCCGGCGTCAACTTGCGCATGCGCACATTCAGCCGGCGCAGCGTCGGCCCAGGTTGCCTAGGGCGCCTGCCCAGTGTGGCCCGGCTCTGGGCATGGGTTGGTATAGGATGGGTTGGTATAGGATGGCCTGCCAACTTAGCAACTGGGGTGGGAGCCCTGGCGGGCCCTGGACACCCCAGTCCGACACTGCAGCGCAGCCAGAGGTACCCTGCATGGGGGAGTAGACTATTAAGTCCCTGTAAACTATTTTAGAAATAGCAGCCACTAACCCCTCTGGGTGACATATGCATTGGAATTTGCATAATAATATTACTGCCTTACATACAAATTATCCAAAAATAGTATAGTGGAGTTCATTCTAAAATGTGGTGATTCACAGGATGTAATAAAGGGGTGAACCTTTATCAATATTAATCATTTTATTAATTAATATTATTAAAAATATTAATACAAATATACAGTATCAATGATACAACCTTTTGATATACTGCTTGTGAGCAATAACTTACACACACAAGTAAAAACATTTACTTAGCTTCGTATGATAGTAATTTACAAGAATAGCCAGTTCAGCATTAATTCAACACAATCGGGGAGCCCCACAACCTTTGGTTCATCACCCTCAGGTTCCTGATAATCAAGCGATGATCCAAATCCTGGCACCCACTCATGGGTCCAAGGTGAAGCTCCTGATGTAAAGTGAAGCTCCCTTTTATAGAAACCCCTCAACCCAACTGCTTACTTGTGCATTAATGTGTTATGCAAACTGTTGTCATAAACACAAATTTCTAACTAGTCAAAGTATTAGCTTTGTACCAGGCCTTATTTGTTACTCAGATAAGTTGTCTGGATAGCTTATTGTTAGCGATAGGTGAATTGTTCCGGCAGGTGCGAATACGCTGTGAATTTCTGCGTCTTGCTGCCGGTGAATTAATTGGCCGCGACAATTTGCCGACACTGGTGACAATTAAAGCACGCCCATCGACTTTAATGCGTGTCGGAATTGTCGCCAGCGTAAAAATTGTTGCCGGTGTAGATTTTTGATGCCCGGAAATTGATGTCAGCGTTTCGCAATTTGGCGGGAAATTCGCCCATCGCTACTTATTGTCTGCTGTCTGTTTGTTAAGTCCAAGGATATTTGCTGGGTAACAATACCCGTGTTTGCTGTTTACCCAGCAATATACATAGAACAAAGACATTGCACCTTGACCATTGGTTAATAGCCGCCCCAAAATCTGCTGCTTTTACCTAAACCAAGGATTTGATTCATATATCAAAGCAGATGTATATATTGTAAATCATTATCAAACCAATTATTTAAAAACCGCTACGCGACACAGGAAAATTATGTTCATTTATTCATTAGAATATTTGCATTCAGAGAGAAATGTATATCAGTGTACATTCATTAATGTAGCTTGAATGGTCTAATTCAATAGTAAATCTGTAGGAGGCAGAAAGAGGATATCGGCATATACACCTTCTAATAGCATTGCTAGTTGGACAGGGGATGCCCAAAAAGGAAATACACATTTAGGAAGAAATGTTCCAGGCTGCAATAGCACTGAAAAGGTTACCAATCAATGAGACCATAGCTACAACAAGGAGCAGAATGCTGGGGAGATGCAGCAGGTTTGTGTTCATGTGGCTGCGTAGGAGGATAACAGAGGAGCGAACTTAAAATAGCCAAGTGAGTCAGACTGACTGCTGATATCTTAAGAAGTGTCCCTTTTCCTTATTCTGCCAGGAGTACCTGGAATCATCAGACAAAGTATATGGTCTTTGTCTTTATGATTAAGGTCAATTTAGTAGTCATACAGGCCATGAGCAATAACCACCTATGAAACAGAGCACACAAGCATCATCTCAATGCTCATTCAAGACTCAAGAGCCGACGGTATCTGCTCTTAAATCCTCAACTATGTACTGAATCAACTACAGGAACCGCTACAGCTCCATACAGCTACTAGCTCAGCTGTTAATAGAGCAATTCACAATGGGGAGTTCCCAAATGTATTTAGTGTTGTACATCAAACACATGACATTTCAACCGGGAGGACTTTATCAAGAGCAAATAACAAACCTCCCATCAATAGTAGCATAGTATTTGGAAAAGGCAGGTTACAATTAAACATGCACATCATTTCCTTTGAAATATGTGAATGGGGCTGTGCCGTAACAAGGGCAGCAGCTTTCTGGGGAAGATTCCAAGGATGCATATGTTCCCTAGGGTTGCCACAAAAATGAGTACTGTAACCCACTGAATATGACATCTGCCCTTATGTGTTTAGCTGCAGACACAAAGGCAGATAATGGCAACCTTTATGGCCAATTTGCCTACCAGTGTGAGTAGCTAAAGTAGCTAGTAATCTTCCGTTCAGCTGTTGCAGATGAAGAGACACATCTGTATGTCTGTATACAAGAATCTTTCTTGCCAAATGCAATGCATTTGGAGTTATTACAGCGACACAGTGAAAAAAAGGGTCTAGGACCAAGGCCAGACTTGAGTATTGCATTAAAGTCTTTGTATTTGCCCTGCAATACTCCACACTAGTCCTGACTGACATCATACTCTGTAGAATAGACAATAACTGGGGGCGTGGCTATGTGAGGGAACGGAGCAGACGTGTCTGGCTGGAGCTCCGCACTTAACCCATCCTGAAGTATACCCAACGCCGATTTTTTACTGAGAAAGTGAGTGGGCACTGCACCGGATACTCTACTTATCTCGTCCATATGAGCGGTAGGCGCTCGAGGCGATCCCAAAGGGCACCGCGACTCTCTAAAAAACAACTACGCAACAGCGGGCCGGACGCCATCTTGGGTATGACGGAGACACCTCCGGGAGCGGCGTCTCCACCGTCAGCGGCTGGGGCTTCAGATGCCGACTCAGTACAGCTCAAAGAACTCTCGCCGGAGTCCACTATGCTGCTCAACGCTATCCGGGAATCCCAGACGGCCCTCTCCTCCAAAATGGACGACCTTCGCATGAAGATCCAGGCTGAGGTCTCCATATTTCGGGCGGATCTCGAGAAGGTGAGAGAGAGGGTGTCGGAAGCTGAGCGCCGCGTGGGGGATGCGGAGGATACTCTTGCAAGACAACAGCCACTGGTGGCGGAGTTGCAGCGACAAGTAAAGTTGCTACACCAAAGGGCGGAAGACGCTGAAAACCGCTCGCGGAGAAACAATGTACGCATTATGGGTTTGCCGGAGGGAGCTGAGGGGCATTCTCCTACTGATTTTATTGAAGCTCTGCTTAAAGATGTGTTGGCGCCTGTTGCTTTGTCCGCTGCGTATACCGTGGAAAGAGCCCACAGGATCCCCACGCGGCGCATACCAGGTGAGACGCCGCGGCCCTTTATCCTACGTCTCCTGAATTACAGAGATAGAGACGCCATTCTGTCTGCAGCTCGGCAAAAAGGCGAAGTTCGTTTTCTCAACGCTACGCTGCAATTCTATCCTGATTTTACTGCGGAGATTCAAAGGCAACGCCGCACTTTCCAGGATGTTAAACGGAGACTACGTGAGAAAGAAATTAAGTACAGCATGCTTTACCCCAGCAGATTGCGGATTATTGATGGTGCAGTTACCCGCTACTTTACAGATCCGACTGAAGTCAGCCAATGGATCGACAATCACCATCGTTAAGGCCGGATGGCCTCCTTGTCTAGTGCACTTTACGCAGTAAGGCTGTTTGCAGGACTGTGACAACATACGGGGTAAGACACATTGGAGCCCCAGCCACCATGAGGAAGTTTTGGTTACACCTTAGATAGTTACGGTGTGCCTCCTTAGTTAGTTAGACAGGTTTTGGGATTAGGGCCTCCGTCTTTGGTTCGGTAGGTCAGGGCGGGGGGGGAGTTAGTGGGAATTTGCAGTTAGGTCTGCCTTACGGGCTGATTTATAGGCCTATGCTTGATTTGCCTAGGGGGATTCCCCTGTATGATGTGATGTCATGTTTAACAATGCTTCCTCTTGTATATTTTTTGTTTGGTTTACTTTTTCTATGCTTTTTCTGTCTCTCCTCTCTTTCTCCTTCTCTTTCTTCCTCTCGTCTCTTTTCTGTCTTGGAGTGTTGGAGGGGATCTAGATGGGTTGGCAGTCGGACGGTTCCTATTTGCACTGTACACTTATGGCATCTCTGAAACTACTCACTTGGAATGTACGGGGTTTGGGTACGAAAGAAAAAAGAGCATTAGTGTTCCAGTTTGTGAAAAGGCATAAACCAGATGTTCTTGTGCTCCAGGAAACCCACCTCTCGGGGCAAAAAATTTTAGCACTTAAGCGGGCATGGGTAGGGAGAGCCTTTCATGCCACTTACTCCACCTATTCTCGGGAAGTGGCGATCCTGGTGCACAGGAATATTGATTGCCAAGTAGAGAAGGTCAAACAGGATCACCATGGGAGATACATATTTGTCCAGGCCCGATTTAATGGGGTTAGTCTTCTACTGGCCTCTATCTATGCCCCCCCTGCTGTTGAACCCACTTCCTACCCCATCTTGTAACGCTTCTGGCAGACATGGTCCCGTCTCCTATTGTATTGTTGGGGGATTACAATGCGGTTTTGAACCCAGCGATTGATACGACTTCTGGCTCGCACTACAGCAAGCTGCCTTTAAAGAGCTGGGCGGATAGCAGTGCCTTTACTGAGGCGTGGAGGTGGAAACACCCGAATTCGAGGGAATTCTCCTGTTACTCGGCCACACATAAGTCGCATTCCCGTATAGATCTGGCCTTTGTATCTCCAGATATATTAGCAAAATTGTCCTCAGTGGAATACTTGCCCAGGGGCATATCGGATCATTCCCCCTTGACGCTCACATTGGTCTTACGGGCCGAACCTATTGATAAGATTTGGAGGCTCCCCTCCCACTGGATTGATACCACTGCCACTGAACCCGTAGTTCAACCCGCTTTAGTGCAATATTGGCAGCTTAACCCGGGCACTGCCGATACGTTTGTGGTCTGGGAGGCGTTTAAAGCAACAGCAAGGGGGGGTGTACGTGTCGGGCATCAGCCAGGCAAAAAGGAAACTGGGTAACACGATTGGCTCTTTGGAGTCAGACACTGCTGCCAAAGAACAGGTATATTTAGCTGATCCCTCTGATGCGAATAGGAATGATTGGTTGCAGTCCTCTCGCTTACTTGCACTGGCCAATGTCGAACAGGCACGGGCGTACATTCAGAAGCAATCGCATAGGCTTTTTGAAATGGGGGACAAAGCTGGTAAGCTTTTGGCCATGCTGGTGCGAGACGAGTGTAGTACGGCTTCCATTCCATGTATTGAAAATGATGCTGGTGAGTTGATAACCCAACCTCGATGCATTGTGGATGTATTTCGGCAGTTTTATCAAGAACTTTATTCCTCAAAGGTGACATGTTCTGACGTACAGTTGCTTGACTATCTGGGGGCCGTCCCACTGCCATACCTTTCTGATGCTACACAGGAACGGTTAGATGCGCTCATAAAGCAGTCGGAAGTAGAGCAGGTAATTAAATCGCTACCTACAGGCAAGGCCCCTGGCCCTGACGGCCTCCCGGGTGAGTTTTACAAACACCATCTCTCTTTGGTGGTGGGGCCACTTACGGAGATATTTAACGATGTTGCTCTGAGGGGTGCAGTGCCTGAGTCCATGTCCCGTGCATATATTTCCATTATCCCTAAAAAAGGCAAAGATCCGCGGAAATGTGCTTCTTATAGGCCTATATCGCTTATTAACTGCGACGCCAAGATTTTAGCTAAAGTGTTGGCGAACAGGCTTAAGCCATTTATGCAAGATTTAGTCCACTCGGATCAAACTGGCTTCATTCCCTCTAGGGCGACTGATATCAACATTCGGAGGCTTCTCACTCATCTACAGGTAAGGCACGACAATGCTGGCTCCCGAACCATTGTGGCATTAGATGCGGAGAAAGCCTTCGATTCAGTCGAATGGGCCTTTTTGTGGCAAACTTTGAAGCGATATGGTTTTGGCCCTAGATATGTGGGGTGGATTCAGGCACTGTACCACTCACCGGTGGCTCAGATTAGGGCAAATTCTATGCTCTCGGTCAGTTTCAATTTGGGGAGGGGTACCAGGCAGGGCTGCCCCCTCTCTCCTTTTTATTTTGTTTGGCGATTGAGCCGCTTGCAGAACTAATTCGCATTCTGATGGGATTACGGGATTGAGAATTGGTACTCTGACCGAAAAGATATCGTTGTACGCTGACGATATGTTGATATACCTTGAGAACCCTGGCCCGGCCCTTGATGTCCTACTGGGGATTATAACTGAGAATGGGAAATACTCTGGGCTTCATGTAAACTGGCATAAATCCACATTGTTTGCCTTGGATCAGGCGGCCAAAAGACAGTTATCTCCGGATTCTCCGCTGCAATGGGTTGACACCTTTTTGTACCTGGGAATTTGGATTACTCAAGAGATAACCCGCTATAAGGCGGTCAATGTTGATCCTATTACTGCAGATATGGTTGCCAAATTTGCCCAATGGGAATTTTTGCCATTGTCACTATACGGTAGGATCAACTTATTGAAAATGAAGTATGTTCCTAAATTTCTCTATATGTTTAGAAATTCTCCTATATGGCTTACCAAATCCTTTTTTCAACAAGTGAACTCAGTTATATCCTCCTTTATTTGGGCCAAACGGGTTCCCAGAATAAGTATGGCAACATTGCACAGGTCCACTCAGGCCGGGGGTCTTGCCGTCCCAAATTTGTACTTATACTACTTGGCTGCTTTATTGGTAACGGTGCGATGGTGGTTTGAATCTGATTGCACTAATGCATCCTGTACTTTAGAAGCAGGGATACTGGGCTCGAGGGAAGCCTTGAGGCTTTTGCCTTATAGAGGGCAGGAGGCACACCCACAAGCTACCCACTCTATGAAAACAACAGTCAGAGCCTGGCAGCTGGCTCAAAAATTGGTGACTCCCACAGGTTTGACCTACTACTCTCCCCATGCTCCGCTGTGGTGTAATAAGCTGCTCCCACATTTTCTCACTAACCTGGATTACAAATTTTGGGCAGGCAATGGACTCAGATATGTGAAAGATTTGTATAGTGAGGGAGAGCTAAAAAGCTTTCTGGAACTTCAGGCCTCCTGTCCAACACGGCATGTTACACAGTTTCGATATGGTCAACTTCGCCATGCTGCTCAGGCGCAATTCCCGGATCCGCAGTCTACTATTGTAGCCACCTCTTTGGAAAACACTCTGCAACTTCAGGCAGTCGTCAAACCTCTTTCAGCCATCTATCATATCCTGTTGGCACCTGAGGAAAAACGCCCGCTTAAATGTTTCCAGAAATGGATCAGGGACATTGAGAATTTGGACGAGGAGTCCTGGGAGCTGATTATGCGCCACATGTTAGCCACCACAATTTCGGCTAGAGACAAGTTGATACAACTGAAGTTTATGCACCGTTCTTACCTCACGCCGGTGCGACTTCATCATATGGATCCTACCAGGGATCAGAACTGCACCAGAGGCTGTGGGCACCCGGGGACTTGGTTCCATGTGGTGTGGACGTGCCCCAAACTGACTCGCTACTGGACTGATGTTTTCTCCTTTACTTCTAAAATTCTGGTTTTCCCTATATTGCCTCAGCCCAGCCTAGCGCTGCTAGGATGCATGGATGGAGATGTGGGGTCAATTGGTTGTCGGACTTTGCTCCAGCTGCTGATGTTCTATGCTAGGAAAATGATTGTTCTTCGGTGGAATAAGTGTGAAGCACCCAAACTCGAGGACTGGAAGGACCTTGTCAATAAAGCCCTCCCTTACTATAAAGCAGTATATATGTCTAGAGGATGCACGGACAAATTTATAGCTGTCTGGATGCTATGGGTATTGAATTCTGACACTAATAGCCCTCATGTGTTCTGAAAGGATGATCTGTGCTAGCTCCATCTGATTTTAGTCGTGTCTACTGTCCACCCCCTCCACACTCCACACCCTCTTTAACTCTCTTTCTCTCTTTCTTTCTTCTCCCCTCTTTCTTATTTCCTCTGTTGGTTTTTTTTTTTTTTTTACTGACTCTGTATACTTTTTGTTTCCTTTATGGGACACTGTCTGTCTTGTTTTTTGTGTGTGAGAAAACCAATAAAAACACTTTAAAAAAAAAAAAAGAATAGACAATAACTAGGAGGAGACTTTCTGTAGTATCATTCCTAAATGTCAGGCTGCTTCACACTTTCCTTGATAGATGTGGCCATTAAACTGGCTTTCCTTGTTGCTAATGTCATATCTGGAAGCTGAAGTGACCGCATCAATAAGAAAGTGTCAACTATATTGGCAGATCCCCTATGGATCTGAGTGGTATTTAAAAGACAAAACGCCTGTGGGTGTGCATGTGGTTTATCAAAGGGACCCTTGCTGGCTTATTAGTAGTGATACCACAATGGATTCTTAAAGGAATTGTTCAGTATAAAAACAAAAACTGGCTACATAGATAGGCTGTACAAAATAAAAAATGTTTCTAATATAGTTAGTTAGCCAAAAAGGTAATGTATAAAGGCTGGAGTGACTGGATGTCTAACATAATAGCCAGAACACTACTTCCTGCTTTTCAGCTCTCTTGGTTTACACTGACTGGTTACCGTGGTTACCAGGCAGTAACCAATCAGAGACTTGAGGGGGGCCACATGGGTCATATCTGTTGCTTTTGAATCTGAGCTGAATGCTGAGGATCAATTGCAAACTCACTGAACAGAAAAGTACCATGTGGCCCCCCTTCAAGTCACTGACTAACTCAGAGTTATAGAGCTGAAAGCAGGAAGTAGTGTTCTGGCTATTATGTTAGACATTCAGTCGCTCCAGCCTTTATACATTACATTTTTGGCTAACTATATTAGAAACATATTTTTTTGCACAGCCTATCTATTTACACGGTTTTTATTTTCACACTGAACTGTTCCTTTAAAGGAGACATTTTGTGTAAAAAATAAGAACCTACCAGTGTATTATACTAATTTAGATTTGTGCTTAAAAAGCAGTTTCAGGCTGATTTATTTAATATTTCTGCAAAAACCCTAATAATCCCTCCCTTCTGTTCCACTTCCTGCTCCCTGAATTCCCAGGCTGTGTAGAGGAGCCATCAACACTCAGCTCACTGCACTGTAGGACAGGAACCAATCAGCAGCGAGCAGGACCTGATAGGGAACTGAAGCCTGTCTGTGCTGGTGTGACTGCAGAGCTGTGATTGGCTGTACCCTTCCTACTGTGCTTCTGGCAGGGACCGTTAGGACACACCCTGCCCTCATTTGAAACATCTATAGGGAGCTTCAATAAAGGGGCTATTTTTAAAGATAATATACATTCTTAGCACCATGTAAAAGCAACACCATATATTACTCAAAATTGCCTACAAAATTAGTTGTTGTTTTTTATTTATCCTGTATGTTTGCTTTAAGCCCTAACCCTCAGCACGCAGGTTGCCAATTAAGTTGTTGTGTGGTCCTAAACATATCTTTTTCCATGTATTAATATGCATTTGCTATGTGTACTACTGGCCACACAATACACATACATCCATTTTTCTCTATTCCTAGGCCTCCTACCACCTTGCCTTGTCATGGGCACAGCAGTTTGCCTAAGTTTTTCCAACATTTTCCCTCTAAATGTGTACATGTATACATGAATCTGGGTCAATCCTGCGGCACAGCGAGATTGCCAGTTGCCATTTAGACAGCTACTAGGGCTGCTTAGCTATATATGATGCAATGATGCTGCAATAGGATAACGCTACAATGATATAGTTGCTCTTAAAATTCCATTCACTAAAGAATAATAAGAAAATGAAGCATAAACTTCCCAGTAAGTAGACTTTTTAAGGAAATAAACAATGAAATAAAATTGCCTTTTGCATTTAGGGATTTCATTGTATCACAGGCTCGGCTCACTTTGAATGCAGGTCATTTATGGAAATAATAAAATGTAAAACTTTAATACTTTATACATACTAGGGAGATTTGAGTGCCCACAGTGAGACCAACACTAGGCTTGAATTTAGCGCAGGGCTCTTTTTGGGAGGTTACGCTGATTAATTCATACTATACGGGGCAGATTTATCAAGAGTCGAATTTCGAAGTGTAAAATCCTTCGAAATTCGACCTTTGAATTGAAATACTTCAAATATCGAAGTCGAAGTATTTTTCCCCGAATTTGGACATCCTGCAATCAAAGTAAAATTGTTCGATCGAACGATTTTAGCGTACGATCGAACGATTTTACTTAGATGGGTAAAGACTTATAAAATGGTTGTAGAAGGTCCCCATAGGCTAACATAGCAGTTCAACAGGTTTAATTTGGCGAAGTATTGAAGTCGAAGTTTTTTTTAAAGAGACAGTACTTCGATTATCGAATGGTCGAATATTCGAACTATTTTACTTCAAATCGAATTCGAATTAAATTCGAAGTCGTAGTATCCTATTCGATGGTTGATGTATCCAAATAATTACTTTAAATTTAGAATTTTTTTACTATGAAAATTCCCTCGAATTCACTTCGACCCTTGATAAATCTGCCCCAAAAGGTATGGGACCTGTTATTCAGAATGCTTGGGACCTGGGGTTTTCCGGATATCGGATCTTTCCATAATTTGGATCTTCATACCTTAAGTCTACTAGAAAATCATGTAAACATCAAATAGGCTTGTTATGCTTCCAATAAGGATCAATTATATCTTAGTTTATTTGATTAAAATGAAGTCTACGGGAGACGCCTTTGCGTAATTCAGAGATTTCTGGGTTTCTGGATAACGGATCTCATACCTGTATAAGGAAACTCATTTTAAATTATAGGAAACAACATCACATGGCCAAAAAAACATTTATTTGGAAGAAGCCTTAGCTCACAGGGCAATGCTTTGCTAACCTGCTCTTTCTCATGGAGATAGAGATATTGTCGATCGATATGTGAACTTGGATTAGACATTGTTAAAGGAGGCCATGGCCCCAAAGTACCCATTTAGTATCTGCCATATAATTTTTTCCATCAGAAAAAATGTCATTTACTTACATTACAAGATGATACACAAACCTGCATCACAGAAGTACAAGTAACTTGTGCAGAATTGTTTACTCGCATAAAGATAAATCCAGTCTACCGAAATGGGCAGCAAGGGGCCATCATGGAAAATGAGACCACAAGCCAACACTAAAAAGGAGGACATATTTATATTTATTATCAACAGTGCAATTCGATTACATTGTTCTCATTTAGGAAGAACATGCAAATAGATTCAGCCGCTACCAGTGTCCCAGTAAGATTTGTTTCCTCCTACACGAGCTGCTGACCATTGTATGTGCGGAATTGCATTGAAAACAGAAGCATTGTAAGCATGAGCAATGTTCTACCACCCAGTATCAGCATCTTAGAACAACAATAAACTAGTTCCTAAGAATTTACCTTGACAATACTGAGGACGTGCTCCAGCAATTAATAGAAACTATCCGATCACAAGAGCAAGGCCATGTGTCCGTAGCATTGGGTGTGCAGAGCTTCAAGTGGGGGACAAGGGAGTGGCAGCACCACTGATACATTTCGGGGTGTTTATATTATATCACTGTATTTATCAAACCATCAAAAAAGCTTTAATCAACCCCAATCTGGCCAAATGTATGGAATGTAGGAATCTTTTAATTAAACACCGGAAATGTGCTTGGGGAATTCATGGTCAATGTTAGCTGCAAAGTAGGGAACACCCAAACAAAGCAGCAAAGTACTGAATGTCTATGAAACAAGTGGTTGGCTAAATGGTGCCCATCATTGCAGCCTGCTGTAATTCTGCAGTGATATTGGCTCTAGCCTTTCAGTTACACGATGCAGTTTCACATTTATATAGGGAAGCATCACACCTTGCTATAGCAGCTTAGCCTGAGCTTATCTGGCTGCCTTTCTAATAGATCTTTATGTAGGGTTGCTTCCGTGTGTGGCCGGGGAAAGCACAGAAAGCAAACAGAACCAGTATGTTATACAATCTCTCGCACCATAATTGTGTCACTGAACATTTCCTAGTAGTAACTTATTAACCTATTATATACCCATGTGAATCCACCATCTCTTCAACTGGATCAGTGAAGTAAACAGGTCACTCCCTTAAATAGACTTCGGGTTGGGTTTGACTAACCCTGCTGAAATGTCACTAGCCGGGCTCATTACTCGGGGATATTTACATGATATAAATGCAATGGCAACAGGATTGCTTCCAGATCACATTTAATCCTTTAAATCTGTAATTTATGCACAGAAATAGCAAGAATTTCCTTACCTCCTGCTGGGACCATCCGAATGGTTCTTTTTTAATTATGAGCGTGAGATCTGCTCCACCTTCATGCCCACACTGGAGCTGCATGAATTAATGCTGCTGCATAGCTACTCCCTAGTGCCAAGAGAAAGGCAAACAGGGCGACAGCTGGTAGCATTTATATCTATATAATGCAGAGGATAGAGGGTGGTGCACAATATCCACCCTGATTTTTGCCTTGCTTTTAAAAGGGGCACATTTTGATGTTAAGCATTTTTGCCCTCCTGTGGTCATTGAGAGAACTGCAAATAAGGTCAGCAGGATTCTTTATCCATCCATTATGTTTATACTCACATCTCCCAGGATATATTTTATATATTACATATATATGTAAACATACAACACATGAGAATGGCACACAACAGGCTTAAATTAAAATGCCTTATTGCAAATAAATACAAAATAACCATACACCACAGCATTCAGGTGAAATCAGGAATGGATAAAAGCCAGAACCTGCAAGCAAAATGTCTGTCCATCACAGAGCGCAGCAATAGATTCATGCTCTATACCTTCCCTGTGTCAGGAGCAATGCAGAAGGCCAACCAGAATTACCTTTAATCTCCAGCCATGGAAGTGTTATCTGGTCCAGGATGGAAAGCCCATGTTATCTCCAGGATTATAGTCACGGAGCAGTAGCCCAGCCTCTAGCTCTCAATGCTGATGGCAAACAAAAGCCCGTGACAGTGATATGCCTGGGACCACCCACTGCCACACCCACCTAACTGCCAGCATCCCTGGGCTTCTCTCTGTGCAAAGCAATGACAATGGAACCTGATGGATGCTGCAGGCTGCTCCTGCTAGATACAGTTAGAAATAACCATGAGCTTGTAGTGCAACAGCACAGCTTGATACCGACATTCTGTGTGATATTCCACCATGATTCCACAAGATTAGGTTTAGAAAGGTTAAACAATGAATAAATCCTGAGCCGACAAATGTTTTTTATTTATAATAATAATAATAGCGGAAATCCCTGTCTGTATGTAGAGACGGTGCATCCTGATAATGCTTAGTCCAAAAAAACAAAAACGCTATATAAGGGTACTGCTACTTTTTATTACTCATCTTTCTATTCAGGCCCTCTCCTATTCATAGTCTCTTATTCAAATCAATGCATGGTTGCTAGGGTAATTTGGACACTAGCAACCAGATTGCTGAAAGTGCAAACTGGAGAGCTGCTGAATAAAAAGCTAAATAACTCACAAAACACAAATAATAAAAAAATGAAAACCAATTGCAAATTGTCTCAGAATATCACTCCCTACATTATAATAATAAAAGTTAATTTAATGGTGATATTGCAATTTTATTGTTTTTAGTGTTATAATGCATTTTTCAGGGAGGGGAGTGCCTTCACTCAAAAGCAACCAAAATATTTTTTATGTCAATTAAGAGGCCCACTTATTAAAGGTCGAATTTCGAATTCATGTGAAATTTTTTTAATTAGCATAAATTCACAATTCAAATGGGAGGTTATTTAAAGGAGAAGGAAAGTCTTTTTGCACTTGGGGGTGCCAAATGTTAGGAACCCCAAGTGATTGAATTTACCTGAAATCCCGGGCCGGTGCTCCTATCAGCAGAAAACTGCCCGGCTCCATGGCATTAGGCCCGTTTACCTATTTTGCCAATTATTACGCTAGGGGGGCAGATTTATCACGGGTCGAAGAGTGAATTTGAATTTTCGATTTTCACACATTCGAATTTTAATCTTCCTATTCGAATGTAAATTCAAATGTGAGATTTATCACACCTCTGCCATGGAAACAGTCCTAATTGAATATTCGCCACCTAAAACCTGCTGAGTTCATGTACAAGTAAATGACAGAGGTCCGTTAAACCATTTGGAGATGTTAATAGCCTTCCTGATTTTTTTCCGGGAGAAAAACTCCATTTGTACGAATCGAATACAATTTGAATTTTCGGGTCGGAACCATTAGATCGAATATTAGACATTCAAATTTTTTCTTAAAGAAGAAGGAAAGTGTTCTTGCACTTGGGATGCCAAATGTTAGGGAAACAAGAAGCCGGAAGAGGATCGATCCGTGGTGCTCGCTGGAAGAACCCCGGGCCGTTGCAGTTTTCTGCTGATAGGAGCACCGGCCCGGGATTTCAGGTAAATACAATCACTTGGGGTTCCTAACATTTGGCACCCCCAAGTGCTAAAAGACTTTCCTTCTCTTTTAAATAACCTCCCAGTTGAAATCAGGGCCCCACAGAAAATTCAATTTAGGGCCCAAAAATATTGGTAAATTGACTTATTCCACCAAGATATGTTGAAAATGCTAATTAATTAGGGCTACACTGGGCCCCCTGCAACCACAGGGTCTGCTTCTTCTATAGTTCCGTCCCTGACTGAAAACCTAGACATGGGCAATGTTAGGCAGTTATTAGTTCATTACACTGGAATCTGGGAGCAGAATATCTACATCCCTATGTTCAGCTCTTCTAGCTTAAATGAGGGGACGAAGCTGCTCTAATTCTTGCCCAATTAAAGGAAATGTAAACTCTGGGAACAAATGAGTGATGTTCGAAGCAGTTTTGCAAATTCAATTTTCAAGATATTAGCAGCTTTTAAACTGCAAGAATAATAAATTTAAAATAATAGTTGAAATAACAGTGCCACCCAGCTGTTCAGTTCTGCCAACCAGTTCCTCGGCAGAATATTAAGTTAGTGAGCAAAGGAAAATCTAGCGATATTGCTCTGCTTAGAAAGTTTAGTTTCAAAGCAGAAAAGAGTCCAATGTTTCCCTATCTAGTTCTAAGCAGAACAACATCCAAGCAATTTTACATTTATTTGTTTTGAAGGGTTTTAGTTCCTTTAACA
Source organism: Xenopus laevis (assembly GCF_017654675.1). NCBI lineage: Eukaryota > Metazoa > Chordata > Amphibia > Anura > Pipidae > Xenopus > Xenopus laevis. The sequence continues at coordinate 129,149,207 of NC_054375.1, read as the reverse complement.
GTTTTAGAAAAATGCTAAATGCCTTTATATTGGCTCATCCCTTTTGAGCCCTACTTTCGTTATTTCCCTAGGAAGTAAGATCCAACCTGCAAAACACAAAGGTGCTTCCCACAAAGTGATATTTATTTATAATCATATATTTGTAATGATATTTTTCAGTAAATCAAATAAAGATCTCCAGACACAGGAATTCATGTTTAAGTGCACCAAAAGTTTAGGAGGCTTCTGTCTTCCCCAAATAAAGTCTTCAGCAGGTCCTACAAAACAAGAACAAGATTTTTCATGTCATGGCTGGCAGAGATTGACACATGTTAAGAAGCCTAACATATTATGTCCAAGAGAATAATATACCGGTAGATTTTTTTAAAAATGTATTTAAACAATTAAAGATGAAAACAAGGAGGCAATGTAATTAAATATCATGAAGTACAGATTGGCAAGGTAGAAGAGTACATAGGTCATAGAAGCATAAATCCAGCAATCGAGGTAAAGTCCCAATTATATCGGGGGGGGGCGGGGTTGAATGTTCGGGTTTACGATCTCTGTTACCTTGTGTGTAGGTGTCTTCCCATGTTTGCCAAATACTTTCATACTTCTGGACCAGTATTTAAGTTTAAAAAAGAGGCAGTACTGTTGCTGCAGTGTTCCTCCATCCCTTAAAGGAGAACTAAACCCTAAAAATGAATATGGCTAAAAATACCATATTTTAAATACTGAACTTGTTGCACCAGCCTAAAGTTTCAGCTTGTCAATAGCAGCAATGATCCATGACTTCAAACTTGTCACAGGGGGTCACCATCTTGGAAAGTGTCTTCAGTGGGCTCTGAGCAGCTGTTTAGAATCTAAGCTTAGGGGTAGTTGCTAATTATCCAGCAGAAAATGAGGTTTGTCTGTAATATAAGCTGATGCTACAGGGCTGATTATTAAATTCTGATGCTAATTGCACTGGTTTCTGTGCTGACGTAGTAATTATCTGTATTATTTACTAATCAGCCTTATATTGTGACATTTATATTATATCTATTCAGTATCTGACAGCAGCACAGAGCATGTGCAGTGAATCCGAATAAAAGTAGATGGGGAGCTACTGGGGCATCTTTGGAGACACAGATCTTTACTGCTAAAGGGCTGTGGTTGCCTTGGGCTGGTACAGATGCCGAAAACATAATGTACAACATTTCTAGCTACTTCTTTAGTTAAGTTTTAGTTCTCCTTTAAGTGTTGGTGAAGTGATAAATACAGAATTTTAGAGGAAATGTATCATTTATCATTGGCAATCCTAAGTGAAGGAACTGAACAACTTATTATGGGTTAAGCAGCCACCATATATTAATTATATTTTCCTAAATGACATATGACTTTTAGAAATTCTACATGTCTCCTATTTTTTCCATTAGTCTTTTCTAATAACTAGTGGTTCAAGGACACAAAGCATGGAGACAAATCCCTCCACTAAGAATTTTTGATGTAATGTAAAAAGGGGAAGTTAATCATTGAATAAACAATGGTATTGTGAAAGGCATTTGCAATGGTGAATGGTCCGCACCAGAGCTGTGGGCTGGGCTGAATTGCTTCAGTTCATACATACTTGCACAAGGACACACAAGCCCTTCGGGAGATCAGTTTACAGCAACATATTTCTGAAAGTGAGCAACATGAATGAGACACATTTCAGAGGAACAGAAGCTGTGTGTGATTGCACTCAGCTTACATCAATATGAATATGTCGACCTATGGTTGCATTTCATACCACAAGCACATATTTCAATTATAGACCTTTCTGATAGTGAAGAGCATCCTTACTCTGACCACATATTGTTTGAATTCTCTAAGAGGCATCACCGCATTAGCATCCTCATTGGGATCCCATTTCATTTTACTGCAGTCTATGAAAGACACTGACAGAAGGCCCCAGTTTGTACATATACATACATTTTATATATGAAGTGAAGAAAGGAGATAAGCCCTTCATACTCAAGTCTATGAAAGACCTACAGCAGGTCCCAGTTTGTATACAGTATATACATATATTTTATATATTAAGAAAATAATGGAGATTGACCCTTTATACTCAAGTCTACTAAAGACCTACTGCAGGTTCCAGTTTGTATATACGCATACATTTTATACATTAAGAGAAGAATGGAGATCAACCCTTCATACTCAAGTCTCTGAAAGACACTTACAGTAGGTTCCAGTTTGTATACAGTACATACATATATTTTATATATTAAGAGAAGAATGGAGATTGACCCTTTATACTCAAGTCTACTAAAGAGCTACAACAGGTTCCAGTTTGTATATATACATATATTTTTTTTTTTATACATGGAGAAGAAAGGAGTCTTAAGTCAATGAGGCACAAACAGCAAGTTCCAATTGTGTATGTATTATATATATATATATATATATATATATATATATATATATATATATATATATATATATATATATATATATATATATATATATATATATATAGTAAGGGGCTTACTATTGCATGGATCGGAGGTATGTGTCTTACAGAGGCGGCGATAAGGTAAAATATATGCGCTGTGGGTCTATTCCTGGGGACAAGAGATTAATAGCGCAACAATGTGTGCGCTATGCTGATGACATGTTTTTAATCCACTTAGTTACACCGGATAGCAGCACGCTAACACAAGTGTCACTATTCATAGATTTGGATATTTTGTTTTTTCAATAAGTCCTGGAGTACTCTTAAGTACAGACACTAGAATACTATTTTTTTAGAACTTACCCACTAGGGGGCTATACACGTTGTGTTCACGATCACCAATGAAAACACAGTGGTTTGATGACGTCATCATTACATGGTCGGCGCCATTTTAGCATTTAAATATGTGTGTTGTGTGTGCAGTTTTCACCTCCTGAAGACGGCTTGAGTTAAGAGCCGAAACGTCGAAAATAAAGTAAATTTTTGTTTTTTCAACACTTATGAAAGTCCTGGTTGTGCGGTTTTTTTGACCATTTTGCTGTTTATGTTTTAACCAGCACCTAGGCATTTACTAATACTTGGGAGTGCTACAGACTGTGAATTTTATATATATATATATATATATATATATATATATATATATATACACACACACACACACATATACAGTAGTTCATAAGCATATGTAAATAGACCCAACACATTGGATACATATCTCCCATTAATACTTAGCCCCCTAGCTACAGAAAAACAAACACAAAACAAAGTTTCAATAAGCTACTATTTATAAAATATCTAAAATATAAATCGGATGCTCTTAAAAGGAAAGGCCTTATAGCAACATAAGCTCATTCAGGCAAAGCATCAAAGTCCCAATCACCGGGATGTTTTTTCTGCCCTCACTGGTGCACATTTTTCCTCCTTTCCTCATCTTCAGTTAATTATCCCGTAAATCTATATTAAGTTAAAAATATTCCTTTATTACAAAAACATTAAAAATATAGGCATACAAACCACATGGAATTGCCTATGATTAAGAACCAGAGGGTATGAACGCATAAGGCGGAATATCATGTGGTCTGTATGTCTATATTTTTAATGGTTTTGTAATAAAGGAATATTTTTAACTTAATATAGATTTATGGGATAATTATTTGAAGTTAAAAATATTCCTTTATTACAAAAACATTAAAAATAGAATGCGTTTCATACCCTCTGGTACTTAATCATAGGCAATTCCATGTGGTTTGTATGCCTATATTTATATTATTTGATTTTGGACTTTTGGTGTACCCTTTGAACTGGGGGTTTTATCCCAGTAAATATGGGTCCTTTGGACAGGTCATTAAAACACTAGCATCCCACTGTAATATAATTTTTGTTTTGTCTCTCCTCTTTCCACCTTACATCATTCCTGTTCAAAGACTTCAACCACCTCCTTGATTTTGTTGTACAGAGCACAAGTTAGCCAACAGCTACTATGCCTCACACTCTACACATTTCAGAACCGTGTCGCCAAAATTATTCAGGAAAGAAAAATCCATTTTCTCCATTAGTCATAAAAAATGTATAACTGTTGTTGTCTTACACCACAGACCTCTCCTCTCTGTAAATGCTCATATTCCAACCCATGATGCATGCTTTTTGAAAGATGTATCTACCGGATGTTTGGTCTTCCATGAAAGGGTTCAACAGCTTTTCTGCTTAACTGGACATAAGCAGACTCAAATAAAAACACAGGGATAAGGGTTCCAACACAAACTATTCCCAGGCAACAGGAGGTTTAGAACTTGTGAGGTTTTTTTTTTTGATTGTGCAACATCAACTCCCTTCATCCATGGCAGGAACTAATGTACTGTGTACACATGGATCTGTCCCATAAAAGACTGAATGAATTTGTGTAATTGCTAGTTTAATGGAGAAGAGACAATGACTACTTTTACATCTATAACCTTTTGCCCAAGTCATGTACTTATTTCCGCTAAAACTCCCTGCCAATGTGAAAGAGCAGGTGAGCTGACTAACTAAAGCTTCTCCATATTTGGCCCTTGGGAGGCATAATTATATTTAAAGGGGTTATTCACCTTTAAATTAACTTTTAGTATGACGTAGAGAGTGATATTCTGAGATTTTTCATTTTTTATTACGTGCGGTTTTTGAGTTATTTAGATTTTTTATTCAGCAGCTCTACAGTTAGCATTTTTAGCAATCTGGTTGCTAGGGTCCAAATCCCTAACAACCATGCATTGATTTGAATAGGAGAGGGCCTGAATAGAAGCGGAGTAATAAAAAGTAGCAATAACAATACATTTGTAGCCTTAGGGTAGGGACACACTGGGCGATTTGGGGAGTTTTAGTCGCCTGGCGACTAATCGCCGCGACTTTTCTCCCCGAATGCCTCCCCTCGCTCTGCGCCTGGCTAGAATGAAAAATCGCCTGCGCTAATCACACGCGGCGATTCGTTTTCCGAAGTCGCCCGAAGTTTCCTCGTGAGGCAGTGCCCAGTGTGTCCCTACCCTTACAGAGCATTTGGTTTTTAGATGAGCTCAGTGACCTCCTTTTGAAAGCTAGAAAGAATAATTCAAAAACCATAAAAAAATAATTACCAATTGTAAAATTGGCCAGTCTATAATATATATAGTTATCATAAAAGATAACTTGAAGGAGAACCCCCCCACATAATGAACTCCAGCTAATAAACAACAAAGGGGATGGGAGGGGGCTTCATACTGGTCATCTCATCTTATCTACTTCACATGGAGGAAACATGGAGTAACCTCAAGTTAGTCAGATTCATGATTAAAACAACCAGCTAAAAAATATGTTCAGCACAACCCCTATTCATTCAACTTGTATTGAACAAGGGGGGGGTATACTGGCCTCTTAGCTAGAAACATAAACAGGTCAAATCTTAAAATTTATATATAAATAGTGATATATATAGTGATGTAATTCATCACATGACTAACTAAAACTTGCACACTATAAAAAGCAATGTATCCCCTTCTATAAAACATGTTTTAGAAATCACAAACCTGCATAAAAGCACTGGGGCTTCAGCACATTATTCCCTATATACAGAATATATTCATTTTATAGTGTTACTGGCCCTTTAAATGGCATTTAGTAGGGCAGAATGCATTCTTACTGAAAAATCAACTAATTTACACCAAAACTGCCTGATATCTTTGGTGGGACTACGGTGATGACAAGGTTAATGCAAGAATAATAAAGCAGTTTAAATACTTTTAAATATTTTCAATACTGAACACCCTGTACAGTCCAGAGGTTCAGCAGCTCTATAACACTATAATCATCCAGGCCTTTAAAAGTGACCACAGAAGCCCTCAATTTTTGATTTTCTTAGGCCGATGTTGATATTCTAGTGGTGCAGCAAATGCTCAGTGTGCTCTGGGCTGCTGTTGGGAACCTAAAATAAGGGGTTATCAGATATTGTCAAAACACAATTGGGCTGATTTATTAATTTTCTAGCCTTCAGGTGTGTCTTCCTAAATGCTTTCTGCATCTGTACATCTGCATTTGTACAGCTGTATAGCTCAGCTTTCTGCTGACAGTTGTTTTTTCCCACAACAAAAAGTAAAAAATAAAAAGCTCTGCAAGTATTAGGTGCAGAGTTTTTTTTTTTTAATTATTTGCAGGAAGCTCAGGTATTCCAATGCAGATTTTACTGGCCTAATGCTTGAGCATTAATAAATCATCCTCAGGTGGTGTAGCATGTCTAGACATAGGGGCTGATTTATTAATGCTTGAGCAATCAGACATTAAAACCACCTGCAAGTTCTTAAATTCTTGCGAGTGTTTTTAGTAGCCAAGGGCTTGAGCATTACCAAACTGGCCCCTTCGTCTCTGTTGAGCTTTATTTCTCCCTTCAAGTTCTGTAATGTCTTCCCAAGTTAAGCTAAAGAACTTTATTCTGACTCAGAACTAGTGATGGGCGAATGAATTTGCCTGGCGCAAATCCGCGGCGTCTGAAAAGTCGCTGGCGTCAAAATAGCTGCGCGTTAACACTATTTGGACGCCCATTGACTATAACACCGGCATCGAAATTGACACAAGCGACTTTTCGGACGCACATCCGTGTCAATTTTCAAGTATCACATGTTTTTTGTAATTTTGCGGGAAATTTGCTAAATTTTTGGCGAAACAGGAGAAATTCGCCCATCAATACTCAGAACTAAAGAAATGGCTAGAAAATATTTGACAGAAAAAGTGGAAAGGAGACTTTTGAGTATGCCAGGAAGTGAACTGAAAGTGCTGAGAGAATGAGAATGGCAGTCAGAAAGATCTTATCTTCTATAAAAACAGAAAATCCATTAAAATAAATCAAAAATACCCACAACCCAAGGAAAATAGGTTAGACAGTCTAACAGCACAATAACAGAGTCAATTAGATCCTATGACACGGGACTGTCTATGCAACAGCAATGAAGGGTATGGCAGATTAAAAAATAGTGACAGATATTACTCACCAGGAAAGTAGCCACTGGGTAGATTTATCGATTGTTTTGAAACATCTATCAGAGAGAAGGGACGGCATCAGCAATAAACACTTTAGGGAGGCAATGTACCGTACCACACTAGAAGCAAACTAAATCCCACTAGTGATTTGGAAAATAACCAATACATAATAATAGTGTAGAGCTCATGTGGGTGGAAGATGTGGAAATTACCAGCCGGCTTGCTTTGTGGATCTGCAAAATTCCCAGATATCCAGGAAACATGCCTGCCGCCCTCCACAAGCACACGGGTTCCTTGGGTTTAATCACAAAAGGAATGCCCCCTTTCACATCTCCCAGGGGATTTATTCGGAAGTCAGTAGGGATTGTACCCCTGAACTCTGGCATGAGGGTTCCTGTGTATCTGTCAGTCAGTTCTACGTCAGGAAGGTCTTCAACTTTCTGGAAATAATGAGAATAAATATAGGTTACTGCAATTATTTAAAAAGGTTCCACTGGTCTGTCACCTAGCAATGGCAAAACCCATGCAAAGCTATGTACCCCTTGTTAACTTAACTCTGAGAATCCAAACAATGAAGTAAGGTTGCTGTCAAAACAATGTTTGTGTCTAACAACCACTTGCAATAAAGATAGACTAGTGATAAAAGAATATGATTCTTTGATCCCAATACAAAAAGATAGCTCTTGAAGTTCTAGAATGGAGCACATAGATCTGTGCATACCCCATGCATATTTAACTGCCTGTGCTTGGCAGAGCTGTATTTATGAGGTACAGGCAATGGGAGGCAAGTAGAAATCCCCTCTCCTATTAATATTCCAGTCTCTTATTCATATCAATGCATGGTTGCTAGGGTAATTTGGACCCTAGCAACCAGACTGCTGAGATTGCAAACTGGAGAGCTGCTGCTAAATAACTCAAAAAACACAAATAATAAAAAAATTAAGTTTAAAGGAGACATAGGATAAATAAAAAAACCTAATTTTGTAGGCAATTATAAGTAATATATGGTGTTGCTTTTACATGGTGCTAAAAAATTATGTTATCTTTAAAAATAGCCCCTTTATTGCAGCTCCCTATAGATGTTCTCTGGTCCCTGTCTGTGTTTCTAATGAGGGGTGGGCGTGTCCTAACGGTCCCTGCCAGAAGCACAATAGGAGGGGGACAGCCAATCACAGCCTGCAGTCACAGAAGTACAGACAGGCCTCAGTTCCCTATCAGGTCCTGCTAGCTGCTGATTGGTTCCTATCCTAAAGTGCAGTGAGCTGAGAGCCACCGGCTCCCCTGCACAGCCTGGGAATTCAGGGAGCAGGAAGTGGAAGGGAGGGATTATTAGGGTTTTTGCAGAAATATTCAATAAATCAGCCTTTTTTAAGCACAATTCTATATCTAAATGAGCATAATGCACTGGTACAGTCTTATTTTTACCCAAAATGTCTCCTTTAAAGTTGGATGTTTCTATGTCTGGGGTTTCAGTCTGGCAGGTCAGTGATCCAGGCACAGATTCTGAACTGTTACAATTTGCTACATTAGTTGATACATTTCTCTACAGCATCTGTGGAGTATTAGCAACTATTGTATCAATTATAACAGTTGCCTTTTAATGAAACCCATGGATTCTGCTCAGCAGGGACAAAGATATGAAATGTATAAACTAAATGTATTGATTTAGAACAGTAACAGTCGGTGACCCCCCTCCCAGAGCTGCTTCAGAAAAGAACTCAAGAAGGTTAAAATGAAAAACGAAACTCTACACTTCAATTTTAGAACAACGGTCACAAATAGAAAGTGCATGGAAAAAGTCTTTATTACTGATGAACCATCTTCAAACAACTGAACTGAAAAAAAAAGTGATGGGGAACAACCTCTTTAAAGAGGATCAAAGCCTTTCAGAGGATGAGTGCAATGTAGTCTTTAGTAAGTATGCAAAATGCAATGACTTATGGTTCCATCATGGAGCAGAAGCAGACAGCAATTTGAGTGTTTAGTCACCATCTGATTTGCGTATAACAATTGATAGAGAAAAGTACTATAGAGTAGACCCCAACCTAATCAGAACCTACTCTATAAGCAGTGCAGACCATTCCCTTATGGACTAAAAGGGCTTTGTCCTCACAAATATTCCCCAGACCGTCTGCCACTAATAGTAGAGAATGAAACACTGAGCAGATGTCTTCATACTACTGCATATCTGCCACCTCTCCTGGCTGGGAGCTCTTGCAGCTACAGATCTTCTAAAACACTTCCAGATCCCTTGACATGCACACTTTGAATTATTTAGAAGATGACTGGCCAAGGACTGGCCAAGGATGCTGTTAGCCCTTAAAAATGCAGCACTATAACCATCCTCAATGTCATTCTCTCTGTCTGCACTTTTGCTGCTGTGCCCAAGGTCAAATGAGCAGAAAGAAAATAAAAGTCGTGTACATCTACCTGGAAAAAAAGCAGGGAACGCGTGATTGGTGGGAGTGTATCTACATGGACAGGCAATCATTTCAATTGTGCATAAAATTCAGATACTTTATTCATTAAAAAAAAAAAAAGCACATATATAGTTACACAAATAGAAGGAATAAGATGTCACTGGGTTAAAAAATGAAAATGTGAATATAGACAGAAAAAGATTATATAACTCAATTGTGAATGCAAGTTCAAAGAGCTGAAACTGATGCAAAATTGTGCCATTGTGTGATTTACAAAAGTAATTTGCCTCTATATACAGTACACTCCTTAATACTTATGCAAAGTGCACCAATTTAGCCTGATATGATGAAATGCCTGAAAATGCAAAGTGCAGGGAATAATGGACAAAAGGGAACCATGGAATCAACATTTGCCCTAAAATGTCAGTAATTCCAGTTTACCCTTTGCTAGATGTTTCAGCACAATACGGGGAATCGGATACTCATGCCATTATTGATGCTGTGCATCAGAAATGAGGACGTTTGCAGTAAGAAAAACCCGCACTGCAACTTTTACTATCAGACACACAGTTATCAGATGCTAATTAGTTCATTAAATGCAAGTTGCGTTGCCAAAGTCCTAGCAAGACGCCTAACACATTTACTCCCAAACATAATTGCACCAGATCAAGCAGGATTTATACTGGGCCGATCCACAGATGTTAATTTGAGGCGCCTCTTCGCTAATAATATATCTATAAAACACGTTAACTCAGGCGAAAGGATAGTGGCATCATTGGACAACAAGAAAGCCTTTGACTCTGTAGAGTGGTCATATCTCTGGTCCACAATGATACATTTGGGTTTTCGCAGAAATTTCATGAAATGGGTCAAAGCCTTATTTGAGGGACCTAAAGCCTGTGTCAAAACTAAACACACAGTATCACCCACCTTCTCACTCTTCAGAGGAACGAGGTAGGGGTGTCCCCTCTCCCCATCATGATTTGCAATTGCTATGGAACCCCTTGCTTGTCTTATCAGGGCATCCCCATAAATATCAGGCCTCAAACTTGGGCCCAATGCAGAATAAATATTTTTTTTATTTGCAGATGATACAGTTAGATCTAGCCAACCACCCACACCGACCTTATGTCGGCACTAGCCATAATGAATACACACACTAGATACTAAGGCCTCAAAATAAACTGGTCCAAATCGATGACTGTATTTCCCATAGATATACAAGCAATACCGGCAACCTTACCTGGGGATCTAAAATAGGCCAATACATTCAAATATTTAGGCATAAATATACACACAGATCTTCACAAATTTATAGAACTAAATGTCACCCCAGCACTTAATACACTAGAAAACAAGGTAGACTACCTCTGACTCTAATAGGACATATCAAACTGCTCCGAAAATTCACATATATAGTATATTACTATCCACTCTCAGGTATTTCTCAAAATTAAAATGTTTACCACGCAACTGTAATGGGGACCCTCACAACCAAAGATCAGTGCCGCTAAATTACAATTACTAGTGGACAAGGGGGTTGGCATCACCAAATATTTTTTTATACTATCTAGCTGCAAAGTGAACAACAACATGGTGGTGGGCATCTCCATCTGAACACAACCCAGCAACTACCCTGGAAGCCCGCATTATGGGTTCATACGAGGAATTAAAAAAACTGCTATATAGAGGGTATAAATATACATCCAAGACCACTCCCAGTGCAAACAGCATTGCATTTGACCTAACCATTATTCACCTTTTGCACCACTTTGACACACTCAAAACTCAACTACAGGGGTACGCTGTAAATACTGAACCACGAAACATAGAACTCTTAGTGCATACCCCCCAACTCACAAAACCCCTTTCTAAACTCTAGTCAAACCTTCTACAAACTAATTGTCCAACCAAACGAACATCCTTCACTATAAGGGCCATTTTAGAGACACAAGCAATATACTTGGTGAGTGCAAGAGACAAATTATTACACCCATGGGACCCATGGAATGATGCTATGGTAAGACAGAAATAACCAAAGTACCTACAAATCCACTACATAACTGGCATTGTTGAGAAACAAAATTAAAAAAAAAAAAAGACTCGACCAGAGGAGGTTTTAAATACATGCAGTTTATTTCATAAAAAAAAGTTAAATTACTTGACACCAGTGTCGGACTGGCCTACCAGGATACCAGGAAAACTCCCGGAGGGCCAAGGTGTCAGTGGGCCCTCATGCTGCTAAACTTTTGGCCTATTGCCCTATTTCATGGCCATTCCCTATTTCTATGAGAACAAAGAGGTTAAATAGTTGGAAAAATAATAGTATGTAAAGAAAAGAGACAAGGAGAATAAAGGTTGAGTGAGGAGAGGAAGAAAAATAGTACTGAGAGTGGGCCCCTGGATTACCTGTATGATACTGCTTGACACACATACCACATACTTTCAGGCAACACTTCTCCCCCCCCCCCTTATCCCCAGTTGGGTTCATAATGTTGTAACCAAAATATTACCATTGTTTACTGAGGGATGCTCACCGGACTGGTTTACAACTGTCCAATAGTATGTGCCTCCCCTCAGTACACACTTGCAGTTGATGTAGGATCTCAATGAATGAATATATATATGTATATATATATACACATACACTGTTGCCTATACCTTGTACTGTGAAATTCAATAAGTTACTACATATACTGCTACCAAACCCAATATGTTCAATGAACCTGAATTGTTAAATAAAAAAATGCAAGTTGCGGCTATCAACCTATGGGTCAGGACTCAAAAATAAGTGTTCAAGAATTTCAAGAGGAAAAATAGTAATCCAAATGAGGTGCATAAGGGGGTTGGGTGCACAGCTGATTCCCGTCCTTAAGATTGGTCCCCTAGGAAAAAAAGTTTAGAAACCCTGATATAAACACACATACAAGTTATCAGTTAATGGGGGTCTCCTTACCTCTAGACTAGCAGTACTCAGGCCCAATAACTCATAACCTTTAATATTTCCAGGGAAGTTCAAAACTTTAAGCTTTCAGCTTCCATCAGGATGGAGCCCTTTTCTCAATACATTGGCCACACGAGGGGAACTACTATGCACAAGTGCCACTTATAAAAACAATATCATCTCTCTTTCTTCTCTAACTACCATGAAAAATAAGATCAATAAGCTAAATAATTAATGGCAGAGATTGCCCACCAGAGAACATGACACCCTAGGTCAACTTTAATAGCAATTCAATAGAAACAGCCAAATAGTATGATTTTTTTCATTAAAACCCACAGTAGAAATAGGCATTGGCTGAATTATTATAAGCTGACGCCCAGAGAGATTCTCTAGTACTCAGGTAGGCCACCATAAGTAGTAACCAGTAAAAAAAAAAAAAACAAAAAAAAAAAAAAAAAAAAAGGAATATATAGACCATAGTGAAAACAGTCGTATTCCTTTCCTTTCACAGTGACACTGGAGGAGAGTTATTCTAAACAGATACAATACACTGGCAAAACAGTCCTATTATTGAGCTTATTATAACCACAGGGTTATTATAGTGCTACCTTAAGCATTCAGTTTACCTCAAATCCACCGGTTTCCTCCAATATATCATGAAGTAGTCGAATATATTCTGTAGCAGCTTTGAGTGTGTCTACCTTGCTTGGCTTTCTGTCCTTGGGGATGAGAGGCACAATTGTCTTCAACTTTGAAAATCCGCTGTTGATATTTCTAATCTACAGAGGTATAATAATGAATATTCTCATAAACACAGAGGACTTGAAATGAAGTTAAAGACTGATTTTACTATGATTACATTATACATACTGGGTTTTTAATTCAGTAGCATGAAAGCATTTTCTAGCTTGAGATATTTGCAGTTTATGAAAGGCTAACAATGAATTTGAATGCCACCTACTGGTTGAAAATGTATTTAATCAAAAGGAAATGTCTTTTTTTCCCCACTGTGCACTTACCATTACTATACTGATCCTAATATGAGAGGTAGCCCCTTCCTTCCTGCACCTGAATCCATTGAACTGGCCCAGGTGAAGACACACGGTGGATTTCAGTGCAGAAATGAAAACCTTTGCGCTTCGACAGTGAAATCCGCGTGCCAGGACCTGGGCTGATGCAAAGGAACCAGGTGCATGCAAGAAAGGGGCTAACTCTCTTGGCCTGTGTTTAGCCAAAAAATGAGATCTACTATGTGCGACAGGCTAAATGTAAAGGTAAAATACCCATTACAGACTACAATACAAATGCAGATGAATGTCTAGGCATGGGTTCCCAACTCTGCTTATAAATGTGGCCCTGGATCTTGTTGGTATTTTTAAATTGACAATAAGAAACACAGTAGATCTAATAAAGAATCTCATTTCTTCCTCCAGCTAAAATCTAATGTATACACACCCTCTCTCTCTCTTTGGCATTAGCAGCCTGTCTTCTCTCCAACACCTCTTCAAAGTTTTCCATGCAGAAGTAATGGCCAGAGGGAAGCCGCTTCATCTTATTAATGGATGCCATATAAGGCAGTGGGGTATAATGTTCCCGAAGAACCTCCCCCAAAAGCTCCGGAGGTGGTGTCACACATAGTGGGGGGTACTCCATTTTATGAGCCATTTATTCTATAAACTATTCTGCTCCTGTGGAAGAAAGTACATTTTTAGACACTGCAGCAATTCCAAATGTGTACCATGACTGTTGCATAATGAACCAGTAACACCAGGAAATAAAAGTACAGGTTTAGGATGTATTGGGAGTTTTCTGGATAGGGTATATTTCCATTATTTGGATCACCATACCTCAAGCCTGCTAGAGATAATTTAAACATTAAATAAACCAATAGGATTGTTTTGCAAACAATGTGGATTCATGCAGCTTAGTTCCCATCAAGTACAAGGTACTGTTTTACTATTACAGAGAAAAAGGAAATCATATTTAAATATTATAATTATTTTCTTAAAATTAACTCTATAAGAGATGGTCTTTCTGTTATTTGGAGCTCTCTGGCTAAAGGATTTTCTGTGGGTTTGGAAAATGACAGAGGGCTGATGTAAGATGCCATAGACAGTCACTATTTATTGGGCTTGTAGGGGGCTGTTTGTGCCTCTATGTACAGGTATCCAGAATGCTTGGGACCTGGGCATTTCTGGATAACGGATATTTCCATAATTTTAATCTTCATACCTTAAATCTACTAGAAAATAATAAAAACATTAAATAAACCCAATAGGCTGGTTTGGTCAGTTCAGCCCACAGTCTGATTCCTATGAGTATCAACTTGTTTTCGTTGCTGCCTTAAGACTTATTTGAGCACAACAGACCAGATGGGGGATTTTTACTGCAATACATTGTAGGATTTCTACTTCAAAGACAATATAACACACACATACTTCAGAAATACAGGTATGAGACCTGTTATCCAGATTGCACTGGACCTGGGGTTTTCAGGATATGGGAACTTTCTGTAATTCTGATCACTATGCCTTGTCTACCCCAAAAACCATTTAAATATTAATTGAATCCAGTAAGATTGTTTTGCCTCTAGCGAGGATTAATTATATCTTAGCTGGGATCAAGTACAAGGTACAGTTTTATTATTACAGAGAAAAAGAAAATATAATTTAAAAACAATGTGAATTATTTAATTATAATGGAGTCTGTGGAAGATGGCCTTCGCATAATTCTGAGCTTTCTGGGTAGCAGGTTTCTGGATAACGCATCCTGAATATGCCCGTTAAGTGAGCTAAAATATTGGTTGATTGTCACACAAAACGAAGGAACGGGTCACTTTGGTTTCTCAGATTGTGCACCTGTAGTGTCACTGTGGTATGATTCTAATCCAAGTTAAAAAAACGTTATGTATCAGAATCATTACAAACAATAAAATGTCAGTCAGGTCTAAAGGGTTAAATGGTTATACATCACTGATTTCAGCGTATGGCCAAAATGCTCTCCAGCACAAAATTCAGAGTCCACTCTTGCCCCTCTGTACAGTCCTTCCTTGCCCTAAATACACCAGTACCAGCAATATATATCCCTGTTGTATATATGAACATGCAACGCATGTCAGAGTGAAATAATTGTGGATTACTTATTTCAAAGTGAATCCGCAACAAATGCTCCCTTGCTCTGATTCTATAGAAAAATAAAGCAAGTTGAGCCCCAGTCACCCCTAGGGTTGCCATTTTTTTCTGGAAAAAAATACCAGCCTTCTTATACTTTTATATTTTCCCCCACCTATTAAAGGAGAAGGAAAGTCTTCTTCCACTTGGGGGTGCCAAATGTTAGGCACCCCCAAGTGATTGTATTGACTTACCTGAAACCCCGGGCCGTGCTCTTATTACCAGAAAACTGTACCGGCCTGGGGTTCTTCCAGCGATCACCACGGAACGATCCTCTTCCAGCTTGCCTGACATTTGGCACCCCCAAGTGGAAGAAGACTTTCCTTCTCCTTTATTAACATTCAAATTAGACGTGATTTTTACCAGCCAGGTGGCAACCCTATTCACCCCCAATATTTGTCACTGCTTCTGTTCTGTGGGAAACCCAGATACAATGCAGACTGTGGAACAAGCAGCGGCTGTGCTGGGATTTCTCAGCCCCAAACACATCAGGTGTCTAACATTAGTCCGACTAACGACTGTGCAGGGATTTGGTCGGGTGTGGGGCTGCTCTGAAACTGCTTCTAAAAAAATAAAATAAAAAGGAGGTAAGTAGAAAGGTAACTCATTGCTTGCGCTATATAAAGAAAGCATAATATTAATAATAAGTGTAGCACACCGGTACATGCGCTGTCTGATGGTTATATTAGCAGTGGGCAATTCTTCACTTCGTAGGATTATCTTTAATTCCAGTTTCAACCCTTTAATTCCAGTTTCAACCCTTTAATTGGCACATAGTGTAAAATATATGGCAAATGTTGGCAGAGACCAGGAGCCAAGAACAATCATTTTAAAGTTATGGGAGAAATGGTTTATTTAGCACAATATCCAGGGACTGAGTTCTTGCAGTTGGGAAGTTAAACCCCCCATGGGATTGTTTACCTTCCCCTGAATATCTTGCCATTAAAAAGATTTAATTTACACCAACAGGTTGAACTCAATGGACATAAATATGGCTTTATTCAACCTTAATCACTGTGTAAATCCTGCATTGGCCACCTGGAGGGGGTTAGAAGTTAAGTTTTTAAACTACTGCCAGACAATACACTCCAATAATGTAAGGAACTTTTCCTATTGATATTTGTTGTGTTTTTAACAAAAGTAAACCTATGTAAGTCCCGTTTAAAGTTTACCTTGGTCTCTGTTTCAGTGCTGCCTGTGTAATACCTCCACCAGCCGAACTAATTTCCCACAATCCCGTGCGCCTCCTTCCACAAACAGGTGCCCCGGATTCCAAGATGGCTACCGCATTGGAAAATACCCACTGACTGAAATCAATGACCTGTCCTGCCGATTGCGTTGCGTTTTGAGCGGCCCGACTTTAGTGCTGACATCGTTAGAGCAGAAACGGCGCTTCTGTGAAAAGTCAGTCTCTTCTGTAAAGCCGCTACGGATCTGTGACACGGCAATTTGACCACCAAGAAAATGGTCGTCGCTCCAGTAGACTATAGTGCAGTAGAAATGATGCCCTAGTACTCCTTAGTCGATTTTGGCAGACTTAGAAATGACGGAGGAGTGGTGATTGTGTAATAGCGACTTAGTGCTACTATTATTTAGTGAAATGATTTTATTTGACCTCCAAAAAAATGGTGGGCTCCCTCTGTGTTTGGAGATCCTTACTGTTACAGGGCAACCCAATAATCATAACAAGCTTTCAGAACATTTTAGTTCCTTTTTCAAACTGATTCCAATTGTAATCAGCTTGAAAAAGGAACTAAACTATGTTCTGAAAGCTTGTTATGATTATAGGGTTGCCCTGTAACAGTAAGGATCTCCAAACACAGAGGGAGCCCACCATTTTGTTGGAGGTCAAATAAAATAATTTCACTAAATAATAGTAGCACTAACTCACTATTTCAAAATATATTAGTTAGCCAATAAAGGTATCACCTTTATATCACTTTTGTTATTTTTAATTTCTAAAGGGTTGCCCTGTAACATTTTTACTGGCTAACACGGTAGATCCTTACTGTCTAACCTCTTTAGCCCCAGAAACACTACCTTACTGGGCAAGCTGCTAAAATGCCATATGGCAACTCTAAACTTGTCACAAAATATCAGGAGTGCACCCCCCTTCCCAACTAAAATTAATGACAAGTTATGTCTGAAATCTCAGAGGAGCTTGCTTTTGGGGGATGCCGAGAATTGCATTTCAATGACAGTAAAAAGGTTGCATTTTTATTAAGGTTAAAGGGGAACTCCACAAAAACATAACTTAAGCTTTTTGAAAAGTAAACATAATTTCAAGCAACTTTGCAATATACATCATTTAAAAAAATATGCAGACTTTTCATGATTTTTATTGGTTTCTGACAGTTCCCTAAGCCTAGTCCTGCTGATCTGTCTGACTACTTTGCTGAGCTGGCTGACTACTGTAACTTTGTATCAGCAGCCATCTGTCCTTAAAGAGATACTGACACCAGAAATTAAACTCTTTTTTTAGATATATCATAAAACTGTCTTTGCATACTATCTATAATTTTGCCATAAAAGTATTTGCAGATTATTTTACATTACCCATCTGATCCCCCATGTGCCTCTATGAGGGGGCTGCAATATTTGAGCTTCAATAGTCTGTTTGCATTATAAATTGTAACTGACAGGCTGAGAAGCGACAGTTAGGTTGGCAAAACTGTCAGTTTTATAAACTTCAAGTAACAATTACTGTACTTACAAAAGAAGACCTATCTATAAAACGATCAACATGAGCTATAGGTACATTTTAATGTAGATTAACATTAATTTTTTAGTGTCAGCATCACTTTAAGCTGGCCATAGACGCAAAGATCCAATCGTTCGAATCCTAAATTGATCGGACTTCCCTATCTCCGACCTGCCGCTAACCATTCAGATCAAATAAAGTAGTAAAAGAACAGATCAGCCGATGTTCTGCCCCTGACAGCAATCGTACGAAAGTTATGTCTGACAAAGCTGGTGACAGTCTCCCACTGAAAATCGTCTGATCGGCAATACATGCAGAAATCTTTTAACCTGGTCGATCGACCAAACGACTGATCTCTGTGGGACGAAAAATGTCGGGACTCTCCACACATGGTCCGAAAAGCATCGGATCTGTGCGTCTATGGCCAGCATTAGCCTGCATCCTCCAAACCCCACAATTCCTTGCACACATAAATAGGGAACATCATAGTGCAATGCATTGTGGGTTATGTAGTTCCTGCATGCTGTCTAAGCTACAGAGAAGTAGTTACAATTTGTAACATCAGTGTTTTAGTCCCACCTTCCCTGCCAGGATTTCAAATGATGCAGAAAGAGAAGAAACTGTTAAACAGCTGGATTTCAGCATAGAAAATTGCATTTTTGAACAAACAGGTAACTGTGTTTGATATATTTGGGGTTTCTGTGTTATATGGGCCTCTTTATCAAATTTTGGTTTGGCGTTCCCCTTTAATTAGCCATTCAACAAGTTTTTATTTTTATAAAACGGCAATAATGAAGGTGCTACTCTTACAGACCAACAAAGGTGAACACAACACTATTGAAGGGTTTTCCAACATCCCAGTTGATTATCAGCTTGGAAAAATGGAACTACAGTAGAACCCCCATTTTTCAGTTTTTCAGGGGGCCAGAAACAAATGGTGTATAATCCTGGTAAATTTTAAATCAGGGAAATTCCTTTTATATTGGTGGGACCATGAAAAAACGGTGTAAAACAAGGGAAAACTTAAATACATGGGGTTGTAAAGTTGAGTTTTTACTGCAGAATGATTTGTATTTTCATTTGCACAATATGCATGCATGTGTATACAGAATTCTTTTAATCCAGTCATTATATAGGCACGAAATCATTAGCACCTGTTAGAATAGCAAAAATACACTCAAACAGCATTGCAATTTTTCATCTCCTATCAGCAATAGTGTAGGGCAAGTATAATATGTGGCACAATGGAGACCTATACTTAGCACTTGCCTTGTACACTTGGTAAGTACAGCGTATGCTTTTGTAAATTGCACCTATAGGTGCTCCGATTAATACCAACTGAATCGCCAGCAAGCAACATTAGTGACCATGCACACTCTGGAACACTCCCATTGATTCCAGTGCTTCACCTCATTGACAGTGAAAGCAACAGCATTTGCAAAAATTTGTGGCGTCCACAATTATCCTAGTTAACAAACATGGCACCAAGTTGTTAGACTCTTTGGACAAATTTAGTAAATGAGTCTGCGTATGTTCTAAATTGTTACATCATTGTTTCAGGATTCATTTTTAAAAGTTGTAAAGATGGGAAAACACCACTAGATGTCACAATACCATTAAATGTGTATTAGGTACTGGAAATTGTATATATTCAGTATGAATAGTTTTTAGCATAAGATGATTGTGGAGATGCCAAAGTTACTCAACTGTAAGTATACAGTTAGGCACATACATTTTGGGCAGAGACAACTTTTTTTCTAATTTTGGTTCTGCACATTACCACAATGAATTTTAAATGAAACAACTCAGACACAGTTGAACTGCAGACTTTCAGCTTTAATTCAGTGGGTTGAACAAAAAGATTGCATAAAAATGTGAAGAACTAAAGCCTTTTTTAACACAATCACGTCATATCAGGGGCACAAAAGTAATCAGACAAATTAAAAAACTGAAAGTAAAATGTTCATTTCTAATACAGAATTCATTCTTGTGCTTCTGTCCTGTGTCACATGATGGATAAACACTAGTGTCCCAGTGCCACTGGCAGCCATGCACACTCAAGCCATCACACTGCCTCTGCCATGTTTTATAGAGATTGGTATGCTTTGTATCATGAGCTGTTCCACGCCTTCTCCATACCATTTTTCTTGGCATCATTCTGGTAGAGGTTGATCTTGGTTTCATCTGTCCAAAGAATGTTTTTCCAGAACTGTGCTGGCTTTTTTAGATATCTTTTTTTTTTAGCAAAGTCCAATCTAGCCTTTCTATTCTTGATGCTTATGAGTGTCTTGCACCTTGTAGTGCACCCTCTGTATTTACTTTCATGCAGTCTTCTCTTTATGGTAGACTTGGATATCGATACGCCTACCTCCTGGAGAGTGTTGTTCACTTGTTTGGCTGTTGTGAAGGGTTTCTTTTCACCATGGAAACGATTCTCTGATCATCCACCACTGTTGTCTTCCATGGACGTCCAGGTCTTTTTGCGTTGCCGAGTTCACTGGTGATTTCTTTCTTTCTCGGGATGTACCAAACTGTAGATTTTGCCACTCCTAATATTGTAGCAATTTCTCGGATGGGTTTTTTCTGTTTTTGCAGCTTAAAGGAGAAGGAAAGCTCGTCGGCGCTAACCCCCCACCCCCCTCCCGTGTATTGCCCCCCCTCCCTCCTCCCCCCTGGCCTACCCCTCCCGCTGGGCAAATGCCCCTAACTTGTTACTTACCCTTCTGCGCAGGTCCAGTCCAGGGAGTTCACAGGCGACATCTTTTTCCACGCGTTCTTCTTCCTCCTTTGACCGGCGTTTTGGCGCATGCGCAGTAGGATCATTTCGCCGGTACGGATCTACTGCGCATGCGCCAAAAGTCACGCGCATGCGCAGTAGATCGTACCGGCGAAATGATCCTACTGCGCATGCGCCGGTCAAAGCAGGAAGAAGATCGTGTGGAAGAAGATGTCGCCTGTGAACTCCCTGGACTGGACCTGCGCAGAAGGGTAAGTAACAAGTTAGGGGCATTTGCCCAGCGGGAGGGGGAGGAGGGAGGGGGGGCAATACACGGGAGGGGGGTTAGCGCCGACGAGCTTTCCTTCTCCTTTAAGGATGGCTTGTTTCACCTGCATGGAGAGCTCCTTTGACCACATGTTGTCAGTTCACAGCAAAATCTTCTACATGCTAGCACCACCCCCCCTCAAATCAATTCCAGGGCTTTTATCTGCTTCATTGATAATGACTCAACAAAAGGAATTGTCCACACCTGCCCATGAAATTGCCTTTGAGTGAAATGTCCAATTACTTTTGAGCTGAAGTGATTGTTTTAAAAAAAGGCTTTAGTTCCTCACATTTTAATGCAATCTTTTTGTTCAATTCACTGAATTAAAGCTGAAAGTCTGCAGTTCAACTGCATCTGTGTTGTTTCATTTAAAATTGGTTGTGGTAATGTACAGAACCCAAATTAGAAGAAAGTTGTCCAAAGATTTATGGGCCTAACTGTTTATTTATTCTGGGTATATTCCAGGATTAAGTGCCAGAGAAACAACCCATTCCAAAGAAATGTTCTGAACTAGCTACACTGTGGAGTTGCTGGATACGGTAAGTTACATGGAACCAAGTTTCCAGATCTGGCCAGCGTCAAGTTATTTATATGGGCTGTCAAGTAATTTATGACCACGCTACCATGGGCAAAAGGTTGAATTTGTTGGATGTATTTCTTTTCATCCACAATTACTATGATATAAACTCACCAATCAATTTATTGAAAAGCAGGGGTGTAACTATAGAGCAAAACAGGCCCTGCAACTGCTGGGGGGAGCAGGAATTATAGGGGCTCCATTGGACTGATAAGCAGCTGCAGTAGAAAATGTCTTGTTCCCAGAGTTTAGGGCCCTGCTCCAGATACATCAATAATTTACTGTTCTCTGAAGTTAAATCACCTTTGGCATACTCTATTTTGGGGAAATGTTACAGTGCTAATTTACTATAAACAACATTTTAGGTGAAGGTTCCTTTTTAATTGATTTATAATAATATATTAATACCTGTTAGACAAGTAAGTATGTATCTGCCAATGACTGCTGTATAAGTAGCCACTCTCATGACTTTTTAGCAGTAGTGAAACTATAGAGGGGGCAGACACCACAACCATGGGAGGACTGGGGATTGTAGTCAGGGACAGTCCCAAAATCACTTTTGTAAGGATTCGTAAGTTTTGCCCCTGACTATCAGAGTGCATATTTAGCCAGATTTTATGGTTGTTCACCTTTAATTTAACTTTTAGTTTAATGTAGAGAGTGATATTCTGAGACAATTTGCAATTGGTTCTCATTTGTTATTATTTGTGGTTATTTAGCTTTTTATACAGCATATATCTGTTGGCCAGGATTAAGAATGCAGTTTGGCAAGCACTGCATCAGCTTAATGGGGCAGTACTCACCCAAGACCTGATCATATACGTTTGATTTATAATTTAAATACATAGTAAGACATAGTAACATAGTAAGTAAGGTTGAAAAAAGAACACACATCCATCAAGTTCAACCTTTTAGTTTTTTTTTTAATATGCCTAACTGCTAGTTGATCCAGAGGAAGGCAAAAAAAACCCCATCTGAAGCCTCTGGAAAAAATTCCTTTCTGACTCCAAAATGGCAACTGGACTAGTCCCTGGATCAACTTGTACTATGAGCTATCTCCCATAACCCTGTATTCCCTCACTGGCTAAACACCATCCAACCCCTTCTTAAAGCTATCTAATGGATCAGCCTGTACAACTGATTCAGGGAGAGAATTCCACATCTTCACAGCTCTCGCTGTAAAAAACCCCTTCCGAATATCTAGGTGGAACCTCTTTTCTTCTAATCGGAATGGGTGACCTCGTGTCAGCTGGAAAGACCTACTGGTAAATAAAGCATTAGAGAGATTATTATATGATCCCCTTATATATTTATACATAGTTATCATATCACCCCTTAAGCGCCTCTTCTCCAGCGTGAACATCCCCAATTTGGCCAGTCTTTCCTCATAGCTGAGATTTTCCATACCTTTTACCAGCTTAGTTGCCCTTCTCTGTACCCTCTCTAATACAATAATGTCCTGTTTGAGTGATGGAGACCAAAACTGTACGGCATATTCTAGATGGGGCCTTACAAGTGCTCTATACAGTGGAAGAATGACCCCCTCCTCCCGTGACTCTATGCCCCTTTTAATACAGCTCAAGACATTATTTGCCCTTGATGCTGCTGACTGGCATTGCTTGCTACAGCCAAGTTTATCATCTACAAGAACTCCAAGGTCCTTTTCCATAATGGATTTTGGAATTTGAATCCAATCTATTGGTACTAGTAGACCTGGTTCTGCTATGGAATATGCTAAAGAAAACAAGTTATTAGGCACAGTTTAAATGTATCCACACTCTCAACTTCATATTTTTACTGCTGGTAGGGGGGCTGGGTAGGTGGGATTCTGTTCACTACCAATTAAAATGGCCAAGCCAACACCCTTGAATGGACATACTTAAGGGGTTATTTATTAAAATCTTGAAGAATGTGAGTTTTTTTTCACTAGAATACTCAGATTTTTAGAGGTAAAAAAACTTTTTGAGATTTATTATACCCAATGCTGCAAAAGCCAGAATCTGAAAATCCGCCATCTTAGACCTGTCGAGATCCTGTATAAGTGAACAGGAGAGGCGTCGATCTCAATTTGAAGTTTTTGTGATCTGCGCTAGGTTTAGACCAAAGATCAGAATTTTTGGGGGTTTTCGGGAAAAACTACTTCAATACAAGCAGCAACTACACTACTACCTGTAACACTTTATAGGGTCATCAATAAAACTTGTCTGTTCATTTTTCTAGGTTGCAACCCCAGTGTGTTTTTTTGCCTGCTAGACAACACCCCTTTGTGCCTATGTCTGACTGGGGTTTATTTTTGCATTGTGACATAAAATAATGGAGAAAAATATTTGCAACTTTTCTTCAGTCAAGAGGGCAAGGAGAGCTCACCACAAAGCTGCTATGTCAGAACTCTGAAATCAGAGGATTTCCTATCAGCTAAAATTTCATTTTTTTAATCTCTAGCCAGATTTCTGCAAATCACATTCCATGCTGGTGATGCTAATGTTGGTTTAATCAGTAATATAAAAATAAAGCTCTTATGCCCTGCGAAATCCTCTGTGGCTCTGCTAAGCTGTCCTTCGGACAAATATTGTGGGATTGAATGGGATGTTGAATAGGGAACTGCTGAGTTCTGTGAAACTTTAATAAAGGTCAAATAAAAGTCTTTAAAAGGATATGTAAACCTCAATGAAAAAGAGAAAGGTGAATGTAAACTTGCTCAGCACTTTAGCAATTTACATAAAGGGATCTATGCTGTGTAAAAAGTGGAGTGAAACATTACCGGTGATCTTGCTCATGGCAACCAATGAGATCTTTGCTTTTGTTTTCTGTTTTTCTAACTAATTGCTGATTGGTTGCACTGGTAATGCTTCACTCCACTTTTTACACAGCATGATAAATAGTACTGATGTGCGCAGGGCAGCCATCGGGGGGGAGAAGGGGGAGAGTTGTAGGGGGCCCCGAGTGTAAGGGGGGCCCCGGCCACGCCACACTTACTTGATTAGCCGGGCCCCCCATCTTTCTGAGAGCTGCTGACTTCGGGAAGGCATGGACGTTTAAGGGGCCCTGGCCACCAATTTTCTTATAATGTGGGGGGGGGGGGGCCCTGGACCTGTAGGTGGGGCTTGCGGAGGGGGCCCAGGAAATTATGTTGTATGGGGCCCTGCGATTTCTGATGGTGGTCCTGGATGTGCGGGCCGGCACGATACCCATGGTTTTACCCGTGGGTCGGCCGAGTTCAGGCTGACCTCGCAGTCCCCTTTGAGGGGGTTGCCAACTTCAACTGCCAGCTTCTGGTTTAATAACCTGCTTGCCCTGGCCCATTTGTGACATCATCGGCGGGGCGGGTCTATAAAGGGAAGTGGGGCTCGAGTGGGCGCAGGTGGAGGGAGGGCGGGTGCAGGTCGAGAAAAGCCTGACCCGCACATCACTAATAAATAGGCCTCAAAGTTTACTTTTACCAAAGCTATTAAGCTGTTTAATAACTGCCAATGTAATGGATTTTGTAACATCAGTGCCGCCTACTGATCAATTCCTCTGCACAGTTGGAGACAAGTTTAGAATGGAAATAAAGAACTGGTCTAATGTTGCATCAGTTTCCCTTGTAAATGTATATCACTCTAACTGTAACTGTAACCAAGTGCAGTGTCACCAGAGCCCCCAACAATGCTCCTCTTACTACAGTAAATACTGGACCTGAGTTTAATTTTAGACTAGGGAATAAAACATGTATTATATCGGGCTGCCCAAGGGAATGAAGGTCTTCCTTTATTTCTGTCCTATTCCTTCTGCTCTCCATTCTGCCCAGTTCCTTATGCTTTCCCTTATTTCCAGGGTTGACCCGCTCCCTGTCTGAAACCTTTGCTGTTGCCCAGACCTCTCCCTGGCGCCATGAGAAGAAAAATTTACTTGTGGAGGGGGGTTGGGGCAGGGGTAGGGTTGCAATCTGGCCTGTATTTTACCGTCCTGACTGGTAAAAATAATGCCTGACCCAAATATTAGAAAGATCCATTTTTCATTTCCCCTGTTAATTGAGATTCACTTTAAGGTGACGTTCACAGCACTACAGTCTTTATGGTACTTTCCATTGACCAGTTGTAAGTACATGATTCACACTGTGTTCTGCACCTGGGTGCAATTTATTTTACACCATCTGAATTGCGTGCAAATAAAGTGCACAGAAGGGAATGCTCTTAATAATATTATATTATAAAATTTGTGCTGTGATT
The DNA here is from genome assembly GCF_017654675.1 of Xenopus laevis. Classification (NCBI taxonomy): domain Eukaryota; kingdom Metazoa; phylum Chordata; class Amphibia; order Anura; family Pipidae; genus Xenopus; species Xenopus laevis. Next base: position 129,123,206 of record NC_054375.1, on the reverse strand, counting down.
TTTACATCGCTTGTTATTAGCAATAAGCACAACGATATAATTCTGGAGGGGAAATACTGCATGGTGATTACAAAGCCATATTATTGAAGTGCCACTTGCTCTTCTTGTGTCTTTTGCCTGGAGGCAAATATTGCATAAGCTAGCACAGAAAAGCCCCACAGTCTATGATCTGTTATGCCAATGGAACGTGCTTGAAAACGAAACCTTCATAGACGATGCCAGAATTTGCAGAGCCAGTATTTTGTGCCCTGTGTTAACCTAAATAAAGCAGTTTCAGCCTTCAGTGAATATCTGTTGATATTACCTGTTATCCTACACAGAACCTATTGATGTGTCTATGGGCAGACTCTGCCTTTTGCTTGTCTGTCCTGCTGATTTGAGCCATGCAGCCTAGTTTCCCTGGCTTGGTCTATCGGGCTCTCTCAGTTCTAACTTGCCCTGCCTGTTCCAGCCACCCCTAGTTTTATTGATAGTCCAGTTTGCAGGTGCCTTGATCCGTCCAGTCTGTAAAAGCCTATGTTTAATTTAGAGTAAGTCCTAATAGTCCTACCCTGTTCAAGTCTACCTCTTCCTCATGGCGTCGTCCTTTTCCTTATTCCTACCCAAAGTCTAGCCTGTAATCCAGAGACAACTTGTCACGGTCGGCACCCTACACCAGAACAGATGGCAAGCGCCCTGGTCTCGGCTCGACTTCACCAGTTAAGTGACCGCCTTTGGCCTCGGGAGGAGCCCTTGGCGTACTCAGATGCCACCTGGACTTAACGAGAGGTGCAAGGCATAAGTTCTGGCAGGCAATGGGGCACAACTGTTTTACAAGGATGCTGGAAGATAGGAAGCCACAGGAACAGGCAGGCCGGGCCAGCCCAAGCAGTAGAATAGTCAAACAGATCAGACTCAGGATTGAGAGTGCAGAATAGTCGATGGCCAGGCAAAGGTCAGGTTGGAGAGGTCAGAATAGTCACAGAGAGGCAGGATCAGGATTGGAGAGTTCAGAGTAGAAATTCAGGCAGGCAAGGGTCAAACACAGTAGATCAAGTCAGGAATCACAATAAACACCCAGGAACAAGCTAATTGAACCTAACAACGGGCAAGGTCCTGTTATCTAAATGGGCTTTAAATACCTTTGAATTTCGCGCCAATTGCGCGCTGGCGTGATGATGCCAGCGCGACTGCGCCTTTAAATAACGAGCGTGCACGTGGCGCGCGCCCTAAAGGAAGCCGGCACAGGAGAAGGAGGCAGCACAGCGGGCGTTCCTTACACAACTGTACCCTGCAAGATTCCTATCCAACCTTTCTGACTGGGTCTGCCTCTTTCTAATTGGACACTCCAGAAAGATTTACAAGCTCCTGTGTTCTAAATCATAGTATAGTTCTATTTCAGCTAGTAACAGAGGAGTAGTAAGGGGTAGCTGCTGTAGGCAAAACTATGCATTCATCTCAGTGGGCCCCAGTGTTAACCAGTTTCACCTAAAAATACGACAGTATCAGTTCTGTAATTTAGAACAAGAAATGCAAGTTGAAATTACTTATTGTTTCTGTACTCTTTTTTTTGCTGGAAAGAAACCTTTTTTACTTTTGCTTTGTGTCACGGGCAATGAAATACATTTATATTGTATGCCTGTATGCCTGCCCAATACCGACCTAATATATTTCACCTAACAAAGAACACATTTTGTGAAAGGGATTCTGTTTTTATTTCTAAATTACAGTGTTTACTCTGCAAATATTTCACTCTACAATATAAAATTTCATACCTGAACAAGCAAGTGTATTTTTTTTAGTTGTAATATTGGTGTGTAGGCGCCATCTCAGGTCCTTTTGCCTGGTCATGTGCTTTCAGAAAGAACCTGCACTTTAGGATGGAACTGCTTTCCGGGAGGCTGTTGTTTCGCCTACTCAATGTAACTGAATGTGTCACAGTGGGACCTGGATTTTACTATTGAGTGCTGTTCTTATATCTTGTGTTAGGGAGCTGCTATCTGGTTACCTTCCCATTGTTCTGTTGTTAGGCTGCTGGGGGGAGGGGAAAAGGGAGGAGGTGATATCACTACAACTTGCAGTACAGCAGTAAATAGTGACTGAAGTTTATCAGAGCACAAGTCACATGACTGGGGGCAGCTGGGAAACTGACAATATGTCTAGCCCTATGTCAGATTTCAAAATTAAATATAAAAACTCTTTGCTCTTTTGAGAAATAGATTTCAGTGCAGAATTCTGCTGGAGCAGCAATATTAAAGGGTGGTTCACCTTTACGGTAATTTTTAGTATGTTATAGATTGGCCAATTCTAAGCAACTTTTCAATTTGTTTTCATTATTTATTTATTTATTTATTTTTTATAGTTTTTTAGTTATTTTCCTTTTTCAGACTCTTTGCAGCTTTCAAATGGGCGTCGCTGACCCCTTTCTAAAAAAACAAATGCTCTGTAAGGCTACAAATGTATTGTTATTGCTACTTAGTATTCATCTTTTTTCTATTCAGGCCTCTCCTATTCATATTCCAGTCTCTTAAAATAAATGCCTGGTTGCTAGGGGAATTTGCACAAATGCAAATTGAAGAGCTGTCGAATAAAAATCTAAATAACTCAAAACCTCAAAAAATGAAAACCAACTGCAAATTGTCTCAGAATATCGGTCTCTACATCATAATAAAAGTTATTTCAAAAGTTAACCACCCCTTTAAATGATGCGTTTTTTAAAAAACAAATTCCCATGACAGTATACCTTTAAGGACTCGCTAGAGCTTAATGTGCCTTCAACCTCAACAGCATGCTAGGATATGTTTACCATAAATACTTTCCCTACATCATCAGAGTCTATTAATATTCATGCAATGGCAAAGTTTACATGGGCCCTTATTGAGTCCATCACTCCTCTATCCATCCGTCAGCCTTCCTCTTCATCTGCACTCAGATCTCCTACACCCCTAGTGTGATATAGAAATTATGTGAGTGATGGACAGTTTCTAGAAATCAATTTATAAATATGTTGATGCTATATACATAAAGGATTATAAATTTATAAAAAGTAGGTTTGGGGAAGATACAAAGGCCTTGAGGTAGGACAGGCTTTGGAAAGGGATAGCTCAGAGGGGCTGGAAGAGGTCTGAGAACTGGGGAAAGACAGGAAGCAGATAATGATGATGATGATGATGTCTTATAATTCATAAGCTTCTGATCATTATTGTTCCTATACCAAGCCTAATCTATCAGTGAGTGAGTTAGAGATACATGTATCCGTCCTATTCCACTCAGGGGCAATTCTAGCCCCTTTGCCCCCCCATTCACCCTTTTTGGCACTGGAGGGAGTACAGGGAGGTCCGGGGACTAGGGCGCTAGTGCAGAGAAGCGCAATTGTACTCTCTGTGCTAGAAGAACCGTATTTCTGGTTTGAAAACCGGAAATTTGTCTCTTAATGGAAAACTATACCCCTGAGACAATGTACAGTAGGTCTCTATAAAAAGATATTGCATAAAACAGCTCATATGTAAAACCCTGCTTCATGTAAATAAACCATTTTCATAATAATAATATCCTTTTCTAGTAGAATGTGCCCTTGGGTAATCATAAACAAAAAATTGTCATTTTAAAAAATAAGCCCCCCCCCCTGGGATCGTATGATTCACGGTGCACACAAACATACTTAACAAACTATACTTGTTAGGTCACATGAGCCAATTAACAGACAGAGTTGTGTCTTTTGTTTCCACACTTCTTCCTGTTACAGTTAGAGCTGCAGTATTTCTGGCCAGGTGATTTCTGAGGCAGAACACAGACCATCACAAAATGGTGGTTCAAGGCAATATATGTAAAAAGACAAGATTTACTGATATATATTCTAGTTTGAAAAGATTCTTTAATATGCCACTTAATTTAACTATCTGTTGCTCAAGTATTCATTTTGTGGGTATAGATTTCCTTTAAAGTTACATTTTTTTTGTCGCCCCTGGTAACCAGCGGGGTGCTGTCACCTGAGGTGAGTTTCTCAACTCGTTTCTCAATTGACCATCTTAGTACAAGTAGTGGGCCAATTATATCTCATACAGCATGTTGGAGGGCCGGAATCAATTAAAACGATAATGTCATACAGTAAATTCTATGGAGCCTCTGAGCAGATCGGGGCCACATCCAGCCTGCGGGCCTCCAGTTGAACAGCCCTGCCATAGATAGTTACTTGATAGTAAACATAAAAGTAAACATTGTTCATTGGTTTAAGCAGGGATCCCCAACCTTTTGAACCTGTGAGCAACATTTTAGAAGTAAAAGGAGTTGGGGAGCAACACTAGCATGAAAAATATTCTCGGGGTGCCAAATAAGGGCTGTGATTGGCCATTCAGTATCCCCTATGTGGACTGGCAGCCTACAGGAGACTCTGTTTGGCAGTAAACATGGTTTTTATACAACCAAAACTTGCCTCCAAGCCTGGAATTCAAAAATAATCACCTGCTTTGAGGCCACTGAGAACAACATCCAAGGGGTTGGAGAGCAACATGTTGCTCATGAGCTACTGGTTAGGGATCACTGGGTTTAAGGAACCAACTAACTCACCCTATGAAGCAGTGACCCAACAATGCAATGACTGTACTCTCTCTCTTGTGAGCTTCAAATCCCCATGCATGTAAAAATTCTCTCCTAGTCAGCAAGTCTCTTGTGTACATTGTTCCCTGTTGTATTTCACAATGAAAGGAAGGCTGTCTAACAGAAAGATATTCTGATATAAAAGCCTGGGATTACGCAGTCATAATGGGGGAAGCACTACTAGTTTCGTATTCAGTGTTCCTAAAATAGAGTTTCACTCTGGATCTCATGATCGCTGTATAGTTTGTGGATAGCATGTTTCCTCATATCGACAGCAGAATCTAGTTCTGCATCAGGCGCCAGACCATGAGTTAATCTCCCACATCAACTCTTTTCTAGTTCTCCTTTGTATGTGCGAACTGTCACGTCCAATGCAAATGCGCATGTGTTTGAGACACTGGTATTTTTCCTCTATCTTCTGTTACGGAGGGTAATGAAGTGACCGCAACTGTGTGAAGTTGATATTTTTGATTGCCTTGCAAAACAGGTTGGGAATATTTCAGTTAAAAATGATCTCGGCTCCTATTAGAAGCACAACCTAAGATATTGTCAGTGCAGGATGCAATGTCTGTGGGTAAATTTTGGATTAGGTAAACTTCCTTTTTGCTCTGTTTTCATACAAAGCAGAGAGGAAAAATTAAGGGGGTTATTTACTAAAATCTGAATTTATCTCATATTTTATTAAAAAAAACACACTACCAAACTCCCATGATTGATTTGACCTTATTTATTAATAAAATAACCTGAATTAATCAGATGGTGGAAAAACTCGATAAAATCGAGCAAAAACCCAAATCGCTCAAATTCCCTGATCCCTTTATTGCCTGAAAACCCTGGAAAAACCCTGAAAATTTTCAGGCTAAACACAGTGTAGAACACGATAACTTCAGGCCTGAGATTGCAGATTTGTGGATTCGGCTTTTTGCAGCATCAAGGTATAATAACTTTTAAAAAATGTGAGTTATTTTTTTTCCCATGAAGAATTTTGTCCCAAAAAGCTGGACCAGATAAATTTGAAGTTTAGCACATAACCCGTTAATGTGTAAATCAGAAACCACCGATTTTTTTTAATTTCTAAACCTTATCATCATTGCTGCTCTGTAAATAATAAATTGATTCATAAATCTTCCCCGATCCTTTTTTAACCCTAAACCGCAGGTTTATTCATTTACAGATTCGAGTTTTTTGAAATTCAATCTCAGTTAATGGCGAGTTTTTCCATTTTCACAGTTGTAGTTTTATTTCTTTAGATAAATAATGTAACAAAAAAAATATAGAGAAACTTGATTGTGTCAATTCCAGAGGAAACAACATGATCATAACTAAAATTTAATTGGCTCATTTAATTTTACAAATTCACTTTGTTAAAAAAAATCCCAAATGTTTTACAGAAGCTGGCCAGGGTTTAGCTGCCAAAATATTTTTATTGAAATTTTCAAGATCTTTTCAAATAATAAATCTTGAAAATTCGAATTTGGAAAGCTCAGATTTGACAACATGGTTTTCAATTAGATTTCTCAAATTTTCTTAAATAGAATCAATCCTGCTAGACAGTGTGGCATTTGTGCTTTTTCCCATCATGTTTTTATTTATTAGACAAGCAGAACATGCCATCAAAATCAAACTTTCTACTCTGCTGTATTGATGACACACTAGACTATGCTGGTAATCACGGTACTGTTTTGTGCCAGGGGTTGTTAGAGATTACTAGAGATTACTTCTGGAAATCACAGTGCTGGGGGTCACTGGGGGTCATTTATCAAAACTGGGCAAATTTGCCCACAGGCAGTAACCCTTGGCAACCAATCAGATTGCTGCATTCATTGTTTACTTGCAGCTGGCTTTAAAAAGCTAATCACTGATTGGTTGCTATAGGTAACTGCTCACAGGCAAATTGTCTATTTATTTTTTGGGGACATAAAGCCTCATGTGCTGGAAATCGTGGACATTTTTACTTTCTAGCTTTAATTGTGGCATATGATACCGTACTCCATAGGCCATTTTATATACAACCTTGCTCACTCTGAACAGTCAGTTTCAATCATCACAGACACAATTCCTACCTACATGAATGGGCAGCTAGTGTTCTTTTGATTTTTTTTCCTCCATAGCTTCTATGCATGGGTTTCTGGTTTAGCTTGCACTTTTAGTCTTGTCTAAACTGCCATTGTCTCAGTCTAGCATCAGTAGCTTAACCATTATTGTTCATGGCCAGCCTTTGGTTCCCATGTTTGACCGTTCCGAAGGTTCTACTTGGAGGTAGTGCGGCCTTACTGTTACACCCAGATTCCTCAAAGGGGTTGTTCGCCTTTGAGTTGGCGTAGAGAGTGATATTCTGAGACAATTTGCAATTGGTTTTCATTTTTTAATATTTGTGGTTTTTGAGTTATTTATCTTTTTATTCAGCACTCCACCCTCAACCACCACTATTGTTACATTATTACTTAGGGGCATATTTATCAAGAGTCGAATTTCGAATTGAACTTCAAAATTTGAATTCAAAAAGACCAACCGAAATTAAGTGGAAGTTTTTTTTTTTGGTCAAATAGGTCAGTTTTCGATCTAATAGGTCCGAATTAAATTCGAAGTTTTTCCCCAAAAAAACTTAGATTTTTCAAAGACCACCAATTCACTCCAAATAGGTTGTAGGGGGTCCCCCATAGGCTAAAACAGCAATTCTGCAGGTTTTAGATGGCGAATGGTCGAGTTTTCAAATAATGATGAGTTTCGAAATTCAAATTTTTAGATTTTTTTCAAATTCGAATCGAATTTGGACTATTCCCTAGTCGAAGTACACAAAAAATAGCTCGAAATTTGAATTTTTTTAATTTGAACATTCACCTTGACCTTTGATAAATCTGCTCCTTAAATTGCAAATATCTAACTTTACAGAATGTCACGTGTGTCTACCCCATGCCATTTCTTTCTCCTTTTTCAATATCCTTCTTATGAGCAGCTTCCTCTTCAACTTTTTTTTAGTACTCTTAATAATAAACCAAATTGGGCAAAACTGCTCAGCAGTAAAGCTGGTCACATATTGAGGGGGTTATTTATCAAAGGTCGAGTTGTATTTTAATCTAAGTTTCAGGTTAAAAAAACAAATTCAAATTTTTCGAGATTTATTATACCCCGAAGCTTGAAATAGCTTGAATCTGAAAATACACCATCTAAAACCTGTTGAGGTCATGTAGAAGTCAATGGAAGAGGTCCCTTGAACCATTTGAGGATGTTTATAGCCTTGATGTTCGAGTTTTTTGTAGGTGGGTTTCACTCGAAAATTCTAATTTGAACCATTCAAGTTTTCAACTGATTAATTCTAGTTTTTGGGGTTTTCACCTTGAATTCACTGATTTGAGTTTTTCATGAATTAGAAACTATTCCAGTTGTGAGATCATTCAAGGTATAAAAAAAACCTCAAAAAAACTCTAAAATTCCCAAACGGGAAGAGGGTACAGGAGCTGGAAAGTAGCGCAATGTGTCGCATTCTCTGTGTTTGCACATGCCGTAATTTTCCACTATACATCCTGAATGTAGTCGCATTTATTTGTTCAGCACTTTTTATATCCAGTTGGCTTCTCGTTCCAGCTGCCTCAAGGCTAAAATGTAATTGAATGATTTTGGATTGTCAAATCCGATAAGTCGTACTGTCTCCAAATCAATTCTGTGGTGGGTTTAAATGGGACCACGGAATTACTTTATATGTGTGCATGTCTTAAAAATAGAACTGTCCAGAATCCATTGACATAAGTCAAAGAGTTTCTCACATTTCGTTGCACAAACTTGCCCTGCAGATACGTAGATCATATAGAACGTAGGTCACGTTGACTAAGTAGAGGTGGGTGGGCAACTTGGTAGCTATTTGTGTACTTTGGCTGCTAAGTGGAACCCTGATTTCTGGCACACAAATACAACTGCAGGATTAGCAGTCAATACTTTTGAGACTTGGGTATTACTGGAAGTCAGAAGGAGAACTAAACCCTAAAAATTAATAGGGCTAAAAATGCCATGTTTTATATACTGAACTTATTGCACCAGCCTAAAGTTCAGTGCCGGATTCGATGGGCGGGCGCCCCTGGGGCTGTGTGCTCCGCACGGTCCTAGCGCCCGGCCACAATACCACACACTGGCGCAAAAGCGCCGGCGCAAAAGCGCCAGCGTGTGAGCGCCGGAGCACTGGGGAGCACAGGCTCCGCACAGAGTGGCTGGGCGGCATGCCGCCCCCAAGAATGTGCCGCCATAGGCCCGGGCCTATGTGGCCTCGCCACAAATCCGGGCCTGCTAAAGTTTCAGCTTCTCAATAGCAGCAATGATCCAGGACTTTAAACTTGTCACAGGGGGTCACCATCTTGGAAAGTGTCTGTGACACTCACATGCTCAGTGGGCTCTGAGCAGCTGTTGAGAAGCTAAACTTAGGGGTCGTCACTAATTATCAAACAGAAAATGAGGTTTGTCTGTAATATAAGCTGGTGCTACAGGGCTGATTATTAAATTCTGATGCTAATTGCACTGGTTTTTGTGCTGCCATGTAGTAATTATCTGTATTAATGACTAATCAGCCTTATATTGTGACATTTCTATTCTATGTGTACTGTATATTGTGAGTGGGTCCCTAAGCTCAGTAAGTGACAGCAGCACAGAGCATGTGCAGTGAATCAGCAGAAAAGAAAATGGGGAGCTACTGGGGCATCTTTGGAGACACAGATCTTTACTGCTAAAGGGCTGTGGTTGCCTGGGGCTGGAACAGAAACCCAAAACATAATGTACAGGTATGGGACCTGTTATCCAGAATGCTCGGGACCTGGGGTTTTCCGGATAACGGATCTTTCCGTAATTTGGGTCTTCATGCCATAAGTCTGCTAGAAATTCATTTAAACATTAAATAAACCCAATAGGCTTGTTTTGCTTCCAATAAGGATTAATTATATCTTAGTTTGAATCAAGTACAAGTTACTGTTTTATTATTACAGAGAAAAAGGAAATCATTTTTAAAAATTTGGATTATTTGGATAAAATGGAGTCTATGGGAGACAGCCATTCCGTAATTCGGAGCTTTCTGGATATCAGGTTTCCGGATAAGGGATCCTATACCTGTACAACATTTCCAGCTACTTTTTTAGTTTAACTTTCCTTGTCCTTTAACCACAGTTGCACTGGAATAAATGCAGTTGATGTGTGAATCCCCACAGTTTTGGAAACATATTTTTTAGAAGGGGCAAATAAACCAAAAGGTGTCAAAACTGATCAGCAGTTAAACTGACCACACAATTGAGGGGATTATTTATCAATGATCTAGTTGTATTTTACTCAATTTTTGGGTTACAAAAAAAAACGAATTTTTTGAGATTTATTATACCCCGAAGCTGGGAATAGATTGAATCTAAAAATACACCATCTAAAACCTGTTGAGGTCATGTAGAAGATGTTTGAAGATGTTTGTAGCCTTGATTTTCGAGTTTTGACAGTGGGTTTTGCTCAAAAACTCGATTAATTTGAGCCATTCAAGGTTTTTTCAGTGGAAAATTTATTAAATCGAGTTTTAAGGTTTTTCACCCCCAATTCGCTGATTCGAGTTCTTTCATAAATTAGAAACCATTCCAGTTGTGCGATCATTCGAGGTATAAAATAAATTCGACTTTTGATAAATAACCCCCTGAGAGATCTGATGGATGAATGAGCAAAATATAAAGCCAGATTTATCACAACGCCATGTTTTTGTTCACTGAACACCTGGCCCACGCCATGAAACTATTAGAATAAAACACAAAGGATTTCACCTTTCTCTGTAATTTGCTCGGTAGCCCTTCAGTGCCATTTCTCCCCGGTCCCAGGTGTCCTTTGTTGAGGCCTGGGAGCAGAGGAAAAATGTTGCTGCTGAGCAGCCTAGCAAAGTCCTTGGGACAATTATTCTTTTATGTAGGAGGCACACTGGCCTGGATAAAAAATTAGAGACCTTGGTCACTGGTAGGGGGCGCTAACACACTGACAATCCCCATTATCTTAAAGGGGTTGTTCATCTTTAAAGGGGTTGTTCCCCTTTAAATTAACTTTTAGTATGATATAAAGAGTGATATTCGGAGATAATTTGCAATTGGGTTTCATTTTTTTATTATTTGTGGTTTTTGAGTTATTTAGCTTTTTAATCAGCAGCTCTCCAGTTTGCAATTTAAGCATTCTGGTTGCTAGGGTCCAAATTACCCCAGCAACCATGCCCATGCATGGATTTGAACAAGAGTGGAATATGAATAGGAGAGGCCTGAATAGAAAAATAAGTAATAAAAAGTGGCAATAACAATACATTTGTAGCCTTACAGAGCTTTTGTTTTTAGATGGGGTCATTGACTTCTATTTGAAGGCTGGAAAGAGTCAGAAGAAGAAGGCACAGAATTCAAAAACTACAAAAAATAAATAATGAAGACCAATTGAAAAGTTGCTTAGAATTGGCTATTCTATAACATAGTAAACGTTAACTTAAAGGTGAACATCACCTTTAAGTTACATTTTAGCATGTTATAGAATGTCCAATTCTAAGAAAGATTTCAGTTGGTCTTTATTTTTTATAGTTTTTTAAGTATCTTCCTTTTTCTTATGACCATTTCAAGCTTTCAAATAGGGGTCACTGCCACAGATTAAAAAAATGCTCTAAAAAACTATGCATTTTTTGTTATTGCTTTTTATAATTAATAATCTTTCTATTCAGGCCTCTCCTGTTCAAATTCCAGTCTCTCATTCAAATCAGTGCATGGTTGCCAGGGTAATTTGGACCCTAGCAACCAGATTTCCAAAAATTGCAAACTGGAGAGCTGCTGAATAAAAATCTAAATAACTCAAAGACCACAAATAATAAAAAAAATACAATTACAAATTGCCTCAGAATATCACTCGCTACATTATAATAAAAGTTGGCTCAATGGTGAACAATTCTTGTCCTTTACAGCGAAATATTAAAATATAGGAGCTGTTTTTCTCCATTTGTAAAGCACAACATTTCATATCTAAAACATAACCATTTCCTTATCATTTTCCATTATGCAGTTACCATTGGGAGCCTTGCCAAGCTCTGTCTTTTGATGAAATGAAATATCCTAGGAGTTCTGCAGTTTATGGGGTAGATTTATCAAGGGTCGAATTTCGAAGTTGATAAATATAAAAAACTTAGAAAATTGCTCTGGAAGGTCCCCATAGGCTAACATAGCATTTTGAAGTCGTAGTATCCTATTCTATGGTCGAAGTATTCAAAAAATTACTTTGAATTTCGAATTTCGAATTTTTTAACTTCGAAAATTCCCTCAAATTCACTTTGACCCTTTCTGCCCCTATGTGTTTTTACATAACCTTTTTTTTCTAGTGTTTTTATGATGGGAAACCTTATAAGCTTCATTTTGTCGTGCCTCCCTGAGACTGTGACACAGTTATTGAACCAGATGATTTAAATAAATTACAACCATACTGGGAATTGAACTTAATTAGAACCTGTAATGTAATTAGGTGGCCTTTGTAATTCAGAGCTGTTTTGTACGCATGCATAAAGAGGGTTGTAATGAAATTACAAATCAACATTTCTTTGGCAATAAAATTTGCCCGGTGGTGCAAGGAACGGGCAATACAGATACTGGAAAATGATTATGTGTAATATTATTTTATATATTTATATTATGTTATATTATTATTATTATTATTTTCAATTGCCATTGATAACCATGCACCCAGAACTGTACCAGATGCTTAAAATTTATATTTCACAAATAGGTTTGGTTATTTTTTACATTAGTTGAGATATAAATGGTAAGTAAATTGTGTGTTTCCTCAACCGAACATGTTTTCCAACTGCAAACAACCCAACCTGTGTATTAGCCGTGTTATGGAAACTTGAATCAGCCAGTGACATCAAGGGAAATCTGTCAGTGACTCACAGCATGAGTTGGTTTGAAAAAAAAAAAGATTAGGGTAAAGAACTCACAATAAGAAAAAAGAAATTCTACACTATAAGAAAAGTATGTTAAGTACAGGGTTATGCCCTAAGGCTAGGACTACACGGGCGTTTTCTGTGCGATCCGATGCACAAAAACGGAGGCGTCAAAACGCATGCGACGAAAATAAGGTAAGTGAATGCATTTTTGGATGGCGTTGCACACGGATGTCGGATGCAGATGCAGACGCAGCGCAGCGGATCACACAGAAAATGCCCGTGTAATACTAGCCTTAGGATAGGGCCAGACAGGGCAAAAATCAGCCTTCTGAAATCCGACGGCTGATTTCAGCCCCCGAATCTTCTTGTCTGCTTGGATCCAGAAGTCTTGTGTCGGCTCCAGCGTGAACAGACTCAGCGGATTTTGGGTCTGAATGCAAAGTCTCGCTTTTCTTTGCGGAAATCCTCCGAGTCTGTTTGCACCGGAGCCGACACAAGGCTTCTGGATCCAAGCAGACAAGAAGATTCAGCTAGCGGTCAAGGACTGAAATCAGTCTGCTGATTTCAGCAGGCTGATTTCTGCCCGTCTGGCGCCAGACAATACGTAAGTACACAGTGAATGAGCGCAAGTGGATTTGCTATTATAGTCATGGCTCTCTTTTAAAATTTGGGTTTAAGAAAAATATCTAAATCCCATTTTGCATTATACCAAATCGTTTAGTACAGTACATTAGTATATGACAATAGACAATAAGCACACCCAGGAACTATCTCAAAATAGACCTACATTGGGCAGTGATAAATTGTGTGCAGCTCCTTTAAATATTTAACATTGGCTTCAGTCTAGGAAGCGGCGTGCAAGAGAGGAGGCAGTGAGCATCCCCGTCACCTCCCAGGTATTGTCACAATTAGTCAGTGCCCCTACACATCCTGGGCTGCTAGTATTTGTAGGCTCTCCTTCTCCCGCAGAGAGGAAATACAGAGTTTATTTTATGCTTTTGTTGCCAATTTCCTGTAGTTACTATTTATACTTCATGCCATATTTGCCTACAGAAGTTCATCGATCGTCATTTCCTAATTTCTGACATTTGTGTGCTGTAAAATTTAATGATGGAAACAAAAAAAGGTAAATAAATGAACAAGCCTTGTTTTGTCTGCGAAGGTCAGAGTGTCAGCGACCCTAATTGTCTGCGTACTTTCTGTTCACTTCCTGCACAGGGTACTTCCTGTGTGAGTTAACCCTAGGGTTGCTGACATTCAGTTAAACCAAACCTCTGCTATTAGCAATCTAAAAATGCAGATATCTCAGATTAAGATGAATGTAAATCGCAAGAGTGCTTAGAGAAGGTAAGTTTATGTCAATTCAGTTTTTGAGTTTAGATCCCCTTTAACCAAACATTTTTTTTACAGGCTGTAAACAAAACACTGCTGTGAGTTGTCGACTCATTTCTCACGATTTAACAGGATGATTCCACTATGAGGGAATTCACAAAAGTGGTGACGTTGAGACAAAATAAAAGTGGAGATAAAAATGTTGGATTTCCCACCAAATTCACAAACCTCTATCTCCACTTTTGTGAATTTGTCTTTTAAACAGACCGTTTTCAGATTTTGTCTTTCGCACAACATTTTAACAACATTTTTCTTGAATTTGTCTTTAGCTCTTACTACACCTGTCAGTCAGCGTCAAACTGGAATTTCTTTTTTTTTTTAAGGTTTTCTTTATTGATTTTCAATATAACAAAAATAGTAGAGATAGAAGAATTAGAAAGAAAGAGAAGAGGTGGAAAAAGAAGATGGGGATGGGTTACTGACATCCTGCGATACATCAGGTTCTAATAGTACATTCAGTCCAAAATATCTACAGATCTGCTGTTTGTCTGTGGATCAATCAGCCATCGGCCCCAAATTTTCCCAAACTTGGCTGGGCAGCCGCGTGCCATATAGGTAAGTTTTTGTTTCTGAAGCATCTCATCAATCAACTTAATCCAAAAACCCAGAGTTGGGGGTTCAGGTGCCTTCCATGTCAAAAGAATTGCTTTCCTTGCAAAGTGAAGTAGTTGCTGCAGGCAAAGTCTGTCCCCAACTGATAGACTGAGGTCCTCCAGGTGTCCCAAAAGGCAATATTCAGGAGTTCGAATTTGGGGCAGACCCAACAAGGATCCCATGAATTGAAGAACGGCTGCCCAGAACCTCTGGATTTTAGGACACTCCCAAAATACATGCATATAATTACCCTGGTCGAAGTTGCATTTCACACAAACATCAGGATATCCCTGATAGATCTGTGCCAGTCTATGGGGTGTTAGGTAGACTCTATTTAAAAACTTTATATGTATATATCTGTCCCTAGTTGAAATGTGAACATCGGGCACCTGCTCCAATATGTCCTTCCAGGATCCCTCCTCCAAGTGGGGGAGATCCTGAGCCCATTTACATCTAATATGCTCTATTGGATCATGATCACCCCTTAATAGTATGGCGTAGAACCAACTAAGAGGCCTGGAAAGATGCGGTCGACGCAGGTACCGTTCTAGAGAAAGCTCCTGAACTATGAGGGCCTCCCCCGAAAACTGGGCAACGTATGCATGACTTAACAGCATTTGGTTGCTCAGCCCTAGTTCCTGCTTCAGCTGATCGAACTGCTTAAGTTCTCCCTGCCTCACGATATCATTCAAGTATTTCACCCCTACAGTTGCCCATACGCTTACATCCGGGATAGCCCAAAAGTGCGTGAGAGTACCGTTTCCCCACAAGGGAGTCCATTTGGACCAACTATTTGATTTTTTGTACGCTACTTTCACAGTTCTATTGAACACCTGTGTCACTGTCTTCATAGGGGGCGTAAGGGGGTAAATTGATGGCAAACCCCTGTGTAGTTGGTTAGCTAAGGCTTCAAAGGAAGAGACCACAGCTGCCTCCAAAACAGTGGCCTGATTATTTGGGTCCAGATTAAGCCACCACCAAGCGTACACCAATTGACTGGCATAGAAATATAATGTCAGATTGGGAAGGGCTAATCCCCCCTGGTTGGTTGAGGCTTGAAGCATTCGCATGGCAATTCGGGGGCGTTCCCCTGCCCAGACAAAGTTTCTAATACATGTGTCCACTTCTTTGAACCATTGCTTGGTAGGCAGAGTGGGTGAATTATGGAACGCATAAAGAAATTTGGGAAGAAAAATCATCTTTAGAATATTAATGCGTCCCGGCAATGACAGCGGAAGATTGAGCCATTGTTGGGTTTTTGTCCTCAATGACCTGACTATTGGGGCTAAGTTTAATTCAATGTATTTACTAGGATCTTTATGGATTACCATACCCAGGTAAGTGAAGGAGGACACCCATTGCAGCTGTGCAGAGTGCAGTTCTGGCCTATTACCCCTGTCATCTATAGGGAAAACCACTGATTTCGCCCAGTTGACCCTAAGGCCAGAGTAATTCCCAAAGTTCTTGACTTCCTTCAGAAGTTCTGTGAGTGCTTCCCTTGGGTTGGCCAGATAAATCAACATGTCATCAGCGTACAATGAAATTTTTTCCTCAAGTCTTTGTTTCTTAAGCCCAGCAATGCTCTGATTATTGCGAATTAACACCGCTAGAGGTTCAATGGCAAGGGCGAATAGTAACGGGGAAAGCCGGCATCCCTGCCTGGTGCCCCGCGCCAATGGGAACTCTTGTGAAAGCTCAGCATTTACCAGTATGCGTGCTTTCGGGGCGTCATATATGGCTTTGACCCAATTAATAAAGGGATTACCTAACCCATATCGATCTAGGAGTGCCCAGAGATAGGGCCATTCCACGGTGTCGAACGCCTTTTCAGAGTCAAGGGACACCACCACTCTTTCTCCTGTAACATCATGAGTGGTCCAGATATTATTGTAAAGTCTCCTGATATTTATATCTGTGGCCCTAGTAGGCATAAAGCCGGTCTGGTCCGGGTGTATTAAATGTTCTACCACTCGTTTTAACCTATTGGCCAAAATTTTCGCCAGTATCTTCACATCTGAATTTAAGAGTGAAATTGGCCTGTATGATTCACACTTCTCTGGGGCTTTTCCCGCTTTGGGAATTAAGGTAATAGTAGCTAACTTTAGGCTATCTGGCAAGCCCTTCCCTTGTTGTATGGCATTAAATAGGGAACATAATCTGGGTGCGATTATCTCTTTGTGAGCCTTGTACCATTCGATAGGGATCCCATCGGGCCCAGGTGATTTCCCGTTAGGGAACTCAGCAATAGCCTCTGTTATTTCCTCCGAGGTGATGAGCTGGTTAAGGAGTTCTGAGTTTACCAAGCCTAGCCGGGGAAGAGGAATGGTGTCCAGAAACTGACTAAGGGCTTCGGGGGAGTTCTGCGTTTTAGGACTATATAAGTTAGAGTAAAATTCCACAAATTGGGAAAGGATCTGCTTCTGATCTCGGATTTCTAGGCCCTCAGAGGTAATTAATCTTGGTATAGAAGTCAACTGTGTTGGTTCCCTGGATAGGATTGCCAAAAGTTTCAAACTGGAATTTCTGGGGGAAGGGGTTATCTTACCTAGGAAAATTATACAAATTTTATTTCAGGATAACCTGTGAAAATACAGAGTAAAATAGCAGTGAGTCTTTTAGGGAAAGGAAACAACAACCTGGGCTTTCTAAATCTGCCTACATGTTTGTGTAATTCCACTTCTGTAACAGGATATAAGGGTCTAAATACAAAAATGCTATTTTGCATAATGTAGGGATTTGTATTAGAAATATGTTTTATTATCTTAGGTCAAGTGTCTAAGTAGTGCTAAAACTAAAAAAAAGGGCTGGGAGGCTTTACTTTCCTTTAAATAATATATTCACTCAAATTGCTAATATTACCTCATTCGTTAAGCTAAAACTAGTAAAATAACGCAAGTGTGAGTTAAAAACTTTTTACATATTAAATTGTAAAAAATACACTTTTTTGGTTTAATCAATGTTTTACTTGTTTTATTAATGAGGCTTTTATACCTATAGGATTAGACAGAAATGTGGGCCCTGACTAGAAAATGCTAATCCCTATTAATATGATAATAATTCCCCAATGGGGCACGTTCAAGAGGTGTGAAATGGAGATTGTCTGAACCAAAGCAGAGCAAATTATTTTAGAATTGATCTGACACGGGGAAGAGTTAAGGTGGCCATACATGGAAAGATCCGCTCGTTTGGCGATGTTGCCAAATGAGCGGATCTCCCTCCGATATGCCCACCTTGAGGTGGGCAATATCGGGCTGATCCGATCGTGGGCCCTAGGGCCCAACGATCGGATCCTAACGATGCCTAACGGCCTAACGAATAGATGTGGCCGCGATCCGACGGGATCTGGCCGACTTTCGGCAGGGGGCCACATACACGGGCCAATAAACTGCCGACACACAGGGCCGGAACTAGGGGTAGGCAGAGTAGGCACGTGCCTAGGGTGCAAAGCTGGGGGGGCGCCAGGCACGTACCGCCTCTGTCAACTACCCCGTGTCCGGTCCCTTCTCTGCCCGACTATCTCTGGTAGTTTTTCGCTTTTGCGCAAGAATCTAATCAGCGCACACGAACGGCAATTCGCGCATGCGCACGTGGTCGGCAATTCGCGCACGCAAGCGACCATTCACGCATGTGCACGCGAGCGGCCATTCGCGCATGCGCACACTAAGCCGGCGCAGCGACTGGCCGGCTTGCCTAGGGCGCCTGGCCCGGCTCTGCTTTTATCTTTTCAGCTTTTATCTTCTCAGCTTTTATCGGCTCGTGTATGGCCACCTTTACGCTGAGGTTTACTCCATTTTTAAAATGTTGGGAGAAAATGTTGTTTAAAATGTCGTTTTTGCACCATTTTTATGTCGTTTGAAAGACAAATTCATAACAGTGTCTGTAAAAAGTGATGGGTGAATTTGGGGCATTTCGGTTCGCCGAAGAAATTTGCGAATTTTCCGTGAAATTTGCGAAACGGTGAAAAATTCGCCGGTGAAAATGTGCTTGTTAAATGATCAGTAAGGGGGTGTAAATCTGGAACTAATTGTTATAGTGAGGCAAATCCCCTAACCTAACTTGCTTGGGCCACTGCTTTCCTATACAGTACATACTGGACTGTCCTGGGGCACCATGCTGCCATATTTGAGCTTTTCCCAAAGTATTTTTCCATGCACCCACCCATGCCCAATATTATAATTCTGTAATATGCATGAGCCCAGCTTTAATTGGTGCAGCACTCGAAAAGTACCCTAGGCTTGTGTCTATCTTAAATTACCATGCAGGTGAATGGACAGCCTAGGGTCGGGTGCGGGTCGACTTTTTGTCGACCCACACATTACTTCCTTAACCCATGCACTCACTCATGCCCAATATTGTACTTCTGGGTAGTGATGGGCGAATTTGTTCTGTTTTGCTTTACCGAAAAATTTGCGAACTTCCCACAAAATTTGCGAAGCGGCGGAAAATTAGCGAAATGTGAATATTGATGCTGCCGTTATAGTCAACGGGTGTCCGAATAATGTTGACCCGCAATGGTTTTGACGCAAGTGAATCTTTTGATGCCAGCGAATTTTCGAGGCAGTTTTGGCAAATGTATTAGCCGGCGCCTGAATCGTGGAAATTCGCAGCGGATTCGTGACTGGCGAATTTATTCGCCCACTGCTACGTCTAGCAAGTTTGCTGTGCTGTACATGTGCCCAGCTTTAATGCAGCGCTCGGAAAGGACCCCAAGCTTGTGCAATTTATATAGATAAGCACTGCGTATCTTGACAGCGCTATATAAATAAATGATGATGATAGAAGAGCATCTATCTAATGAAAGTTTCCATGCTTTACTGACTGTGGCAGGATTTAGCTAGATAGAAACAGGGAGATATGTGACATTGTAAGGAACAACACACTGGCAGTTGTTTCTGCTGAAGAGCATGCCATTGGCTCAAGGCTGTTTTACACTGGACCACATGTGGTTAATATTCACATTGACATCACTAACTCTATTTTGCTGGTGTGAGGTGTATAATTATACAGTTGTGATGCTTTACACCTTTGTGCCTTTAGTAACCGTCAGTCATTGCTCTCATGACGGCAGAAATTGTTTCACAGTTTTCACCTCTGAACTCTTGTCCTTTCGCACTTCCCATTCTATTTTAAGAGGCCCACATCTTCTCAGGATCCCATCTTTATTTATAGCTTTGTCCCTCGATTAAGTTTTACTAACGGCAAAGGCTTTCCCAGCTGTGGCTACTCATCATTACAGCCAGTCAATGCAAGGACAGGTAGCGGTGATCCTCAGAATAGAGAGCTGCCTCTCTTCCCACAACCCAAATCTACTGTGCATTTATATTTAAACAGCAGATCAATATAAGGGGTTTCCATAGTTCATTCCCTGACAGCATTTTAGATGCAGTCATAATTAGCTATTAACTTAAATTCCTGGAGTAATTAAATATTATTCCTTCTATGACTAAATGTAAAATAAACAAGCTGCTTTGTATTGAATAAATGAATATGCAAGGATAGAAACTGAATGATCCATTTATACAGGAAGTTATAAATACTTTGTTTTAAAATATAATCATATTAATTACTGAGGAGTTCCATGACCATCGAGGTTGCAGGCTGGGTGCTTTTATAAAGGTCAGGGCACCTCAAGGTAACATATATTCTCCACCTATTGTAAAACAAGTACAGGTGTGTGACCTGTTATACAGAATACTTGGGACCTGTTTTCTGGATAAGGGACCTTTCCGTAATTTGGCTCTCCATACCTTAAGTCTACTAAAAAAAATTATTTAAACGTTAATTAAAACCAGTAAATTAGTTTTGCCTCCATTAAGGATTATCTTCCTCTGGATAAAACACAAGGTACAGTTTTATTATGGCAGAGAAAAAGGAAATCATTTTTAAGAACTGGAATTATTTAATTAAAAGGAAATCTATGGGAGATGACCTTCCCGTAATTTGTAACTTTCTGGATTACGGGTTTCTGGATAATGAATCCCATACCTGTAATGATTTTTATATAATACACAAATTTAAGCAAATTGTGATATAAGTGACATTACTAATAACTGATGACATTGTAATTTCTGAGTATATTACATAGTATGGGATCCGTTATCTGGAAACCCATTATCCAAAAAGCTCTACGGAATATCCGTCTGTCATAGCCCCATTTTTCCAAATGATCCAAGTTTTTTAAAATTATTTCCTTTTTCTCAGTAGATCGCACTCACAGGTCTTATGTGTGAAAAAGATCAATTTATTCGGTGAACAGTCGCTGACGTTTCGGCTGATACGACAGCCTTTCTCAAAGTACAAAACTGGTGCTAGCAAACGAATTAAATACCAGATGTGGCGGGAAATTACAAAGAGCAACCAAAAGCAGGGGAAGTGACGTGACAAATACATCATAGGTGACGGTAACACATTACATAAAACAAAGCTACAAAGAAAAAGTGTTAGGGAAAGCAAAAATAATATCTACAGTATTAGATTACCTACATAGAACGAAAAATGTGAATTACAATCAAAATAAATATACATATAAAGAATAAATCTACCCAGGAATATAAGAGCCGCCGTATCCACGAGCAGGCGTCTCTTTGCCTAGCAAAGTATCGGTTATAGTGTAACTATAGAAATCCCAAGACGTGTCTGTCGAAATATGTAGCAAAATTATAAGGAAGGGAAATGGAAACAATGTGATTGTACTTTTATGAGTCTCTGTAGCCGTCAAGTGGGGACAGGAATGTAGTACAGACATGGAGAGCAGCGAGTCGGGATTTCGTGGTAAGAGGGGGAGGGAAAGAAGATGGGACTAAAGTAATTTTATTTTTATTTTTATTTTTACATTTATTTTTATTTTTACGTTTATTTTTTACGTGTTTTTTGATTTTCGTTTTCATTCCCCAATAAGCAATGGTCTGGCCGCCGACCCCTATGCGAACTGAAGTTGGAGTTATCTTGGTGTTATGGGGACCCTTGGGATGACTTCGGAGACTTTCATGCTAACGGAATTATTTCTAATCTAGCTATTGAAGCCCCATGGTGAAGGTTCGTACCAATCCAACTATTTTAACCAATTGGAACAAGAGGGGCGCCCCCCCTATGTGTGACACATCATTGTTATATGTGTGTGACATACTATTGACGTTCTAAGTACACGGCATTCCACTCCAACAAACTGATCTTCCTGGATACAATAACCTACACAGGTGACCAATGTGAGTGCGATTAACACTCTCAATGGAAACCTACAGATAGTGTTAACTGAAGCCGATGGAGATTATGTGACGCCTCGAGTAACTATGGCTACCGACTCTGATGGATCGTCTATCCTCGCCAATAGGAAGACCACACAGAGGGACTCTGACAGTTCGTCTCCCCTCGCCAATAGGAAGACCGCACAGCGGAAATCTATTGCCTCCCCTATTTGAACCACTAAGCTGGTGACCCACAATACCTACGCTTGGTAATATGACATCATGGGCGATGATAAGCGGCATGACACTCAGTCTGATGGGTGAGTCAAGGGCATTTAGATTCGTGTGAAATTCCAGCAATTCTTCCTGACCACCAGGTTTCCAAAGAAACCATTTATATACACAGTACCGAAAATACACAAATCAGCCACCACTCCCCCGGGTCGCCCGATTATCTCAGCCATAGGATCCATATTTCAACCTGTGGCAAAGTTTATTGACCATTTTCTACAACCTCTGGTACAACAGATGGGATCATATGTAAGAGATACAAAACATCTGCTCACAATGTTGAAGAAAACTACCATCTCTAGGCAGTGTATTCTAGCAACGATGGATGTATCAAGCCTTTATACAGTAATCCCACACAAGAGTGGAGCTGAGGTCTGTAGGGAAGCCCTCCTCAGAAAACACAGAGGTTATCCACCAACCGAATTCTTGGTCACACTGTTGGACTGGATTCTGACGCATAATTATTTCATGTTCGGCGACTCATACTATCTACAGATAGCAGGGACAGCGATGGGGTCCAATGTGGCCCCCTCATTTGCAAATCTATTTATGGAGGACTACGAGACAAGATGGCTCTTACCCATGGGGGCTGAGAAAATAGGTCTTTACAAACGGTACATCGATGACCTGCTAGTTATATGGAATGGAACAGAGGAAGAATTGCTGGAATTTCACACGAATCTAAATGCCCTTGACTCACCCATCAGACTGACACTGTCCTATGATTTACAGCAAATACACTTTTTGGACATTACAATTTATAAATGTGGAGACACGTTGGGGACTACATTATACAGAAAGCCCACAGACAGAAACAGTCTACTACATGCACATTCTCACCACCCATCACACATGCCTAGGGGAATCATTTACTCCCAATTTCTGAGAACTATCAGGAATAATTCGGATCGTAACACGGCAGAACTACAACTAGCAACGTTGGCTGATCAATTCGCTACGAGGGAATTCTCATCAGGGAACAATTGGAGAGGGCTAAATCATCTGACCAAGACAGCTTACTACAAAAGGAACACCTTGGCTCCAAAGAAAAACCCAAGTTAATATTCACTACGACATGGTCAAACACGAGTAAAGCCATGAAAACAGCAATTACTAACAGGTGGGAGATCCTGAAGGAAGACAGAAGCTTGCCTTTCGCGGAGGTCAAGAAACCTCTAATGGCCTTCAGGAGAGGTAAGAACCTGAGTGACCTAGTGGTCCAAAAAGACCTGACTTTATTCCCAATACAGAAAAAGACCTGGTTGGATAGACCACTGAAGAAGGGTTGTTTTAGATGCTCAGGATGCTTAACCTGCAGTGGTATGCAACAAGGCCCCAGCTTTACACATCCAATGACTGGACAGAAATTCCATATTGATCACAGAGTGACCTGTACAACTGATCATGTAATATATATGGCCTGGTGTCCCTGTGGATTATCGTATGTGGGTAAGGCAACAACGACCTACAGGGAGCGGATGAATAATCACAGAAGTGCCATCAGGGCGGCCTTGACCACTGGCAAATCGGAACAACCAGTGGCTCGACACTGGCTGAATGCAAAACATACCCTCCCACAATTCCGACACATGATTATTGACCACATTCCTGAACCCCGAAGAGGAGGAAATAGAGGCCTCTGGTTATTACAAAGGGAATCTCGTTGGATTTACAAACTGGAGACTTTGGCACCTAAAGGGTTAAATGAAACCCTACCAATGTCCCCCTTTTATTAACAGTACAGGAGAAGGGGAAGGACTATTGACTTTAGGAGATGCATATTACAATATCGTTGATTGTGTCACATCTGCTATATATCTTATTGTACTCTTTATTCTTCAATTTCTTTAATTTTATTGATAAGTAAGTGATTTATTGCCAATATAATTATTGAACTCTTTAATGATAAATAATCACAGTATTTGTTTGGTTAACAGGTGCTTCGGAAAGAGATGGAGGGGGGCAACGAGAAGGTACAGGTCCCTGCGCTGCAAGGCATGTCAGGTGACCGAGCTGACACATTCCCCAGGACCTATTATAGCCAGAATATGGAGTCACTGAGAACCGTCACTTGCCCGGAACGTAAGCATCAATCAAAAGAATTTATCCGATCCATGTGATTGTGACCTACACCGGAGGAATCTACCGATGTGGGCACTGTCGCAGGACATGGAAGAAAACTTAAGCCCTTTAAGACCCAGAGATGGAGGCCGCCTACAAGGGGCGGGAGGGAGGAGTGAAAGACACCCGAGACAAAGGGGCGTGACTAATCCCGGAATGGTTCACCGGAAGCGATTTACAAGCAAACAAGGGTATACGGAGCCCCAAGGAGACGCACATAGCCCAATTAAATGCGCAAAGACAGGGACTGATGGCTGCTACACACTCCCTAGACAATGCAACGAAGGAGTGAGTTCCGCGATCCGAGGGGTTACCATGGCAACCGACGCACCAGCAGCGAGATAACAGCGGCTAATAGGTCCATCGCAAGGGATACATACACCACGGACCGGTCATTGTACCTGACATGCGGAAAGCATAATCGGGGCGAAAGTTTGAAGGGCCTGCCCTCCTCTGTCTCTGACTGGGGTAAGTTTAAACGTATAGTACAATATAGATAGAAGGCAACGAGGTGTTGCTCTGGAGAGTGTTTTTAATGTTTTTAATTTTTTTCAACATTACGCACTGGTCACTATACCCTCACTAGCAAACTACATATGTACTTATTTGTCACTGATGGCTAATAATGTTAAGACATATAGTCTAATTTATCAACAAGGGCGCTCACTGATGATGTCACAGCCACAAGGGTGGCGCCATTTTAAATGTATAAATTTGGCACTTGTGTTGTATGGTTTTCACTTCCTGAAGACGGCCCGAGTAGGTGGGCCGAAACGTTGAAATAAACTTTTCACTTTTTTCACCATTTCAAGACCTTGGAGTGCGGTTTGTATTTTTGTATTATATATATATATATATATATATATATATATATATATATATATATATATATATATATATATATATATATATATATATATATATATATAGGTATGGGACCTGTTATCCAGAATGCTCAGGACCTGGGGTTTTCCAGATAACGGATCTTTCCATAATTTGGGTCTTCATGCCTTATGTTTACTAGAAATTCATTTAAACATTAAATAAACCCAATAGGCTGGTTTTGCTTCCAATAAGGATTAATTATATCTTAGTTGGGATCAAGTACAAGCTACTGTTTTATTATTACAGAGAAAAAGGAAATCATTTTTAAAAATTTGGATTATTTGGATAAAATAGAGTCTATGGGAGCCAGCCATTCCGTAATTCTGAGCTTTCTGGATATCGGGTTTCCGGATAAGGGATCCTATACATATATATATATATATATATATATATATATATATATATATATATATATACCTATATACAGGTATGGGACCTTTTATCCAGGATACTCAGGACCTGGGGTTTTCAGGATAACAGTTCTTTCTATAATTTGGATCTTCATACCTTAAGTCTACTAGAAAATCATGGAAACATTAAATAAACCCAATAGGCTGGTTTTTCTTCCAATAAGGATTAATTATATCTTAGTTGGGATCAAGCACAAGGAACTGCTTTATTATTACAGAGAAAAAAGATTATTTGGATAAAATGGGTCTATGGCAGACAGAAATTCCCTGGAGCTTTCTGGATAATGGGTTTCCTTATAATAGATCCCATACCTGTATATGTAACTAGTAACGTGACGTTTCTGTCACAACCACAACCTTTCTCATGGTAAAAAAACCCGAAACATGTATATTACACTGTGGGAATTTGGACAGTAAAGAGTAGAGAGATGTAATCCCAGGTAATTCTTTAAAAACATTGATCCCATATCAATTTGACTGAAATTGCCAATCATTATACAGTACGCGGCTATTGTTTTACTGGCAGGCATGGAAAAATAGTAGGGTCAGGGTGAGGTGACCTGCTGCTGAATCACAGGACAGTGATTGATAATATCGCCTGTATAATGAAACATACTCGTCAGATCAACACAATACGTCTGGCAGTGTTTGGCAGGGTTCTATAAAAGTGAAAGAGAATGCATAGGAAGGGAAAATATTTCATAAATGCATACATTTGTACCTTAAAGGGGTTGTTCACCTTTGAGATAATTTTAAGTTTGATGTAGAGAGTTTGCAGTTGGATTTCATTTTATATTATTTGTGTTTTTTGCATTATTTATATCAGTTAGCAGGTACCAGTAGATGACTTTGCTTCATTGATGCCTGGGGAGGATAGATTTCAGGGAAGCTACAGTACTGTATATATCATGTGCACAAATGCAGGTAAGTACACAAACAATGTTGTGGGAATGCAAGAAACTATATCACATATTCTTCTGACCTACTTATAAATAGGCTCCATTTCCCATACAACCATTGGCATGCCGAATATTCCTATTAAAAGACGCATGGAACATATGACTACAAAAAAGAGAATGTACACCCCCAGTATATAGTTTTCTTATCTAAATAAACACTATAAACTGATCCCTAGAAATTAGATTGATAGAAAAGATAAGGAAGTACGGATTTCCAATCTGGGGGTTATTACGATTATAAACAATTCTAAACTATTACTATGTTTGTATAGTTTCTATACATTTTTCATATATTTATTTGCCTTTATAAAAACTATACCAAGCTGTTGTCTATTAGGGCAGTGTCATATCAGTTGCTTCTCACTGACATCAATAGGAATACTTTGGGTTAACCTATAATTGGTTTTTGCCAATGACAGATGGTATTGACCAGATCCTCTTTTGGGGACAGGAAGGACTACTGCACCTCCTTACTCATGACATTTTACCTGATGAAACAGGGGGAAACAATGCCATTGCACCTGCCCAAGTGCTTGAAATTATGTTAAATAATGGACTGGGGGATTAATGTACTCTCTGGGGCAAATTCACGAAGCGCTGAACGCTAGCGTTAATTCGCTAGCGTTTGGCATTTTCGTTACTGCGCAAATTCACTAACGAACGCTGGCGTAGTTTCGCTAGTGTTACTTCGCACCCTTACGCCAGGCGAATTTTCGCTAGCGACGTAACTACACAAATTCACTAACTTGCGCAGTGTACTGAACGCTACCTTTTGCGCTAGACTTCCTTCGCCACCTCAGACCTGGCGAAGCACAATAGAGTAGATAGGGATTGTTTCAAAAAAAGTCACATTTTTTTCTAAGTCCCAAAAAACGCTGGCGTGTTTTCTACATGATGGGTGATAGGCTGAAAAAGATCGAAAATTTTTTTGGGGCTCCCCTCCTTCCCCCCTACATTTCCTGACTCATGGCAACTTACCTAGACAGTGGGCACACGTGTAGGGCAAAATAAAATTTTTATTTGCTGATTTGAAGCTTTTCTAGCCATTTGTAGTGCAGATACGTGTTCCTCCATTGAAATTTGAATTTCGCGCCGTATGCAAATTAGCCTTCGCTAGCGTAACTTCGCTTTACATAGCGAATCAACGCTAGCGCAACTTCGTAACCTTACGCTACCCCTGAGCGCAACTTCGGATTTTAGTGAATTTGCGGAGCGCTGGCGAAACTACGCCTGGCGAAGTGCGGCGAAGTTGCGCCTGGCGCAATTTCGCATCTTAGTGAATTTGCCCCAATGTTTCTAGGCAGTGCCATATACTCTCCCTTAATCTTTCCAAGCTCCATCCCCGATCCATCCTGGCTCCTCCCCTGCCTCTACTATTGGGCTCCTGGAAGCCATGGGCCCTAGATGACCACCAGGATTGGCCATATGTAATCCGCCACTGATACCAGAGCATAGCTCCCCTTTAACAAAAAAATTACTTAAATGTAATGCTCTTGTTCATAGCAATTAGAATTACAGGTATGGGACTTGTTATCCAAAATTCTTAGGACCTGAGGATTTCCGGATAAAGGATCTTTCGGAAATTTGATTTTCATACCTTGTCTACTAGAAATTAGTACAACATTTGTAGAACATTAACCCAATAGGCTGTTTTTCTTCCAATAAGGATTGATTATATCTTAGTTGGGATCAAGTACAAGCTAGTGTTTATTACTACAGATGCACCGAATCCAGGATTCGGTTCGGGATTCGGCCTTTTAAAGCAGGATTCGGATTCGGCCGAATCCTTCTACCTGGCCGAACCGAATCCTAATTTGCATATGTAAATTAGGGGTGGGGAGAGAAATCACTTGACTTTTTGTCACAAAACAAGGAAGCAAAAAATGTTTTCACCTTCCCACCCCTGATTTACATATGGGTTCGGATTCGGTTTGGTATTCGGCCGAATCTTTCGCAAAGGATTCGGGGGTTCGGCCGAATCCAAAAAAGTGGATTCGGTGCATCCCTAAGAGAAACATGAAATCATTTTTAAAAAATTGGATTATTTGGATAAAATGGAGTCTATGTGAGACAGCGTTTCCGTAATTCGGAGCTTTCTGGGTAACGGGTTTCAGGATAATGGATCCCATACCCGTACTTTGAACTGATTTGTGTTCCCACTCAGCTCAATAGGTAGAGGTGGATAAGGGTCCACAGAAATACCATGAAGCTGATTATGATCATCTCAAGACAAAAAAAAAGTAAAATGACATGAAGTTTACTTGAAGTATAATAAAAGGCAATTATTATTTAATTCTTTAAGAAAGGAATATACCAAAAACAGGATAGTGCTGACTCTTGTACAGGAGCATTCAGGGGCACAGTGACCTGCTGAAGTGCATAGAATTAAGATTTAATCATGTGAAAAAGAAAGATGATATTCATAATTCTTGCCATTGGTTTTAGTCATTTCTGCTTCACTGTTACATTTGGTCTGCCCTCTGCTTGACTTTCAGACAGCAGCACTATAACAAGGTATGGCCAATATCCAGAAGGGGTTCAGAGGCCAGATTTCATTTTTATCTTTTTTCCACATTCATCAGTCCCTGCCCTTGAAGCCTGCACGGTATGTACTTTGCTTGTAATTATAAATGTCATGTCCACTTTCTCAGTCCTTGGGTTATGTAGCCTATACATACATTTGTGGTTAAAAAAAAGGTATAGACTGAAGGAAGATAAGAGTGTTAGAGTAATGAAAAGAGATATTTGCTTTCATTATTCTACCTGTAGAAAGCAGATTCATGCTGATTGCTGATTGGTTGCTATGTGTTACTACAATGGTGTCAATTTGCCCAGTGCTCTTATATGAGGCTCCATTGAGGAGTATTTTAATTGAAGGGCAATAGGGGCATTTGCCGAGGGTGACCCAGGACAGATACTAGGAAACATCAAAGGAGGCTGGCACAAGACTGGACCATCTGACTTCGGCTTTTCTACGTAGTGTGGTCCAGGCTTGTGCCACTTATGACCAAGTGTCCCTGGTAGACACAAAATGCGTCAGGCCTTGGTTCTTAATTATGGAAAATAAAATGTAAATTATTAATCTTTACCATCTGACTTCAGCTTTTCTACGTGGTGTTGTCCAGGCTTGTGCCAGCCTCCTTTAATGTTTCCTGGTATTCCCTTTGCTGCACCCGGGCCCACACAGTGGTAAGCTTCTTTCAATGTACTTAATGCACTTAATGTACTCCATACACTGGTTCCTTTTTTCTAATTTGACCCAGGACAGAGGAGCCTGCTTGAGGGCTAGGCATCTTCTTAAAGCAGTCGTGGTCCCATTGACTTTCTAGCAGGCTGGTTACCAACTTCCTTCCAAAGCTTCATAGTCCTTGTATGTGTTATTATGTTATTTCAAGAAACCAGAGCAAGGTATGACCTTGAAATCCAGGGACAGAGCAAATATATATGCAGCCAGGCAGGGCTAAGGATTGCATTCTACAAACTCTCTAGGTTTTCACATAATTTGTACAGAGGTACAATGGTACAGCATAGGTTTTATTTCCTGTTGTAATCACTATTCTGAAAGAAAATTCAAGGGTGAAGTGACCCTTTCGGTATGTTTTTTTTTTTAAATAGTCATGCAGCTAATTTGCAATCTGTGTTTCCTATTATGTCTGAAGAAGGACCGAACCCAATTCCCTAGGCATCTGCATCATGTAAGGCACAGCTTCATCAGAGGATTTCCTTAGGTGACGTGCTTTATTTGTTGTTAAGGAAAACAATACAAAGGAAAATGCACAAATTCCATGTACAGTGTTTCCACCATAATTTGCATTATTTGTGTAATATGGGGCAAAGCACCCTGTTTTGTGTACTTTGAATGTTGTCCAGCTTTTTTCTGCCCTGAAGCATGGCTCTTTGCACTTCTAGAATGGAACACAAAAGGGCTAGTTTACAATGCTCCACACAGTGTACAAAATGCAGAGACTCGCCTATTTATGGTTTGAATCAAACATGTTCTGTGTTTGTCCGCACTTGCTTCAAATGGGGCAGTGTAGACATGTGGTGGCATCCTCCTATCCCACACCTACTCTTACCTTACACGTACAGTGCTGCTTTTTGCCCAACAGCGTTGTGTTCTTCAAGTGAAGAACCTTTGTGCTCCTTGGGCACTGGTCCTTGTGTCTGTGGGAATAAATAAATAGATGTACTAGGCACCAAGATGGCTGAGGTTCAGTGCCAAAATAAAAGCTCAGAAATTTGGAGAACACAATCAAGCATGCAAATTAAATAGTAAAATAAATGGAACTGGGCCAAGTGTTTAAAAACTGTATTTAGGGTTTATATATGTAACAGTACTCAGTAGTTTGTAATATAAGTCAGCGTAAAAAAACAGCAAACACTTTATAAAAAGAGGTAATAGTCTTGGGGGCTATTAGTCTTGGGGGGCTATTGCTTTATGGGGTTAATGGTTTTGGGGGGCTATTGAAAAAATGAAAACATATGAATTGAAAAAATCCAGACACAATTGAGTTTGTTCTCTTTTGGAGAAGAGACATGTATGCAATGTTACAAATATGTTGGAGGTCAACATAGAGGGCTCAGTGTGGATCCCCTTACTCACAGGAATGTATGAGAGCAAGCAGTCATCTTTGGGTTAGAGGATAGGCCCTTTTCACCTTCAGCACCACTAGAGGACCTTAAGGACCTTCACTTTGACCACAGTGGAATCTCTGTCTTTCTATGTCTTTCTGTCATTCTTTGGACAGTGTTACAGCAAATTCCCATAATACCTTCAAAAAATCTAAGATCTGTGAAAAAGCATAATATATTATTATCCTGCATTTATTTAGCCCTTACATGAGTTTGCAATCTAAGGTCCATACCATGCACTTAGATTATCATAATCCCTTCAAGGTTTTATTATTTGCATGCATTCTAGAGCCATGCGGGAAGGATGGTTTTCTATTCTTGAAGAAGTATTGGCTCACTCAGAATGGTCCTTTCTGCCCTCACTGGCACTGCAAGGGTTTCTGTGAAGGGATAAATTACATGTGGTTATGATCATAATGCTCACCATTGGCTTATTCCTACTGCTAAAAGTTAGGAGAGTTACTACTATTTCTATAATCTCCCAAAATGTGCCAAAGTGTGTGTGTTTTTTGGTGACAGTCAATAGAGCAAGCTTATTCTCGGTGCTTCTCATTCTTCATGACATTTCCTATGTAAATCAGCTGTATCTGGGTTTAAGCAATGCTTATCCTTCATCATCCTTGGTAGTGCAGGTGAACATTAAATAAGTGTTTCTCTGAGTGTTTTTTTGACAAAAACAATCCTAGAGAGTTCATGAGCTGATAATAGTATGCAGCACAGTTGGCTCTTTTTTGGCAATCATTGGATGTGGCTTTGTCTGGTATTGTCTTTCTAAATATGTCCAGAGCAAACTGCATATTTTGATATTTTAAAATGAATTATCACCTACATTTTTTCATGGGGTATTTGCAAGCCCAAGTGGTTGGTCGTGCATTCCACTATCCATACTCACTAGGGGTCATTTACAATGCTCCATGCAGTGTGTAAAGTGCAGAAAAGGTCACAGTCATCCATTTTTTGCAATTACCAACTGTGTGGGACATTGTGCTAATTGGCAAAGGGTTCTGTACTCTGTTTTGCTGCGCTATATTCAAAAGGGGTGGGTGGGAGAGCATGTAGGCATTTTGCAAGCAAAAGTTAGGGAGTTCAAGGAGGCTCAGCTCATATCTGGCCCTGTTTTTCAATCGGGCACTCAGTACAGAGAGTAACAATCCCAGGGGACACAAGTTCTTATAAATGAGCACTAGGGGGCGTGCTTTTGCGCTGACTGCCCCTCAGGTTGTAATTGAGCCCTACTGAGAATGAATGTGTAATTGAGGATTGTATCCACTTGTTAAGACACTAAAATGGCTGGAAAATTGCAATAAAATATCATACACAATGGGGCAAATTCATGAAGCGCCGAAGCGCCGAACGCTAGCGTTAATTCGCTAGCGTTAATTCGCTAGCGTTTGTCATTTTCGTTACTGCGCAAATTCACTAACGAACGCTGGCGTAGTTTCGCTAGTGTTACTTCGAACCCTTACGCCAGGTGAATTTTCGCTAGCGACGTAACTACGCAAATTCACTAACTTGCGCAGTGTACTGAACGCTACCTTTTACGCTAGACTTCCTTCGCCACCTCAGACCTGGCGAAGCGCAGTAGAGTAGATAGGGATTGTTTCAAAAAAAGTCAATTTTTTTTCTAAACACGCTGGCGTGTTTTCTACATGATGGGTGATAGGCTGAAAAAGATCGAAAAAATTTTTGGGGCTCCCCTCCTTCCCCCCTACATTTCCTGACTCATGGCAACTTACCTAGACAGTGGGCACATGTGTAGGGCAAAATAAAAAATTTTATTTGCTGATTTGAAGGTTTTCTAGGCATTTGTAGTGCTGATACGTATTCCTCCATTGAAATATGAATTTCGCGCCGTATGCAAATTAGCCTTCGCTAGTGTAACTTCGCTTTACATAGCGAATCAACGCTAGCACAACTTCGCAACCTTACGCTACCCCTGAGCGCAACTTCGGATTTTAGTGAATTTGCGGAGCGCTGGCGAAACTACACCTGGCGAAGTGCGGCGAAGTTGCGCCTGGCGCAACTTCGCATCTTAGTGAATTTGCCCCATTGTGTCTGAGCCTACATGCACTTATCTATCTAAGCCTCTAGTTTGCCATTTGTGCCTCCTTTAGTGCATGAGGTAAAAACACAGCCCAGACTGGTACACGGGGGAGGGGAGCTCTGTACCTGGTGATTAGTACGGGGCTTCCTTTGTGTGGTTCACGATTTTAATTGCACACAACTGAAGGGCATTTAACATATGCCCTTGTCCCACCTGCATGCTACCTCTTTCCTTGCAGGCACAACTTACACCCATTTTTGGGCAAAGTTAATAAACCAGAGCAGTGTCAGACTGGTTTTGTCAGGGCCCACCAGGGCTGCCACATAAGGGCCCACCGACCCCCTCTCCTCCAACTTTAGGCCCCCTGACTCCCCTCCTCCAACTTCAGGGCTCCCTCGCAAGCCACTTGCAACCCTATTCTGATGACCCCTTTCCCCAACCAGCATGTACCTGCCTTTCTTGCATCGGTCGGGGCGGCCAGAGATCACGGAGTGCAGAGTGGCAGGCAGGTGGGAGCTCATGTGGGCTGACGGGGCCCCCTGTACTGCGGGCCCATCAGGTTTTTTCCCAGTGTCCTGCAGGCCCAGTCAGACCCTGAACCAGAGTTAATAAATATCATAACAAAATTATGCACCTGCTCACATCAGATGCCAGCACCCTGGAATTTTAGTAAAGAATGTTGCATTGTGGGTAAAATATAGCAGATTGTGTCAATTGTTTTGCACTTCACACTCCTTTTATAAAAAAGAAAAAATAACAAAAAAAACCCAGGGGATACACTGAGAGGGGCCTGCTCTGTTCTGCATGGATCTATACATGGATATGGAGATGCACGGATATACAGTAGGGTGCTATTCCTTTGAGAATGACAAACCTCAGATGTCATTAATACTTGTATACATACAGTATATAGGTTATAAAATACAGCAAGGTAACTATACCGATATGCACATTCCTCATTCTTTTAATGATTTCTTTGCCTTCATAAACCAGATTCTGAGTCACCGCCGTTTCCTCCTTTCATTAAATCTCTTGCTCTAAGTGACTTAGAATTGCCATAGATAAGTGCTGGCTCTGTTGACATAACAAACTCAGGTGAGCACTTTATCAAGCTCTCTGCAGATAGGAGATAGTCAGCTAATAGACTAGTGTTGGCACAGGGAAAGTAAATATTCCACTTGCCATTTAAGTTTGTTGTATATTTCTAATTGCTGGAGACTTTGTTTTTATTATTCAAATGTCATGTTATGGGACACAATATAGATATGATTACATTTTATTTGGTAACGAAGAGGCTACAAAACGGAATGCTGGATAGGCAGAAGCTGTAAGAACGGTGGCATCAAAGTTAAGAGGGTAAGTACATGGAGAGAAGTAAAATTGATTATACTCTAGCAGAGGATGTTGGGTCCCCACATAAACCCATACACCTCCCTTTTATTCCATTCTATGGCAACTCCTTTTGACCCTGGATAATTAATCTCTTGCTGTCCCAGGATACTTAACCTGCCTCTGATGGCTGCCTTGACTGCCTTGAAACCCATTTAAGTGCTTTGAGAATTACAAATCCAATGAAAGGCAAGTGTTACACAAATACTTCTCTTCCCCTTTCTCTCTGTTTTGGCCTTTACCGCTCCATATAAATGTGTGTCCTTGAGAAAGACAATTAAGGCTTTGATTTCTAAAGTAAGACAGCTATTCTTAATATCACAATGTATTTTGCACCAAGACTTTCTGTCACGGCCGGCACCCAATACCAGAACTAGAGCCAAGCACCGTGGTCAGAGCTCTCTTCACCAGTATGTGTGACCACTTTTGGGCTTCGGGAAGGCCCTCCGCCTACTCGGGTGCCACCTGGATTTATGAGTGGGCAAGGCTAGAGTTCTGGCAGGCAATGGGGCACGGCAAGTATCTAGAGTCTTTTGGGCCGAGGATCACGGTTACAGGCAAGGATGAGGCAGAGAGGATCGTCAGACAGGCTGGGTCGAGGCAGGCAGATAGCAAGGATCGTCAGGCAGGCAAGGGTCAAAACCGGGTATCAAGCAGAAGGGGTACAGGCAATAGAGTAGTCAGGTAACAGGCACAGGTCAGGATTCAGATGGGAGCGTCGTCAGGAAACAGGCTGGGGTCAAAACCGGATAACAAGCAGAATATACACGGACAAACAGCACAAGGCTTCAGGCAAAACCACAGGATAAATCCTATCACGGGCAACCAGCAGTAACAATGAATGGGCTTAAATACTGTTTGAATTTCGCGCCATTGCGCGCTGGCGTAATTACGCCAGCGCGCCTGCGCCTTTAAATAATGCGCATGCGCGCGCACTAGGACCCGGAAGCCGACGGAGAAGGAGCGCACGGCGTGGCGGCCGTCCACGCCGCCGCGACCCAGGTACTTTTATTACACTTTCTTTCCATTGTATATAACTATAGAGACAGACTACAGGTGCCGGGGGAGCCTAATGGGGCACACACTGATTAGTAGCTGCAGGAAGAATATCTTATTCTCAAAGTTTAGAGGGACCTTTGCTCTGGCCCTAGTAACTTCTAGTTACACCCTTATTCAGGATACTAAAAGGAGACATTGGGCAACAGATAGCCAGGAAGTTGCTGACTTATTTGGAGTAATAAATGTTTGTGATTTCTTTTTTTCAATTCTGTTTCCTGGTAAGAGGGTTTCTGTACATGTTGTTGGTGGATTGATAGGCACCTACCCCTATTAAAGGGTGGTTCACCTTTTAGGTAAAATTTTGGGGTATTATTTACTAAAATCTGAATTTATCTCATATTTTATTAAAAAAAAACACAAACGCCCATGCTTGATTTGACTTTATTCATTAATAAAATAACCTGAATTAATTAGATAGCAGAATAACTCAATAAAATCACTCAAATTTTTTGGACTTTTTTCCCGAATTGCTCAATTTTTTTTTTAATTTTTGCCCCAAAACCCTGAAAAAGTCAGATTTTCTGGCTGAACCCAGCGCAGACCACGAAAACTTCAGATTGAGATAGGTGCTTCTTCCATTGACTTATACAGGACCTCAACAGGTCTGAGATGGTGGATTTTGTAATTCTGTTTTTTTGCAGCATCGGGGGATATAATAAATCCCTAAAAAACTCCAGTTTCTTTTTTCCATGAAAAATTTTAGTTTTTACCCCAAAAAGCCCAACCAGATCAATAAGAGGTTTAGTAAATTACCCCCTTAGTATAATGGGTAATGCTAAGCAACTTTTCAACGACCTTCATTTATAGTTTTTGAATTATATGCCTTTTTCTTCTGATTCCTTCCAACTTTCAAATGCTTGTTAAGGCTACAAATGTATTGTTATTTTATTACTTATCTTTCAATTCAGCCCCACTCCTATTCATATTCGAGTCTCTTATTTAAATCATGGTTGTTAGTGTAATCTGGACCCTACCAACCAGATTGCTGAAATTGTAAACTGGAGAGCTGTAACATTTACCCTTCCATTCACAGTTAATACAGGAGTCACACATTGCACTGAGTGGAACTAACTTTTTTTTTCTATCACTGCTGATGGGAAGATAAAAAGAAAACTGTCATTTTCCAGAAAGCCTAGAGGTCAGAGGTTACGCATCATTCTGGTCAGCACATTTGTAATAATCGTGTTTTGCCGTGGTTGACTGTCTGCACGGTGTAGTTGTTTTAGTGTATTTATCCCTTACTCTGCCTCGTGGTACCCAGAGAAACCGACTTCTCATTTCAAGGGGATCGAGTACTTCAGGTTAAGCAAAGAATAAGCAGGTGCCTTAAATAATCTCAATGGGCCATCAGAGAATTGGTTTCTATATGTCTGTACGGTAGTTTCCTAGCACCAGTGACATCAGTGTACAGAAATGTACAGGACGTAATGATGAAAAGTGAAGATTCCTACAACACAGGATCTCATTATCAACCCGGATAAAAATAAGAACTACAAATACAAGTATAAGGGCACAGACATACGGTTTAAAGGATTATAGTTCCACAGGTATCAGCAAAATTCTCTTAAGGGCACAAACACACAGTCAGATTCGGGGAGATTAGTCACCCAGCGACAAATCTCCTCTTCTTCGTGGCAACTAATCTCCACAAACTGCCTTCCCGCCGGCTACAATGTAAATCGCCGGTAGGGTGGCACTCAGGGGACTTTGTTTTTCGAAGTTGCCCGAAGTTTCCTTGTGAGGCAACTTCGGGCAACTTTGGAAAACGAACGCTCTGACTGCCATCCCGCCGGCGATTTACATTGTAGCTGGTGGGAAGGCAGGGGAAGGTAGTTCAGGGAGATTAGTCGCCCCGAAGAAGAGGAGATTTGTCGCCAGTCGACTAATCTCCCCGAATCTGACCGTGTGTTTGTGCCCTTAAGAGAATTTTGCTGATACCTGTGGAACTATAATCCTTTTACCAGTTTAGGCAGTCTGTGTGGGACAAGGTACTGAATTATTTCTGCAGTAGATAATCAGACTGCTGCTACCTTTACCTACCTTAGACATTCAGTCGGAAAAAAATTGGTTCCCAAAAGCAAATCTTTTATTGGAAATATGACTGTACCAATATTATTGCGATACAGCACTCAAAGTTGGAAAACGTCTCGTATTTGCATTTAAAAATTGGTTTATTTTGTGGTTTATTGTGAATTTATTGTGAATTTATTGTGAATTGTATATACTGTAGTTTCTATAGCTTTGCTTTGTAAATAAAGTGATATTATATCAAAGGAGTTGTTCACCTTTGAATTAAATTTTTGGGGCACATTAAGGATCGAATTTCGAAGTTAAAAAACTTCGAAATTTGACCATCGAATTTATTACTTCGATAGTCAAAGTATTTTTTCCATCTAAAATGGCCGTTTTCGATCAAAGCAAAAATCATTCGATCGATCGATTAAATCGTTTGAATCGAGCGATTCGAACGATTTTACAAAAAAATACTTTGACTACTCAAAACTTAGCCAACACAGAAACTTTATAGGACGTCCCCAATAGGCTAAACAGCAATTCGACATGTTTAAGGTGGCAAAGTGTCAAAATCAAAGTTTTTTAAAGAGAAAGTACTTCGATTTTCGAATGGTCAAATTTGTGAAGTATTTTCAATTCAAATTGAATTTTGGCCTATTCAATGGTCGAAGTACCCAAAAATTACTTCGAAATTCGAAGTTTTGGAATTCGAAAATTCACTTCAACCCTTAGTAAATGGGCCTTTTAGTATGATGTAGAGAGTGATATTCTGAGACAATTTTCAGTTGGCTTCCATTTTTTTATAAATTGTAGTTTTTGAGTTATTTTTTAGCTTTTTGTTCAGCAGCTCTCTAGTTTGCATTATTTGTAATCTGGTTGTTAGGGTCCAAATAACCCTAGCAACCATGCATTGATTTGAATAAGAGAGTGGAATATGAATAGGAGAGGCCTGAATAGAAAGAGGAGTAATAAAAAGTAACAATAACAATAAATGTGTAGTCATAGGGTAGTGGCAGACAGGGAGGTTAGTCACCCATCAACAAGTCTTCTTTACTGCGGGGGACTAATCTCCCACCTGCAAGAATACAAATTGCCAGCAGGATGGCATACGAATCGTCTCATGAGGAAACTTCGGGCGACTTCGGCAATCCGAATCGATTTGTATGCCATCCCGCCGGCAAGAATACGAATCACATTTCGGGGAGATTAGTCGCCCGCAGTAGAGAAGATTTGTTGCTGGGCGACTAATCTCCCCGTCTGCCACCACCCTTACAGAGCATCTGCTTTTCAATGAGGTCAGTGACCTACATGTGAAAGCTGGAAAGATTCTGAAGTAAAAGGCAAATAATTGATAAAAAATATAAACATAATTAATGAAGGCCAATTGAAAAGTTGCTTAGAATTGGCCATTCTCTAGTATACTAAGGGGCACATTTACTAAGCTCGAGTGAAGGATTAGACTGAAAAATACTTCAAATTTAGAAGTTTTTTTTGGCTACTTCGACCATCGAATTGGCTACTTCGACCTTTGACTATGACTTCGAATCGAACGATTCAAACTAAAAATCGTTCGACTATTCAACCATTCTATAGTTGAATTTTTAAAAAACTTTGACTACCTACTTCGCCACCTAAAACCTACCGAGCACCAATGTTAGCCTAAGGGGACCTTCCCCATAAGCTTTCTAAGCTTTTTTTTGATCGAAGGAAAATCCTTCGATCGATGGATTAAAATCCTTCGAATCGTTCAATCGAAGCATTTGCGGTAAATCCTTCCACTTCTATACAGGCCCGGATTTGTGGAAACGCCACCTAGGCCCGGGCCTAGGGCAGCAGGATTTTAGGGGGGCGGCATGCTGCCCAACCACGCCCACATTGGTTCAAAAACACTGGGGATGCAGTGGAGTTATAATCGTTTTTTAATTTCCTGTGCACCAATCCCCATTGCTCTGGTCCAGATGATGAAAATTTGCACAAATAACGGAGAGGGGCAGGGGCGACGAACGGCAGTGGGCCTAGGGTCGCCGACAATGTAAATCCGGCCCTGCTTCTATATTCAAAGTCGAAGGATTTTACTTTGAGGGTCGAATATCGAGGGTTAATTAACCCTCGATATTCGACCAATAGTAAATGTGCACCTAAATGTTAACTTAAAGATGAACCACCACTCTAATGTAGTATTACTACTTTAGTTCATACTGCATGTCCAGCCTTGTGCAGTGCTCTATAAATAAACCAATACTAATTTTAACATTGACACTCACTTGGAAAAAGGGATCCCTTAAGGCAGTGATCCCCAACCAGTAGCTCGTGAGTAACATGTTGCTCTCCAACCCCTTGGATGTTGCTCCCAGTGGCCTCAAAGCAGGAGCTTATTTTTGAATTCCAGGCTTGGAGGCAAGTTTTGGTTGCATAAAAACCAGGTGTACTGCCAAACAGAGTCTCAATGTAGGTTGATAATCCACATAGGGGCTACTAAATGGTCAATCACAGCACTAATTTGGCACCCCAAGTACATTTTTCATGCTCGTGTTGCTCCCCAACTCCTTTTACTTCTGAATGTTGCTCATGGGTTGTAAAGGTTGGGGATCCCTGCCTTAAGGGGATTTGCTGCACAACACATTATTTCCCCTGTGAGACGTGCCTAAGACTTAGGAAATGATAGATCACAGTTAGTTCATCTCAGGGCTATGGTTATTTGGCAATCCATCAAATGGCAAGAACTGTTCCATCAACATATCACTTTGCATTGATGCTCAACAAATATGACTGGGACAGGTGCAAGTGCTGGAGCACAAAATTGTTTCAGGTGTAAGCTGCAACTCACACATGTTCAGGGGAGCTCTGTACTATCTGACTATATAATGTATGCAGCAATGATCCCCAACCACTGGCTCATGAGCAACAT
This sequence comes from Xenopus laevis, assembly GCF_017654675.1. Taxonomy (NCBI): domain Eukaryota; kingdom Metazoa; phylum Chordata; class Amphibia; order Anura; family Pipidae; genus Xenopus; species Xenopus laevis. The sequence goes on along the minus strand of NC_054375.1, from coordinate 129,082,844 downwards.
ATTGAACCCCAACCCTGTGGATGTTGCTCCCAGTGGCCTCAAAGCAAGTTTTGGTTGTATAAAGACATGTGCCAAACAGAACCCCCCTGGAGGCTGCACTTACCTACCAATGCTGTAAATAAATTGATTCTATGGTAAGATCAATTAAAGACTCTTATGTACTTAAAAGCACACCCAAAAATATACATTCTATTTCTACAGGTTAAATACACTGCATACGTACTCCGTCACTATGGGCCATCTGCTTGGTTATACACTACAGGCATGGGACCTATTATCCAGAATGCTCTGGGGTTTTCCATATAATGGATCTTTACATAATTTGGATCTTCATACATTAAGTCTACTGGACAATCATGTTAACATTACATAAACCCAATAGGGCAGGTTTGCCTCCATTTGGGGGTCACCAAATAGTCAATCACAGCACTTATTTGGCACCCCAGGAACTTTTTTCATGCTTGTGTTGCTCCCCAACTTTTTTTACATTGGAATGTGGCTCATGAGTAAAAAAGGTAGGGGACCCCTGACCTACAGAATGAGGTGCTACTCATTTCACTCCATTCTAAGGGGCAGATACACTAAGCAGCGAATTTGCACTAGTCTCCGCTTCGGTCACATCGCAACACTTCGCCAGGTGTAGATTCGCAAGGACAACGCTAATTCACTAAAATTCGATGTTGCGTCCAGTGCGCTGAACGCTGGCGAAATAGCACTAGCATTACTGCGACAATCGAAGTATAGTTGCGCTAGCATTGCCTAATTTGCATAAAGCGGAAAGTTAAAGTTCAATGGATGTAGACGTTGCAGCCAATACATTACACTACATAAGCCCGGGAAACCTTAATAAAATAAAATTGTTATATTGCCCTACACATGAGCCCAGTGTATAGTTTATGTACCATATGTCAGGAAATGTAGGGGAAGCTGGGTACCCCAGAAAAAATTTACGTTTTTTTGCAGCCTATCACCCTGAAAAATGTCGCCAGCGTTTTTTGGGACTTTTTTGAGGAACTCCTATCTACTCTATTGCACTTTGCCTGGTCTGAGGTGGCGAAGGCAAGTCTGGCGCAAGAGGTAATGTTCAGTAAAATCTGCATCTTAGTGAATTTGCGTAGTTACATCCATTCGCCAAAGCGCAGTAGTTAGGCCTGTGCCCGTTAGTAAATCGGCAAAGTAACTAAATGAGATCACGCTGGCGAATTTTCGCTAACATTAGTCACTTCGTCCGTTAGTAAATCTGCCCCTAACATGGCAATGTGATAAAATGCCCAAAGTTTGTATGCTACTGGCTGATTACTAGGAAAGTACTGGGTTACCAAGTCACTAGGCCAGTAGTAAACTTTCATAACATTACTCCCTGTGATAGACTGATCAAAGGAATATGAGGAAAAGAATGTTTTTTACTATGTGCTGATACCAATAATCACCCACTATCTGCTACACCAGCTAAACCAGTTTTATAGATGCCATTTACTATTACCACCAGGGAAATAAAGCCAAGCGTTTTTTGGGACTTAAGTCCTATCTACTCCATTGCACTTTGCGATAGAGGTAACTGTCAGTAATATCAAAAACTTGCCGTTAGAGTGCGAAGTTGTGCCAGAGTCTATCTCCTTCACTAGCGAAATTACGTCAGCGACTGTTAGTAAATCAGCGAAGTGCCGAAATTACGTCAAGCTGGCGAATTTTCGCCAGCGTTAGTCACTTCGCCCTTTAGTAAATTTCCCCCTTGACATCCATTCTCCTGAAAGCTCAGAATTATGGGAAAATCTGCATCTTAGTGAATTTGCGTAGTGACGCCCATTAGAGTGCGAAGTAGCGCTAGAGTTTATCTCCGCTAGCGAATTTACACCAGGCCCCATTAGTAAATCGGCAAAGTACGGAAATTACATCACGCTGGCGAATTTTCGCCAGCGTTAGCCACTTCGCCCTTTAGTAAATTTCCCCCTTGACACCTGTTCTCCAGAAAGCTCCGAATTATGGGAAAGCCAGCTCTCCATTTTATTCAAATAATCCAAATTTTTAAAAATGATTTCCTTTTTCTCTGTAATAATAAAAAAATGCACCTTATACATGATCCCAACTAAGATATAATTAATCCTAATTAGAGGCAAACCCAGCCTATTGGGTTTATTTAATGTTTACATAATTTTCTAGTAGACTTAAGGTATAAAGATCCAAATTATGGAAAGATCCATTATCTGGAAACCCCCAGGTCCCGAGCATTCTGGATAACAGGTCCCATGCCTGTACTGTATAACCAAGCAGATGGCCCATGGTCCTGAACTATTGTCCTATTAGTGACGGACAGGCCCGGATTTTTGGAAAGGCCACCTAGGCCCGGGCCTAGGGTGGCAGGATTTTAGGGGGGCGGCATGCTGCCCAACCACACCCACATTGGTTCAAAAACACTGGGAAAGCGCTGGAGAAACAATAATTTTTTAAATTTCCCCATTGATGATGAAAATTTTCACGAATAAAGGGGAGGGGACAGGGGCGACGAACGGCAGTGGGCCTAGGGGCGCCCTCTATGTAAATCCGGCCCTGGTGACGCAGTAAGTTGTATACTGTGTATTTGCCCTGTAGAAATAGAATGTATATCTTTGGGTGTGTTTGTACGTACAAGAGTTTTCAATGATCTTACCATAGAAGCAGTTTATTTAAGCAGTTTATTTACAGCATAGGTAGGTAATTGCACATGAGTAGAGTGTCCCATGATATAGCTCCTTGCGTCAGCACCTGGGTGGAGCTGTAATCTCACAGCTGCTTCTCTAACAGCAGATAAAGCTCCTGGAACGTGTCACCAATAATAAAAGGAAAGTGATGAAACGTCGAGGATCTTTACAAAGAAGACAGTTTAACGTAAGCCTTGTATTTTGCTATAGTCAAACTACACACTCTGAACAGAAAGAAAAAAAACAAATCATTACAAACCATTCCCTTGATAACTGGCTAAGTGCCATAACCACACACTCCCATTCCCGCTGACTCACAATGACTATTATTTGTTGATATTCGGACTTCCCAGCCTATGACTAAACACTGGAATTTCACATGATTTTTTTGAAAGACAATTTCATAGGAATATACAGTGGTGCCTCCCAGCATGTTTCATCCAAGGCACAATATAGCACATCTGATATGTGACAATGGAATCAAACATGTTTTAGATTAATAATTGTAAATTGTTGTCAGGATCCAGCATGACAGGGTTTATGGGGCAGGCCTGAACTGGCCCATTTACTAACATTTTAGTTTCCAGGAATCTATTTTTTTTTCTATTAAAATTAATGTTAATGTTTCTTTAAAATTCTAAAATTTGTGTAATGTGTAAAAACCATAAAAAAATTCTAATACAAAACTTCACCAAGTAAATCAGTTGAGGTCCTGTAGATGTCAATGGGAGCTGCGCTGATTTTATTGGACCTTTTTTTTAGCCAGATTCGCTGTCAGTGTCAGCTTTGAACCCATCGCACCACTTCGCATTATGCATTATGAATACACTAATTCACTGAAATGCGAAGTTTCGTCCTGGGCATCGAACAATGGCGACTTTTTGAATGTTCCATATGTAATAAAATGTCTGGAGAAAACTGCTTGCCCAAAAAAGTAAAGGTGGCCATAGACGCAAAGATCCGCTCGTTTGGCAACATTGCCAAACGAGCGGATCTTTCCCCCGATATGCCATTAACGAGCATGGCTATATCGGGGGTAATCTGATTGTTCGGCCGTATGGCCAAACGATCCGATTACGATGTGCCATGGGCTCCGGCGGGATCGGTCGGGTCAAAATCAAACCTGACCGTTCGACCAAACAACCGATCTCCACCGGACGAAAGATGTAGGCACACGCCATACACAATCCGACAATCGTACGAATCCTCGATTCGTACGATAGGATCTGTGTGTCTATGGCAACCTTAAGTCAGAACTTTTGCAGCCAATCCCGCTTGAAAAAAGGAAAAGTCGCCAGCGTTTTTGGAACTTTAATGCATTTTCGGCACACAGGATATGATGTAAGTGACAGAAGATTAAGGAAGATCTAGCTGCTTTTTAGCACTTCGTCTGGTCTTAGGTGGTAAAGTCAACTCTGGTGAAAGAGGTAACGTTTAGTAAAATCCTTATTTTAGTGAATTTGCAGAGTAACGTCCGTTCGCCAGAACGAAAAGTAGCCTGGCGATAGAGTGTGAATGGCTGCTAGCAACGGTCCCATTCGCTAGCAAATTGGTGCCTGTGCCTGTTAGTGAATTGGCAATGCTGTGGAAACGCTGGCCAAAAGTCGCTAGTGTTAGCCACTTCGCTCTTTGGACTTTTAGAGATTTTCAGATTTTTCTTTGCTAGTAATTGTTGTCCGGAAAACTTTGAGAGGTTTTCGTATTTATTTAAATACTTCTTCTAACTCCTTCCAGCTTTCAAATAGGGGTCACTGACCCCATCTAAAAACAAAAGCTCTGTAAGGCTACCCATTTATTGTTATTTTTACTTTTTATCACTAATCTTTCTGTTCAGGCCTCTCCTATTCAGATACCTGTCTCTTATTTAAATCAATCAATGGTTGCTAGGGTAATTTGGACCCTAGCAACCATATTGCTGATGTTTCAACTGGAGATCTGCTGAATAAAAAGCTAAATAACTCAAAAAACAATGAATGAGCTCACAATTCGAATGGTTTTTAATAAAAAACAAATGTAAAAACCCATCTGGGGTTAACAACCCGAAAACTTGAATCATTCGAATTGATCGAGTTTTCGAGTGAAATCCACCGAAAAAACTGGAACATCATGAAGGCTATTAACATCTTTAAATGATTCAAGAGACCTCTGACTCCTACATGACCTCGACAGGTTTTAGATGGTAAATGTTCAAGCTATTTCCAGGGTCGGGGTATAATAAAACTTGAAAATAAATAAATAAATCATTTTGTATTTTTAATTCATATTCCTTTGAAAATATTGGGAAATCTCATCTGCATTCTTCTGTTGTTCATATGCACCCTCGGACTGGAGTGAACAGTGGGATGACCCCTAGCTTTTCTGCATTATTGAACTGGAGACCATACATGGCGTGGTGCCTTTATTTTTGAAGTGGACTTTATGCACCGTTTTTCTCTTTTTTGCCCTTAATAATAAAACAGTACCTTGTGCTTGATCCCAACTAAGATATAATATGCTATTGCTAATTGGTTGGATACAAACACTGCTGGGGACGTGTGTCTGCTAAGATTACATCTTGAATGAATATTGTTATTTGTGCGAGAAATTCCACAGCTGAAATATTTACCTATTCACGTTATAAATGCACTGTTTGTATATGGAGTGCCCTACTTAGGAATTTAACCTAACCACACTAATGATGTTTGCACTGAAGGGAACTTTTAGCACGATATAGACATCCAGTTTTCTCAGGAAATTTGCAAATGGTACTTTTTTTTTCTATTTTCTTTCTATTTTTTCTTTTTTTTTTGGCCAGGATGGCAAGATTGAATGAAGCCAAATCAAGTAGGAAAACTCCTTCTGGATGGCTTCAGAAATTCTATGGGAGGCAAAGTATTTTAAAGGAGAAGGAAAGGCTAAAATAAAGTAAGCATTATCAGAAAGGTCTATATAAATATACCAGTAACCCCTCAAAGTAATGCTGCTATGAGTCCTCTGTCAAATGAAATACAGCATTTCTTTCCTTCTATTGTGTACACATGGGCTTCTGTATCAGACTTCCTGTTTTCAGCTTAAACCTCCAGGGCTAGGGCTTGAGCATGCTCAGTTTGCTCCTCTCTCCCTCTCTATTTCCTCCCCTCCCTGAGAGAGCTTCTAGAGCTGTTTACTCAGGCATGGTAAAGCATTGTGCATAAGAAATAGTGTTATAGCTTGCACTATTGTGACTTATCTATTGGCAATAAACTGCTTCGGTAGCTTTCCTTCTCCTTTAGAGAATGTTCTTGGAAAAAATTTGTTATACCATACTTACATAGCTTTTGTGACATCTTGCTTTACTCATATTAAAGGGGTAGTTCACCTTTTAGCATGTTATAGAATTCTAAGCAACTTTTCAATTGGTCTTCGTTATTTTTTTTAATAGTGCTTTTTTTAATTACTTGACTTCTTCTTCTGACTCTTTCAAACTTTCAAATAGGGGTCACTGAGCCCATCTAAAAACGAAAACTCTGTGAAGCTATAAATGTATTGTTTCTGCTTCTCTTTCTTGTAGTTCCTCTCCTATTCATATTTCAGTCTCTTAATCAAATCATTGCATGGTTGCTAGGGTAATTTGGACCTTAGCAAACAGATTGCAAAACTACTGAGCTGCTGAATTAAAAGCTAAATAAAAAGTTAAATCAAAGGTGAGCAACCACTTTAAACTATGCTTGTTAAAGGGTTTGTTTGCCTTAAAACTAACTTTTAGGAGGTTATTTATTAAACCTTAAATTTTTCTAGTCTGGCTTTTTGTTTTAACTTTTTGTTCAGATGCTCTCTACTGATGGGTGAATAAAATTCAAATTCACCAGCTGCAAAAAAAATATGGGCATGCGTCGGAAAAGTCGCCTGTGTCAAAACTGATGCGAGTCATCATTATTCGGACACCCATTAACTTTAATGTGGCCGTTGATGCGGGCGTCAAAATTCGTGTTTCATTAATTTTTGGGCGAAGCGAAACTGGACAAATTCGCCCATCACTGCTGCTCTCCAGTTCAACAGTATTTTGATTGCTAGGGTCCAAATTATCCTAGCAACCAGACAGTGGTGTCAATGAGAGACTGGAACATGAATAGGAGGTGGCCTGAATAAAAAGATAAGATATGAAAATTAACAATAACAATTAAATTGTAGCTTCACAGAGCAATAGTTTATGGGCTGCTGGAGTCAGTGACCCCCCATTTGAGAAGAAGGCAAATAATTAAAAAATAAAGACCAATTGAAAAGTTGTGTAGAATAAATGTAGAGAAATTCAAACCAGTCAAACAAGGTATCAGAGTGACACTAAACACAGGCAGTGGCTGCTATTTGTGCAGTTAACAAAGTCATTTAGGAACTTGTTTGGTTTTTGGCTTTTTCAATTGATCTCATTTAACAGAAAAGCCAATCATTTCCCCACAGGGCAGCAACCAGTATATTAAACCTTTAGCTTCCTATATTCTACGTGTGAATATACCGGTGAGTCAGTGTATATGATAACTAGCAGAAAGGAGGCTTGAAATGACAAATGCTTCTCTCAGTGACAAATACAGGATATGGTGAAAGATATCAGAAGTGTTATTGTAGCTCCTTTCCTTTCAGATTAAAAAGCAGATTATATGTTAAATATATATTTAATAACATGACAATGACAAGTGTTTAGTAGCCAAAATATGCTTCTTTTGTTTAATTTGTCTGTGTTATATTTCTTTATTTAAAGTTTTTTAACCCTGCCCCCCAAACATCTGTAGGAAACCTCTGCACCTTTAGTTATTTCTGTAATTTTAGTACAGTGGCACTTTACAGAAGGGAGAGAGCAGTGGCCTAACTGGATTATACTGGGCCCCAGCAGCAAATTTAATTTAGGGGCCCCAAAATATTAAGTTGACTTTTCCTACTACAATATATTGAAATTGCTCATGAAAGAGGTGGTTCCACTTTAAGTTAACTTTTAGTATGTTATAGAACTTTTCAATTGGCTTAATTTTTTTCTTTTTTTTTTTATAGTTTTTGAATTATTTGCCTTATTCTTCTGACTCATTCTAACTGACCCCATCTACAAAGAAATGCTTTGTAGATGGGTTCCACATGTTTTATCAAGACAGGAAAAAATAAAGGTCCTCTGTGCAGGATCGAAATGTCGACACTGCTAAAGCTTTGCACATAAATTAAGTCCCATGAGTTCTCCGTGTTCTTTATGCTGATATTACCTGGGCTTTTTTGCCTTTTTCTAGGACTGCACTGTTCTTCAGACTGTATATAATATATTGTTATTGATAATTTTCATATTTTATCTTTTTATTCAGGCCACCTACTATTCTTGTTCCAGTCTCTCATTGACACCACTGTCTGGTTGCTAGGATAATGTGGACCCTAGCAACCAAATTGCTGCTGAACTGGAGAGCAGCTGAACAAAAAGTTATACAGCGCCTAATATAATAAAAAATGAAGACCAATTGCCCCTGTGCACGGAAGGATTTTAATGCAAAAAAATCTAAAGAACCAGCACCAAGGGTCTTATAGTGAAAAAATTATATTGTTACATAGTATGTATAACGTAGGTTAACGTCACTATAAGACCCTTGGTGCTGGTTCCTTTGATATATATAATAGACAAGTGGAACGTACAACCAAAAGTCCAAGATAAAAGCCTGGCTGCCAGTCCATGTAATAGCAAATAGAGAAACAAGTGACAGCACTCCAAGGAATATATTGTCAAAAACAGGGTAAATTAATTACATAGTAATGACTATGAATATATATATTGTACATGTAGCTCTTTATCTTTTCTGTTATCTTTCTCTCTCTAACCCAGTCATAGCATCTTGCTGGTGACATGGCCTAAGGGAGGCAAACATAAAACAGTATAGATATAATAGTACCGGTAACTATGCAAATGGCACATAACCTAATTATTATTTTGTTACCTTCAACATGATACTAAAACCTACTGATAGTAATGGTTAATAGTCTTTGAAGACTATTTTGAGATTTATGGCACATGAATGGCATTTCCCCTAATAGATTTAGTTATGTTATGTCTGCACAGGAGATATATTCCATGTTAATGCCCGCTTCAGTGAGGACAGACCCACAGGGCACACATTGATTTATTTACTCATTTTACATTGCCATGTGGTGAAGAGTACAACAAAAAAACTGCAAATGCAATAACCAGTGTCGGACTGGGGGTCCTGTGCCCATTGTGACTGTTACCTTGGGGGCCCCCACACAGTGTCGGAATGGGACACAAGGGGTCCACACAAAGACCTTAGACCAGGGGCCCACTCTCATTACTATTATTCCTCCTCACTCAACCTCTATTCTACTAGTCTCTTTTCTTTACATATTATAATCTATTAATCCATCTATTTATCCTCTTTGTTCTCACAGAAATTGGTAATGGCCATGAAATAGGCCAAATGTTTAGAAGCAGGAGGGCCCACTGACACCTTGGCCCACCGGGAGTTTTCCTGGTATCCCAGTGGTCCAGTCCGACCATGGCAATAACACTGTCCCTGTGTAGAACCCTATGGCAGTGGGAGCTGTTAGGAGGATCCTATACACCTGCTCTTTCATTTATTGCATAGTGGCTGCTATTTTCATTGGCTTGCAGGCAAACTGTCCCTTTATGCTACGTTAACACAGGTGTCTTGTAATGTGGTTGGGATCTGGTATGTATACGACTCCTTCCTTGAACTTCATACTAGGATACAGACATACTGCCAAATTTACTTACAATGGACAAAACTATACGAGCACAGTAATCCACAGCAACCAATCAACTAGCTGCTGAAAAGACAATGGGGGTCATTTACAACAACCCAGGCAGAAGTGCAAGAGCACTAAGATATAGAAGAATGCTCTGCTCTTGCATCCGCTTTTTGCCCTTTGCACCCTGCCTTCCACTTGAGCCCTAAATAATGCAAATATCTCACTGGTTGCTAAGGGCACCAGACACATAATGTGCCCAGTGTTAGTAAATGACCCCAAGGGGCAAATTCACTAGGCGCCGAAGCGCCTAACGCTAGCATCAATACGCTAGCGTCAATTCGCTAGCGTTGGGCATTTTCGTTACTTCGCAAATTTACTAACGGACGCTGGTGTAACTTCGCTAGTGTAACTTCGCACACAGACGTAACTACGCAAATTCACTAACGCACGTATTTTTCTGAATGCTACGTTTTACGCAAGACCTCCTTCGCCACCTCAGACCAGGTGAAGCGCAATAGAGTAGATAGGGATTGCTTCAAAAAAAGTTACAATTTTTTCTAAGTCCCAAAAAACGCTGGTGTTTTTTCTATATTATGGGTGATAGGCTGAAAAAGATCGAAAGATTTTTTGGGGCTCCCCTCCTTCCCCCCTACATTTCCTAACTCTTGGCAACTTAACTATACAGTGGGCACATGTGTAGGGCAAAATAACAATTTTATTTGATGTTTTGAAGGTTTCCCAGGCATTTGTAGTGCTGATACGTATTCCTCCATTGAAATTTGAATTTGCAAATTAACCATCGCTAGCGTAACTTCGCTTAGCGAATTAACGCTAGCGCAACTTCACAACCTTACGCTACCCCTGAGCGCAACTACGATTCTTAGTGAATGTCCCACAAAGTGTCTGGAAGAAAAGGACTTGAATACAAAAATGCCGTTACAGCATATGGTCCCCCATCCACCCTTTGTCAGATTTAGCTTATTTCTTCAACTGATAGAGGCCCACCAGTGAATGATTGATGTAAAGGAGGGTGGACTAAGGAGTGAGGATGAATGCTCTAAAGATATGCATGAATGAGACAGACAGGGCAGTATTTACCATATAGGTACGAGGGTCTGTGCCTATTAAAAAGTTTTTTCCTGCTGCTGGATGCTTTTCTATTAAATATGGCAGCAGAGGTGGGAGGTGTCACTCTATTGGCACGTGGTATGACGTCACCAGCATGCACATTGCCCTGTGACATCATAGGCATGTGTATTGCGCCATGATGTCACATGTGCTGACATCACGCAGGGTGAGGCAGCACTAGGGCAGCACGGGGCCTGACTACACTACTGCCTAAGGGGCTGCATCTGATGCAGAAAAATTTAACTACTGTAATGTCATGTGGAAAAAAATAATCGAAAGCATTCCAGCCTCAGTTTATTCTCCATTTAACTATAGCCCCTGTGCTCACTGCGTGTATATATCAGAGGCAACATTGTGCTTCCATAAAGCCAATCACTGTTAAATGAATAGACACTGGGTTCCTGTGCAATTAATTCAGGGGGTTATTTACTAAACCTCAAAATTGTCTGGTCAGGCTTTTTGGGGCAAAAACTCTAATTTTAAGTGGAAAAAAACCCAAATTTTTCAAAATGTATTATACCCTGATGCTGCAAAAAGCCAGAATCTGAAAACCCGGCATCTCACACCTGTCGAGGTCATGTATAAGTCCATGGCAGATGTCCCTATCCCAATTTGAAGATATTGCTTTGTTTACTAAAAAAATCAGATAAAAAAGGATTTTAGTAAATAACCCCCTCAGTGTGTTTAACTCAGCCACATATTAAATTGCCAGTAGGTGTGTATATATATGTATATAACAACAAATATTTATGTGCATTCTTTTGCACTTTTATTTAATCTTTAATCATAATTTGAGTTTTACCGAATGGTATATTTATTTTTTACATTCCTCTGGGGGTAACAGGTGTAAAACACTGAATCATACGCCCTTAGGTGCTCACATGCCCTACATACTCACAGTGTTTGGACAGTGGCAGTGAGTTTCCTAGCAGTAAATCTGTCTAATCTCCCTTCCTACCACCCCCCCCTATTTTACTCATAATTAAGTCACAGGCCAGCATAGGGCAGGGGGAGGGAAAGCTCCCAAATGTGCATGCCACTGCTCACGTACAACTCAGACACTCATGTAGGGTGAACCAACGGTTGCTGTGGAAACAAACGGTGAAACCCTTTTTGTTTCTGGTACTTGTGTGAGTATCAAATGTAAACCTCAATGAAAAAAAAGGAACCCTGCAATTCATAATGAAAGGAATAACTCACGCCCAAAATACCAGAATTGCAACAAAATATATATAACATTTTTTAATCTTACCCAAATTTTTACACCAGCAATGTACAACATATTTACCAACTTGGAAATGTAAAATGTAATTTTTATCACACCTAAAATATTTTACACCTTCTGAACCACACACTGTATATATATCCTCTGTAATAGACTGCAAGCTCTTCAAGCACACCCCTCTTATTATCCTCCTATTTTATTCTGTAACAGTTTGTATGTATATTTATTTATATAGCGCTACTTGAGTAGGCTGAGATGTGTATTAAAACAATACAACAGAGAGGGGTCAACGCAATAATATAATATTAATAAATAAAAAATATAGTTATATTCCAGATTCAGTGCTAAGCGACTAAAACAGTTTCCTGCCAATGGAGCTTACAATCTAAGCGATTGACACAAGCAGGATTGAATTTATTGAAGGTAAACTGCTTTATACAAAAGTGTATTGCTGTTTAGCTTACTGGCACTGTATATACTGAATGATGATGATGTTGATTCATAATGTCAGCTGTCAGTTTAAGGAATGGTGTACTACTCAGAGTCCCAGAAGTGCCATTTAATTTTCATGTTAAAAATAAAGAATTGTCATTGATTCATAATATTGCCATGATTTGGCTTCAGTTACAGAGTTACCTTTCCCGATTGGGTTATGTCATGCCACATTCAAATCAAATGGGGTGTAAATGGGCAGAAACTATTTTTAATTGTAACAAGATGAGTCACTACAGTACGTGAGCTTCGTGCCTTTGGCAATTTCAACTGTGTTTCATGCAGAAACCTTGCAGAGTATGATCCAGCTGCATAAGCCCAAATAAAAGCAAGAAATATATTCACTAGCCATAATAATGATAATATTTTATTTTATCAGTACATGTATGGGACCTACAGGTATCTTTTCAGAATCCTCAGGATTCTGGATAAGGTGTCTTCCCGTAATTGGATCTCTCTATACTTTGTCTACAGAAAAAATAATTTAAACATTAAATAAACCCAATAGGATTTTTTTTTTGCCTCCAATATCTTTGTTCGGATCAAGTACAAGCTACTGTTTTATTATTACAGAGGGAAATCATTTAAAAAAAATTAGAAGAATTTGCTTTAAGAAGACTCTAGGGAATTGCATTATCAGTATTAAGGTGGCCATAGACTTTGCAATTACGATCTTTCTCGGAAAAGATCTTTCCAAGAATACACACGTGTAGAGCTGAATTGTCAGATACACAGATGTAAACAATAGAATTCTACCGTTATCTGATGATTCAGCACTAACAATCAGGGCAGCCATCGGGGGGGGGCAGGGGGGCCCAGCTACGCCACACCACACTTACTTGATTAGCCGGGCCCCCCATCTTTCTGAGAGCTGCTGACTTTGGGAAGGCATGGACGTTTAAGGGGCCCTGGCCACCAATTTTCTTATAATGTGGGGGGGGGCCCTGGCCACCAATTTTGGCCACCAATTTTTTTTTCTCATGTGAGGTCCTAGCCACCAATATTTTTTAATGGGGGGGGGCTGGCCACAAATGTCTTTTTATGGGGGGCCCTGACCACCAGTATGTTTTTATTTTTTATTAACCTGTGGCAACCCTAGCCACCAATATTTTTTTCTTTTTATACTGTGTGGTGGGGGGCAGACCTGTGGGATGGGGAGTGCGGACCTGTAGGTGGGGCTTGCGGTGGGCACAGCCCAGGGGGCCCAGGAAATTTTGTCGTATGGGGCCCTGTGATTTCTGATGGCGGTCCTGCTAACAATGGACGATAACTGGGTGCCTCCAAAGGCACCCGATCAAAATTTTCCATCCAGCCCGATCGACGAGCCAACTGATTTGCAGGTTGCCTTTGCAGGGATTCCTTCTCATGCTTCTGTGGCTGTGTGTAAAGAAGCTGCCGCTATCATTCTATCAGTGAGCATTCAATTAGCATGTGTCACCTTGTGTGGTCGTCCCCCCCCACTCCCCCACCCAGGACAGACTATTGTTGGAATGACATTCCCAGGGTGAAAAGGAAAGAAGGGCTGGTCTCAGATTAAGGAATACCAATCCCCCGAACTTCCATTAAAAAAAAACATATCCAGTGTTATGGTTGCGTCCTAGATATGCTTATGGAAGGACAGATTTAATTGGAAGAAAATGTATTCAATTTATTATTTTTCTTCTGTATATGTTATATTGGCTACTGCATTTTTCAGTGATTATAATCTCAAAGGTAAGGAAGAGAAGAGCGCTAGCAATATGCTGCAAGGGGTGTTATTTACACCACAGATTTAATAATATAGATGATATATTGCAACAATATTAGATCTTTGCTTTTATTCTTGCTGCTACCCTGGTGCGATTTAGCACCTATGTAAGTAAATCAGCCCTGACATGTTTAAAAAAAGATGGATACATGCACATTCCCTGGTCCCATGGTATATTACTTGTATATTCAAAATCAGAGTATTATTTAATTATAAGGTTATGATAATAAAATAGTTTTATGATCGTAACCTTGTAATTATAAAAACTCTTGTTTTTGGCGATACTTGCACCTACATACATACTTAATTAATAATACAGGCATGGGACTTGCTATCCAGAATGCTCGGGACCCAGGGTTTTCCAGATAATGGATCTTTCTGTAATTTGGATCTCATGGAAACATTAAATAAACCCAACAGGCTGGTTTTACTTTCAATAAGGATTTATTATACCTCAGTTGAGATCAAGTACAAAGTAGTGTTTTATTATTTAAGGAAAAAAAATTAATCTTTAAAAAATAAAAATGTTGATTATTTGGATAAAATGGAGTCAATGGGAGTTTTCTTGATAACGGATCCCATACCTATATAGCATTTGTACTTGCATTGCACTTGTTCTTTGGTTGGTCTTGGCTTTGAGTGCTCCCATAACCCTCTTTGTGTCCAACATATTATAAGGCTTATTTGCCCTTTCTCAGATGAGGGTGTCAGCGAATGTGGGATATCCCTAGATTATTTCTGCTTCAGTCTTACACCTTATTCATTGAACAGGTACCTGTATCCTAGAGAGCACACATACAGTATGCATTTATGTATATGATTATTTATAAACAAATATAGGCATTGGACCTGTTCTCCAGAATGCTCAGGACTTGGAGTTTTCTGGATAACGTATCTTTCCGTAATTTGGATCCTAGTCTACTACAAAATCATGTAAAAATTAAATAAACCCAATAGGCTGGTTTCGTCTCCAGTAAAGATTAATTATATCTTAGTTTGGATTAAGTACGAGGTACTGATTTATTATTACAGAGAAAATATTTTTTAAAAATTTGGATTATTTGGATACAATGGAGTCTATGGCCTTTCCGTAATTCAGAGCTTTCTGGATAACGGGTTTCCGGATGACGGATCCCACACCTGTACTTATATATGCAATTCTGTATATTGAAACAATACAGTACACATTTACAAAGCACAGATGGGGTGAACAGAGATGTGATAAATGAAAAGTAAATATACACAGTTTATAAAGAATAAATCCCAGGGCTTAAGAAGACACAGGAGGAGGTAGGACCCTGCCCTGAAGAGCTTGCAATGTGATACAGCTCAGTACATCCTACACTATTCTGCTTGGTTGGAGGAAGTATGTAGCTGTTGGAATTAAAGGTAAACGTTGCTATGCTCTATATTGTTCAACTAAATCTTATACTTATCTTATATCAAGGATCAGGCATTACAATCCTACTGGTTCAGGACAGTTAATAGCTTGTGACATCCACCCAGACCTGCTCCCTTCTCAGCAAAAACCAGTTTGACACGATTTGACACGATTCGCACACACTTGTGACCAGGCTGTGCCTATTAGTATCCAACTGAGATTTCTCAGTCATGCTGGAAAGTCATGTGGAAGAAAGTCATTGGCAAACAGCTCACTATAATGGGGCAATGTAGAAAGAGGTATGTAGGTTATTAACTCTAAAACCAATTATTATATCTAATACCAATTATTAGGTCTAATAACGCATACCAATTAGATGAATGCATTGAAACAACCAGTGTCTAATGGGTTCTTTAGACCTGTGTTTTTTTTTTACTTCTAAAATTCCCCCTGTCAAGAGCTAAAAGTGCTTAAAGGAGAATTCAAACCTGACGTTAAAAAACCCCTACCCCCCTACCCTACATAGACGCCCCTCCCTCCTCCCCGCAGCCTAAGCGTTACCCCAGGCAAATGCCCCTAACGTTTTTCTCGAAAGAGTGCAGATTCAGGCATCGGAGTTCATGGGTGCCATCTTCTTCTCTTTGGAAATCTTTGGAATGAGACCAGCATGGCAGCGCATGCGCACGTTGGAGCAATTTTCTGTTTTGCGACAACTGCGCATGTGGCAAAACTCGCTAAAATTGCCGAAGGACTGGTCTCATTCCGAAGATTACCGAAGCGGCTGCAGATGGCACCCGTGAACGCTGATGCCTGAATCTGCACTGTCAGTTTAAGGAACGGTGGACTACTCAAAGTCCCAGAAATGCCATTTCATTTTCCTGTCAAAAATAAAGAATTGATTTTTAAATCAAATGGGGTGTAAATGGGCAGAACCTATTTTTCATTGAGAAATTAAAGACGAGTCACTACAGTACGTGAGCTTCGTGCCTTTGGCAATTTTAACTGTGTTTCATGCAGAAACCATGCAGTGTATGATCCAGCAGCCCAATAAAGCAAGAAATATATTCACTAGCCGTAATAATGATACTATTTATTTTATCAGTACATGTATGGGACCTATCTTTCCAGAATCCTCAGGATTCCTGATAAGGAGTCTTCCCGTAATCTGCACTGAGGGGTAAGTAAAACGTTAGGGGCATTCGCCCGGGGTAACTGAGGGGAGGAGGGAGGGGGGTCTATGTAGGGTAGGGGGTAGGGTTTTTTAACTTTAGGGTTTAGCTCTCCTTTAAAGTGCCACTCTGTAGACAGGTAGGAATGTCATGCTGAAAGTGTGTGTGCTTTGTGTATAAAGGCTGCAGTTACCTGTGCTTGAAGGGAACAGTAGGGAAAGCTACCTGTAATCCTAATCAGTGGTGGAACTAGATGTTACTGGGCCCCACGGCAAATTAATTTTAGGGCCCCAACATATCCAGAGGTTGTCCTGGTTTACTAATAGATGTTGAAATTGAGCATGATTTGGACCTCATGGGGTCCGTATACCTCCTGGGCCCCCCTGCAGCCGCAGGGTCTGCTTCCTCTGTAGTTACGCCCATGATCCTAATTCTCATCTCATTAAAGGGGCTGTTTGCTTTTAGTATGGTGTAGAGAGTGATATTTTGAGACAATTTACGATTGGGTTTAAATTATTTAGCAGCTCTCCAGTTTGCAGTTTCAGCAATCAGGTAGCTATGATCCAAATTCCCCTAGCAACCATGCATTGATTTGAATAAGAGACGAGTAATTAACAACAGTGTAACAACAGTGTAGCCTTACAGAGCATTTGTTTTTTTAGATGGGTTCAGTGACGCCTATTTGAAAGCTGGAAAGAGTCAGAAGAAGAAGGAAAATCATTACAAAACTATAAAAATCTGTTTGAGCAAAGGGCCACCTATCCTCTTATATTGAGGTGCTATGTGTCACCTCTTGTGCCATGATAATATGAACATGCTGAGCAGCATTATTAACAATGGATATATGAGAGAATGGATGGATTGGGAGCAAGTGAAACAGAGGACTTGCCTGTATGGCATAGATGCACCTTCAGAGAGCAGGTGAATTTAAATTATATCAACTTACTCAGCCGCCCTGAATCTCATGTTTCTCTATTACTACATACCTATTGTTGGCCGTTTCAGCATAAAGCTCAGTCCATAGAATGTGACCTGCTTTGGAGAATACAAACCTTTGCTTCATCAAACGTCCCTGCTGTATTAATGGCAACATAAAGCCTTAGCCCATTACATATACTGTATTTACTCACTTTATTTGGCAACTGTGTCAGATTCATGTGTGTTCTTGTATGAATACACGAAATGCAGTCAGCCTTAAATTCACTATTCAGACATAATAAAGTATTGACTCTCCTACACTAATTATCCTGTCCTGTCTCAACTTGATTACGTTAGAGATCTACAGACATAAGGATTGGGCTTACAAGAAACAGGCTATAAAATTGATAAACTGTATTACAGGTCCTCTTTCTGTCTATTCTATCATTCTTTTCACTGCCTCGTTCCTTACAGATTTCCATCACTAACACAGGGTCACAAAAATACCCTCTAACATTGATGGAAAGACATTCAGATATAAATGTACAGTGTAATTGCAGAACCAGAGTTGGGTAAGTAAGGGACTCAAGCAGTGGTGTAACTAGATATTACTGGGGCCCACAGCAAATAATGTTTTGGGCCTAGAGCTTGACCTGTTTTAACAATTTTTATTGAAATTGTATATAAATTGGGCCTCATGAGCACTGGGGATACTGTTTGTTGGTTTAGAGTAGACCCTGCCCCATGTAGATAGCTTATATCAAGGGACGCCTTTGCATAGTCTGATAGGATATAAATGTTTATACATCAGTCAGTTTAATGTATTTTCTCCTTTAATACACATATATATAGTCATCATACCCCTGCCTTCTTAAGTGCCTCTTTTCTTGTGTAAATAATCCTAACTTGACCAGTCTTCATAACTGAGACTTTTTATATCCATTACAGCTATTGGATCCATTATCCAGAAACCCACTATTCAGCAAGCTCCGAATTACGGGAAGGCTGGCTCCCATAGACTTAATTTTAATCAAATAATTTACATTTTTTAAAAATGTCCTTTTTCTCTGTAATAATAAAATGTTACCTTGTACTTGATCCCAACTAAGATATAATTAATCGTTACCGGAGGTAAAACAATCCTATTGGGTTTAATTAATGTTTACAATATTTTTTAGTAGACTTAAGGTATGGAGATCCAAGTTACAGAAAGATCCTTATCCAGAAAACCCCAGGCCCAGAGCATTCTAGATAACAGGTTTCATATCCATTATCAGCTTAGTCCTCTCAATTTCTCTATTTAACTACTTACTTACTTACTTACTAAGTACTTACTTAAAGCTGGAAATACTTACATTACACATTTTTAGGAAATATATATATATATATATATATATATATATATATATATATATATATATATACACGTCATGACTTTAAAATAAAATGCATTAAAGGTCACACCTAAAATAATATCCAAATAATAATAAGTCAATTTTAAGCGAGAGGGGTAAATGACCTTGCTTGTTCTAATGGTATGCAGTTAGCATCACCTTACTAGCCCCACTGGTATGTAAATTAGCATTTAATGAGCATTCCTTTTGTTCTACTGTTCTACTGCAAGTACGTTTAACATATATATATCTATATATATAGAACAGACTGCGTTTTGGATGGAATAAGATTTCATATCATACATTTTGTTGTTGACATTATTATGACATTATTGTATTGAGTCACACCACATAGCACCGATTGGCTGAATCCCTTGATTTATAAGCCTTGTGGTCTAAGGGAGAGCCCACTGAAATAAAAACATGTGTAAATAATTCTGTTTATCTGAATAACTAAGCTCTTTAGATGAGAAATTAAGACACTGCATTTCCTAAGAATAAAGTGAAAAGCAGTAACCTCAAACTCACTGCCCCCTGCCCACACCCTCATATCAATACAAAGCAGAGAAACTGAGAACACTGCCATTCTCTCGTGTCAATGGAATGAGCACCAGGGAGGGTTTTCCTTTGCCTTTGTTTAATAATATTTTAAATGCATCTAATAGCTCTTTTTTACTGCACAGATTATATACAGCCAGGTCAAGGGCATAACAATCCACAGTCTCTTCCCCTAGATTATTATTCCACTGCTACTATAGGCACCATCTCTCCATACTATACCTGCTATCCCACAGTCACACTCCCTTCCCAGAGTCTATTATCCACTGTTACTATAGGCACCATATCTCCCTACTATACCTGCTATCCCACAGTCACACTCCCTTCCCAGAGTCTATTATCCACTGTTACTATAGGCACCATATCTCCCTACTATACCTGCTATCCCACAGTCACACTCCCTTCCCAGAGTCTATTATCCACTGTTACTATAGGCACCATATCTCCCTACTATACCTGCTATCCCACAGCCACACTCCCTTCCCAGAGACTATTATCTCCCTGCTACTATAGGCACCATCTCTCCCTACTATACCTGCTATCTCACAGCTACAGTCCCTTCCCAGATACTATTATCCTACTGTTACTATAGGCACCATCTCTCCCTACTATACCTGCTATCCCACAGTCACCTTCCCTTCCCAGAGACTATTATCCCACTGCTACTATTGGCTTCATCTCTCCCTACTATACCTGCTATCCCACAGCCATACTACCTTCCCAGAGACTATTATCTCCCTGCTACTATTGGCACCATCTCTCCCTACTATACCTGCTATCCCACAGCCATACTACCTTCCCAGAGACTATTATCCCACTGCTACTATAGGCACCATCTCTCCCTACTATACCTGCTATCCCACAGTCACACTCCCTTCCCAGAGACTATTATCCCACTGTTACTATAGGCACCATCTCTCCCTACTATACCTGCTATCCCACAGTCACACTCCCTTCCCAGAGACTATTATCCCACTGTTACTATAGACACCATCTCTCCCTACTATACCTACTATCCCACAGTCACACTCCCTTCCCAGAGACTATTATCCCACTGTTACTATAGACACCATCTCTCCCTACTATACCTGCTATCCCACAGTCACACTCCCTTCCCAGAGACTATTACCCCACTGTTACTATAGGCACCAATACCTGCTATCCCACAGTCACAGTCCCTTCCCAGAGACTATTATCCCACTGCTACTATAGGCACCATTTCTCCTTACTATACCTGCTATCCCACAGCCACATTCTTTCTCTTCTTCCAGCAACATCTGGCCTAGCTGTGGGTTAAAACTGTAATTTTAAAGTGTAGCAGCATATCATAATGCCAGCCTATAAACATGTAAAGGTATGCTACGTGGCATCAGTTTACTCTAAAGTTCTTCTTCATTGTATAATTGTTCAAATGTATGATTCGCCCTCTTTCTGGCCCCTTGGAGATCCATGGATTTAGTATAGAGAGGGTTTCATATTTCCACCCCTCCTGCCTGCTGCAAGGTTTGATCTATCCCTGCTGCTTCAGAGTAGCATATCGCTTGGGAATGTTATTACAGCCGTTCAGTTCCACTGCAGCCTTACAATATGTATAAAGTGTAAATGTCAGGCCGGGCTGAGGTCTGCCCATGTGACAAGGAGACTGCTATTAGTTACTGGGAACCACATGGGATGCCTAAAGCAAATATTGGCAAAGCTGCACAACCAGTGTTTACCTTTATGAAATGGAACAATTCTTTAATTTATAATTTATTTCTCAGTGAATTTAATGTGCACTCTCTGCACTGGGTGAATATACATAATGAATACAGCAATAAAGGCCATAACCAATTGTATTTTTACCTATTGTTCTTTGCTGCCCTCGAAGAATCATTGTATAGAATGTATGAATCATTATATAAAGGGATACAGCAAAAGAACTGTATTGGTTGGGTGAAAAGGGTTAAAAGGAGCTAAAAAGACATGTAAATGAGCAACTAGGCATCCAGAACCACTGATTTAATAGCTCAGATGCAAGTCTAATAATTCAGAACCATATATCTAAATCTGAAGCCTTCCTAGTAGGAACCCTGGTAGGTGCCATCTCCCATGTGCATAACATAACTAGGAATCAGGCAATGCTAAATAGATAGAATTTAGTAGTTGGGATGCAGAAGTCCATGGGCATTGGGTCAATGTTGTAGTTGGGATGCAGAAGCCAAGGGTCATTGGGTTAATTTGGTAGTTGGGATTGAGAAGCCCATGGACATTGGGTGAATTTGGTAGTTGGGATGCAGAAGCCCATGGGCATTGGGTAAATTTAGTAGTTGGGATTGAGAAGCCCATGGACATTTTGTGAATTTGGTAGTTGGGATGCAGAGGCCCATGCACATGAGTTAATTTAGAAGTTGTGATGCAGAAACCATGGGCATTGGGTGAATTTGGTAGCTGGGACTGAGAAGCCCATGGGCATTGGGTGAATTTGGTAGTTGGGATTGACAAGCCCATGGGCATTGGGTGAATTTGGTAGTTGGGATTGAGAAGCCCATGGGCATTGGGTGAATTTGGTAGTTGGGATTGACAAGCCCATGGGCATTGGGTGAATTTGGTAGTTGGGATTGAGAAGCCCATGGGCATTGGGTGAATTTGGTAGTTGGGATGCAGACAAGGTATTAAGTCAGCACCTATCCCTTCCAATTCGCTTCAATCTGGCACAAGTCCAACAGTTTCCACCTCCAACTTGTTCACCGAATTATGTATAATAGACAGCACCATTCATGGGTTTCTTTTTTTTGGTATCTGGTATCTGGTATTTCCACCTCCAACTTGTTCACCGAATTATGTATAATAGACAGCACCATTCATGGGTTTCTTTTTTTTGGTATCTGGATGAAAAAGCCCATGTGCATGGGTGACTCTGATAGTTGGGAAGCAGAACCCCAAGGGCATCTCTGCAGCTCACAAACAGAAGCACACGGGCATCAGGGAGTTATAAGTAAGTACATTTGGTATCTGGGTCGGCTGTAAAAGCCCCCGCCCTCCATGTACATCAGTGAATTAGGTAAATGCAGAGATGAATGTGAATCTAATGACAGTAAGTGGAACCAGGCTGGAGTATTAGTGATGTACAGACACATTCCATCACAGAAGGGCGAGCTCACGTGAGCGCGGGGGGGGGAGATGTCTCCCCTGAACTCAACCATCTAAGGCACCAGGGGGAACAGCTCCAAGCCCCGCCTTCGCTCTCTCCGATTGGCTTTGCCTCCGTCCTCACCCTCACACACCCCCTTAGAGCAGCCAATCCGACTTCTTGCCGGTTCCTGCAAAGCCTAAGCCCCCCTAGAGTGAATCACAAGGGAACCGTAACCAAACGTGTAACAGCGTGTATCCAGCCTCTCTGGATGTATTCAATTCTATACTCCTTACATCAGAGGCAGCCATTATGTACATCGCCCCCTCAATATGCCGCACAGTCCTGTCACGCAATATGAAGGGAATGAAGCAGCGCTCAATTTAAAGCGACACGATCCCCACACTGCCACTCAATGAGCAGATATGATGGCTGCTAATAAGATATAGGGAATAAGTCATGCTGTAGATAGGACTATACATTAGCAGGCGGTTGCGTCAGAAACAACTAACACTCATGTGCGACGTGACTCACGCCTTTGCCTTCTCCGGACACTGAACAGTTAAAGGACAGGCTGCTCTGACGTCACTGGGGGCTTGGCGGAGGGGCGGGTTATCACTCGCTGAATGGGGCACATTGTATGCACAGTGACACAAAAAAGCCGGCAGTGCTGAGAGATACGCGCCACCAGAGACAGACTGACTGACTGACTGACTGACACACACACAGGGGCAAGAGAGAACCAGCGAGCCGGCCTGAGAGTTCCTGGAAGAGAAGGTCCCTAGGCTGAAGAGACATGATAGCCTCCCACTTGCTGGCATATTTCTTCACTGAGCTCCACCATGACCAAGTTCAGAAGGTATAATGTAATATAATTATATAATATCCTATGCGTATGTAGAATGATGTGTATATCGTGTGCATGTATAGAATATGTCTATAATGTCTATATTACACGCAGCCCTTTAACTGATGGGCAACTACAGCAGCAGCAGCGGACAGTGTAGTTCAGCCGGCACATCCCTGGGGGTCACGTGTCCTGGGAGCATCACCCTGTGCCGATTTTATTTTATTCCACAACATATGATTGTGCCAGGCTGCTGCTATACATTAGTGCAATAGCTTTGTGGGGGGGGGGGGTGCTGATTTTGGGGAGCCCCACCCCGTCCTATGATGCCTGCACTTGTCCCTGGGGGAGAGGAGAATGTGAGACGGGTGAGGAGCGATCGTTGATGGCTTATTTAATGTGACGTCTCCCTAGGGGGCTAATAAGTACAGTACTGGCTGATGCGACAGTGCGGGAACCCTAAGGACCCTGGAACCCGAAGCAGCAGCCTGACAATACAATCGCTCTTCATATATACACATATCTCTACAAGTTGTTATAATGCGGCTGCTGCTGCTGGGTAGCCGGCACTAGTCACTCATACTGTAAGGCGAGTTGGCAACTGACGCTGGCGAGTACAGACGGAGAGGGGTCGGAGAGGGATGCTGCCCCTCACTGGGAGGCTAGCGGAGGGGGCGGGGAGGATAAAGTGGACCAATTGTAAGCCCCCTCCTCCTCCTCCTCTCCCCAAGCTCTCAGCAGTTTCAGCACCCATAGTCTTGTCTGATGAAGGTCAAACCGAAGCAGCGATTCTATAAATCATCATCATCATCACCTATAGATCTACCTGCTCTGCTGTGAGCCGGCCCCAGATTCGGCTGCTCATTAACCTTTGAGATTTTCCTTTGCTAATTGTCAGTACTACGATTCCCAGCATCCCCTTACAGCCCTCGTCTCTCATTGGATGCTAGAAAAGCAAAGGCGGGGCCGCGCAGGTTTCACGCCAGGTGTATAGTTCTGCCCAATGTCTGAGGTGTCCACACTGGTCTGGACTTGGAGTCAAAATGGGCCCTGACATTCCAATTATAGAGAGGCCCACTCAGCTTCCACCAGCCCACTAAATAATGAATTTTTATGGCATTTTATGGCAGTCCCTCTGGCATTTGCAAGAACCCACAGATTGCCAGTTCAGGCCTGACTGGGAGTCAAAATAAGCCCTGGCATTTCAGATGCACAGAGGCCCAAACAACCCCCCCACCAGCCCACTAAATAGTGACTGTCTATGGTATGTTAGAGCAGCCTCTCTGGCATTTGCCAGGACCAACAGATTGCTATTCCGGGCCTGTGCCCAGTAAAAGGGCTAATGAGAGAAGTCAGTGGGCCTGGAGCTGAGGGATAAATATAAGGCTGTGACGTTTAATCTTGAGATCACAACACTGACCTTTAAAGCAGAAGGGCACATGCAGGGAGGGCAGATCATGGGCACATGGGAAGGCAAGAATGATCAGGAACGTGCGATCTCTGTATCTGGGGAATCTCTGGAATAGTTATATCCATATCCCTTGCATTCAAGTATAATATGTATCAGGCTGGGTGGGTGGAGGTGGGAATCGTCAACCCCCTCCTTCTAGTTATTGTCTTACCCTCGGAAGTGGGATTTCCTTCCCGGTATTTGTAGTAGAGGTAGGGTTTCCACCTTTTTTAGAAAAAAAATACCGGCCCCTGAATCCTTCGAGAAAGATTCCGCCGAATACCGAAACGAATCCTAATTTGCATATGCAAATTAGGGGTGGGAATGGGGAAACATTTTTACTTGCTTGTTTTGTGACAAAAAGTCACACAATTTCCCTCCCCACCCCTAATTTGCATATGTAAATTAGGATTTGTATTTGGTTCGGCCAGGCAGAAGGATTTGGCCAAATCCTGCTAAAAAAGGTTACCCTTTTTTAGCAGGATTCGGCCAAATTCTTCTGCCTGGCCGAACCAAAGGTTACCCTTTTTTAGCAGGATTCGGCCAAATCCTTCTGCCTGGCCAAACCAAATACAAATCCTAATTTACATATGCAAATTAGGGGTGGGGAGGGAAATTGTGTGACTTTTTGTCACAAAACAAGCAAGTAAAAATGTTTTCCCATTCCCATCCCTAATTTGCAAATGCAAATTAGGATTCGTTTCGGTATTCGGCGGAATCCTGGCCAAATCCCGAACCAAATCCTGGATTCGGTGCATCCCTAATTAATAACATTGGGATCAACCATAATTTTTACCGGCCAGGCAGGTAAAATACTGGCCCTAAGCAGAGGGGATGCTGCTCACATCGCATTTATATCTGATGGCACAAGAGAAAATGGCAGCCACCAATAATGAAGATCCCTGAGTTATTAGATTTTTGATTAGTTGCAAATGCACCAACATGTCTGGTGGCAAAATGATCAGGCAGCAAAACTGCTCATCAGGGGCTGCTGGGAATTGTAGTACAGCAGCATCTAGTGTCACGGGTTTTTCTTTACTAGTAGCAGCTGATCCATTGCTTGTGACTGTGCAATATAGTGACTATATAATGTATGGATGTAGAGCAGTGATCCCCAACCAGTAGCTCGCGAGCAACATGTTGCTCTCCAACCCCTTGAATGTTGCTCTCTCTGTCCTCAGAGCAGATGCTTATTTTTGAATTCCAGGCTTGGAAGCAAGTTTTAATTGCATAAAAACTAAGTATAGTACCAAGTAGAGCCTCTTGTAGGCTTCCAGTCCACATAGGGGCTACCAAATAGCCAATCACAGCCCTTATTTGGCACCCCATGGGACTATTTTATGCTTGTGTTGCTCTCCATCTCTTTTTACATTTGAATGTGGCTCACGGGTAAAAAAAGGTTGGGGACCCCTGATGTAGAGGCATCCAGAGGTGGAATGAGATCTGCATAACATCATCAATACCCAATACCTTCTATTTAAAGGGGCAGTAATATCCTTCTTATATAACCCATTACACTATTTGAGAGCTCAGGCTTCTCTCTGCATCATGCCCCAGGTGGGGGAGGGAGAAAGACCTGTCAGCAGTAGCATCACACCTCACCCTCTGTGCCTGAAAAATCCTGCAGTAATGGGTGTAACCATATTCATTTCCATTCGACTAGGTGTACACTCACTTATCTTAGGAAAAACAGTTGTTACAGTTCTATCTGTGAGGTAATGAAGCCACCTCACAGAAAGCTGGCAGCCATTTTGTGTTCCCAGGGAGTCCCCTCTGGTACTACATCCTGCTAAATGCCTGTATTTTGAAGGGCTGTAAACTGCATCACCTCGGCCAGCGCACACAACATATTATGGTGTGCATAAAGAATTTTGTGTGAAAACACAACATTTTGTATTAATTCTGACCTGAACACACAGTTATTAAAAAAAACTGCGCACACAAGTATAAAATGTGCGCACAAAAGAATTTTGAATTCCGAGAAGGGAACATTGCTTCCAAATATAAGGAAAGGGAGAAAGGGCAAACACTGCACCCTGGCACTGGCATTTACAAATGAATCCATTAGTAATATGTGGTCCACATTTTATAGAATGAAATTAATAAGCTTCATTTGGCTCTCAGGGGATGCTGGGGGTTGTAGTTAAAATGAGAGGGTAATGGATGAGTGTTAGGAGATTGCTGACAGAAATCACAAAGGGGAGAAGCAGAGCACGTAGCAGTACGCTTCAGGGGGAATTGACTGTATTTATTTTAGTAGTTGAGTGCACAGGCGTCCCAGAAATGCATTTGTCAGGGGGAAAGGGGAAGGCTCAACATACCCATCTCCTTCTTTGTGCCACACACGTGATTTGTGTACATTTGTAACCTTACTGGCCTGTTCCTGTGCTGGGGGTCGGTTGTGCTTTAGAGGGGTACAAGAAGGGTTGTCTGCCTATTGATTTTCTGTTAGTGGGGCCTCACACCAGGGCTATAAAGTGGGATAGTTTGTGTAATAAGGCAAGATGGTGGCAGCAATTAAACTAAATTTACTAAAGGACTTCTCGGATATTTTATATATATATATATATATATATATATATATATATATATATATATATATATATATATATATATATATATATATATATATATATATATATATATATAGACTTCTATCATGCCTTAGTGACAAGGTACGGAAAATGGCTTCTTCTGCCCCTTTTACGTGGAATTTCCTTGGTTTTCACATTCTGAGAAGCAGGCCATTATTAGGCTCAAGAGAGCAGCCCTTCACACCCCCTCGCAATTCATTCAGTTTGCATAAAGTTATGAAACCAGATCCCTGTTAGCTCAGTGGAGGAAGTCGGAGTGACTCACTTGCTCTGCAACATCACAGAAACTTGACGGAAATGCCACGCTGCTCAGCCAGACATTGTTCTTAGGAAAGCATGTGATGCTTGGAGACAGGAGGCAGAGCACTTAGACTCATTGTGTAACTTTAGAGTGCTCAGAGCTTTGCCCAAGGTGTGCCATTGCGCAAGACCATAGTTATGCTAATAATTTTTTTTTTCATTTTCCGTGATGTATCTGCCACACTGTTTAGCAGTACGTCAGTTTTTCAAAGGCTCTCAGGATCAATGCCAAAGTCAAATATGTATAAGAACTAACTTACTGAGCTGAGAATTTCCACTTTATCCATGTAACACTGACCATACACAAAAATCATATGAAACAAAAGGGGTAATTTTTCAGTGTACACAGTGCATTGTAAAATGCCTCTGCAGAGCAAAGACCTGCAACATGCACCATGGGACCTAGTACTCCCAATGTTGTCCCTTAACTATCCTCTATAGGGGCCTCCCAAAAATCTGACAGATAGTTATCAGATAGGCTTGAAAATTGTCCAGGTAAGGACCACTGATGCAGTCCTTGCCTGATAGGTCTCCTTCCTGCAGTATCTGATCTGATTGTTTGTGCCCAGGCCAACAACTGGACAAGTCTGATTTGGTCCAGCATTAGGGTGTCTGGGCAGTATAGGTCAGGCATTGGCAACTTTAGCCCTTGAGGCAGTGATGAACTATAGCTTGCAGTCATCCTTTCTCTGACACCCAAAGTTCAGAAGAGGAGAGATGTTGGCGTTTCTAGTATGATACAGGGTTTGTGCTTAATTAAACAATAAGGTAAATATAATAAAAGTATATATCTCACATAAAAAGAGTGAATTTAACAAGACTTAGTTCCATTTCTATCACGGCTTTTCTAGTCTTGCCATACTGTAATTGCTATCACTATTATCTGGGGATTAAACTGATCTCTCGGAACTGATGACGCCATATCCTGGAGATCCGACCCCTTCTGGCCTACATGGAACTCGCTAAATGCTTAGATGTAACCAGATGCAATATCCTTGCAGGAAATTATTCAGGGTGCAGCTCTTTGTTAGGGTTTTGCAATGTAGGACTGTTATCTGTATATCTCTACTCTTAATATACCTTTTCTAATCCAGCTACCAGGTATCTGATTGCCTGCCCTTCCATGGTGTCAGTGGCACTGCATATGCTCTCAGTGCTCTGGGTAGCTGCTTACTGAGCATGTTGAGTATTAATTGACATACTAGGCCTTATTTATGAAGTGCAGGCAGGATGCCGAGTGCAAAAAAACAGACTAAAATCAACTTATTACACCCATAGGCATATTTCTTTGCTTTCTAGAAGACCTGCAATTCTCTAATGAATACAGCTCTGCTGATGGTTTCAAATTTTGTATTTGAGGGTGGACATGTGGTGGTACATTGGTGTCCCATGGAGGCCCCCTAACTTTCACATTATTCAGACATGCAAGGGAGTGCCAAGGGGTACTAGTTGTAGCAGTGCCCTGTACTTGTTTATCTGCTGCAGCCTGAGTAATGTCTTAGGCCTTGAGCACATTTCAGTTCAAGGCTTCTGGCAGCTTTCATACTGCAATGGAAGATAGTCACATAATGAATATAAACAGAAGTTGTTTGGTGACACACAAATAAAAATTTACCCTGAAAAATGTAAAATAAATTGGAACTGTAGGAACAATAGGGTGGAATCTTCATATAAGTTCTCCTTTTTCTCCAGGTGGACAAGTACCTATACCACATGCGTTTGTCTGATGAGACACTCTTGGAAGTGTCCAGCCGATTTGAGAAGCAAATGGAGAAAGGGCTCGGGGAAGAGACCAGCCCCACCGCCTGCGTGAAGATGCTGCCCACATTTGTACGATCCACCCCAGATGGGACAGGTAGGAAATGGAGACAGCTGCTGTAGGAAATTTTTAGAACAGGATTGGACCTTCTTCATTTTATATTTCACTCATAAAAAGGCAGGGTATAAAACACAGTTCAATGTTCTGTCTGGCTTGCCCAAGGTTAAACAAAGCTCATACATGTATTATGTGGAATACTTGGGGGTGGGGTTTTCTGGATAAGGAGTCTATCAGTAATTTCATTCGCTATAAAAGACATTTTAACATTAAATAAACCAAATAAGATTGCTTTGCCACCAATATCGCTTCTTGCAGCTTAGTTACCATCAAGTGCAAAGTACTGTTTTATTATTACAGAGAAAAAGGAGATTATTAAAATAAAAATTTAGAATTTTTTGCTTACATTGGACTTGGTTAGGGATCCCCCAGCTGTCACAGAATGGAACTTTCGATTTCCATTAATTACAGTCCAGTATATAAAATCATTAGTATGATGCCAAAACCAGGAGCAAATATGGGCGCTGAAAGAAGAGGCGATATATAGACGATGCAACTGGTGGGTCATGCACAGGCGCAACAAACTGACTGACTATAGTATGATATAGCTAATACCCAAACTAAATTGGTTTAGGCAATTATATTCAGCAAATGCAGGTAGGATATCAGCAGACTGGGTGGATCTGCTATTATAATCTAGTTCCTTGTTTGCTCAATGATACTCCAGTTAATGTTTGGTTGTTAAGATCGAATAAGGGCTGTCTGAGTAACCAGAATGACTAACAAAAGATAATAATGGGTAAGAGGAGCAGATCTGTCCAGTCTGGCATGCTGGCAGCTTGTTCAGTTAAACAAGAACAGAGCTGCCTTGGGACATTTGTTTGCCCATCTCTCTCTGTCCAAGAGAAAAATGTTTCAGTGGAAATTCACATGGCCCACCAGGGAGCAGTGTCATAGTGCATTTTAGGTGCCTACTGAGGAAAGATTGGTGTTAATTCTCTACCATATTTGACGCTGCATAAATGCTTAAGATAATTAAAATGCATTTCTTATCTACCACCTAGGGGCCTTTTGTTTGGCAAACCTGTTTTACAGGTATCCCGGCACCTCATTGCTAATGTGCAGTCACAAGACTTCTTAGTAAGAATACAGCTGCATCTTAACCCCAGCTGTTATATAAAGGAAATGGCGAGCAAGCCTTATTGACACGTAGTTGAGTTGAGAAACCCTGGTTAAACAACCCTGACTGTTGTTATGCACTATCCACCTGGCACTCTCACTCTTGTCATGATGATTAGGTGTCAGCATACCCTGCAATTACCTAAATCCGTGCCAGATCAAACACATCGGTTTCTATGTAAACATTTGCCGGTGCACCAACCATTCTTAGGCATAATCCTACCTAGATCTGTACACAAATAGACCAACCCTGCATTTCTGTTGCCCAAGCAAGGTTTTGTCAGCTTTTCCATTAGTCAGTGTCTCACTGGATCCCCTACTGTATATTTCCTGGGCCCCTTGACAGTCACTAGGTCTGCTTCTTCTATATTTACACCCCTGAGACTGACCTGAATCAGGCCCACCAAACAACCTGAAATCCAGGGCCCTTTATCACATCAGGCGTATGTAAATAGTGCTAAATAATAGGGTACAAGCACACACAGGACCCATAGATCATGGTAGTAGTGCTGACCTGGCTGGGGCAATTGCAGGTCAGGTGAGTATTGCTTGAAACTATGGCACTAAATGTTTTCAAGCAATAGTATATTGACCCGTAAGTGCACTGATGGGGTCAGCATAATTACTATAAATGTCTTTGTTAGTGCTTTTCCACACTCCTGCGAGCAAAACCAGGTCCCTCTGAGTGATAAATATGGGCCTAGGTTAAAGGACTGGCAGAGTTAAATGAATGCTGGCTGCTTTTAATTTGAATGGCTGCTTCACTGTATCAGAACAATGGTCTCGGGCAGAGTGATCCGAGCATAGCACATTCCCTGGCTGAAATAGAATGGTGCTAGAAAGGTCACAGCAGGCCTGGAAAATGATGCCTGCTCAGATAAATATGTCTTTGCTACTGAAACCCATTATATAATGACCAGAAAGAACCACGTGGCCCACCCTGTCTACCCTTTATGTGCCGGCCAAAATACAATGGCCTCCAAGGCATTATGGCATTTTCACTGTAAGTAACAAAAGTAAGGTGGTTAACGTCATACAATCTTATGCAACATCCTTCTTTTTGGATTGCATACCGGTATCCTTCCTTGATTATGAAAACAAACTGACTTTTGTTTGCACTTTGGGCAAGTTTGCAGCCAGCATACAAGAATAGATTGTGTGCACAAGGCTTAAAAAATCTTCATTTAAAGAAGCAGCACCACTTATTTACTGATCTGTAAATCTGTCAATCAAAATGACTAGACAGAGCTGCAATTAAGGGGGGTTCAAGGAAAAAGGACCCTGTGCCCCCTTTTTTGTATGTCTGAGATTTTTTTTGCAGCTTAAACAGATCACAGATCTCTATTCTGGTAAGGGATTCCATCTGTGTAATTGTGTTTATAATAAGACAAGACGTGTCAGCAGCTTTAGTTTTTAAATGACTCCCAACAGAATTCAGCTGAGATATAGGGGTTATAGTTCAGTAACAGCTGGAGAGGTACATGGATTCTAAATAATGGTGCCTCAGACAGGGTGTATAGCCCAAGGTCTAACTACTGCTAAGAACAACTCTGTCCCTAGAATAAATGTTTTGCTTTATCTCGCTTCCAGAAAATGGAGACTTTTTGGCCCTGGATCTTGGAGGGACGAATTTCCGTGTGCTGCGGGTGAAAGTGTCTGATAATGGAATGAAGAAAGTGGAGATGGAGAACCAGATATATGCTATCCCAGCAGAGCTCATGCGAGGCAGCGGAGAACAGGTGAGAACATGGCAGGAATATATGTAAGTACACTTACATATGCTGTGAGGAGGAACAGGGTTCCAGTGGGCTGGAACCCTGGACAGTTATATTAAAAGTTAACTTAAAGGTGAACCATACATTTAATTAAAGAAATTTAATTTATACTAGATACTGTATAGAATAGTTAGAACATATTTCCACATGTTATTTATAAAAGAGATACAATTAAAACATTTTTAGTCTCGTGAACTCTATGCACTCAGTCCCACAGTTCCCAGGGAACTATACACCGGGGAAGAGAGTTTGGGGATATAATTAGCATACAGATATCTCTTTCTTTGGTTAGCGTTTCCTAGCACACAGTGATGCCTGTGTATCCAGTTGTGGCCCAAAGTACCAGTAATTGAAAAGAGTAGATCAGCAAAAAATAACAAAGAAGCCACTGATGCATACATAGAGGGGAGCCTATGCTGGCCAGATATTTCCCTCACATATCTCCAGCAGTTGCTTCATAGGTTATATAGTCATAAGTCAAGTTCATTCCCATTTAGAAACTCTGCAACCCTGACAGATCTAATCATGAAATAATTATGTGTCCCCTTGAGAATCTGCCTTCTTCAGCACCAATCCCAGCCCACTTGCACTAATTGGACTAAGTATCAATTTTCTTTTAATCCGGCTGTCTGGCTAAAATACCAGTCCCAGTTCAGGCCCTGGTGTATTCACTGCATGTCTTATTCAGTTCACTGCTTTGCTCTGATATGTTTTATCAAGGGAATTGTAAATAAAGCAGGAGCTTTGTACTGAGAATTCTGGCCAAGCCATTGAGGGTTTTTTTTTAATATAAATATAGGGCAGTAGGACATAATTAGAGGTCTTTAATATAAATGGAGAATGGGAACGTTTGAAAAATAAGTTTTTGAGCTGTCATTCTTGCCACTGGGTTACTGGGTTAAACGTTTTCAGTTCAAGTCCCCCCTTGATCTGGGTCCTCTTGACTCAAAAAAAGTACAGATATAGAAACACATCAGAGTCATTGAGTCATAGTTTCAAGAGTAAATAGATATTCACTGATAATTAAAGCCTTACTGACCTCCAAGCTTGGCATTTCGGTGTATCTAAGACCCAAATGGTAATTTTCACCAGTTCTCACCCATAACAGACCTTTATCCCCCCCCCCCCTTGGATTCAATCACTCCTGGAGTATCAGATGGTTGTCATTAGCTTATGACCCTGTTGTACTTAATGAAAATATTTTTTCCATGTTTGCAGCTTTTTGACCACATTGTAGAATGCTTGGCCAGCTTCATGGAGAAGTTGAACATCAAGGACAAGAAACTGCCTTTGGGATTCACTTTTTCCTTCCCCTGTCACCAGACCAAACTGGATGAGGTAAGTTGTGATTAAGTGGACCAGAAACAAAACATTAATTCCTTAACAATTTGACTGTTTACATTTGGCTGTATACTTTACAGTGGGAGTATTAATATTTATGCCCCTGAAATGTGCACCAAGCAAGATTTAGAAATTAATAATATTAGCATTATAATTATTTTGATGAAATAACTTCCTCATGATAGTACAGCATCAGCAGAAACACCTTCAGTATGGACCTTTTCAACTCTCAACGTAAAAGCCATGTATTGGCCAAATTATTTGTTGTCATGAATTGAGGCATTCTCCAACAGCTGTTAAATATACAGAGAATAATTTGTAGGACTGCAAGTAGGGGTAGGCAGCAGAGTCATCTGGCTAGAGTGCAACTATTTTGCAGTTCCAATAAACATTCGCTCAACTGGAGTCTCTCCCTTCTGTAGAGTATTCTAGTGAACTGGACAAAAGGA
This sequence comes from Xenopus laevis, assembly GCF_017654675.1. Taxonomy (NCBI): domain Eukaryota; kingdom Metazoa; phylum Chordata; class Amphibia; order Anura; family Pipidae; genus Xenopus; species Xenopus laevis. The sequence goes on along the minus strand of NC_054375.1, from coordinate 129,048,586 downwards.
TTTAAAGCCTGCGGAGTTGAAGGAAAAGATGTGGTCACCCTTTTACGGAAGGCAATCAAGAAAAGAGGAGTAAGTGAACTCTAACATAAGATCCATTCTCCACAGCCCAAGAAAGAAAAGAATAGGCTGGGAACTGATTCCTAGTTAACAAACATGTGTTAAACAATGTCATTTTATCATTTATTGTTTATCATAATATCAACTCCTCAGTTTATGGAGTCAGTGTATATGTAAATGCCCCTGTTTACGGACAAGTCTGTTATTGTGGGAGTTGTGTAATTTTACAGCAGGTATGGGCATCTGGGGCTCTCAGGATATTGTTGTACTGAAATTCCCTCAATCCCAACTGGGGGCTGGGAGTTTTTATTGAACAATATATGGAGTGCAGCTTGTTCCACGTCATGGTTTGTTGAGCACTCCAGCGCTAGGCGTTGCCTAGACATTGCCATGCATCATACCACTTGCCTACACTTGTCAGAATTTAAGTCTAAGTACCAACAGCCAATTTACACCACAGTTACCAAAAATGTTGAGAAATTATAAGATCCAGTCTACAGAGTCTACAAAGGAATAGCAGTGTAGGCTGGGATCTGTAATTCCTAGCTGAGAAACTTACATTCATAAAAAAAAAAATATTTTTATTTAGCATGATATCAGCTGCTCACACTTTTTTTTTTGTTTTAGGATTTTGAGATTGATATTGTAGCAGTGGTTAATGATACTGTAGGAACCATGATGACTTGTGGATATGATGACCACAACTGTGAGATTGGACTCATTGTTGGTAAGAATACAATGCAGGTTGAAAGGGAATTGTTTTGCTCCATAGTTATTCTTGTAGTATCTAATGAATAAAGGGCAGGTAAATAGAGAGTATTAGCAACAGATTGATGCAGCCGATAAAGAGATGCCAACATTTTCGTTATCACTTCTTTTTCATAGGTACGGGGACCAATGCATGTTACATGGAAGACATGCGCCACATCGATCTAGTGGAGGGTGACGAAGGACGGATGTGCATTAACATGGAGTGGGGAGCTTTTGGGGATGATGGCTCTTTGGATGAAATCAGGACACAGTTTGATAGGGAAATCGACATGGGATCTTTGAACCCAGGGAAACAATTGTAAGTATTATAGAGTCAGTTAATATGTAAATGCTTCTATTATTGTGGTGGTTGTGGGTTTTTACAGCAGGCATGGGCATCTGGAGCTTTCAGGATATTGTTGCACTGCAATTCCCACCTTAGGGCTTGGAGTTGCTACTGAGTACATGGAGTGCAGCACGTTCCATGATTCCCTTTTACAAGAACAAGCACACAAGGCGTTTCCTATGAAAAAGTCTCCTTACCACTCGCCATCACTTGCCAACACATTTCAGAATTACAGCAACTCAGTAATTATGCAGTCTCAGTTTCAACAGAGATGGGTGAATGTTGAGAAATGTTTGGCTGGGTACAGTGATGGAGGCTGCTCAGCTTGCTGATGTGTCTTTTAACAGTGGCTAAACTGATGTTAGAATGGAATGTCTGTGGGAAAGGCATAATAGTCTGCTAGAGGCCAGTGTGGGTGACAGCAAATGCCTCTTGACTGTGCCAAGTGTCATTTGGCTTTAGATATCATCAGTCTAGCATGTGAGCATATTGAATAAGTTCTGTTAAGTTACCAAGGGGCAAATAACAGAGTTCTATATGTCAGTGGTCACCTACTTTAAACTATATATTTATGAACAGTATGAGTGTTCTGTTCTATATAATAACAACGCAATTAAACTAATTTATTTAGTAATATTATTTTACATTGATAGCCCAAATTTAGATCCTTCTTTTCTTTTAGCATGCTTGCTGGCTCATCCAATCACAAGCTTACATGGAAGCTCAAGGCGATTCTTCTGCCTGACTCTTCTTTCATTGTCTCTGGTTTTGGTTTACCTGTAAAACCTTGGAATGCACTGAATCTCAAATGTGGTTCAGGAATCAGCTGGCCTTTTTTTGTCAGGATTTGGCCGATCTGAGTCCAAACCCTTTAAAGCGAATGAATTTGGATCACGTGATTAAGTAAATGTTTTGGTGTGTGTCCCGCACCCATATTCTGCCAAATGTGCCCAAATCCTTTGTGGAAGATTAGGTATATGACCAAATCATGAAGAAGCACATTCATTGCATCCCAAGTTAGCACACACCCCTTCCTCTCGAATTTAAATGATTTTGTTTGTGAATGCCCTACATTTCCCCACCCAATATGCCAACATGACATCTGCCATTTTCACTGGAGCATTTACAAAATTGTAGCTTTAAAGCAAGGTTTGAAACCATACAATGCCCTCTCTGACCAAAAACTGAACTGTCATCCTAGGTATGAGAAGATGATCAGTGGAATGTATATGGGGGAGCTGGTCAGGCTTATCCTTGTGAAAATGGCCAAAGAAGACCTGTTGTTTGAAGGCAGAATCACAGCTGATCTCCTGACCCGTGGCCACTTTGAAACCCGCTATGTTTCAGAAATTGAAAAGTAAGTTCACACTAGGGAGATATAATAGAGATGATCTTTGTTGTATGTGGGTTGCCTTACTACGCTTTGCAGAGAAAGACTGGCTAAATTGCACAACACCAGAAGCACCCGCTTTCCGGAAAAAAATGAAAGCAATTAAGAAATTCTAGCGAAAAATTATTAAACTATTCCTATGGCAATGCCAACTTCTTACTCATATTGGCACTGGTTTATCCACCCTCCCACAGTTTTAAGAACTAGTTTTCTCTTGGATGCTGCTTTATGGAACCTCACCCTTTCTGGGAATTTGCAGACACACTAATGTACTATACTCTAATTTTGCTAATGCAGGTCTTTTGATAACATTCTGTAATAGTGAAAATATCAGCTTGATGCATTTTTATATTTTATTTGTTCTTAGGGACAAAGAAGGGATCAAAAAAGCACATGAGATCCTGACCAAACTTGGCTTGGAGCCATCACATGAGGACTCTGTTGCCACACACCGCATCTGTCAGATTGTGTCAACCCGTTCTGCCAGTCTGTGTGCTGCCACTCTTGGTGCCGTACTACGGAGAATCCGGGAAAACAAGGGTGTGGAAAGGCTGAAATCCACAGTGGGAGTTGATGGATCTGTCTACAAAAACCATCCTCAGTAAGTGAAAACAGTAGCAGGGCAAATCACATGAATAAAATATCTGGAGACTGCCCACCATTAAAATTGAGCATCTGATGTTCTAAAGTTTCAGCTTTGCCACAGACAAAGTGATAGAAAGGGAAACCACTTCATTTACTCAGTTGCCTTGTATCTCATTCCTTCTTCCTTTCAGCTTTGCTAGACGTCTACAGAAGACTGTCCGCCGCCTGGTGCCAGAATGCGATGTTCGATTCATTCGGTCAGAGGATGGAAGTGGGAAAGGAGCAGCTATGGTGACAGCTGTGGCCTATAGACTGGCTGACCAACAGCACGAACGGGAGAAGACCCTGGAGGCCTTCAATCTCAGCATGGAGCAGCTCCTGGAAGTCAAGAAGATAATGAGGCAAGAGATGGACAGAGGGCTGAAAAAGGAAAGTCATGAAGAGGCAACAGTCAAGATGTTACCCACATACGTGCGCTCAACCCCTGATGGCACAGGTGAGGAGACCAGAGCTGTCTTTAGATGAAGTAAAGCACAATTTGTGGGGATTTATTTGTATATAGTAGGAATACCCAATGTTGGATCCTTCAGGTCCTGGTGAAGGACGATACATAGGTGCATTCACCCTGTGTATAAATATGAATATAAATACCCTATGTTTTCAGCATGGCTAACTATTGGCTGTCGATGAGTTTCTGTGGACTGACACTGGGCATCCTAGACTAATCTGAATGTATTATGGGCAGATAACTCGATACCATTGGACTTATGACAGCACTAACTTTCTATTTCAGAGAAGGGAGAGTTCCTGGCACTGGACCTGGGAGGCACCAATTTCCGCGTGCTGCTGGTTCGTGTTAAGAATGGGAGACGAGGAGTTGAAATGCACAATAAAATCTACACAATTCCCCAGGACGCGATGGTGGGAACAGGCGAAGAGGTGAGCTGAGCACCACAAATCACCTTTCTGTTTCTTTTATGAGATACACTTCCTGACTGATACTCAAGGGGAAATACAAAGTGTGAGATGACAGTGATCATCCCATCTCCTTACAGATTTCTGGTGGAACTGTGCAACCTTCTGTTAAGGAAAAGATAGAATAAACAAATTATATTTTACTGTATGTTTTTTCTGATACTAGTCTCTTGCATTTATACATAGCAATGTGCTAAAAACCCCTTCTTTCCCTGCAGCTCTTCGACCACATTGTTCATTGCATCGCAGATTTTCTGGAGTACATGGGCATGAAAGGAGTCTCCCTACCCCTTGGATTCACCTTTTCTTTTCCTTGCCACCAGAACAGTCTGAATGAGGTAATTATATAAAGCTTTATTATGTCTGTGGCAACAGATGTCTGTGGATCAAGAATGAGAGGGATGACATTTATTATCACTCAAAATATAAAGTGCACCAGCACACTCTTGTGGCAGAGACTGTAAAGTGCAATTATGGAATCATATCTGATTCCAGCACAAGCAGATTACACCTTTTATCAGAAAATAGGAGGCATCCAGGCACTCAAAAAAAACTTCATAAGGGCCACCAAAAAATAGTATAAAATATATTATTTATTGTAAATTAATTTTAAAAGGTTATATTTCCATTGGCCCTAAACATTTTGTGCCTCTTAGGCCAGGGCACTTAGTCACAGCCCACTAGCAATGATTTCTCACAGTATTCCAAGGTTAGCAGCATTACCATATACCTATGTAGAGAAACAGGTGCAACCACACTGACAAATAAATAGCCTGTACTTGCTTTAGCAAACAGCTACTTACTGGACTATCTCTCTGTTTCATTCTCTTTAGGGAATTCTTCTCAAGTGGACAAAAGGCTTTAAGGCAACTGGATGTGAAGGAGAAGATGTTGTACATTTGCTGAAGGAAGCCATCCATAGGCACGAGGTGAATATCACAAATTAGGAGCTGTTTTGGCAACACAGGCTCCTAAGCATGTATTTTATTAATAGTGCACTTGTTACAAGGCCTATATAAACCCTCTGTTAGTAAAGGTAAAGCCCCCCTGTCTGTGGTTTCCTTATCCCTTGAGCTTACATCTGTGCATGGGTAGTGAAAATTCTATGGAGCCCACGAGGGTCAGAGCATGTGCACAGCCTTGAGCCAAAAGGGGATTCCTAGTGGTAGATAGGCACAGAGGGCAGATTAATAAGGGGTTTTCTATTTTCTGGAGGACTTTCCCTGTCTTTGAGTCCTTACTGTAGGATCATGTAAATGAAATTGACCTTGGAAAGATAATGGATAACGTGTCTGATACCTGTATTTATTTTTTGGTAGGAGTTTGATCTGGATGTAGTGGCTGTTGTGAATGACACAGTGGGCACCATGATGACCTGTGGCTATGAGGACCCTCACTGCGAGATGGGGCTTATTGTAGGTAAGAGATAACACTCCACTTGAAAATGTACAGTATTTACTAAAACCCAGCTGCTTTAAAGCTTTTCTGAATGACAACATCTGCCCCTTCTAGCTATCTACAACTCCCTCCAGTTGTCAGCAGATGGCTGTCAGTGAGGGCTGGGAGTTTTTAAACCTGTCAGAGGAATACATTAGGGGCAATTTTGGCCTGAAAAGCATCTCATCTGCCATCAGCTTTTTAAAAGAAATGATTGGCTTTAAAATGTAAACAGAAATAAATTGGGCTGGAGCTGTAGAATAAGGGACCACTGTCAAGCAACTGCAGGGCTGTAGGAAGACATCGCTGAAATGATAAAACAACCAATAGAAAATAAAATGTCTATTATGTTTTTATTTGCATTCCCCCAATTTACAGTGGCACCCTTCTGATTCTCATAATGTCATAAACTCACTGGCGGTCCATGTTATTAGCAGACAAGACTTACAGCTGACCATGTGTATTTGCTCTTACTCTATAGGAACTGGCAGCAACGCCTGCTACATGGAGGAGATGAGAAACGTGGAGCTGGTGGAAGGGGAGGAGGGCAGAATGTGCATTAATATGGAGTGGGGAGCGTTCGGGGACAATGACTGCCTGGAGGCATTTCGCACAGATTTCGACAGATCTGTGGATGAACTTTCCCTGAACCCCGGAAAGCAGAGGTATGGAGAAGAAATGTGGTTTCAATGTAAAGCACTCTCTAAACAAGATTAAGTGCAAGCTAATCTGTCAGGGAGACATTCTAATTCCCTTTCTTTTATGAGCTCCAGAATGATAATGTGCCATACATTAATATAACCTTCTGGCTACAGGTATGAGAAGATGATCAGCGGCATGTACTTGGGGGAGATCGTCAGAAACATCTTGATAGATTTCACCAAAAGGGGGCTTCTTTTCCGAGGGAAGATTTCAGAGAGACTCAAGACCAGGGGCATCTTTGAAACCAAGTTCTTATCACAGATAGAGAGGTAAGGAATCCAAAGCAGCACTTATTCAACTGGAGCAGGAGAATATCTAGATGACTTTAGGCTTAGCTTGTAGCAGGGCTGCTGGTATCAATAACTAACTCTTCTTTCTTTCTTCACAGTGATCGCCTGGCTCTGCTGCAGGTCCGCTCTATCCTACAGCACCTTGGCTTAAACAGCACCTGCGACGATAGTATTATTGTGAAAGAAGTATGCACGGTGGTGGCCAGGAGAGCTGCTCAGCTGTGTGGAGCTGGAGTGGCAGCAGTGGTGGATAAGATCAGGGAGAATCGAGGCCTGGAGACCCTAAAGGTCACAGTTGGAGTGGATGGGACTCTCTACAAACTTCACCCACAGTAAGATCCGAGAGGGACTTGATACAATACAGCAGCAAAGTAGCTCATAGAATATGAAGGCAAATAAGAGCCATGCTCCTATATATTATTGCTATTCTTCTTTATATAGCACTGACCTGATTATTCCACTCCTTATTTTATAGTCATTTGTCTCTCTCCCAGTGGAGCTTAAACTCTAGAACTAATATGTGGAAAAGAGTGGAAGGTGTGGGATAGAGTGGTGAGAATTGACTGAACTGAGTATGTTGCATTTAATGCAAATGTGCCTGGTAGAATGCGGGGAAGTTTAAACACACATTAAGGGGCCGATTCACTAACTTCGAGTGAAGGATTCGAAGTAAAAAAAACTTCGAATTTCAAAGTTTTTTTTGGGCTACTTCCACCATCGAATGGGCTACTTCGACCTTCAACTACGACTACGACTTCGAATCGAAGGATTCGAAGTAAAAATCGTTCGACTATTCGACCATTCGATAGTCGAAGTACTGTCTCTTTAAAAAAGACTTCGACCCCCTAGTTCGCCATCTAAAAGCTACCGAAGTCAATGTTAGCCTATGGGGAAGGTCCCCATAGGCTTGGCTAACTTTTTTTGATCGAAGGATATTCCTTCGATCGTTGGATTAAAATCCTTCGAATCGTCGATTCGAAGGATTTAATCGTTCGAGCGAAGGAATTATCCTTCCATCGTACTATCTGCGCTAAATCCTTCGACTTCGATATTCGAAGTCGAAGGATTTCAATTCCCAGTCGAATATCGAGAGTTAATTAACCCTCGATATTCGACCCTTAGTGAATCAGCCCCATAAGGTAGCGCTTATTGGCAGTTAGAAAAAAAATGGCCAGTTATTGTCTTATGCAGAAATTTTTTTTCAATTCACTACAGCCAAAGCAAAAAATGTGTTAGCACTTTCCTTTGCCCATATCTTTGCCAATACCAAGAATTTTCTGCAAATTTGATCGAATGGGAACGACCCGAAAATTCGATTCAAATAAAATTCCCCCCCCCCTTGAATGTCAGGAAGGCAATTAACATCTTCAAATGGGTCAACGCACCACTGCCATTGACTTGTTAATAAATTCGACATGTTTTAGGTGGCGAATATTTGAATTAGAACTGTTTCCATGGTCGAGTTGTGATAAATCTCACATTCGAATTGGTGCTTTTAAATTTTAATTTGTGAGTTCTGACACAAAAAAAATTAGAATTTACCATTCGAACCTTTATAAATCTGCTACTAAGTCTATGCTCTCATACTTGCAACAGATATCTTTCTTATAAATATCACATTTAAAGGCTTTGTTTCTTTTCCAGCTAATGTTTTGTTTTTTTTAACCCATTTGCAGCTTTTCTTCCATCATGCACCAGATCGTGAAAGATCTATCTCCGAAATGCCAAGTGTCATTTTTACAGTCAGAAGACGGCAGTGGGAAAGGAGCAGCTCTGATCACCGCTGTAGCGTGCAGAATCCGGGAAGCGGGTGAGCGCTAGGATGGAGGGGGAGACATGCTCATTCCTACACACAGACTTCCTGCAGCCTCCATCCTTCATCTTCCTTAGCATCATGTGGTCTCCGAACTGCACCAACTGAGACGCCTTCCTGGGAAATGCACAAAAAAGGGGCTGCCAATGAGCTTCCACACATTCATCTGACTTTTTTATTTAGCTGATAACTGCACTATGCGGAATGAAATTCTAGTTAGCTGCATTACTACAGATTTCGATTTAAACATTTTGGCTGGTAGGAGAGGGTTACAGAGGCCCAGTGGGGCCACATAGTATGAAAGCTTTTCCAATATGCCTAAATAGCAGTGGGCTGCAATAGCCAAAGAGAAATTGGACACCTAGTTGGTTTACCTTTGGTGTAAACAGTTCATTTCAGAAACTCTTTGCAGTCCATTCATTGTAGAATGAGTCGCCATTTGTAAAAGCGATAAATTAACCATGAATTTGCCATTTGCTGCTGCTGTTACGTGAGAAGTCCAGCGCCGGCCTATGTTGCACATTTGATTAGGACAAATTAAAGATGCGAATGGAGAAAAGTCTATGGCACGAGTAGAACCTGCTGTTCGATTCTGATAAGGAGTGTTTTATGTGTAACGTGAAAGTACCTATATTTATAGAAAATGAACAGTTTATTTATTTTTTTCTACCGCAGTTAATAATTAATGATATGTTATGACTCATATGTATTTTTCTACCTTGCAGGTACCTGTATAGAGAGGCCTGAAAGATGCCTTAGCTATTAAAATACCATTTTACTCGTAGTTATGCACACCAGGGATCTTTAGCCAGCTGTTTCTAAACTACATTTCCATAAAAGGGGATTCTGGGATTTGCAGTTGAAATACCATAGATGGATTTCCTAGCGATAGGAATTTTTACAAACATTCTCTTTTGGGCATGTGTTGTAAAGCAATACTACACATTTCTTTAGCAAGGACACAGGGTTATCCCTGTGCTTCCAAACAGCAGCTCTTTCCAGATACAAACAGATTTGACTGTATTCAATGTTAATGGAGCAAGAGATCTTTGTGGGTCTACATGAAAGCCTTTGTCTTCCAACACAGGACAGATAAACATTTTCTAAGGCAGCACCAAGCCCCTGTTTGTGAGATGGAATTCTAGGAGCCTGGCGAGAATTAGAGTAGTATCACTTTAAGCTTCTGTATTCTATTTAGATTAAGTTTATATGCTTAGGTTACATTCTGGAATACCTCATAACTCATTCCTTGCTGCTTATAAGGAGAATGCTTCCAAAACATCATCAGTATATAGTTAAATCCCATGATGGAACCAAATATTGGCACATAAGATATAGAGGAAACACTCGATTACTTATATACGGTACAATGTGTCTACTTACACTTCTATTATAGACATTTTGTGTGTCTTGAAGATGTTGCAATTAAAAGCGAAAACAAATATATATAAATAAAACTAAAGGAGCTAAAATTGTATTAAAATGTACAGCTCTTCGATGGTAACTCGAATGGAGGTCCTGTGTGTCCCATAAAATTTATGGGGGGAAATGCAATAACAGGTGCAACACTTGCTTTAGTTCTAGAAGCCATATCAACCAATCAGCAGGTAGTATATTCATATTTGAAAGCAAATATTGCATTCATTTTTGTAGGTTATTAGACCTGGGGTAAGTGAGTGCCTGCTATTACACTGACCCAGTAGACACATATATGAGTATAGCCGCCATGTTCTGGCATCTTTGGGTCCATACGAGAAGAAGACTAACATCAAACCCTGTAGTTCTGCAACTTAACGCGGTTGGGTTTATGTTTATTGTTAGTGTTTAATGTAGGACGTTAGGAATCTCTATGCCATGTCTTACCAATACAAGTAGTCTGTTTCATGTACAGAGTCAAGAGTCGCTTGTTTATTTATATTTGCTATGTTATTGGATTTCTTTACTTGTAATTTAATAAATTTGCCGGATGCTTTAGTAGAAAAGGAACTGGGTGTGTTTTTTTCTGTTTGTTACACACACACACACACACACACACAATGTATCAACAAACAAGTGATTGTAACGCACTCCTAGGGGCAGATTTATCAAGGGTCGAATTTCGAAGTAAAAAAAACTTCGAAATTTGACCATCCAATAAAAAAATGTTGAATTAGAATGGAATTCAACGTTTTTTCAGCAAATCTGGCAATCCTGCGGTCGAATAAAAATCGTTCGATCGAACAATTAAATGATTCGATGTGTTAAGACTTAGAAAAAGTTTGTAGGCTAACATAGCACTTCGGCAGGTTTTAGTTGGCGAAGTATTGAAGTCGAAGTTTTTTTAAAGAGACAGTACTTCGATTATCGAATGGTCGAATATTTGAACGATTTTTACTTCGAATCAAAGTCGAAGTAAATTCGAAGTCGTAGTATCCTATTCGATGGTCGAAGTATCCAAAAAATTACTTAAAATTTTGAAATTTTATACTTAGAAAATTCCCTCGAATTCACTTCGACCCTTGGTAAATCTGCCCCCTAATATTGGGGAAAATGGCCCAGCTACATCCATAAGAAATGGATAATCCACATGAAAAACTTACGAATGAGTGAAAAATAATTATTTTTGTCAACGTTTCTGTCCTGCTAAGAGGACCTTTATTGGATATAAATATAGCCTAAGGTGAACACACTGCTTGTACTGCTTGCCTCGGGTGCAGGGTAAATAATTTTACATACTCCAAAGAAAGACCAACAACACCGAGAAATCTTGTGAAAAATTCAAAAGTGTATTGAACAATGCCTGAACGGCCAACATGACATTTCGAACCCTGTTGGGACCTTTCTCAAGGTAACCATGCTTATGACCCAAACACACACACACACATATATATATATATATATATATATATATATATATATATATATATATATATATATATATATATATATATATATATATATATATATATATATATATAGACCAATCAACAGAAAGTGACATCGTGACGACTGCAGTAAAGAAAGTGCAAGGTGCATAGAACTATAAAGTGACCAGTGTTATAAAAGTGATTAAGTGCTATAATACTTACAGTCAATTATATCAAATAAATATTAACATCATAACATTGATAATGTGTATGAACAACTGTGTACATGTGATAATATTAAGAACATACATTGATATAAAAAACAAATATGCTGCGCGGATCGTTCAATTCCTTACCCTTGCTATACTTTTCTGGCTGCTGGGGGCCCCCAGTTTTATTCCACATAATTCCCTATACTCCACCATAAGTCACGGTACAATTAAATCAAGCCAGATATAACATATCACTAACACAGCAAAGTATATCAACATTAGGTACATTAAGGGGCATATTTATCAAGGGTCGAATTTGAATTGAAAAAACTTCGAAATTCAAATTCAAAAAGACCAACCAAAATTAAGTAGAAGTTTTTTTTTTGGCCGAATAGGTAAATTTTTGATAGATTCGGCCGAATTTGAATCGTTCGAATCGAAGGAATAGCACATTCGATCAAATTCGATTCAAAGTTTTTGCCAAAAAGACCTCTGATTTTTCAAAGTCCACCAATTGACTCCCCCATAGGCTAAAATAGCAAATTGGCAGGTTTTAGATGGTGAATGGTCGAAGTCAAATTTTTAAAGAGACGGTACATGATGAATTTCGATATTCAAATTTTTAAATTTTTTGCAAATTCAAATCAAATGTGGACTATTCCCTAGTCGAAGTACACAAAAATAGCTCACAATTCTAATTTTTTCATATATACAGGGGCGCTCCACCAATGAGGCGAGTTGAGACACTCGCCTCAGGGGGCAGCGCCCCCCTGGTTGCCAGGGGCGGCAAAAATGCCGCTCCTGGTAACTAAGAGCCGAATTTCCAGTTTTCAAACCGGAAATTCGGCTCTTCTAGTGCAGAGAGCGCTATTGCGCTCTCTGCACTAAGTGTCGCGGACCGCCCCTGCCCTCTCCGGCGCTATAAAGGTTAGTGCCGTGGGGAGGGAAGGGGGCGGCGAAAGAAGGCCGTCTCAGGCGGCATTATAGCAAGAATCGCCCCTACATATATATGCGGTGGTGCAATGAGGTTGTGCCCACAAAATTCACATAGACAAATACAAAAGTCCTCTGCACTCAACCCATTATCAATATATTAAGGACATTGAGACATTTTGTGCATACTGCTACTGAAAAATGCCTTACCCTTTAAACAAAACAGGGATTGTTTGTCGGTTTGTCGAACCGAATCCTGTTTGGGAAGGGAAACATTTTTTTACTTCCTTGTTTTGTGACAAAAAGTCACGAGATTTCCCTCCCACCCCTGCATTTGCATATGCAAATTAAGATTCGTATTCGGTTCGGCTGGGCAGAAGGATTCAACCGAATCCGAATCCTGCTGAAAAAGGCCGAATCCTAGCAGAATCCCGAACCGAATCCTGGATTCGGTGCATCCCTAGTACAGACATAGGTCATATGCTTTAGGCCTAGAGTAAGTAATATAGACTCATAGGCTTAGGGTTTAAGGATACCTGTCAGGGGTGCAAAACTGTTCCCCTTAGTACCTGTAGGAGGAATAAAATAAGAAACTCTAAAATTCACATATTCAAAGTTGCACCTAAGGATGCAAGAATCAGGTTCAAGATTGCACTTGTAACCTCCCACAAAAACTCTCTTTCTCATTATAAAATGTTAATTTCCAATCACTGTGTTAACAAAATATTTTGGTTTGTTATTAAAATGTGCTCAAATCAGAAATCATCTGAAATTCTAAATAACAGAAAAGAAGTAGAATTTAGTCAGTCGGCTGTGCCGATCTCGCCTTCAAGTAGCGCTGGAAACATTACTCTGAATGGGCTGTAATTGCAGCGTTTAGGTAATTGGATTACTGTTACAAAAATCTGATAATTATAATGTAATCAAACTCACATTCAGCTTTCGCAATGGTAGCCTGCCCTGAGCGACACAAGATAAGACTTCAGCAATATAACAAGGGCAATGGAAAGAAATAATGCTTTTCCATGAGGAGGAGAGAATGTACATGTAAATATCCCTTGAAAAGTAGAGATTTTTTTCTGTAAAGGTTTAAAGTATAATAATCTGTTTCCATAGGGAATATGGTGGCATAGTGCCTGACATTGCAGCATTGGGCATTTTGGCATAGAGTTTACTGTATATATTCTTTATAGTTTCATCCCACGATACAGAGCAGAAGGGAAAAGGGGACCCAATTTTGCTCCTAGAACACCCTATAGGCTAAAACTTTTCTATTGGATTTTAAAGCATAGCCAGGGCAGTTGTTGACCAGAACTACAGACCTCTTTACCCTTATTGGGGATCCACCACACTGATGAGCTTCAAAATGTAGAACAGATGGAAATTATTCAGAAACTTCCTTTGTGTTTCAAAACCCAGTGGGTGAGCCTTACCATTATCTTATAGGGCAGAGGTCCCCAACATTTTATTACCAATGAGCCGCAGTTGGGGTGCAATACAAGCATGAACAAAAGCTCGGAGGTAGTGCCAAATAAGGTCATCGATTGGCTGTTTGATAGCACCATGTGGAATGGCAGCCTACAGAAGGCTCTGTTTAGTAGTGTCAGGAATTACAAAATAAGCACCTGCTTTGGGGTCACTGAGAGCAACATCAAATGGGTTGGTGAGCAACATGTTGCTCACAAGCCACTGGTTGGGGAACACTGCTATAGGGTATTCAATGAAACAAGCCTGGATATTTTCTGGTCAAGTTTTGTAGGGGCAAAAATCAAATTTTTAGAGAAAAAAAAAATAGAATTTTTCAAGATTTATTATGCTCCAAAGCTGCTAAAAATCCAAATCCAAAAATACCACAGCTAAAACCTGTTGAAGTCATGTAAAAGTCAATGGCAGATGTCCCTCTTACAACTTGAAGATGTTTCTTTCCCTAAATGATCTTCGAGGGTTTTAGGCTGGTTTCTGCTTGATAATCGAGTTTTTCGAGTGTCAAATAAAGTCATATGATTCAAGCATCAAACTGAAATAGTGGCATGATTTAATTTTGACGCATGAATTTGTCTCAACTTTTTCCCGCACTGACTTGTGGGGCATGGGCCATTGTAAATGTTAAACAGTCTCTGGAAAGTGCAGGGGAACGTGTTGTTTCTATAGAAAGGAAAGTATAAATATGCTACTACTATCTATAAATATATATGAAAAGCGTTCAGTGTCGAGTACTGTAACAATGATAGATGGGGTTAACTTACCCAAAGGAGGGGGGGTCCAGGTGCTCAAGCCCCAGACCTTCAGCTCAGGGAGGCAATGTTGCAGATAGATTATAATGAAGGGCTGGCACATACCGGACCAAACTTCCAAAAGATGTAGTAAAAAATATTTTTATTGTAGCAAAAAGATCACAGCAGAAGCCTTACGCGTTTCGTGCCTTAGGGGCACTTAGTTATAGGCTCGGGCGTCGAATAAAGTCATATGATTCGAGCATCAAATTGAAAAAGTTGCATGATTCGATTTGACGCATGATTTTGTCTCAACTTTTTCCCACACTGACTTGTGGGGCATGGGTCATTGTGAATGTTAAACAGTCTCTGGAAAGTGCAGGGGGACGTGTTGTTTCCATAGAAAGGAAAATATAAATATGCTACTACTATCTAGTTGTGTTGCTATTATTCTGATGGATTGCTAAAAGACTGGTTTTAGAATCAGACAGTGACAGTTGTTACTCTGGTCTTTCTTCATTATTTGTGAAGCCATGGCCTCATTGACAATGGCCCATAGAATCAGCCTGGTGGAGCATTCCCTTAGCATAAGTGGTTCTGAAGTCAACACAACAGCTTCTGCTGGAAGGGTGGTGTCCAACCCCTGTCTTTCCAGCATCACTAGATCAACAAGAGCTTTGGCAGATGAGATTCGACATTGCTGTACCAGATTCATGAAGTCTGTAGGCATTCCTCAGACTTCATTAGCTCTAGTGACTAGCTCTATATACGTATATGTATCTGCCCTCATTTCTTCTCCAGTCTTTACCAACTCTACCAACCAAACCCCAAACTAGTTAACTTCTCTTAAAACAAACGGGCACGTGCTTTTAGTTATTCCTAGGGAACCAATGCCCTTCAGTGGAATAGCGTAATTTCTCATGCTGGAAGCCAATTTTAGCTAATTGAAGTGAGAGCTGTGCAGAGGCAGCACAGGAGCAGTACCATTGGGTAGTAAACATGCCGCAGCCACAACAACAGATGTTTGCAATGGAATAACTTTCTAATGAAGCATGCCCCCTAGTAGCTCATTTTAATTAGCCAGAGTTGCAATTAATATTAATGAAGCACAGCTGTGATTGATACAGGGAGACAACCTCCTCTCTATATTAAAAAAACTGGGCATATATTGAAAGTAATATAAAAGTACTTTGTAGCTGTGTAGGATGTTGTGCCTGTATCTAACCCCCTTAACGGGGTGGTTCACCTTCAAGTTCAATTTAGTGTGTTATAGAATGGTCAATTCAATGCAGCATTTCAATTGGTCTTCATTATTAATTTTTTAGAGTTTTTTTTAATTATTTGCCTTCTGACTTTTTCCAGCTTTTAAAGGGGTCACTGACCCCCATCTAAAAACAAATGTTCTTTAAGACTACAAATGTTTTGTTCTTGTTACTTTTTATTCAATATCTTTCTGATAAAGGGCTTCTCCTATTCATATTCCTATATCTTATTCCAATCTTATTTCTATCAATGCGTGGTTTCTGGGGTAATCTGGACCCTAGCAACTAGATTGATGAAATTGCAAACTGGAGAGCTGTTGAATACAAAGCTAAATAACTCAAAAACCACAAATAAAAATGAAAACCAACTGCAAATTGTGTCAGATAATCACTTTCTACATCATATTAAAAGTTAAAGGGATTCTGTCACAGGAAAACTTTTTTTTTAAACGGTACTATCATGAAAATGAAAATTTTCTGCAATAAGAAACTTTCTAAATACAATCAATTAAATATTCTGCATGGTTTCTGAAATAATCAAGTTTATCTTCCCTAATCCCTCTCTCAGCATCTGTTTCTCTTCATTCTCTCTTCATGCAGCAGTTGGGTGTCAGATGAATGATCCAATATATCTTATAGAGGGAGCTCCCTTTCCTAGCAGATGAATTAGAGCTCACTCAAATAACTGATTCCAGTACAAACAAAATGAAACAAAATAACTGCCTTTTGCACAAATGTAGAGAGACAGGATGTCTGGTGATTTTAATAGAGTGAGCTCTAATACATCTTCTAGGCAAAAGGAGCCCCCCTATAAGATATATTGGATCTAACTGTCAATGAATATCTGACACCCAACTCCTGTATGAAGGGAGAATGAAAAGAAACAGATGCTGAGAGAGGGATAATTAAGATAAACTTGATTATTTCAGAAACAATGCAGAATTTTTAATTGATTGTATTTAGAAAGCTTCTTATTTAAGTATGATGAACTGATATTAAATTTAAAATTTTCGCTATAGTTCCCCTTTAATAGTGCTGTTCCAGCAGAATTCTGCATTGAAATCTGTTTTTCAAAAGAGCAAACCGATTTTTTATATTTCATTTTTAAATCTGACATGGGGCTAGACATGTTGTTAGTTTCCAAGGTGCCCTCAGTCATTTGACTTTGCTCTGATAAACTTCAGTCACTCTTCACTTCTGTACTGCAAGTTGGAGTGATGTCGCCCCCTCCCTTTACCCTCCCCAGCAGCCTATCATAAGAACAATGGGAAGGTAACCAGATTACAACTCCCTGACACAAGATAAAAACTCCTTGGTACATCCAAGTCTCACTGGATTCAGTTACATTGAGTAGGAGAAACAATAGCTTACCTGAAAGCAGTTCCATTGTAAAGTGCTGACTCTTTCCAAAAGCACAGGATCAGACAAAATGACCTGTGATGGCTACCTACGCACCAATATTACAACAACAAAAAAATATACGTAAAAAAAATAGGGGTGAGGTCGCGCTTGAATCAAAGGAAATTGTCAGCTGCACCTGTTTGAAGTGGATCCACTTGTCCACGTGGAATAAAAAATGGGTAGAGAGAGAAGGTGCGCTAAAAAACCCGTGCTTCTGTCATAGAAACCTAATAAAGACAAAAAACAATCCCAATGGTGTAGTAGTCCCTTATTAAGTTAAAATGTTGAACTAATCAGATCTACTCACAAAGGTCTTGTAATAAAAAATGGATCGTAAGTTGGTGACGAAAGGTATCCGTTTTCTTATGTCCACACCTAGGGAATAAGTTAAAGATAGTGCAGTATTGTTGTGTTCCCTCTTTTTGTATAGTAATTGTCCGCACTTACCAATGGGACGCGTTAAAGGAGCGGGTATTGTATCTGCCAACAAAAACAAGTTGTATCTTTACTAGGAACGTGCTTCCTGATTCGGATAAGGTGCTATTTGATCTGGCCTCTTATTCATGAACGGTACGCCTGCTGTGGGTAAAAGCCGTAATAGTGTAACACTGTGTGGATAGAGATGGATACTGCGGTCAGACCGCGCTTACCCCTGTTTGCCGATTGTGAGCGTAGAGTTGTTCTTTAGGAGCAGGCAATCTTCACTTTCATTCATTCGGCAGCTTACGTTCAGAAGGGCGAAGGGGCGCTTGTGATGCAAATGGCTACTTCAGCGGTTCAGTCCACGTGGCGGACGCCAAGGGGAAAATAGGTATACAATACTGGCTGTCAATTTGTCTTAGGTTAGGATGAATTCAACACGGGGAAGGTTGAAACATTAGATATCTTTTATTTGTAAGGCCCAACGCGTTTCGTATATACAAATACTTCATCAGGGGCAAGAGACATTACCCACAATACATCATAATGGTTTAAATCATGTCGGTGGGTGTCTCTCTCAATTTAGTTAATTGATGTAAAATATCATACTAAATTAATTTTATTAGTTTAAAATTTACATTTTTAATGCAAGATAATGAAATACATATATGTTTATTTTTTAAAAATTATTTATAAAATACAGGAATGAATTAATAAAAATTGGTAAAATATAGATTCAATCTAATGAAATTGGTAAGATAAGAATTTAAAGAAACGAATTATCCAGTTAAAAAACATTTCAGGTCGATTTCTATATTTAACCCTTTGGGTGCCAATGTTTGAAGTTTGTGGATCCAAGTGGTTTCTTCTCTTGATATTAAATTAATTATATCACTGCCACGCCAATGGGCTTTTTTATGAACAATGCCCATAAAAGATAGTAAAGATGGATCTGAATTGTGGTAACTAGTAAAGTGGGCTGACACACTATGTGTCATTACGCCTTTCTTAATATTGTAAATGTGTTCTCTTAATCTGGTTTTTAGACTCCTCCCTGTTCTTCCAACATATTGTAATCCACAGGGACATTCCAGGAGATAAATGATATTTGTGCTACTACAAGTAATAAAACTTTTTATATTGTAAGTCATATTGGTTACTTTTGATGTGTAACTTTTACACTTTTTGTTCGTCGTTTGGCAAGTTTTGCAAGCTTTGCAATTCCCACATGGATAGAAGCCTACGGTGTCTTGTGTGAGAAATGTTCTAGTTTGCTTTTTTTCAACCGGTATGCAGCTAGGTACTAGAATTTGTTTAATGGTTTGAGGTTTTTTATACAAAATTCTAGGATTTTTTGTGAGATAGTTAGATAGGTCTTTGTCATTCCGCAGTATGTGCCAGTGCTTTTTTAATATCTTTTCAAATTTGTTTTTAGATTGATTATAAGTAGTGATGAATGAGATATGATCATTGTTGATTTTAGATTTTTTATTTTTAGTGTTTTCCAACATGTCTTTTCGATTCATTTGATCACATCTTTTCTTGGCTTCCATTATAATATTTTCTTTGTAGCCTTTTTCTCTAAATTGGTTTTGTAATACTTGGCACTCTTTCTCATAATCGATGGTTCGACTACAATTTCTTTTTGCTCGATTAAATTGGCTCAGTGGTATGTTGTTGAGCCACTTTTTATGGTGGCAACTACTGTTCAGTATAAATCCATTTGTGTCCGTCGGTTTACGGTATAGGCTTGTAATTAATTGCTCGTTCTCGACTGATATTACGAGATCTAGGAAATTTACACTCTTTTTGCTAATGTCACTGGTAAAATTGATGTTAAAATTATTTACATTTAGTTGTTTCAGAAAGATCGATAGACTTTCTTCAGAGCCCTGCCATATGAATATACAGTCATCGATATATCTTTTCCATTTGAGTAATCCGGTTTGTGGGTGTAGCGAAGGTTGAATGTGGAGTTCTTCCCAGTAGCCCATGAAAAGGTTGGCATAGCTTGGGGCAAATCTCGTTCCCATTGCCGTCCCCCTGGTTTGTAGGTAGTACTCGCCCTCAAACCAGAAGTAATTGTTATTTAAGATAAACTTGATGCCTTCCAAAATGAAATTCCGTTGTATTTGTTTAAGGTTGTTGTCTCTTTTGAGATAATGTTCTACTGCAGTTAATCCTATCTGGTGATCTATTATCGTGTAGAGTGAGGTTACATCACATGTCCCGATTACGTATTGTTCATTCCAGATGATTTCATTGACGAAATTTATAGTCTCGATTGTGTCCTTCAAATAGGATGGTAGTGTGATTACGTATTTTTGCAGGAAAAAGTCTATATATTCGGATAGGTTTGCAGTAAGTGAACCGCAACCTGATATAATCGGGCGTCCTGGGGGATTATTGGCGTTCTTATGTATTTTAGGTAAAATATAAATTACTGGGACTTTGGGATGATCAACTTTTAAATAATCGTATTCCTTTTTATTCAGTATTCCTTGGTTTTTTGCGTTATTCAATAGTTCTATCAGGACTTTATTATACTGATAGAACTATTGAATAACGCAAAAAACCAAGGAATACTGAATAAAAAGGAATACGATTATTTAAAAGTTGATCATCCCAAAGTCCCAGTAATTTATATTTTACCTAAAATACATAAGAACGCCAATAATCCCCCAGGACGCCCGATTATATCAGGTTGCGGTTCACTTACTGCAAACCTATCCGAATATATAGACTTTTTCCTGCAAAAATACGTAATCACACTACCATCCTATTTGAAGGACACAATCGAGACTATAAATTTCGTCAATGAAATCATCTGGAATGAACAATACGTAATCGGGACATGTGATGTAACCTCACTCTACACGATAATAGATCACCAGATAGGATTAACTGCAGTAGAACATTATCTCAAAAGAGACAACAACCTTAAACAAATACAACGGAATTTCATTTTGGAAGGCATCAAGTTTATCTTAAATAACAATTACTTCTGGTTTGAGGGCGAGTACTACCTACAAACCAGGGGGACGGCAATGGGAACGAGATTTGCCCCAAGCTATGCCAACCTTTTCATGGGCTACTGGGAAGAACTCCACATTCAACCTTCGCTACACCCACAAACCGGATTACTCAAATGGAAAAGATATATCGATGACTGTATATTCATATGGCAGGGCTCTGAAGAAAGTCTATCGATCTTTCTGAAACAACTAAATGTAAATAATTTTAACATCAATTTTACCAGTGACATTAGCAAAAAGAGTGTAAATTTCCTAGATCTCGTAATATCAGTCGAGAACGAGCAATTAATTACAAGCCTATACCGTAAACCGACGGACACAAATGGATTTATACTGAACAGTAGTTGCCACCATAAAAAGTGGCTCAACAACATACCACTGAGCCAATTTAATCGAGCAAAAAGAAATTGTAGTCGAACCATCGATTATGAGAAAGAGTGCCAAGTATTACAAAACCAATTTAGAGAAAAAGGCTACAAAGAAAATATTATAATGGAAGCCAAGAAAAGATGTGATCAAATGAATCGAAAAGACATGTTGGAAAACACTAAAAATAAAAAATCTAAAATCAACAATGATCATATCTCATTCATCACTACTTATAATCAATCTAAAAACAAATTTGAAAAGATATTAAAAAAGCACTGGCACATACTGCGGAATGACAAAGACCTATCTAACTATCTCACAAAAAATCCTAGAATTTTGTATAAAAAACCTCAAACCATTAAACAAATTCTAGTACCTAGCTGCATACCGGTTGAAAAAAAGCAAACTAGAACATTTCTCACACAAGACACCGTAGGCTTCTATCCATGTGGGAATTGCAAAGCTTGCAAAACTTGCCAAACGACGAACAAAAAGTGTAAAAGTTACACATCAAAAGTAACCAATATGACTTACAATATAAAAAGTTTTATTACTTGTAGTAGCACAAATATCATTTATCTCCTGGAATGTCCCTGTGGATTACAATATGTTGGAAGAACAGGGAGGAGTCTAAAAACCAGATTAAGAGAACACATTTACAATATTAAGAAAGGCGTAATGACACATAGTGTGTCAGCCCACTTTACTAGTTACCACAATTCAGATCCATCTTTACTATCTTTTATGGGCATTGTTCATAAAAAAGCCCATTGGCGTGGCAGTGATATAATTAATTTAATATCAAGAGAAGAAACCACTTGGATCCACAAACTTCAAACATTGGCACCCAAAGGGTTAAATATAGAAATCGACCTGAAATGTTTTTTAACTGGATAATTCGTTTCTTTAAATTCTTATCTTACCAATTTCATTAGATTGAATCTATATTTTACCAATTTTTATTAATTCATTCCTGTATTTTATAAATAATTTTTAAAAAATAAACATATATGTATTTCATTATCTTGCATTAAAAATGTAAATTTTAAACTAATAAAATTAATTTAGTATGATATTTTACATCAATTAACTAAATTGAGAGAGACACCCACCGACATGATTTAAACCATTATGATGTATTGTGGGTAATGTCTCTTGCCCCTGATGAAGTATTTGTATATACGAAACGCGTTGGGCCTTACAAATAAAAGATATCTAATGTTTCAACCTTCCCCGTGTTGAATTCATCCTAACCTAAGACAAATTGACAGCCAGTATTGTATACCTATTTTCCCCTTGGCGTCCGCCACGTGGACTGAACCGCTGAAGTAGCCATTTGCATCACAAGCGCCCCTTCGCCCTTCTGAACGTAAGCTGCCGAATGAATGAAAGTGAAGATTGCCTGCTCCTAAAGAACAACTCTACGCTCACAATCGGCAAACAGGGGTAAGCGCGGTCTGACCGCAGTATCCATCTCTATCCACACAGTGTTACACTATTACGGCTTTTACCCACAGCAGGCGTACCGTTCATGAATAAGAGGCCAGATCAAATAGCACCTTATCCGAATCAGGAAGCACGTTCCTAGTAAAGATACAACTTGTTTTTGTTGGCAGATACAATACCCGCTCCTTTAACGCGTCCCATTGGTAAGTGCGGACAATTACTATACAAAAAGAGGGAACACAACAATACTGCACTATCTTTAACTTATTCCCTAGGTGTGGACATAAGAAAACGGATACCTTTCGTCACCAACTTACGATCCATTTTTTATTACAAGACCTTTGTGAGTAGATCTGATTAGTTCAACATTTTAACTTAATAAGGGACTACTACACCATTGGGATTGTTTTTTGTCTTTATTAGGTTTCTATGACAGAAGCACGGGTTTTTTAGCGCACCTTCTCTCTCTACCCAAAAAAATATACGTGTTTGTTCAGGAATAACATTTTAAATGTTAGAGTGAATTATTTTCAATATAGAAATAAAAACTACTCCATAAAATCATGACCTAATCCATTTAACTCAAAGGTGAACAACCCTTTTAATACTGGCCACTGAATGCACATTAGCAATTTACTTAGATGCATTTTGCAGACTAAACTGCTTTATGTGCAGCCATGTAGGATGTGGATTCAAAAGGTGGCTGGTATTAAAGGGGTAGGGTGGCAACCCTACCTCTGTCCCAAGGGACACATAGCCATTTATAACTGTTTTACTGGACATTAGTCAAATGTTTATTTACTAATATAGATGTAAAATGTTTATTGCACTATAACTTTGGCAAAGATGGCATAACGGTGTGCATTAAATGCAATTCTGATATGGGGACCATCCTTCAACCCTAGGTCAATGGCCACTAGACTATCACTAAAGGACCCAACATCAATAGTGCAAAACTGTGGCACCAGAGCTCATTAGTGAATTTATACATATTGGTTTAGGGAGGGAATATAGAGAGCACTCCACCGCAATATAATCTATGCAGAAATCTGGTATCTGAATACTCTGAAGAGAAGGCAAACGGTGGAGAGAAAGGAGCTGTATGCCAGGAGAAGGGGTTGTGCAACTGTCTCCTCTCTGAATCAGATGATGATTATCCATATGCTCATCTCTGAGATCCATCCAAAGGCAGCTGCCAGAGCTTTTCAGTATGTGAGCACCTGCCTTCCACAGTGAATGCAATGAGCTCCGAGAGACAGCAACCTCTTACCTTTTCCAATGAAAAGAACATGGCACATAAAAATCCTCTTTCCATTCAGAGGTTTCATTCTTTTCTTGCTTCTATGATACATGCTGATCCTATACTGATCCTGGGAGGGGGCTTTGGGCTGCGGTGGGGGTCCCTGTGGTGGAAGTCCCGCTAGGCCTCAGACGCTCCAGTTTGACGCTCTTAGCAGCTTAAAAACCTCTAGAAAACAAATTCAAGTTAAAAATGTTCAATGGGTTTAAAGTTATAAATATAGGTGTAACTGAAAGCAGCATTTATTTATCCCTTTTTTTGTTATCCGGGTAGGAATACACTGATGGTTTCGGCAGGATTCGATGCGTTACGACAAAATGCCTGCGACAAGTCGCATGCGACCGAAATAAGGTTAGAGATAGAAATGTCGGATGAAGTGGCAGCGTTGATCCGTCGTGATACGACTGTTGGATGCAGACGATTCGCACTGCGTCTGCATCCGGCGAAAACGTCCGTGTAGTCCTACCCTTACTCAGTTCTCCTCCAGGTCGGTTATATCAGCTGGCTTCTGCTACATTGCTTCAAGAGCTAGAACCAATAGTGCTCAAAATATAAACAGCCAGCCAGATTCTGCTTTCAACAGCAATTCCATTTACATATAAACTTTTAAAACCTGTAGGGAATCCGTGCAAAATCATTGCACTTATCCCTGTAAGGGTAGAAGCCCAGATCCTGTGTCTGTGTGCTGTAAGCTGTTACCTAGCAACCAGCTATTCAGTGATCTCAGTGCAACAGGAAGTGACACAGCAGCTAGTGAGTGGCTGGCAGGAAGAGGAAGTTACAGATACTGGCAAAAGAAGAGAGCCTGGCATAGAGAACCGCATGGTGGACAGAGAAAGAGGCCAGCGAGCTGCTGGTGGGCCTCATTTGCATCGGGCTGGCACAGGCAAGCCAGAGACTGTGCCTGGAAAGACAGAGAGTGTGAAAGGAATACAGACTGGAGGAACAACCAGCAGGAGATTCCTATCTGAGCATCCAAAGGGGCTGGTAGTCGCACTGTATGTCTGAATGTGCTGGACTCGCCTGAAGAGAGTGTAGGGGCCCATAGGGGTTAATCTGCTCCTATGGCTTTAAGGCCCCACCCTTTTCTCAGTTACCAGGCAAAATCCTGTGTAGCTCAGTATTATTGGCCAAGAGTGTAATGACCACTTCCTGCAATATAGTGTGTGTAAGGAGTGGCCTCTTCCTCTTTGGCTGCTGAATGCTGATCCAGCTGGGTGTGCCCAGGGGAGCCTGGGTACAGCAAGGCCCAGAGAAGCAAGTGAGAGAAGTCAGGGACCAGGAAACCCCGGAATGAGGTTTAGCGAGAACAGGGTAGACTTGTAATAGTCTCTCTAGGAGAGAAAGGTATATAATGTAAAGAGAAAGAGCAGTTAAAGCTGCAACAAGGATTTGCAGCAGGGAGTAGCTTCCCAGAGGCTCTATGGGGTATATTTATCAAAGAGTGAAGTTAATAGTGAAGTTCCGCCACTAGAGTGAAATGCCGCCTCTCCCCATTCATTTCTATGGGATTTTTAAAGGCATTTTCATCAAAGGGTGAACTTTCACCCATTGATAAATACGCCTTTCAAAATCCCATAGAAATGAATTGAGAGCTGTGGAATTTCACTCTAGTGGAGGGATAAATTTACCCCTATGTGATTGCCTCCAGTGCAGGGACCTCAGTGAAGAGGGTGTTAGGTTAGCTGTCAGCTTCCTGAACAGTGCACTGGATGGGAATGGCGTACTGAATACTGCAATTGCCTATTACCTGATGTGACTGTGTGTCATGTGCTCACACCTCATCTGTGTACGTGAGTAAACATGGGGATATTGTCTTCAGACTAATGAACAGTTTCTTTGTTTGCATCATAAGAACCTCCTGGCGCCCAAACTTTTTGTATGCACATTAGCCTGAGTGTTGTAGTTGCACTACATCTTAAAGGGATAGCTTCCATTTAGCAAAGGCCCTGATCCTGAAGTGTGAGTCAAAATGTAACCATGCTTTGCTAACTAGCTGGAAAGTGTGGTGTGGATAGCCCAGATTAGTGTTACAAGAGCTTTAAAGTATCCAAAGAGGATTGGTGAGTATCCTGTTTAAAGGAACAGTACTCTAAAGAGCGTTGAAGATAAACAGACTGGTTATTAAAGGACGTTAAAGGACTTTGTCTTTTAAGTCAGCTAGACAGCTTTGCGCTAGCAAGTTAGTTAGTGAGGCCCTATTGCCACCAGTTAGGAGTGCTGCCTGTATTAGGTGCCCATTTATTTTAGATAAACAGTTATTTAAGTTAACCAATACTGTGTGTGTGTTATTACTGTATTCCTAGTGGGGCCACCCGTAGGTGCATTCCTGGATCCCACTAAGTGGAGGCACTGCGCTAGTAACTACCAGGTACCCAGTCTCGCCCCATGCCGCTGCGGAATGGCTCAGGTTTGTCCCGTGCCATCAGGTAAGCACCACATGTGGAGTGTAACATCGACAAAGGGGTGTTGAAAGGGTTACAAACCTCTGAAATGTTTTAATGAATGTATATTGGTGAAGTTGCTGAGAATGACATTTCCTTTCCTTATGTGAAAAAACAAATATTCTCCCTTTAATCACCCATGGGGACATAATCTTCTCAGCGATATTAACAAGAACATCATTCATGTTCTTTTGCATTCGGAATAGACATTTCTCCAAGCGTGGGTTATAACCTGATATAATGAAGCTCTTTCACTGGGACATGGGCACCTGTTGTAATGAATTCATGACAGCGTCTACAGGTACAATTAATTTAATGGAACATAACAAATCAGTTGTTCTATGATGGCAATGATAGTATATAATAGTAATGTCTGCAGACACTTCCAAGCCTAATTAGTTAGGCTAGTTTAGTTAAAGGGGTAGTTCACATTTAAACTAAAATTTTTATTCAGTAGTGAACAACCCCGCATGTACTGCGCTGCGCAATATGTTGGTGCTCTAAAAATATTTGTTAACAATAATACTGATCTAGGAAGAAAGGGGTACCAACCTCGAAGCAGAGGGGACTTTCTTTATATAGACACTTGCCTAAAGCTGCCCCCCAATGCATGGGCCCTTGGGTGCCTGTATATAGATAGGGTCCTACTCTTCTGGGCACAGGCATTGCTGTGAACAAGCTAAAATTGTCGGAGCTATTGCATTGGGTGCGTGGGTCTGCGCTGTTGTGGACATGTCGGGCATAAAAATGGAAAACCATTCTATGCCATCCTATTGTATTCTTATATACATATATATGTGTATGTATATACAGTGTGCGCTGATTTCTACCAATGGATATCTATATATCTATATATATATATATATATATATATATATATATATATATAATATCAAAACAGGGGGGTTGTGGGAGCACTCTAAAGGCTTTATGCTTTTAAAATTGGGCGTTTGTTTTGGGAATATCTCTCCTTTAAAAGCCTGATTGCTGGCTGGGGAGGATTTAGCCCTCAGTGAAAAAACAGCGTTCAATGGACATTGATTACAGGTAATGCTAAAATGCACATAAAAAATAAAACAAGTTAGGGACCGCCATTCGGGGTTTACCTTGACGTGGTATGGTGGCTTATCAATTTTATGATCATAACTTTGTAACAAAATAACCCCTATTTGGGTACATATGCAATAGCATTTATTATACTTATTTATATATACTTTAAAGCCTTTAGAGTGCTCCCACAACCCCCCTGTTTTGATATTATATATATATATATATATATATATATATATATATATATATATATATATATATATATATATATATATATATATATATATATATATATATATATATATATATATATATATATATATAGAGTCAATGGAGGAGCCGGCACTCTCGTCAAACGGTTCAACCTTGCCTGGGTGCAGTGTCCGAAATTTTTGAAATATTCATCCCACAAAGAAGGTCCGCACTCTCAGGACTTAAATTGAAAAATGTTTTTATTAATAAAAACATTTTTTCAATTTAAGTTCTGAGAGTGCGGACCTTCTTTGTGGGATATATATATATATATATATATATATATATATATATATATATATATATATATATAGATAGATAGATAGATAGATAGATAGATAGATAGATAGATAGATATATAGATATATAGATATATATATATAGATATATATATATATATAGATATAGATAGATAGATATAGATATAGATAGATAGATATAGATATAGATAGATATATATATATATATATATATATATATATATATAGATATATATATATATGTAGCATCTATTTGGCTGTATTTAGACAAATACCCACTAGTATGATAGAGCATTTGCTACATGGACTTATACAACAGGATCAGGGCCTTCGCCAAGTGGAAGCTATCCCTTTAAGGTGTAGTAGAACTACACCACACAGGCTACTGTATATAAAAACAGATTGATTGGATGCCAAGATTTTCTTTGGTGAAAACAAATGGAGATTTATTGTACAGTGCAGAATGCAAGTGATCACAAGTTTACTCACGCAGGAGTTGATGCAGGTGTAGCATATCACAGAGGAGGGAGGATAGCAGAAGATGATACTGCACAATGAAGACTGTCACTCCCATAAGGCATAGTACATGTCAAGTGTACATCAATTCCCAGAAGACAGATATACCTCTGTGGGGATCAGGATCACCAGTGGAGTAGTTAGGGAGACAAAGTCTAAAACCTAACACCCTATCCAATGAGTCCCTGCACTAAAGGCAAACAAGAAGCCATTGGGAATCTACTCCCTGCTACTATCCTTGATGGAGCACACAGCTGCTCATGCTATATACAGCTGACTATCTCACTCTCCTAGAGAGTCTATTAAAGATCTGCCCTAATGATTGCTTACCTCGTTCACAGGGTATCCTGGTCCCTGACTCAATTCCTAAAAAAAAAAAAGAAAGAAGAAGAAGAATATCATGATAAAGCACCAGTTATGCAACTGGAATGCCTGGCAGTGAACTGCATCCAGTTACTAGGTCCGTAATCCCTTTTATAATGTGAAATTTCTTGCCCTACAGTAGTAAATATTGCTGAGCCAGAGCTGATTCCACAAGTATGTATTCCTTCCTATGAAACTGTGGAGTTAGAGGAAAAACAGTTCATTTAATCCCCACTAGATGGCCACAGAGGCTCCGTGAGAATAGTCTTTTTGCTACTGCAAGATGCAAGAGAAATTATTCTGGCTTATGAAGAGCTATGTGGTCTGGGGTTAAAGCTTTTAATACTTTCAGTGAGTTTTTTTTCTCTTCATCAGACAAACATTATTGGTTGGCCCTTCCTTTCCTTATGTTGCTATGTCAACACTGCCAATGAAATAAATTCTAAATTCCAAAAAAAGAGGAAGAAAACCTGCAGAGACTTCTAAAGAGTGGTCTGGGAACTTTTTGTGTTGCCATTTCTGAGCGAGCGAATGAATGTGTTATACTCACAACCATATGCTTCCCTTACAGTCTGGTCAAGTGTCACACAATTAGCAGACCAGCCATGTTTTCAGAATTTACAAACACTGGTCTCCTGTGCCTAGTACACCAACATACCTTGTTCTAGCACTGTTTCACTTGTTCATTCAGGCCCGGACTGACAATCTGTGGGTTCTGGCAAATGCCAGAGGGGCTGCTATAAGGTGCCATAG
This sequence comes from Xenopus laevis, assembly GCF_017654675.1. NCBI lineage: Eukaryota > Metazoa > Chordata > Amphibia > Anura > Pipidae > Xenopus > Xenopus laevis. The sequence goes on along the minus strand of NC_054375.1, from coordinate 129,019,166 downwards.
AAAGTCAGTATTTAGTGGGCTGGTGGGGGCTGTTTGGGCCTCTGTGTACCTGAAATGGCAGGGCCTATTTTAATTCTCAGTCCGGACCTGTGTTCATTCCTGATCTTATGAAAACTTGTAATGTTGCTCTGCCGAGAAAATGAAGTCAGTGAGCAGAGAAACGTCATCTGAATATTTGATGTGTCTAGGGTTGCCACCTGGCCAGTATTTCACCGGCCTAGCCAGTAAAATACCAGCCAAGGCCGGGGCTAGTGTTGCCACCTGGCCGGTATTTTACCGGCCTAGCCGGTAAAACACCAGCAAAGGCCGGGGCCGGTATTACAAATTTACCGGCAATGTAGCTATCGGTAAATTTGTAATACATCAAACAAATGCCAGTGGCCTGCACCCAGCCCAGTAAAAACTTACCTTTTTGCTGCTGGCTTGAGTCCAAACGCGTGCTGTGGCCCCGCCCCCTTTGACATCACGACTGGCCCAGCCAATCACGCGCCATGGATCCACCCCCTTAATTGCCGTGACCCGCCCCTTTGCAGCCAGGGCCCACCCTTTTATTCTCGCCCCCTCCACCAGCCGGTAGAGATTTTTTCAAAAGGTGGTAACCCTAGCCGGGGCTGGTATTACAAATTTACTGGCAATGTAGCTGCCGGTAAATTAGTCAAACTGCTCCCAGACTGCCACTGATCCACCCCCAGCCTGGCCCTTTCTAGCTAAAATACTTACAGATTCCACTCGCATTGGCCCCACCCCCTCAATGGCATGATCCCACCCCTGTGACATCACTGTTCCACCTATTTACGTCCCATTCCTCCACCTCGTGTCCCGCCCCCACCTTGGCCGGTAAAATTTTTCCAGAAAGCTGGCAACCCTATAGATGTGTCTCTTATAAGTTTTAAGGGCATTGACTCAAAAGGGAACTTCAAGCTACTTTGAAAAGCATATGTTTTCCTACTAGTGAATCTTATTAGTTACTGCTGATGGGAAAGAAATTAGGGGTGTTTTGTCTCCCGTGGCAGACCAGGTCTACTGCAGGTGTAAATATGTCCCGTGTGCCATTGGCATAGGAGGAGCAACATCACAAGACTTTCATCTGCTCACTGATCATTTGGTGGCACAGTTGATTATATGTGCAAAGTATATTTAACTTAAACATGGGCACTCTCCCCAGTCACTCCAGCCCCTCTAAAGGGTTTAACACCACAGTTTGAGGACCATTGGACCATCTTTGCACAAGATACAGCTAAGGCTAATTACCGTAGACAGATTTCACCCCACCAAGGAAGTTAGTGGGATTCTGTATAGCTTGGATGGTTAGATGAGACCCAAATCTCTAACCTTATAAACCACCTGTGGTGTCAGGGCAGTTTGATCATAAGAGAGGAAATAGGAACGTTAGAGAAGTGTTTTTTAGAGCAGTGACTTTGGGCAGGTAGACCATAAGACCTGACAACAATTTTGAAATGCCACTGGGTACTGATTTTTCACATGAAGCCTTGAGTAAATGTATACTTGCATGGACCATTTATTGTTCAGAAGGCCGTACCATGGTGTCCACAACAGTTTTCAAACTGTCAGTAGAAGGAGAGAGATTTTTGTTTAGAAGGAAAATAGAGAACTCTTCTGAAAAGTCACCAGAGATTTCATATGTCTTTCCTGAGCAGAGCAACATCAGAACATCAAAACAGTTTCCTTCTCAACATAAGTCTCTCTCCGGCTGTCCAGTTTTAATAACTGACCAGCAGGTGGCACTGTTGTCATAAAATTAATCATATAGACAGTTTAATAACAGCTTAATAACAGCCTGACAATAAGAAAAAATAATTCAAATTGAAAAAGTGCAGAAAAAGTGATTTTACATATTTTTTTAAGGTTTCTAGTTCCTTTAAGTGGACATGGTAGTGAAGAATAAGCACTAATGGATTTCTTATAGGCAGAGGGGACAGATCACACTTGTCACACTCTCTTTCTATACATCAATCAATATTTTTTTTGTTTGCCTCCACGCAACTATTAACTTGCAATAACCTTTACACTGCTGATTCATTCAGACACTTGGTTACACCTCTGATTTCACGCCCTTCATTCAGAAAAGGAATTATTTTACAGAATGAATACCGACACCCTGCGCTGGCTGTACGGTTCATAGCTGAACAAGTCATTAGCAGAAAGAATCATGGAAATGAGATGCAGAATTCGGATAATTGGAACGATGTTGCTCAAATGATTCACCCAGCTGCCAGGAACTATGAGGGTTGATTCTCAGCACCCAGACATTTTTTCCCCTTACTGTTACCAACATATTCATCACCCAGACACGACTGGAACAGTATTGACCCATCAGTAACCCCATTGCATTTAACTTCCCAGATAATGATATTTATGGAACTGCAGCTCCTTTACAATGTATGTGTTGCCGTTTATTTGTACTTTGTAGGGCATGTGTTTTCTAAACAATGAAAAAATCACAGAGATGATAAACATGTTAGCAATAGGATTTGTCTGCCTATTGTTTTAGTTAAAAAAAGGACATATTTTGATATTTGTAATAAACTGCAAAAACAATGCGGCTGAAGAATAATCTGATTTTACACTATCACTTGTCTCCTTGAGTCAGTACAGGAGGAGAAAAAGCTATTTAGTCACACTTCTCCCTCCCAGTTAATCCCTTTCTAGAACCAATTTCCCCCTTATCTCTTCAGTCAGAGACACACACAGCAGTGCAGAGAAGGAGAAGCCACTTGAAGATCTCCTATTTATATGTGAGTGAGCATATCACATCAGATGTGAGGGGTTTTAGGTTTGTTTGTAGGTTTGGAGACAAGGGGCTCATACTACACTTATCATGCTTCAGCATTCACTTTTTACATGAATGTTACAACACTACGAATAATGGATCATTTGTTTATCTATGTAGCTATGGGAAATATTGTGTATAAAGCATTAGCAATGACAAATGGACGTGTGTTCAGTTATGCTCCAGAGATTGTTTTTGACTGGTGATACCCCCAAGTATTTTTAGTATTATAACAGACAGTGTCGGACTGGGACACCAGGCAGGGGCCCACCATAAAACCATAGACCAGGGGCCTACTCTCAGTACTAATATTCTTCATCTCCTCAATCAACCTCTATTCTCTTAGTTTGTTTTCTTTACATACTATAATCGATTATTCCATCTATTCAGCCTCTTTGTTCTCATAGAAATAGGGAATGGCCATGAAATAGGCCAACAGTTTAGCAGCATGAGGGGCCACTGACACCTGGGCCCACCGGGTCCCCTGATAACAGACATGATCAGGGTTTTTCTGGTGGACCTTTGGCATCCCAGCCAAATATTGTCCTTCTGGCACTGTCCTGTGCTTTTCATTCACTCTTATTAAGAAGGATGGCACAGGCCGGGACTAGGATTCTAAATAGACCCTGGCAATGGAAGTAGACAGAGGCCCAAACAGCACCCAACAGTCCACTAAATAGTGTCTGTATATGGGAACTCCCCAAAAATATAACTTAAGCTTTTTGAAAAGTAAACATAATTTCAAGCAACTTTGCAATATACATCAATTAAATATATAAACTTTTTGAGGAAGTGGTTTGTCCACGAAACGCGTCAAAGCTATGGAGCTATTGGGCTCATTACGCTCTATTGTTACTTTTTAATAATCTTTAATAAACAGATGTTTTAAACTTGCTGGTGCTCCGTGACTACGACAGTTTGCAGATCAATTAAATATATGCATGACTTTTCATGATTTTAATGGTTTCCCTAAGCCTAGGCTCCTGCTCTCCTGCTGATCTGTCTGACTACTTTGCTGAGCTGGCTGACTACTGTAACTTTGTATCAACAGCCAGCTGTCCTCAACCTGCATCCTCCAAGCCCCACAATTCCCTGCACACGTGATTTCAATAAGAAACAGAACATCACAGTGCAATGCATTGTGGGTTATGTAGTTCCTGCATGCTCCTGTAAGCTGCGGAGAAGTTGTTACAATTTGTAACATCAGTGTTTAGTCCCTCCTTCCCTGCCAGGATTTCAAATGATGCAGAAAGAGAAGAAACTGTTAAACAGCTGGATTTCAGCATAGAAAATGGCATTTATTCATACTTTTTGAAGAAACAGGTAACTGTGATGGATATATTATGGGTTTCTGTGTTATGTGGGCCTCTTTATCAAATGTTGGGTTGGAAGTAGGAGTTCTCCTTTAAAGGGGTTGTTCACCTTTAAATTAACTTTTAGTATAATGTAGAGAGCGATATTCTGAGACCATTTGTTTTCACATTTTATTGTTTGTGGGTTTTAAGTGTAACCTCAGCAGCTCTCCAGTTTCAGCAATCTGGTTGCTAGGGTCCAAATTACTAATAAAACCATGCATTGATTTGAATAAGAGACTATAATATGAATAGAAAGATGAGTAAGAAAGAGTAGCAATAGCAATAAATGTGTAGCCTTACAGAGCATTTGGTTTTTTTTTAGATGGGGTCAGTGACCCCTATTTGAAAGCTCAAAAGAGTCAGAAGAAAAAGGCAAATCATTTAAAAATGACAGATGGAGAGGGGTGTTGTGCGGCCATTGGCTTTCTCTAGATGGCAGCGGCAGAAAAAATACCCCCTATGTGCCAAGGTAGGAATATCATCTTGAGGATGAGAGAGAGAATCGTATTATATACATTTTACTACACATTACAGTGCCACAAACTACAGGAATAAATCATGTAGGGTGGATGGAAATTCAATAGTTGCAGGGCCACCTATAGAAGATTTTGCTCTCACCCTCCATTGCTTTCTTTACCCTAAAGATATAAAGATAAATATAAATGGACTACAGACATGGGCCTTTCTTCAACGGGGTAACTTCTTGGCCCACACTATGTTCTCTTTATTTTTCTTCCACCTGTTAAGGTGTCCCCTTGTCTTCCACTCATGTTTTTTCTCCCTATTCCAATGCTTGTTCTTCCCTATAATACCCCTCTCTGATTCATAGGACCTCCATGATCTTTGCCTTTTGCTTTTCCCATATCCCTATTCTATATATTTTTTCAGCTTCTTTATTTTTTTTGCACCTCCCCCAAAGCCCACAGGCACTGCCTGATACTTAACTTCCTTACAAACCCAGGGACTCCTCCTGCCTGCCCGTATTGTAACTAATATGATGATCCCTATGAAACTTGGTTGATTACAATATTTCCTCCCTGCCCACAGAATTACATTAAGAGCTTTCATATTCCACTGCAGTGAGTATTGGATGAAATCTGAATCTCCTGCAGTGCAACCAATACTTGCAAGTCTCGCTGCGGAGCCGGATAAAAGCAATCAATGTAAGTGATTCTGCAGATAGCAAGGAAATATTTAATGAACCAAGATATCTAGGGATCATAACATGGGACATATTAGTTACAGGGAGGGAATTGCTGCTGAGGTTATGTGCCCCAACTAGCCATGATTCAGGGCATTAACAGTAATGCCACTTGGTCATGGGGATCTCTCATCCATTATTACTTTGCACAACCTTTGCTCTCTATCATATCATTTTATTACAGGTTAAAGGGGTTGTTTGTCTTTAAGATAACTTTTAGTATGTTATAGAAATTTTCAACTGGCCTTCATTTTTTCCTTTTTATAGCATTTGAATTATTTGCCATCTAACTTTGGGGGTCACTGACTCCCATCTAAAAAACAAATACTCTGTAAGGCTACAAATGTATTGTTATTGCTACTTTTTATTACTTATCGTTCTGTCCAGGGCTCTCCTATTCTTATTCCAGTCTCTTATTCAAACCAATGCATGGTTGATAGGGTAATTTGGGCCCTAGCCACCAAATTGTTGAAATTGCAAAGTGGAGAGCTGCTGAATAAAATACTCAAAAACCACAAGTAATAAAAAATGAAAACCATCTGCAAATTGTCTCAGAACATCACTCTCTTCAGTTTTTCAAATTCGAAATTCGACCCTTGATAAATCTGCCCCTAGATGTCATATATCTAAATATTTACTTTTTCCCTCCAAGCTTTAATGTATGATCTCCTGGTCCAGACACAAACTCGAATGCACATAAATAACAGAAATCAGGAGAGCATAAGTGTCATTTCCCTGAGATGGGATGTAGCAAATCATAACTGTCATAAACAACTTTCTTTTCCTGTGGTGCTGATACTTTATTTAAGGGGAAATAAATTCTAAAATAGAATAAGGCTAGAAATGCTGTATTTTGTATACTAACCATAAACATGAACTTACTGCACCACAAGCCTAATAAAACAAACAATTTATGCTTTCAAAGTTGGCCGAAGGGGATCGTCATCTTGTAACTATGTCTTTGCAAGACCAAGACCATGTACATGCTCAGTGTGGTCTGGGCTTCAGTTGGGAGGTTAAGCTTAGGGATCGTCATAAATTATCAAAACAGCACAAGTCAAATGATATCTGCCAGAAGCCTTTACAGCAAGACTGATTAATAATCAGAATATACAGACTGCACTGGGTCTATGGATACAAATCTCTACACGGTCGCTGGCTGCACTACAGGGAAACAAACAGAGCTGCTCAAGGTCAGGGAAGTATGGTGGGGGGGTGGAGTCCTATTCTCAGCATTTAGAGCAAGTAAAATGAAGGGGGAATTTCACTGCATACAGTCGGGTTTCTTTAAAAAATGGTACACATTGTAGATAGATTTCTTTTTCATTAAAGAAAGCAAAAATGGGATTTTATTTTTTTGCCTTTACATCCCCTTTAATCACAAAAATGATAGCCTATAGTATAATGAAATGTGGCTGTTCTTGGTACATGAATTGTGGCAGTTAATGTATTTTATGACAGTATTTTATATATTTAAAAAAAACTCCATGTTTTTAAGACCCCAGCTTACTGCTGGAGACAAGTCTTCATTTTTGTATGTTTTTATTTTAAATGATTTAGATTTTTATTCAGTGACTTTCCAACTTTGGATTTCAGCAGCTATATGGTTACTATATTCCAGAGACTGGAAGATAAATAGGAGATCGCATGAACAGAAATAGAAGTAATAACAAATAACAATAAAACAGTAGCCTTATAGAACAATAACATTTTGGCTTACAGGGTCAATAACGTCAATTTGAAAGCTGGACGGAGACAGAAGTTTATGACAAATAACTAAAATACAGGTATGGGATCCCTTATCTGGAAACCACTGGTGCAGAAGCTCCGAATTACAGGAAGGTCATCTCTCCATGTTAAGCACATAATTTCTATTTGTTTTTTTCCAGTAAAAATAAAACAGTACCTTGGTAACTAAGCTGCATGCATCCATATTGGTGTTACAACAATCCTATTGGGTTATTTTAACGTTTAAATGATTTTATCAGCCCTAAAGTATCCAGAAAAGCCATTCTGTGCACTCATTTTTTTGATATTCACACAATCTTAAATATTATATGTATATAATTTAAATCTTTAGATATATGAATGTCAGTTTAGTGTTTTAGTACAATTCATTATCCTCCCTCATCTGATATTTGACCAATGTTTTCCTCATTACAAGGGTGTAGTAATAACAAACAGCATTTATGGAGAATGAGCTGACAATCATTGGTCCATCATTGGTCCCTGCCAGTGATGGGCGAATAAATTCACCTGGCACGAATTAGTGACGAGTTTCTGCTTTTTCGCCAGTGTCAAAATTATTTGCCCGCGTGTCTGAAAAGTCGCTCGCGTCAAAATCGTAGTACGTCAACACTGTTCAGACGCCCATTGACTTTAACTCCAGCGTCAGCTTGGACGTGGGTATCAATTTCCGATTTTCACCATTTTCTGTGAAAATGTCAGATTTTCCCTATTTTTCTGTGAAAATGTCAGAATTTCACAATTGTTTTGCGAAACTTTCCGATGTCACGATTTCCCCCGTGAATTTTTCAAGGGAGAAATCCTCCCATCACTAGTCCCTGCTGCTAAATCACTTGGTCACTTATTATGAAAGGCTTACACTGCACAACTGCAGCTACACAATCGGAGAGCACATCTCTCTATGTCGATATTATAGGTATCTCTGTCGTCTCACCGCTCTTCTGCTCTGCTTTCCTGAGCAGTGAAATAACACAGCAATCCATCATTTATTTGTCACTCGGCCAAAAATACATTTAGCATTAAGTGCTGCTAATGGGATTTCTTTATTTTCCTGTGTGAGTTATTCTGTGGTAGCGGAGAGTACGTGTTAATATATCGGTTTGGTTAATTGCCAAAGGATTGAAATAGGGGCAGAATATTTCTATTCAGTCTGCTGTTGCTTATGATGTATTTTAGAAACTGTAATAGAAATTATTGGTTTGTGGGACTGGAGAAGACTGGAAAGGTGGGTGTGCCCATATAGAGAGGGGGTGTTATAACATAAATGATGGATGCACAAGCTACAAACCTTCAGTTGTTGAACTACAACCCTGACCATCCCCACCGCAAACTTCAGCGACAGTTGGAGAGCTACACATTGCACCTACCTAATGATAGGGATGGTAATATCTAAACAAGACGTATTTAGCAACATTTTTTCTCAAAGGAATTCCGTGGTGCTGGGGTCCCACAGTAAATACTTTTTCTGGCATAACCTAAAACTAACTCTGTAGGTTGAGGCAGGCATGATACAGGACCAGTTGTGTAGGACATTGTGCTGGATCTGTTTAGACTTACAATATGCTTTCATTTTTAAAACTATAGAGCTTGCTGTTGATTGTCTGTGTATAAAAGGACTCTTGGTTAAACAAAAATGCATTGGATAAGCAGTTATACATAATAGTTATACATAATAACAGAGACAGAGACACCATAGTCTTGATGCAGAAAGGCCGCAGAGTGTGCACTTCTGAATATTGAGTTCTTGACTGGATTTGTAAAACAAATTATATATTATCTACTATGGGTGGACAGAGATACATTTTATGTCTATCAGACTTCCACCTGCCCAGCTTCATGATCTCGTCTGGAAAGAGAACACTGCAAAATGTGTTGTTACCTCTCTCAGTAAAGAAGTGGGTGCCATAATCTCTTGGAGAAAACCTGACATTTTTTATAAATATTCCCCTTTTTGATGTATAAATCAAATACATCAAAATCAAAGGCTATCATCTCCAATGCCTCTAAAATGATTATAAACTAGATTAAACCAAACATGGCAAATCCCTAAATGGTCAAATGGGACTAGCCATAGTATATTTACCCGAAGTGTCATTTTTGGATTTGTCAATTAGGATCCTAAATGAATATGCCTTTAACCCCCCCCCAGTAATAATAACTAAAAAGTGCACCACCTTCGATCATTCCCTACATCTTTAGCTAAAAAATAAAAATAATACATATATCACAACTTGACTAGGTACAAGCAAGGAACCATTTGAGTTAATTATGATAAAATGCACTCTGCGTGAAATGCATCAGGATTTTTTAGGATGTAGTTGCCTGGTTGTACCAAGCCCGGTTTTGATATCATCATGATCCTATCCTAATTCCTTTCCTTTATCAGCATGATAGATGTAAAGGTTAAATTCTTTAGGACTAGTAAAATCCCAATATTGTATTCCACTGCACATGTAATAGTCCAAATGTGCCAAGGGACACCTGGGAAACGTAAGAAACATGGCAGCTGTATTTACTATATAAGCACTCAAGGGCCATTGCCTATGGCAGCTGCATTGGAGGCCAGCCCTTGGGTGGGAAATATGGGAAATAAAAACATACATTAAAGGGGCTGTTCGCCTTTAAATTAACTTTAGTATGATGTAGAGAGTGATAGTCTGAGACAATTTGCAATTGGTTTTCATTTTTTATTATTTGTGGATTTCGAGTTATTTCATTTTTTATTCAGCAGCTCTCCAGCTTACAGTTTCAGCAATCTGGTTGCTATGGTCCAAGTTACCCTAGTAACCATGCACTGATTTGAACAAGAGACTGTAATATGAATAGATGAGGGCATGAATAGAAAGATGAGTAATTAAAAGCAGAAATAACAATACATGTGTAGCCTTACAGAGCTTTTGTTTTTAGATGGCAGTGACCCCCATTTGAAATCTGGAAAGAATCAGAAAAAGAAGGCAAATAATTCAAAAAGTATCAAAAATAAATAATGAAGACCGATTGAAAAGTTGCTTAGAATTGGCCATTCTTTAACATATTAAGGGGCATATTTATCAAAGGTTGAAGGTCAAAGTTAAAATAAACTTCGAACTTCGAATTCAAATAGACCAACCGAATGGTGGTCGAAGTTTTTTGGGGTCGAAGTGGGCCAAATTCGGCCTACTTCAAATCGTACGATCATACTTCGATCTACTTCGATTCAAAGTTTTTTTAAGTTCGAACTTTGATCTCCCAAACTCCCCCAATTGCCTCCATACAGGTTGTAGGAGGTCCCCCATAGGCTAAAACAGCACTTCGGCAGCTTTTAGGTGGCGAATGGTCAAAGTTGAAGTTTTAAAGAGAAAGTATTTAAAAAAAATTCAAAAGTTTTTTTCAACTTCGAATCGAAGTATGACTATTCCCCAGTGTCGAAGTACACAAAAAATTGCTTGAAATTCAAAGTTTTTCACTTCAAAACTTCACCTCAACCTTTGATGAATCTGCCCCTAAAAGCTAACTTGAAGGCGCAGTTCAGTATACCTGTTCTTTCTGCTCACATGGCAATTAAGCCTTGGGGGGCCTGATTGAGCCAAAATCAACCCTGAGGAAGGTGCTGCATTATTTTTTTCCCTGGGCCAGTGCATTTTTTTTATTAAGGAGTACCAGGTTTGGAAAAATATTAATTTGCAGTTATGGGGGGGTGTCTATACCAGGTTGGCACCCAAAAGCGAATTAGACGTTCCTTGTCCTTTAAGTCATATAAAATAATATAATAAAGAATGCAATACCAGACAGATGCCTTTTTATTAATGCCAGGGATGGACCTGAATTATAACCTTTCAGACCTTCCCAGACAAATAAGATCTTAGTGACAGAGGATTTTGCTTTTGCAGCCTGCCATACAGCCAAGCTATGTAAGTAACTGTCCCATGTTTTCTCAGACATATTTTGATTTTAGATCAATGATTCTACCTGAACTTGATCCAATGAATGGTCTGGACAGCCATATGATTTTGCATGAGCTTAAATGTTGCCCTGTTTTTTGTACCTTTACCTGAAGAGTGAACTTATTTTACCTATCAACTACCCACCTGCACATATTAGCATTCAGAACAGGATAGGACATTTTGGGGGGGGGGCTTAGCCGCCCTGGCCCTCCTGGTTCTGACTCCTATTGTCAATAAGTCTTAAAGTCTTGTTAAAACCCCTTCCTGTGGGTATTATCATGGTGGCAAAATTTAAATTCACTAAAAGTCACTGTCACTAAAGTGGTCTCGGTGCCTATAAGCTGAATGTTTTGTGTGGAGAAGATAGTAAGAAAGTGGATGCCACATGTATTAGCCACTTTTACGAAATTATTCCATAGAATGCTGTCAGTTTTTGTGTTATCTGGCCCAAAAAGCCATCCAGGAAATGCAATATAAAATTGGAATTGGTTAAAAGGGAGATCACCTACTCTAGAAAATTTGTGAAAATGTTAAAATAATGGCATGCAATGGAACATCCCACGGGGAGGCAATTATTGTAAAAGAATTGACCCATAAAATGAAAACCTAGCAGGTGGTTAACAGCTTTACTGAATTGTGTGTATGAAACATAACAGAGTTGTTAATAGATAGGCCCCAAGGGAATGATAAACAGTGTATAATGCCCTTTCACGCCCTTTGGGAATCAAGCCAAGTGGAGAATTTTTGAAACTGAACAGTGGGTCATTGTTCACCTTTTAGTATGATGTAGAGAGTGATATTCTGAGATAATTTGCAATTGCTTTTCATTTTTTTGTATTTGTTTTGAGTTATTTAGCTTTTTATTCAGCAACTCTACAGTTTGGAATTTCAGCAATCTGGTTGCTAGGCTCCAAATTACCCTAGCAACCATGCAATTATTTGAATAAGAGACTGGAATATAAATAGGAGAGTAATACAAGGTTGTAATAACAATACATTCGTAGCCTTACAGAACATTTGTCAGTGAACCAAATTTGAAAGCTGGAAAGAGTCAGAAGAAAAAGGCAAATAATTCACATGAGCCAATTACTAGACAGAATTCTGTCTTTTGCTTCCACACTTCTTCCTGTTACTGTTAGAGCTGCAGTATTTCTGGTCAGGTGATCTCTGAGACAGCACAAAATGATGGTTCAAGACAAGAGATGTAAAATGACAATATTTACTTTAATATATATACCAGTTTGATAAGATTCTTTAATATGCCACTTACTATGATATAAACTACCTTCTTTGGCTAAAAAAGATGCTCATAAACATGTGAAAGTTGATTCTGCAACACTGCTGCCTGACAGCCACATGGGTGACAAATTTACTATATGCCGTCACCCTAATATTGCCCATATCAGCTACCAAATCACAAACATGTGACTGCCCACAAAGTAGTTCTCTCGTGCAGCTAATGCAGGTAGTGCTGTTCTTTCTTTGAATGGTCTACAAACAAGACAATAGCTGCAATCTTCTTACCGTACAGAAAAAGAACACAGAGATCCATCATTTATGTCTTAGTCATCCAAAATGCATTTAGTGCTGTTAATGTGTTCCTTCCTCTGCGAGTTATTCTACTCTACTGAAGGGAACACGTTAATACAGCAGCTTGGTAAATAGTCAAAGAATGGTAATTGCAGTAGCATCTTTCTATTCCATCTATTTTCCATTCACTGGTCTGCGCTGCCCTACGGCTCATAAACTAGAGTGTCTGCTGTAGTTACTCTGTGTATTTGTGTATTAGTCTAAAGCTGAGACACTGGTGGGTTCTGCCGTATGACAGGGCTAGGTGTGCTCGGTTTAGTGTGGGCTAGCTAGACATCAAGCATGTCAACTGTCTGGGGTTGTTTGTGGAGACGTTTTGACAGTGGTGCATTAGCCATGAGATATGGTGGGACTGGAAAGTCAGCTCTTTTAGTGAAGGAACAAAATTACTAATGATGCCGCCCCACCTCGCCCACCTGTGAACTCACGTGGCAGCAGACCCATCCAATGGCGTTGAGCAGGGACCTCACTGTACTCCAACAAAGCCTGCCTAACAGAACCAGTATTTCCCAACAACTGTTTTTTCATTCTGACCACTGAGAATGCCCCATGTGCCATTAGCTTAAAGGGGTTGATCACCTTTGAGTTAACTTTTAGTTTGATGATATTCTGAGACAAGTTGCAATTGGTTTTCATTATTTATTATTTAAGGGGGTTGAGTTATTTAGCTAATTATTCAGCATCTCTCCAGTTTGCAATTTCAGCCATCTGGTGGCTAGGGTCCAAATTACCCTAGCAACCATGCATTGATTTGAATAAGAGACTGGAATATAAATAGGATAGGACCTGAACATAAAGATGAGCAAGAAGAAGTATTTGTACTAATAAGTGTGTAGCCTTACAGAGGCTTTTTTAGATGGGGTCAGCGACGCCCACCTGAAAGCTGGAAAGAGTCAGAAGAAAACGGCAAATAATTATAAATAAAATAAATAATGAAAACCAATGGAAAAGTTGCTTATAATTGGCCATTCTATTAAATACTGAAAGTTTACTTAAAGGCGAACCACCTCTTTAAAGGAACAGTAACTTCAAAAAAATGAAACCTTCCAAACACTTTGGGGATTATTTATTAAACTTCAAAAAAAACAACAAATTTTTCAGAATTTATTATACCCCGAGGATGGAATAAGTCAGAATCCGAAAATCCGGCATCTCAGAACTGCTGAGGTTGCATATAAGTCAGTGGGAGAAGTCCTGAAGATATCTTGATCTTCACTGGGTTACGTGCAATAATCCAAATTTATCTCATTATTTTCTGAAAACGAATCACACGCACAGGTTTTTTCACCTTATTTATCGATACATTATCCTGAAAAAAAACCCCCAAAAAATAGTGGAAAAAAACCGAATCCCACCCAAAAACTCAGTTAAATAAATCAATAAATGTGTTGCTCAGTGATGGTGCTTTATCCAATGGTGGCACAATCTCTGCCTCACTGGTAAATGTGCCACTAATTACGGTACATGACGGCAGGGCATAAGCTGTGCCCCTAACTTACTACTGACGTCAATGGCATTTTACAGATCCACTTAAAGACCATAATGTTCCCCCAGCCATCAAGTGTTTCATTCATCAAAAGCTCAATGAACACAAACTATTAATTTGCAGAGCTGTTGTGACTGTACATATAACGTGTTCTCTAAATGCTACAAGCAAGCACAACACAATTTAAACACATTAATGTGCGGCAGTGTTGCTTTCCTTCTAGGAACCAACGGTGTGAAGAGCTCATTCAGAGATATTTCTGGATTTTCAACTGATGTCAAATGCGTATACAAATAATGGATTGTTCATTTTGATTCATGATGGGGGTGGTAAACGCTTAGCAAACTTGTTTGGTATAAATTGGTAGCTACTGAGCCGAAAGCCTTAAGTGCTTGTACTTAAGGACTAGGCATTAAGTAGCTCTCTCTCCTTCTTTCTGCTTTACCTGCACTTAACGGCACAGCCAGAATAAAGAGTCAGCATATCCACCGCTGAATAGAGATACAGTGCTTCTAATCTGACCATTTTCATAATATAAAGAGGCTGACTGTTTCATTAACCTCCCATGTCCCAGTGAGATGCAAAATATCCCAGATTTACTTTCCAATAAGTAATAAAACTTTCTTTATATCAAATGTTCCTTCACATAGGGGCATATTTATCAAGGATCGAATTTCGAAGTAAAAAAAGTCGAAATTCGACCATTGAATTTGGGTACTTCGATAGTCGTAGTATTTTTTCCAGCGAAAACGGTCGTATTCGATCAAAGTATGATCAAAGTAAAATCGTACAATCGGATGATTTAACCCTTCGAATCGATTGATTCAAAGGATTTTTAAAAAAACCTTTGACTTCTCAAAACTGCCCCAAAAGTCTCAGATAGGTTCACGGAGGTCCCCCATAGGCTAAACAGCAATTCGGCAGGTTTAAGGTGGCGAAGTCGACGTTTTTTAAAGAGATTTTCGAGTGTTCAAATTTTCGAAGGTTTTCAAATCGAAGTCGAAATCGAATTTGACCTATTCGATGGTCGAAGTACCCAAAAATTACTTCAAAATTCAACGTTTTTTAATTCGAAAATTCACTTCGACCTGTGAAAATTCACTTCGACCATAGAGGCCTATAAACAAAGGGAGCTTTGCATTTCAGTAGCAGTTTTTTTTGGATACCAATTATATGAATATTATTACTATTTGCAATAAGGGATCTTTCTGTAATTTGGATCTCCATACCTTATGTCTCCTAAAAATCATTTAAACATTAATAAAATAAGGATTAATTATATCTTAGTTGGGATCAAGTACAAGGTACTGTTTATTATTACAGGAAAATAGGAAATAATTAGAATTATTCAGTTAAAATGGAGTCTATGGGAGACTGCCCTCCCGTAATTCAGAGATTTTTGGATAATGGGTCTCTGGATAACAGGTTTCTGGATAATGGATCCCATACCTGTACTGAGGTAAACAAGATGAATCTAATGTAACCTTTCTGAGAAATAAAATGACATATAAATGAGGCAAGTTTATTCTTAGGGGAAAATTCACTAGCCTCCGAAAATTCGCCAGCGATGGCTTCACTCACAGCGCAACACTTGGCCAGGTGTAGATTTGCCAGGACAATGCTAATTTACTAAAATACGAAGTTGCGTCCAGGGCGCCGAATGCTGGCGAAGTTGCGCTAGCGTTACTGCGCCAAGCGAAGTTGCGCTAGCGTTGCCTAATTTGGATGTATATGTTGCAGCAAATACATTACACTACACAAGCCTGGGAAACCTCAATCAAATAAAATAAAGTTGTTATATTGCCCTATACATGAGCCGAGTGTATAGTTTATGTGCCATATGTTAGGAAATGTAGGGGGGGGAAGCCGGGTACCCCAAATAAAAATTACGCTCTTTTGCAGCCTATCACCCTGAAAAAGGAAAAGACGCTAGCTTTTTTTGGGACTTTCAACTATTTTCAACTATTTTTTTAGGAAGTCCTATCTACTCTATTGCACTTCACCTGGTCTGAGGTGGTAAAGGCAAGTCTGGTGCAAGAGGCGCAAGAGGTAACGTTCAGTAAACGTTCAGAATTTTGTACATGAGTTTTCACATGATGAACCTTTTTCTCACTAAATTGAATCGGGTCAATTCTATATTAATTGTAATAATATCGAATTGGGTCAATTCAATATTATTACAGAAATGGCTCAGTATTTTAAACTGATAATATTTATAAAGTTCCTTATTTCCATGAGATGAAGCTCAATGTTCAATTTTCTCAATAGTTCCCCTTTAATTCCAGTTTAGCTTTTAGCCTTTACTAGAGAATTATATCCATCTTTTAGACGTAGATGGCTACATAGTACATCCCAAACTGCACTAACTAGAATCCACCTATGGCCCTGAATCCTCATACTTAACCAGAAAACCAGAGCTGCTCAGTTGATTGGCAGCCACCATGTGTAGACACATCATTTCTTGTCCCTGTATAATCGGTGCTGATTGCTGAACAGGACTGTGTGTACTGGAAATCAAACAATCACCTACTTGCATGTTAGAACACTTTTCTGTTGTCTGCATCCCAACACTGTTAAAAATAGATTCAACCAAGCCAACTAGCAGCTGGTGCAAAATTTGTCCACATCGCCCAGTGCTTTTTTACACTATAGACTTTCCGAATCCATAACAGCTTTGCAGGATCTCTCCAGACTTTAAAGGGTCCTACAGCTAATGTGTGACAGCTTTTAATTATATATAATGGTGCGAGTTGATTGGATTGCAAGGCTGATTTTGCTGAGACTGTATTAGTAACTGCTTCTGTACAACATGTATATCAGTGGAATCCAAATGGTACCTTATATTGGATGAAATTATAGGATAATAAACCACACTAGGTTCTCCATAAGGTAGAAGTAATGACACTTCTTAGAGAAGTACTTTAAGGCTTGAACGCTTCTTTGCACTTAAAAGAGAACTAAACCCTAAAAATTAATGTGTCTAAAAATGCCATATTTTATATAATAAACTTATTGCATCAGCCTAACTTTCCAGCTTTTCAATAGCAGCAATGATCCAGGACTTCAAACTTGTCATAGGGGTCACCATCTTGGAAACTCACATGCTCAGTGGGCTCTGAGCAGATGTTGAGAAGCTAAGCTTAGGGGTCGTCGCTAATTATCAAGCAAAAAATAAGGTTGACCTATAATATAAGCTGATGCTACAGGGCTGATTATTAAATTCGGATGCTAATTGCACTGGTTTCTGTGCTGCCATATAGTAATTATCTGTATTAATTACTAATCAGCTTTATATTGTGACATTTATATTCTATGTGTATTGTGTATTGTGAGTGGGTCCCTAAGCTCAGTAAGTGACAGCAGCACAGAGCATGTGCAGTGAATCAGCAGAAAAGAAGACGGGGAGCTACTGGGGCATCTTTGGAGACACAGGTCTTTACTGCTAATGGGCTGTGGTTGCCTTGGGCTGGTACAGAAGCACAAAACATAATGTACAACATTTCTAGCTACTGCTTTAGTTCTCCTTTAAGACTGTAAGGTTTCATCCAAAAGAAGTCAACAAAAAAGTCTAGGGTTCACTTATGACTGCAAATACAGTTGCACAAAAATTGACACAGTCATTGCACAAATCAACATAATTTAAAAAAAGTACTTGCATTGAGAAATTGCTTTAGGCGCATCATCTTTTTGCAGCCACAAACTGGAATTATTATTATTAACCAAGGTGCTTGCTTCCGAAATTGCCCGTTGCATGCTCCACTTGCTCTTGTGAAAGAACCTTTCTGTCAAGCAAGAGTAACATTCTGTGGGCACAATAAAGAAGAAATGCATGAAGGTTTTTGAAAATACTGAGGATGTCAGTGATTAGGCTAATATTGCTCAAGATATTCTCAAGAAAAATAATAATGTTATATAGACAATCTGATATCGTCATTAAGATGATTGTCCTAGATGTGCACGGCTAGTAGGGTGCTGGGTGCCTCCTATCTTAAAGGAAAACTATACCCCCCAAACAATGTAGGTCTCTATTAAAAGATAGAGTAAAACAGCTCATGTGTAAAACCCTGCTTCATGTAAATGAACCATTATCATAATAATATACTTTTTTAGTAGTATGTGCCATTGGGTAATCATAAATAGAAAATTGCCATTTTAAAAAATAAGGGCCGCCCCCTGAGATCGTACGATTCACTGTGCACACATACAAACCACATGTAAGGTCACATGAGCCAATTAACAGACAGAGTTCTGCCTTTTGCTTCCTCACTTCTTCCTGTTACAGTTAGGGGCCGATTCACTAAGCTCGAGTGAAGGATTCGAATGAAAAAAATTCGAATTTCGAAGTATTTTTTGGGTACTTCGACCATCGAATTGGTTAAATTCGTTCGGATTCGAACGAAATCGAACGAAAAATCGTTCGACTATTCGACCATTCGATAGTCGAAGTACTTTCCCTTTAAAAAAAACTTCGACCCCCTACTTCGGCAGATAAAACCTACCGAAGTCAATGTTAGCCTATGGGGAAGGTCCCCATAGGTTTGCTAAACTTTTTTTGATCGAAGGATTTTCCTTCGATCGTTGGATTAAAATCCTTCGATCGATCGAACGAACGTTTAGCGCTAAATCCTTCGACTTCGATATTCGAAGTCGAAGGATTTCAATTCGAGGGTCGAATTTCGAAGTATTTTTAACTTTGAAATTCGACCCTTAGTGAATCTGCCCCTTAGTGTTGTAGTATTTCTGGTCAGGTGATCTCTGAGGCAGCACAGATAGAGCCACGAAATGGTGGTTCAAGGCAAGAGATGTAAAAGGGCAATATTAATGTAAATATATATTCCAGTTTGGTAAGATTCTTTAATATGTCATTCAATTTGATATAAACTATCTGTTGCTTAAGTGTTCATTTTGGGGGTATAGTTTTCCTTTAAGAATCTAAGATAGGAGGCAGCTTGCTGGTGAGACACCTACCATAGCATAAGCAGAGGGAACAGGCACTTCAATATAAGTCAATATTTATTGATTATCAAAAAGAACCCAACTAAGGACCATCTATAAGGAGTCATCATTATGCAGAATATATAGGAGCAGACATGTTCCCCTGATGAAAACCTTCTTTAGAAATGCATTGGGTTCATTTTTTTGTAACATGTTAATAAATATATATATAATTAATAAATATATATTGTAGCGTTCTGTTCCCTCTGCTTATTTTGTGCCTCTATTGGAGGCTTTCAGGCAGCTTCTTATGCTGAGCACCCTCCTCTTGTTTATGTACTTAATGGAGTGTCATCTCTACACCCATGCATCTAGACACCTACCATAGATCTTTTACTAAGGGGTGTCCATAGAACAAGGAGTAGATATTATGCCTTGTACTTTGTTGCAATTTCTGCCATTCTTTTCCTTAATACATCAAGGGTGAAACTGGACAAACTGCATGTATAAACCACATTGAATATTTAATGACATTGATGTTTAGTGGACCTTTCTGTCAGAGGATAAGTAGATCCCCAAGCAGCAAAGAGAAGTTGTAATTATCTGAAAACAAAACTAATGTGACAGGTCATTGAACTTCCACTGAGCCACATTCTTCACACCGGTTGTAAACTGATTCTGTAGATAAATATTTATTAATAACCCTGGTGCCCATTAATTATTTCCCATGCATACAAAATTAGAAATGAGATTATGGACTCTGAGAGGCATCAAAAAGACATTAACCTTATCGTACAAAAATGGGATTTTCAAGGTTACGCAGCACGAATAATACAAGATAGGAAAGCCACCAGAGATAGATTGAGACAATGAAATTTTCCCAAAATTATATTTTTACTGTAAAGCATTATATTGACCACTGTAGGGTACTTGGTGAAGCTGCTACATTACAACAGATTTGGATTGTAAGCTCTTGTGATAAGGGTCCTTATTTTTAATCTTTAGCCCTTGTTTGTTAAATTATTTTAAGACCCCTGCTTGCTATAAATCAATGTAAAGTGTTACATAACCAGCTGGTGCCATATAAATAAATAATGATGATGATGAATACGAGCAGTACAGGTATGAGGTCTGTTATCTGGAAACTCATTATCAGGTAAGCTCTGAATAATGGAAAAGCCGTCTCCCATAGACTCCATTTTATCCAAATAATCCAAATTTTCTTTTTGTCTGTAATAATAAAATAGTACCTTGTTATTAATGCAAACTAAGATATAATCAATCCTTATTGGAAGCAAAACCAGCCTATTGGGTTTCTATAATGTTTACATGATTTTCTAGTAGACATAAGGCAGTGCTGTCCAACTTCTGTGGTATTGAGGGCCGAAATTTATATTATTTGAGTTGAGTAGCAGGTCAGTAGAGGAGCGTAGCAAGCAGTTGGGTTAGTAGATGAGATCAGAGATGTAGGATGGGACAGAGTTATGGAGTGCTTTGAATGTCAGGGTTATTAATTTGAATTCTATTCCTAAAGGTAGCGAAAGCCAGTGTAGGGACCACAAGACCATGTCCACATTAATGGCACACACAGGTAGCAAAGGGAAGACAGAGTATGGCACACACAAGGAACATAGGGCAGGCAGAGTATGGCACACACAGGTAGCAAAGGGAAGACAGAGTATGGCACACACAAGGAACATAGGGCAGGCAGAGTAGGGCACACACAGGGAGCATAGGGCAGGCAGAGTATGGCACACACAGGGAGCATGGCGCAGACAGAGTATGGCACACACAGACACACAGGTTTTTCTTAGGCACTGAAAGGGAAGTATCTGCTAAATATCTAACTTTGTGGACTGCCAGGATTAAAGGAAAGTGGTCTCTTGACCAGTGCAAAATATATGTTTAGCTTTATGGTCATGTAGCCTAACAACAATGTATAACTAGCAGCACCTTGAATATTTTGCAGTTGCTGGTGGGATGTGTGTTGATCCTCATTAACACAACTCGTGTGCATTTCCATTCCCATTTTCTACTTGTGCTCAAATAGACACAGCAAAACCACACACAGGGCAGTCTATCACCCCCTCTACACAGCTGAAAGATAAAAGTAAGCAGCGTGAGAGAGAGACCATACTGTGTAAAACAGAGACATCCCTCCTAATAAATAAGTAATGAGATTCAGGGAAAATATATTAGTCTAATTGATGCTCAAAGTGAACAATCTGTATATTGGGCTGTTCACTAAATAGCAGTCAGTTTAACTGCTGTAGAACATAGATCAGTAACTTAAGTATAAGTGCTATAGATGTTTCTCCGTTCCATTGAGGGAGAAACATTATTTTGGCTTCTCATATTGAATGAGGCTGTAACCAGATGTTATATCAAATCAACCAGAAGTGGCATCATATCAACCAGATGGGCAGTAGCACTACCACTCCCTAGACCAGACTTGTTGACCTCAGGACAGAATATTTAAATTGTGACGTATGTCAGCATACTTACAGCCCTCTAGATTATCTATTTGGATTGCAAAGTAGTTAGGGGTTTAATAAAATTCCCAGGGCCACGTACCATATTGCTGCTGAAAGGTCCAAGTATATAGAGGGCCTAGATACACCCTGACTAATGCCTATATACAATATGTCCAGGGCCGGGATGCTCATTGCCCCCATCCCCTCCCCTTTCTTTGTGCACATGCACATATTTTCAGCATCGGGTTCGGAGTACTGGGGATTGGTTCACAAGAATTTTTAAAAACTATATTATCTCCTGTGAATCCCCAGTGCTTCAGATCCAATTTGAGTGTGGTTGAGGGGCATGCCCCCCTAAAATTCTGCCATCCTAATCTTGGGCTTTTGTAGCCTTTCCACAAATCCAGGCCTGAATTTGTCTGCAAAGCAAATCAACATCCCCAAAACAATTTGCAACGGAGCCTAGAACATGTAATTTACCATACTAGATACAGTTGTCAAGAAAACAAAACCAGCAGCCTTGCCATGTTGATTAGTGATGTCTTTTCATAAATATTAGGGATGCACTGAATCCAGGATTCGGTTCAGTATTCGGCCATGATTCTGCCTTTTTCAGCATGTTTCAGATTCGGCTGAATCCTTGTGCCTGGCTGAACCGAATCCAAATCCTTACAATCATGTGATTTTCATCATAAAACAAAGAAGTAAAATAATCGTTTGATTACTCCTCCCTGATGTGTATATGCAGATTAGGGTTTGTATCTGGTTCAGTATTAGGCTGAACCTATCACAAAGGATTCGGAGGTTCGACTGAATCCAAAATAGTGGATTTGGTGCATCCCTAATTAATATCATATATTCTGGGATGTTTTCTCATCTCTAAGCCAAATCATTGTATTTGTAACCAAACAAACGGAGCACAACGGAGGTTGTTTTTAAAAATATTTTTATTTTGATTAGGGAAATGACAGCCACAATGCATTGGGTGTTCTGAAGCACTGGGTGCAATTGCACAAAGTGACGCTCCCTATGTGGCCACAATTACACTGCACTTGAGGGAAAAAACATTGCATTCTGGGGAAACAATGGCATACACTTTGCACACTGCACTTTTACCCGTTTACCCTACACCAAAAAAACATGGCTCCATTTGTAGAGAGCATGATATTTTTTGAAGGGTAGTTATTGGTTTTGGTAGTTAGTTTTTGAGGGTATATGTTCCAACAAGTACAGCAGACCAGATGGGGCATATAATGGGATATATAGGGATAGTTTGCACTGTGTGGTGGTAAAGATTTTTCCCATGCTTATTAAAGATGAAAAAAGGTATTTTATATACATATATATTGGGGTACAGCACATTTATGTAGGTCTAATATCTTGCTGGATTTTTGTTCCTAGTCCACCTGCAGTTTTTTATTGTTTTGTTGCCGTATTAACTAGAACCTTGTTCCATGTTGATAATATATTTATATTCTATTTTTGTGCCTAGGATAACTGATGTGCACCAAACAAACACTACTTTTAATTATAGTTTGCTGCTCTTTGTGACCCACAGCAACCAGTCAGGCCAAACCATAATTGCCCTTAGGCGGTAGCGATTTCATGTACCAGATGTCTTATGAAATCCTATTATTTTGAATCATTATCTTCCACCTATTTTCTTATCTTAAATTGACACTGACAAATTGTTTCTCCCACTGAATGGACTATATTTATTAGTAGGAATGCAGTTTATTGCTAGGTTAAATATTTCCTTTTTCAGTGGCATCCCAGGAAGAGTAATTTTTTTTTCAAGAAGAAGATGTCCTCCCTTCATCCAATAGAGCCCCAGTGCCATAACTGGAAAGCAATCTGGTAGCCATAAGCTAGTACAGGTATGGGATCTATTATCCAGGAACCAGTTATCCAGAAAGCTCAGAATTACTGGAAGGCCATCTGTGATAGACTCTATTTTATCCAAATAATCAAATTTTTAATTTCCTTTTTTACTGAACTAATAAAACAATACCTGGTACTTGTTCCAAACTAAGATATAATTAATCCTTATTGGAGGCAAAACAATCCTATTGGGTTAACCTAAAATAAATTATTTTCGAGCAGACTTAAAGTATGAAGATTAAAATTATGAAAAGACCCATTATTCGGGAAATCCCTGGTCCAAAGCATTCTGGATAACAGGTCCTATATCAGTATATTAATGGCTTTGTTCCAAACTGGAGTTAGTGTGCGAATTAGATGACATTGCTGTAAAAACTCACTAGTCCTTGAGGGAAAATCTAGAGAGAGAGCAGCAAACACTGATCAGTTGGTGCTCACATGTCACGGGTAAAGTTCTTGGTGAGCAGTCAAGATCATTAATCAGACAGTAAAATATGAAGCTATGTTGATTATCTGCACAGAAGATTCCTTTTCCATTTTTGGATTTTACCTATAAATATACTTACCTAGATTTCTTTCCTTAACAAAAGGAGTTTGGAACATTCATAATAGTTAACACTAGCGACAAGTAGAAATAGTTATATAATATGCTGAACTATTATTAAGTCAAAGGAACCAATATGGCAATTTCAAATCAAATTCAGGTGTGAAGAGTTTACATGCACTTTGTATAAAATTAACTAGTTGGACACGGGGTTCCACTTACCCAACTAAGGTGTCTCTAGCATAGATCTGCTCAAAGAAAAATTAACTAGATAATGATACTGATTGTATTACATAATTTAGCTCTGGACATACTCAGGGCAATTACAGAAAACAATACGTTCAATAATAAGCAGACTGTAAAGAAAACGTGGGTTTAATTTTTGTTGATTGCACAGCATACTGGATAAGATTAAAGAAAACTAATTGTAGAGTGATTCAGGGGACACTGAAAGAACCCTGGCTCTTCAGCCTATAACAGCATATTTTTAGCAATAGAAAGCCATGGATACTTTATTGTCTCGAAATGTTTCTAAACAAGGTTCCTAGAGAACCCAAAAGGGATAGTAAGGGTTGCAGAGGTATGAACATAGATTGGGTTGAGGATGGGGAATGATACAGACAAGAGTGAAGGAGAGAACGGTAAGAAGCCAGACAAAAGACAGGCAGGAGGAAAGGTAAATATAGATCAGGAGAGGGAACTAGGAGCCAGGAAACAGGAGCAAGGAACCAGAGAGCCTGGAATACAAAAATAATTCAGGAATAAATAAACATTGAGGAGCTGGACTTAAACAGCCAGGAACTAGGGACTAAGAACAGAAGACCACGGAGCTCAAAAACTGAGACCTATGATGGGCAAAAGGTAGGGAAAATACTTTTGAAAGGCAAGTCCAGTTATCCAAGCTTGGAACATTGACAGGTTCTTCTGTATGGGAAAGCCTGTTGCATACAGCCTGTATCAACCACATAGAGGCAAGGCCCTGGTGCAAGACCAGCAGTAGGATACAAGTTAGCAAGTGCTAGTGATGAGCGAAACATTTTGCTATAGTAAACTGTTACTCTAACTATGAGCTTTACCCCATATACTCACAGCACCAATGGTGAATATAAATCTCTGCAGGGAAAGAGAGAAATACACAGCATCAACAGGAGTACTCTCAGTTATTAGCCTTTACCATAAGTGGCGCTCCAAGAGCATCCCTCTAGACCCTAGCTCTGACAATTAGTCCCTACTCTGGGTAATTTGTACCCAGTATCCTAGTCCCACTCAACACTACTCGTGGAGTTTGTGCTGCTTGGATAAATAGCCCTAACTCTCTATCACTCCTAGCATGACTTATTATAGTGATACAATGTAATTATCCTACCGCACACCTGTAGTTCACC
The DNA here is from genome assembly GCF_017654675.1 of Xenopus laevis. NCBI lineage: Eukaryota > Metazoa > Chordata > Amphibia > Anura > Pipidae > Xenopus > Xenopus laevis. Next base: position 128,993,855 of record NC_054375.1, on the reverse strand, counting down.
AATCCTGCAAGCTGGTGGTGCGTTCCTTCCGTTGACCCGGCCGGGTCCCTTAGCAACCAATGTGTAAAAGAAACGGATCCGCACACACACCGATTAGTGCAGTCGGGGATTATCCCCTTTTATTCAGCCACCAAACATCAACGTTTCGGGGGGGAACACCCACCCTTCATCAATCTTTTACACATTTATTATAGTGATAAGCATATCACTAGCTAGACCTGACCTGTCTAGGTTCCAAGTGCAATCCCTTCATACCTGCTCAGGTCAGGGGACTTGCAAAATGGACCCTGGTCACGTGTGCTCAGTTTACATATTATTATACAGTGCCACTTAGTGGCAAAACTCAGGAGTCATGTTTTGACCCAGGAGGAGGAGCCTAGCCCCTTTATAAACCAAGGGCCCTTCTGTTGGCAAACTTTAGGGGAATGCAACAAAAACGAGGACACCATTTATCAGTCCACTACATACGTTTGCCACCAACTTCTGCATTTCGCCGGCGTTGTAAACGTTTGCGAAACTGCGTCATGATTCACCACAGTTCTTGTTTCACTTTGCGTGACAAAAAAAGACACGGAACAAAAAAAGGCGTAAAAGACAAATGTATTTGTTATTTCATCCTTCTCCTTCCACATCAACCAAAGGGACCTGAGTCATCCCACTGTCATTAGAAATTCCATCATAATACTGATATTATTCATTTCTTTGTAACCAGAAAGTGACAGTAGAAAATAGATGCGGTGCTGGGAGTGTGTGTTCCGGATCCAGTGTGTAAGAGACGTGAAAACCCAGACAAGACTGACAGATTGTTCTTGTGCTTTGTAATGAAGTGTTAGCAACTTCAACACAAGGCAAAGCAATCCACCGAAAACATCACAACTGCAAAGTCATTTGTTACTTGATTCTATGGGGCCCATTTACTAAAAATCAAATTTCGATTTTTTTTCCACTTTTTACAATGCTCCAAAAATTTGAAATTTATTAAGTGTAAAAACCACGAAAGCCTCTAATACGCTACTTTGCCAGGTATTGGTGAAGTCGGTGGGAACTGTGCTGATCCTATTGGACTGTTTAAAAACCAATTCAGACTTTTAGAGATTTTTTGATATTTTTTTGCTAGGAATTGTCTGAAAAACTAAAATATTTAGAGGTTTCATTTCAGAGCTATTCATCTTTTGTAGTGCACTGTTTTCAGTTCATCATTGGGATCTTTTAATAGATTCTGTGACATTCGTAGTTTTAGAGTTTGTGAGTTTAGTTGTAGTTTCAAAATCTGCTAAAATCCGATCTTTGATATATAGGCCTACACGAGTCAGAATATGAATGAAGATAAGAAAACAAAGCAATTAAAAAATGCCATATATGTTAAAATAAAATAGAGTAGTACATCAGCACCAAAAAACCGTAGTGTCCCCCTTCCAGCCCGGCAACTTCTAGGGAGCAGGGTGCACACAGGCTGCAATGGGGCCCTGAAATCTACACCTGCCCTATGGCAGGCAGTAAGGTAGTACTAGTACTAGTGATGGGCGCATTTCCACGTCTTGAAAAAAAAATTTGGCTGCGCACCTGAAAAGTCGACCGCGTCAAAACCACCACGCGTCAACACTATTCGGACGCCCATTGACTTTAATGCCGGCGTCAAAATTGCCGAAGCGAAATGGGAGAAATTCGCCCATCACTAGTTCCGACCGATGCTGAAGACTGCACCGCACCCAGGGTGCCATATTCACCTTACAGATGTGAGCAAAACACAGTCAACTGGCAATGTCGGGAGCTATAACTGGGCACAAATCATTAAAGTCACTGCACGTTGCACAGAATGAAGCGAAACTGGCAAATGTACCAATTTTGACAGCATATTTACTGTTTGCCTAAATAGGACACCATACCTCAAATACATTGTTTTTTCCACACTCCCTGCTATACAAGGCTTGAGTCCATTCCATTTTGTTATACAATGCTTCAATTCATTTAGGAGAAAAATTAATATTACTTTGCAGGGTTTTCTCCCACGGGATCATTTTAATCCAGTTTTGGAGGATTGCTCTATTTTCTTTGCTGGAATGAGGCTCTTATTCAGAGTGGATGTGTGCCTGTCTCTATTATTGAGTTACATTTATATTGACCTTGGCTGATTTCGTTATCTTTATCTAGAAACATATTCATTTTCTCCCAGCACTTAAATAGCAGCTATAGGAACATGATTATCTACGGTTATTCCATTGTAGTGTTTTAAGGAATGAATATCACATTCATCTTTATTAGCAATGGGATTTTATACAGTTTTAATGGGGCTGATGGATGTGAGTTAGTAGGGTGTTGCTATTACGGTTTATCACTGGCACTCAGGTGAATCAACAGGAGATAATGAGAAAAAAAAACATCATTCTACAGGTTCCCTTATCCGGAAACCCATTATCTAGAAAGCTCCAAATTACGGAAAGGTCTCCATAGACTGCATCTTATCTATATAATTCAGATTTTTAAAAATGATTTTCTTTTTATTTGTAATAATAAAACAGTAGCTTGTACTTGATCCAAACTAAGATAAATTAATCTTTACTGGAAGCAAAACCAGCCTATTGGGTTTATTTAATGTTTAAATCATTTTCTAGTAGACTTAAGGTATGAAAATCCAAATTTCAGAAAGATCAGTTATTCGGAAAACCCCAGGTCCCGAGGATTCTGGATAACAGGTCCCATACCTGTACCGGTCATTGAAACCCACAGCAATGTGCATGAGATCTGGAGCATATGCCAATCACTGCTCTTGGTTAGTGGCAAGGGTCTGCTCATTGGTGCAACTGATATTTGCAGGATGTAGACGATCTGTTGATCTCCATGTCAATAAAATTAAATCTACAGCCAACACTATTGTGCCAGTACATAACTTTCACAGGTCAAAAGTCAGATAATTTCAGTGGTCTGACTGTGAAAGAGTATGCTACAGATCTGCTGCTGTAGTTTGCGGCTGTATCTACCTTGTGTTCGTAAATCTTCTGCAAATATGGAGCATCCATAGTGTCATGATTCTGCAATAATTTTACCCAACTCTTAACTTGTGCATAGTTATTCCAATTATTACATAATACAGGTATGGGCCCTGTATTCCAATGTTTGGGACCTGGGGTTTACCGGATAATGGATCTGTCCATAATTTGAATCTTCATACCCTGTGCCAGATTCAGTTCATTGATAAAAAGGTTTATCACATGAAAACTCATGGACGAGATTCAATTTGAGATGCATTTCAATTCAGAAAAACGTGAAAAATCTATTGAAGTTTAGGGGCCAGATTCAATTCAGAGAGAAAAGTGTTTATCACGTTCAAAGTCATGAACGTGATTTAAACTGAGATGCAATTCAATTCAGAAAAACTTATCTCAAGGTTTATCACATGAAAAGTCTATGGGAAAAAACTTGAACTGAATTTGGAGAAAAGTTTTTTCTCCTTGAATTGAATCTCATCCATGATAAACCATGAGATAACCTTTTCTCACTAAATTGAATCTGGCCCCTTATGCCTACTAGAAAATCATGTAAACATTAAATGAACCCAAATGGCTGGTTTTGCTTCCAATAAGGATTAATTATATCTTAGTTGGGATCAAGTACAAGGTACTCTTTTATTATTACTGAGAAAAAGGATATAATTTTTAAAAATCTGGATTATTTAGATAAAATGGAGTCTATGGGAGATGGGCTTTCTGTAATTCGGAGCTTTCTGCATAGGATCCGTTGTCCGTAAAGTTATTATCTAAAAAGTTCAGGAGTATGGGAAGGCCATCCAATTGAACCATTTTAGTCAAATAATTAAAATGTTTTTTTTAAAAATCCTATTGAGTTTATTTCACGTTTAAGGGTATTTTTTTTAGTAGATTTAAGGTATAGGGATACAAATTACAGAAAGATCCCTTATCCAGAAAACCACAGGTCCTGAGCGTTCTGGATAACAGGTTCCATACCAGTATATGTTTATTTTGAAAATTTCTGTTTGTTTCTGTTTATTCTGAACATTTTGGTAGCTTGAAACCCTCTTTCCTCTGGATATTTAAGCAGAAGATGCATATTTTTTTTGGAAATCGGGATTGTTTTTTATTTTTAATTGTACAGGGTCACCTACTATAAGGTTATTCCCTCCACTGACTGCCCATATTTAACCAGTTGACATTACTTTGCAGTGGATGTGGGATATATGTTCTCTTCTACTTATAGATTCCAATACAGACATTTCAGTCCAGAAATAAATTGCCCTTCAGACAATATGACAAATAACAGCCATTATATTGCCCATTTAACTACACACAGATTCTTTGCATTTGCAAAAAAAAAAAATCTATTTTTGTCACTTATTCCAGAATTGATTTTACACTCAACTCTAATGATGTTCTCATCCACAGACAAGGTGCTAAATAAATCCCCAGAGGTGTCCTTGGCTATTGCCATTTATATAATTTTGTAAGTTTAGTTAGAGGGACAAATGCAATGGCCCAATCTATAAAGCTAGCTGACATCAAGTTCAGTAGTACAGAGTTGATGTTCTAGGGTTTGTCCAGTATTATTTTCTTTTGAATGATCATATTTCACATTTCCAGCTTTTTCCCAGAACGTTATTGTGGGCACCATTTCCTATGTGCAATTTGCCCTAGGAATGCAAATTAGACATACATTTTTAATATGGCCACATATTTTTGCCCATCTAATGTTTATTAATTAATTTTATTGCTTATTATAAATATTAATTATAATAATTTATTAATTACTTAAAAAAACAACCTTAATCCATCAAGTCTTTCCTTGTGACTAAAATTACCATATTTCTTCCTATTGCCGTAAACTCATAGACTTAAAATACCACTAAAACGTTCTCCTTGTTTAATCTTGTAGCATCTTAAGCCTGATGTTAAAAAAAATAGCTGATTCTCTAGTTCAAAAAATAAATTATGTACTGGTTCTTTTTTTGGCAGCCTCCCAAAAGCTTTATTTTCTTTTTGGTTTAGGGCAGAGACACGCGGGAAGATTCGGGGAGATTTAGTCGCCTGGCGAGTAATCGCCTCTTCTTCGGGCGCTTAATCTCCCCAAAAGCCTTCCTGTTGGCTAGAATCTAAATCGATGGTGGAGTGGCACTCGGAGTGCTTCGTTTTCCAAAGTCGCCCGAAGTTTCCTCGTCAGGCAACCTCAGACGACTTCGGAAAACAAAGTGCCATACCGCTGGCAATTTAGATTCTTTTATCCCCTAATCTTGCTGTGTGTCTCTGCCCTAAAAAGTGAAGTTCCTCCTATAACTGACATCTTATCTTGACCAATTGTGTTGGAAGCAGGCTATCTTTGCTAAAACGAATGATGCAAAACTAATGTTTTGCTCATTCTATTTTAGTGTTGTTGACCCAAAAACAGATTTTCAAAATGCTAAAGACCTAATTGTTAATGGATCTTTCAAGCATATACCATAATTTAGAAGACATCATTATTCAGGATCAATAGTTCATCTTTCTATTAACTTTTTTTTCTTTTCCATGATTTTTTGTATCCACTGAGCAAGGTTTCATTTGTTTCATTTTAGACTAGTGGTTTTATGCAAATGTTAAATTCCAAATTGTATTGATATTCTTGTATCTTGAATCTGCTGTAATTCCATAGTATTTTGCTTGTTTAATGAAAATCTCAGTAAATTTTTAAAACGAAAAAAATCCAATGACACCAGTGGGACTTTGCCAGTTCTAAGGTCTGGACTCTTGGTCACTCTTCCCATGGTTGGTGTTTCTGTTGCTCCTGATCCAGGTGTTACCCCTTGCATATCTGAATCTGCCTAAATGCTACCAGCCCTGAACCTTTGCCTGAACTTTGTACTTTGGTAACCCCCTGTTTGCTGAACCTTGGACTTTTCCCTGCCTTTTCAGTGAGCCTACTAGCCTGCTTGTACTGGTGCCTACCTTCTACCTTAACTTAGCCCCTATATAAAATGTATAATGAAGCAGTAGACTGCTCAAATGAAAGTGATTGTTGGACTGGCCAGACCAGGGATGACTTTGATGTGGTTGGACAGCTTGAATATATTGCAATATACGGATAATCTTTGTTTTGTTTAAAGGGGAGGGCATTTTTAGTTGCTCCTTGCACAATATGTCCCATTGTCCTTAATATATTGATAATGGGTTGAGTGCAGAGGACTCTTGTATTTGTCTGTATGAATTTTGTAGTCACAGCCTCATTGCACCCCCACTATAGTTCAAAATTGATGGTGAGCACTTTCCCTTTTCTGCTATAGTTCATACAGGAGCAGTGGTCAGCTCCATGTTGCATCTGCCATAATTTCCAGCTATAATCAGGTGATCCGAAGTGATCCCGCTGGCATTTCTTATTCAAAGGCAGTACGGGGAGTTTGCCCCCCAGCAGCCCATAAACCGAACAATGAGAAGGTAACCTGTCACCCGCCTTGCTAAAAATGCTCCCCAACTAGTGGTAGATATGAGAACAGCACTCAACAGTACAAATCCAAATCAAGCTAAACCAAGTCCCAACTGCTCTAGTCATATTGAGCTGGAGAAACAGTAGCTTATCTGAAAGTAGTTCCATTGTGAAGTGCTAGCTCTTTCTGAAAGCACATGACTAAAATGACCCGAGATAGCTGCCCATACACCAACATTACAACTTAAAAAAATACATTTATTGGTTCAAGAATAACATTGCAAATGGTAGAATGAATTATTCGCAATGTTCATAGCATAATTAAGTAATAAAAACGATACCATAAATATCATGACAGAATCCCTTTAAGCTTTACTGAATGACACTAAATATAATTATTCTTGCTAACTGCATTCTAATGGACTTTTATTCTGTTGGTGTAACTTCATTATATTTTTCATAATAAATGAGCGTGTGAGTGTATTGGAAACTCTCTAAGAAACTGGTTAATTAGCTCAGTTCTTTTGCTAATTGTTACATCTGGCTTTGCTCTTGAGTGTCCCAGATAAAAGTTTGCATCCGACCAAATCATTATGTGATTATAAATGTTCTACCTTGAGGTTTTGTTTTTAGTTGCTGGTTTAATACTGGGCACATGTTCCTCTCATAAGGGTTCAACTTGATTATGAGCCAGTGTAAAATACCAAGTGATCTGTCACTTTGATACATCCCAGAAGCCATGTTCATGAATGTTTCTGTTTGATGAAGTCTTAGACACATGAAGTCTGTGTGCCCCACAACATTTTGTTCCTGATGTCTTTGTTTTGTTTTTCATTATTTTTTCTACTTGTTATTAGTCAGTGTTATCAGTAATCTAGATTTGTGTATTGGTACCCATGAGGGATTTTTATGGTGATTTGCATCTAACTGCACTAGTGAATATCCCTATCATGAATATGCTCTTGGTCCATGAAATTTGTAGGGTTTGTAACAGAGTGGATGGGTTTTGGGGGGATTTTAGCATGTTTAAACATGACAGCTCATGGCCAGGCAAATCAGGGCATGGTGAGCTGTGATCTGTTTAGACCAAGGCTTCCCAACCTTATTTTACCTGTGAGCTACATTCAAATGTAAGAAGAGTTGGAGAGCAACACAAGCATGAAAAAAGTCCCTCGGGATGCCAAACAAAGGTATTTGTTAGCCCCTAAATGGACGGCATCCTACTGGAGGCTCTGTTTGGCATTACGACTGGTTTTTATGCAGCCAAGACTTGCCTCCAAGCCTGGAATTCAAAAATAATGACCTGCTTTGAGGCCACTGAGAGCAACAACCAATAGGTTGGTGAGCAACATATCACGAGCTACTGGTTGGGGATCACTGGTTTAAACAATCAGTCCTTGAAATTCTCCATTCTCCTTAATTAGTAGGTTCTTTTCAAAGGACCAGGGCAAGCAGTGAACTAATAATGCTTTGCTAATGTTGATTTAACTCAGGTTTAACAGTGTAGGTATTTTATCTAATATTTGGATTCAATGGTGTACTTTTTACTTGCTGGGGTCCGGCGCAAATCTACAACAGGAACCCACCCTCTCGCCTCCCCACCCCCATCAGTTCACACATCAGATTACTTTGCCAGATCGCTTTTAGGTCAGAGATGGCTAGGAAGTGGGGTCACAAGTGGGCTAGTTGGCGGGTACTAGTCTTTGACACTTACCACCAAGGCACACCCTGGTTTATTTACTATGGGTACTGGCATAAGGGATGTAGCACATAGTGGCTCAAAAGTCTGTGTTAGAGTTCCCACTGATAGGAGGTGCAGCATATGCTTGACCAGCTTTAGGTCCTGCAAAGATTCGGAATTACATCTTTTTTTTGTAACTTAAATTTTTATTGTAAATTTTTTTTTACTGGAAAGAATAACAATTATCAATACACAAGTCCCAATCAAACAGTGTATTCATAGATTTTGTCTGAGAAATTCAGACAGTAAAGCATGGTACAGGAATTATTTCTTTAAGTTTTTTTTACAATACCTTCAGAACAATAGTTATTGATATATATTGATTATTAGCCGTATCACATAATCATTGAAAGACTTTTGCTTTATCCATAGTCTTGATCGCTCCTTGAAAAGAATTTTAACTTGCCTTAGCTCTTAAAAGTGCTAAGGGAAGGCATAGACACATTTATCAAGGTTTCCCGTTTATTTATAGTGTAAGATCAATGTCATAACCATAAACTATTACAGCAATAAGCATAGAGGTAATAATTAGAACATCAAAAAATAAATTTTGGACATAAGAAATTAGAAATAAAGTGACCAAGCTATCTGTTTGCTTTAGTGTCTAGTCATATAGCTTTAGGTAGTTGAAAGAAGTTCCCATGGGTCCAAATTTTTAAATATTTGGGGACCATATTGTTATGAAGGGCTATCCTATACTCAAAACTCTTATTATTGTTATGTTTCGGGCAAATTTCTCCCATTGTAGGGAGGGCTGGTAATTTCCATTTTACTGCTATAGATATTCGGGTAATAGCTTTTGTTGTTATTAGTGAGCCCAGTAATAGGTTTAGTTAGTAGGAAAGTAAGGATATCCTTCAGTATGTCGGATTTACATCCTGTCCCCCCTTATATGCTTACTTTATGTCCAAGCTGCTAGCCTTTTACATGTTTCTCAGTAGCAATGGTCCACTGATCTACAGTGTATCTTCTACTCGTATACTTCTACAAATTCTTGTACTTCTACAAATTCTATTAAAACCCTACTTGTTTATACTAATTAACAATATTCTTGTAAGGAACTGGAACCCTTGTGATAGGAGGCTGGTAGAAGGGCCAATAGGTCTGACAGTAGTTGCAGATTAGTTCTGATTCTGTAGTTGAAAGTCTTTTAATCTGCAAAAGATGAATTATATCTCTGTCTGCGGATGTTTCACAGGATAAAGAACTCCAATGGCAGGAATATTTTCCAGGAGACAGAACAGATAAGTACCACAATGACCTGATTATCTTCTGTTTTATTTTTCTGCTGTAGCTTTTCAGTTACATTCAACATGGTCTAAATAACATATGGACAAGCTGAGATCAAATTTGATAAAGTTGATCAAAATGTAATCTGTTATTGTTTTCAAAACAGTATGCTGCTAAGAGGGAGTTCAAATTGTTGCCACGTTCTAGTTGATAAAACACCTGGATTCGAATTCGATTTCAAAACCTCTTATGTCCGATTTTTATTTCCCATCGAAAATTTAAAAAATCGGAATGGCAAGTTCATATAGAAGTCAGAGGGAATTGTCTATGGTAAATTTAAACATTTTGTCAGTGTAAGTTTTTGGATACGAAAAATAATAAATAGAATGCAAATTTGCGGCATTCAAGCATTTTTCAGTATTTTATTCAATCACATTTTTTATGTTGAGATGTTTTAATAAATAAGAAAACTTTAATTTTCAAAATGTTTTAATTTAGTCGAAGTAGCGAAAATTCTCTAGCATTACGCAAATTGAAATTTTGACAAATAGGCCTTCCCCACTCTAATGAAGATACTGACAAAATCTCAGGAGCTAATTTATGTGAGATGTAGCTTTGACCTAGTATTTGTTCTCAGCACGCTTCTACCCAGTTGGTATCATTTAGGGAAATACCTGAAGTGCAGTGAAGAAGATCTCAAGGTTAAATGAAGTGTTAAACCCCTTGTATTTGTAAACAATTTAGGATGTTACAAAGTGAATTGAAATGTTTTTTTCACTAAAGGGATCCTGTCATCGGAAAACATGTTTTTTTTCAAAATGCATCAGTTAATAGTGCTTATCCAGCAGAATTCTACACTGAAATCCATTTCTCAAAAGAGCAAACAGATTTTTTTATATTCAATTTTGAAATCTGACATGGGGCTAGACATTTTGTCAATTTCCCAGCTGCCCCCAGTCATGTGACTGGTGCCTGCACTTTAGGAGAGAAATGCTTTCTGGCAGGCTGCTGTTTTTCCTTCTCAATGTAACTGAATGTGTCTCAGTGGGACATGGTTTTTTACTATTGAGTGTTGTTCTTAGATCATCATCATTTCATCATCATCATTTATTTATCATTTAGATCTACCAGGCAGCTGTTATCTTGTGTTAGGGAGCTGCTATCTGGTTACCTTCCCATTGTTCTTTTGTTTGGCTGCTGGGGGGAAAAAGGGAGGGGAGTGATATCACTCCAACTTGCAGTAAAGAGTGATTGAAGTTTATCAGAGCACAAGTCACATGACTTGGGGCAGCTGGGAAATTGACAAAATGTCTAGCCCCATGTCAGATTTCAAAATTGAATATAAAAAAACCTGTTGCTCTTTTGAGAAATTTGATTTCAGTGCAGAATTCTGCTGGAGCAGCACTATTAACGGATTCATTTCGAAAAAAAAAAAATTTCCATGACAGTATCCCTTTAAGGTTTATTTTTTTATTGCTGGGCACAGTGCTGACTATTTGCAAAGCACAATCATTTTTTGCACTTTGTACCATGTTCCTAGTAAATTTGGATGTTGTGCCCAAATTTGGCAGCTCTTTGCTATCAACAAACTGAGCATAAATAGTTGAGGACCTTTGATGTATGTTTCCATCAATATCTTCTAAACCTGCATCGCCCTCGAGAATAGCACAATACTGCTACTCCAGTTTATATCTCATGTTTCTGGTTAATAATTGTTCAGTCCTTTACTGGTTTATTCTGATTTATTCTTGTTTGGTTGCACTTGTGCCGCATTAATGAAAAAAGCCTGCAGCCCAGGCTTTTCACGTTGTAATTGTTTGTTTCTGCACATCTACATGTTTATCTGTACTCATGCTTGATTTAACACCCCAGACAAAACATGAATAAACAGTTGTGGATTTGCATTTCTCAGCAGGCGAGTGGATCTGTCTCTGAGCTAAAGCATGTGTTAAGATGTGGAAAATAGCATTGCAGCCCCTGCAAGACCTACAGCCCCACAAAGGAATTGTTGTAGGTTTGAAACATTTGATACGGATGAGACAGTAATGCTCAGCCTAGTCTTGTCATCTTCTCTTGAACTTGTCCATGCTGCTTTTCAAATTTGATGTGATTCTTGCATCAGCAAGTGAAGGAATGTATGATCATAAACGCTCAATGGTTATTGGACCATTCATGTAGCTCGGCACTGTCTTTCAGGGCAGGCTATTGCTCATTCAGGCTAATCCCACCCCTCCAGGTCTTGGCACCTCTGTGGTGCTAAGTGAGATGCTGAGAAGGCCTACTTCTTGTATAGCTATCCAATAATCCCTCCATCCTTCCTGGGGTGCCGTTTGATGACAGCAGGCCTGCCAAATGTTGACAATCCTTCCACAAAACTATTTAATCTTAGAGATTTCATTAAAGATGTTTTAATAAGCACCACCAAGTCATCACTTTAAAAATATATAACTGCATTGTTTTTGCTATTATTCATGAAAGCAGGCACGGTTGTCCTACTGCAGTAATATTTTAAGAAAACCCAAGAGAAGTGAATGCAATAAATCCCCAAAAATCCATCCTAGAATTACCTACATTTGAAATAAGAAAAAAAAAATGCTTCAGATTTGTATTTAAAGCAACTATGAAATATTAAGTGCTTTGATCAAAAGATAGAAGGCTTGGGGCACATCAGCGGAAACACAAATGAAAGCAACTTGGATACATACATAATCATGTCAAACTGTAACCTATATTTTCACTCAACCGGAGATCCCACGAGAGAATCATTTGCTGAATTACAGAAACAGAGGACAATTTGTTTTTATAGAAATGGAAACACTTTTAGGGTAAATAAAAAATTGCGATGTTACACAGTCTGTGTTTGATCAATCACTATTAGTGTAATGCAATTTCAGAATGAAAATTACAGCTGGCCTCTAGATGTGAATAGCAAATTATTGTTCCAGTTTTGATAACCAGAGTTCTGATTTGATAATGCAGAGAGACATTTAGAGATTTATGTGGAAGAGAGGTACATTGGCCAAGGTCTCTCTAATTTCTTCCATATAGTGGGCCAAATGTCCTCTATGCCATATGTTGTTGAGATTATTCCAGTGAAATTATTATGGTATGCAAAGAAGTAAGAGCAGCTCTTGGTCATACTGGAGATCATAGAAACATTTCCGGAGTTCCTTCTTTGGCCCACAAGGACAGCCTTAAAAATAAGTGCTAGAGGTATAATAATAATAATAATAGTAATTCAAACAAAGGAAGCTCATCAAACCTAGGAAACCTCGCTTCGAAAATGCATCCTTCCATTACCAATAACTGAACAAGACGGACATATAGTATGTGCAGGTATATAAGATATGTGAATGTCTAGTTGAAGTTTGTTGTTTGTTTAGAACAGTCAAGATAAGGTGTCATAAGCAACATTTTTGATTAGAGAGTCCTTTTTGCAGCTAATTCACACCTTGATACCCTAACTTGAGTATGAAAGGTCTATTGATTTTTTTGGAAAAATAAGGCACAGACTTTAACCAAATCTTGGAAATACCCAGCATAAAAAAGTAAGAATTACGTCGACTAGTTATAAAAGAAATGTTAAACCAATACATTCATTAGAAAATTGGCTGGGGACATTTTCACTGAGTTCTGCATAAAGATGTTAAACGAAGGGCTGATTCATGGTTCAACTCTTCAACATGATCCTAATTGTTGAAGACAGAAAGAGAATAATTATGAAATGAAACACTGAAAATCTTTATGTGAGTGAGAAATAAATGAAATATAAGTGAAAGTCAGAATTATATTAACATGGCAATTTCAAAGTTTTTTTTTTTTCTTTAGTTTTGACCAAGAGGCTGACTTTCAGAGCACCTTGGGGGGCAGTGTCTCTAATAGGAGAGGTGGGTGGAGTGCAAGAAAGAAAAGGCAGGTTTTAGTTATAGGGGATTCAATTATTAGAAAGGTGGAAAGGGTAATCTGCCATAAGGACCCTTCATGGCAAACGTTCTGCTGCTTGCTTGGTGCTAGGGTTAGGCATGTGGTTGAATGAGTGGACAAATAATTGGGTGGACCCAGTGGTCTTGGTACACATAGGTACCGATAACTAAGTTAGAGGGGGGGTCCTCAAGAACCATTTTAAAAAACTAGGCTAGTGTGGCTAAGCGATTGGTGTAAGAAGGAGGGCTTTGGGTTTTTGGAGAACTGGGCTGAATTCTCAATCAGCTATAGTCTGTTTGCCAGGGATGATGGTGCAATTGCTTTGGGGGAGAATATGGCGACAGGTTGTAGGAGATTTTAATCTAGGCATGGGGGGGGGGTTAAGTAATGGATTCCGTGGAAGACAGGTTATATGTGGTAGTGGGCACAGGAAGGGAAAATTGGGGAGGAGATTGGGGGAGGAGATTTGGTTAGGGGTACTGTTAAGGACAGGGAGAACCACATGTTGTAAGAGCTGAAGGTGCTTGCGCTGGATGGGAAATATGAGGTGATTGGTGTTGCTGAAACATAGTAAACATAGTGTTGCTGAAACATAGTAAAAAGATGCAGGTTGAAAGTGTGGCTCCTTTAAATAATACCAATATGGAGATAAGAAAGATTCTGGACAGAAACGGCTGCTTTCTAAACTAAGGTCTGTTGGGCTTAATTAAGTTGTTTGCAAATGGATAGGAAACTGGCTACAGGATCGGGTACAGAGGGTGGTTGTTAATGGTACATTCTTTACTTGGAGTAAGGTTCTTAGTGGGGTCCCTCAGAGCTCAGTATTGGGTCCACTTTTATTTAACTTGTTCATTAATGACTATGGGGAGTATTGTAAGTAATTTATCAAAGTTTGCAGATGACACAAAACTACGCAAACCAATTAATTCCATCCAGGATGTGGCATCCTTGCAACAGGATCTTGACAAACTGGCAATCTGGGCAGCTAAGTGGCAAATGAGATTCAGTGTTGATAAATGAAAAGTCATGCACCTGGGATGTAAAAATATCCAAGCCACTTATACCCTTAATGGGACTGCACTAGGCAAATCCATTATGGAAAAGGACCTTGGAGTCCTTGTAGATGATAAACTTGGCTGTAGCAAGCAATGCCAGTCAGTAGCTTCAAAGGCAAATAAGGTCTTGAGCTGTATTAAATGGGGCATAGAGGAGTAGGGGGTTATTCTTCCACTGTAAACAGCTCTAGTAAGACCCCATCTAGAATATACCATGCAGTTTTGGTCTACAGCACTCAAGTGGGACATTATTGAATTAGAGAGGGTCCAAAGAAGGGCAACTAAACTGGTAAAAGGTATGGAAAAATCTTAGCTATGAGGAAAGACTGGTCAAGTTGGGGTTGTTCGTGCTGGAGAAGAGGCGCTTAAGGGGAGATATGATAACTATGTATAAATATATAAGGGGATCATATAATAATCTCTCTAATGCTTTATTTACCAGTAGGTCTTTCCAGCTGACAAGAGGGCATCCATTCTGATTAGAAAAAAGGAGGTTCAGGCTAAATATTCTGATGGGGCTTTTTACTGTGAGCTGTTAAGATGTGGAATTCTCTCTCTGAATCATTAGCTAGCTTTAAGAAGGGATTAGATGGCCTTTTAGCAAGTGAGAGAATATATAATATGGATAGCTCATAGTACAAGTTGATCCAGGGACTGATCAAGGCTTTTTTTCCCCTCTGAGGCAAATTGGAGAGTCTTCAAATGGGCCTTCCTCTGGCAGTTAGGTAGGTTATATATAGACTTAAAAGGTTGAACTTGATGGACGTGTGTCTTTTTTCCTCCTAACTTACTATGTTACTATGTTGTTAATTTTCATGAAATCCAGTAAAGTAGAAAGAAAATATATCAAAAGTGCAGAGAGGTCAGTATGTACATTTAGGGGCAGATTTACTAAGGGTCGAATATCGAGGGTTAATTAACCCTCGATATTCGACTAGGAACTAAAATCGTTCGACTTCGAATATCGAAGTCGAACGATTTAAAGCTAATCCTGCGATCGAACGATCGAAGGATTATTCGTTCGATCGAACGATTAAATCCTTCGAAACGAACGATTCGAAGGATTTTAATACAACGATCGAAGGAATATCCTTCGATCAAAAAATCACAGGCAAGCCTATGGGGACCTTCCCCATAGGCTAACATTGACTTCGGTAGCTTTTAGCTGCCGAAGTAGGGGGTCGAAGTTTTTCTTAAAGAGACAGTACTTCGACTATCGAATGGTCGAATAGTCGAACGATTTTTAGTTCGAATCGTTCGATTCGTAGTCGAAGTCGTAGTCGAAGGTCGAAGTAGCCCATTCGATGGTCGAAGTAGCCCAAAAAACACTTCGAAATTCGAAGTTTTTTTAATTCGAATCCTTCACTCGAGCTTTGTAAATGTGCCCCTTAATTGTATAGATTGCCATGTACTGGAACTATGTTCAAAATGAGTTATTGATCCTTGGAAAGGAAACAGTGGCTATAAGCCATCATGGAATTATTTATCAAAATAGTAAAATACTGCTGTGGATATTTGTAATAATAAAATATCTAGTTTTATTTCAATATTTGCACACGTTTACTGATATAAGTGGAAGAGGAACTATGTTTTAAATTTTGCTCATCTATTTGAATGTAGTATGCAATAAAAATAATAGAGAACTATTTAAATGCTTACATAAAGATCAAACTCTCCTAGATGTACTCCCTTACAGTATTATATACTTTCATTCACTTTCATTCTTCTAAATAAATCATACGACGTGATGCTTACAAAAACTGAATAATGAACATGATACAATTTATAAATTTATTTACTATAAAATAAATCACAATAGAGCCATTAGGTAAAATTTGTACATTTCAAAATCACATTTTAGGGGTTTTCAGGATCACAGACTCTGGATACGTTTAAAGAGAAAATATCACTAGCTACCAAGTGTTTCTCAAAACGCTACAAGAACGACATGATGACAAACTCTTTGGTTGGCCTGTGCTTTCCTAATTTTAACAACTTTAAATTCCAACTAGATTGGCAGAACAAATGAGAGAAATTAGGTCAATCGAACATCAGTTAATACTGTAAGTGTTTCTACTTTACCAGAGCCAGAGTTAAAGATCACAGGGTCACTGGTATTGGGAAAAAGACTGAGACCCCATCTGAGAATATAAATGAATATAACTTAGGGGCTGATTCATAAAGGGTCGAATATCGAGGGTTAATTAACCCTCGATATTCGACTAGGAATTAAAATCCTTCGACTTCGATATTCGAAGTCGAAGGATTTTAATTCCTAGTCGAATATCGAGGGTTTATTCGACTAGGAATTAAAATCCTTCGACTTCGATATTCGAAGTCGAAGGATTTTAATTCCTAGTCGAATATCGAGGGTTTATTAACCCTCGATATTCGACCCTTAGTGAATTTAGCGCAGATAGTTCGATCGAACGATCGAAGGATAATTCCTTCGATCGAACGATAAAATCCTTCGATCGAACGATAAAATCCTTCGATCGAACGATAAAATCCTTCGAATCGAACGATTCGAAGGATTTTAATCCAACGATCGAAGGAATATCCTTCGATCAAAAAAAGTTAGCCAAGCCTATGGGGACCTTCCCCATAGACTAACATTGACTTCGGTAGCTTTTAGATGGCGAACTAGGGGGCCGAAGTTTTTTTTAAAGAGACATTACTTAGACTATCGAATGGTCGAATAGTCGAACGATTTTTACTTCAAATCCTTTGATTCGAAGTTGTAGTCGAAGGTCGAAGTAGCCCATTCGATGGTCGAAGTAGCCCAAAAGTTCAAGTTTTTTACCTTCGAATCCTTCACTTGAAGTTAGTGAATCGGCCCCTTAATCTGTAATGTTTCAACTGTTGTTAAATAGCCACTCCTGAATCCCTGTTGTAAGCCTTTAAATAGCCATGGTCGACAGGGAGATTTGCTGCCTGCGCTAAAAATGCGGGCGGCTAATCTCCTGAAAATACTTTGCCAACAGCAATAATTGAAATCAACAGTGGTAAAACCTATGCATTACAAAGTCGTCCTTGAGAGGCAAATTTGGGTGATTTTGGAAGAATGAAGCGTTGTGTAGGTTTTACCACTGGTGATTATCGATTATGTTGGTGGACAGGGTTGTATTTATATATAGGCACCCGCAGGGCCGCCATTAGAAATCACGGGGCCCCGTACAACAAAATTTTTGGGGCCCCCTGGGCCCCACCCACACTGACGACCAAGCTCCGCCCCATATCCCGCCCACATCGCAGTTAAAAGACCACACAGACATCAGCGCTAAAAAAGTAACCCCCCCCCACACAAGTTGTAAAAAGCTATTGATGGTCAGGGCCCCCTTATAAAAAAAATTGGGGCCCCAAAAAAAAAATATTAAATTTTTTTTTTTTTAAAAACATTGGTGGCAGGGGCCCCCTGTTAAAAAAAACTTGGGGCCCCAACAAAAAAAATGTAAAAAAAACTAAAAAATAAACAAACATTGGTGGCAGGGGCCCCCTTCTAAGTTAAAAACAAATTGGGGCCCCAAAAAAAAATTTGAAAAAAAATTAATTTTTTTTTGAAAAAAAAAAAAAACATTGGCGGCAGGGGCCCCCTTATAAGTTAAAAACAAATTGGGGCCCCAAAAAAAAATTTGAAAAAAAATTAATTTTTTTTTGAAAAAAAAAAAAAACATTGGCGGCAGGGGCCCCCTTATAAGTTAAAAACAAATTGGGGCCCCAAAAAAAATTTAAAAAAAATAATTTTTTTTTGAAAAAAAAAAAAAACTGGTGGCAGGGGCCCCCTTACAAGTTAAACAAATTTGGGGCCACCAAAAAGAAAATTAATTTTTTTTTAAAAAAAAAAACCCAAAAAAAAACAATGGTGGCAAGGGGCCCCTTACGAGTTAAAAAAAAAATTGGGGCCCCAAAACAAAAGTTTTAAAAAAAAGATTGGTGGCAGGGGCCTATAGAATATTAAAATAATACATTGGTGGCCAGGGGATTAAAAAAAAAAAAAACACAAACTGGTGTTCAGTAGAATTGAACTCATGGCTTCAGTACTTCAACTTCACCTCCTTTCGTGACTTCGGGTCTTTTCACCGCTTCAGGACTTCGGCTTCGGCTGTTTTCGTGACTTCGGGTCTTTGCGCTGCTTCAGGACTTCGGCTTCGGCTGTTTTCGTGACTTCGGGTCTTTTCGGCGCTTCGTGACTTCGGGACTTCGGCTTTTTCCGTGACTTCGGGTATTTTCGTCGCATCGGCTTCGGCTTTTCGGCACTTCCGCATTCGGCACTGAAGAGGCAGGACGTACGGCTCGGGCGCTTGTAAGGGGGGCCCGGATCTTCAAAAAAATGCAGCGCTGCCGGGCCCCCCTTCATGCCCGGGCCCGGTACGCTTGTCCCCCCTGTCCCCCCCTGATGGCGGCCCTGGGCACCCGTGGGCTTGTCATAAGAGCAGGAGCTTTAAAAGGGTGGTAATCAGGTGCCTACATAACAAATTTCAAATTTCACTTCTGCAATTGGGGGCCCACTGAGGTCTTGTGACTAGGGCTGCATGAGCTTAAATACAGTGCTGCTGGTGGTGGAGAAGATATTTCTGGAGATTTGGCAGTCGTACATTTTAATTGCAGGCAACAAATCCCCCCATCGGCCATTACCATCCATTAGTGAGTTAGGGAGTAATGCTAAAAAGAGGCACTTTCTGCAATTCCTTCATTGTTTCCTTGAGTATCATGACTTACATATTACACCACCTTTTTTTGTGTATTTTGGTTTCCCCCTGTTGTTCACAGTATAATCTGCTGTTTACTCCTTGTTGCCCTCTAAACTCATCTTAAAAATAGATCATCTAATTGATATTCATTAATACTTTAATTTAAGCAATAATGACACTTGCCCTTTTTAAAAGCCTTCCATACCCCACTACGGTTGGCACCTGGATTTTATTTTACTTGCCTGACTGTTAAAGATGATGCATACAGTAGAAAATAAAGCTAAAAACATAAGAATGCTAGTATTTTTAGGTGTATGGATCTGATAGGCTGTAAACTGTTTACATCTTAGATCCTTGTGAATGAACTTTACTAAAGAAATTAATATACAAACAAAGGCGGATGTGATAATATTTTTTGTTTTGAGAAACTCTTGGTCCTAAGCTAAGACTACCTGATCATTAAAGAAACCATGTCAAATGAATGAAAGTTGCAGGGATTGTGGACTGATCACAATCATAGTGGCTTTTCTAGCTGGAGAAGGCCTTCATTTTTTTATATGATCTGGCAATGGCATTTTAGATAGATGTTTTCTCTTTTGGTAACCAGTTCACAAGGGATCACAGTCACACATCTTTTAATTTAGAGGTAGATCCTTTTTATATAACAGCAGAGAACATTGAGTTTACAGTGAAAGATATTATAGGGCAACATACCAAGAAAGTTCAAATTATCATTAAAATAAAAGCTATATGACACTTTTATATGTACATATATATATATATATTTAGAGGGAAAAAAAATAAAATTAAGAGCTTCCAAGTAAGCCAGCCTGATTACATTGTAGATATGATTGTCTCAAGCCATTCCTCTGGGGCATATTCATTCTCTCTGCTGGTGTGCAGCTTTCTAGCTGCTGATTGGACAGAAGAGGAAAATGAGCTAAAAGTAGATAAAGCTATAGGAATTTGTGTGCCGTAAGTTCTATTGTGCTAGAATTAAGAAATATCAAAATGGCCTTTGGGGTTAATTAACACACAAGCCAAGCGCTGTATACTGTATAAACTTATCAAATATAGTGATATAGTTGTACATTGGACTCTAAAAAACAAGATGTATCCTATGAACTGCAGCTAGCATAAAACATATTGTGTATGTCTGGCGTTACAAAGAAATTATACAAATCTCCACCTACAATAGATAGGACTTTTAAGGCAGAGTGAAACATTTTTGGGTAGGTCAGCTTTCTGAGTGTCGTATTTTCATGATAAGTATAACTTCTGTGATCAATTTTAAAGTTCATCCTATGAATTCAATTTTATTGCTGTTTTCTATGTTGCCAGCACTTATGTTATTGACAAAACTTCTATTTGACTTTATGTCACTCCAAGGTAATTTACTAAAGGTCATTTAAAATATAAGGCTACTCTATTTTATTGCTAGTCCTACATTAGTGCTGGATCATCTGTACAACAATATTGAATCAGCTACAATAACTGCTGTTTGTATCCCATTTATGATGTTGGTACCATTGGATAATTATTCCAAACACTGACTGGATCTGCAGAGTTCTTGGGAATGTGAAATGATTTGTATGATGTATGAGTTTCAAGTCAGTGTCATCAAATCGTTATCGAATTGCCGAATATTTTTTTTACCCTGCTTTAGAGACATGATTCTCAGCCCTTTTGGATTAGTAGGTCATAAAAATCCACTTTTCCTACTGGTTGCAGTTGCAAACAACATACTTTGTTTTTTTGAGGGAGGTTTGGAACTGGAGTCATCTTGCCATGGTACCAAGAATATTCAGAGTGGACTCACAGGGGGTTATTTGCTAGAATCCGAATTTATCTCAAATTTTATTTTAAAAAAACACCACCGAATCCCATGGCCAACTTATTTATTAATTAAAACACGTAATTTAATGGGATCACAGAAAAACGAGATAAAATCACTAGAATTTTTGGCTTTTTCCCGAATCACTCAAATTTTAAAGCTTTTTTCCAGAATCACTCGAATTTTTTACCTGAAAAGGTCAGATTTTTAGACTAAACTCAGAGCAGACCACGAAAACTTCAAATTGAGATAGGTGCCACTCCCATTGACGTATACAGGACCACGACAGGTCTGAGAAGGCGAATTTTCAGATTCTGGCTTTTTGCATCATCAGGGTATAATCAATCTAAAGAAAAATACTTTTTTCCCCCTCTAAATATTCAAATTTTTTGGTGATAGAAACTTGAATTTTTTGAGATTTTAACATTCAGATTTTAATAAATAACCCCCTTGTTCTGTTGGAGTAAATCTCTATAAATGGGTAGCCACTTCTCAAGCGATGGGGATAAATAAGAGTTTGTTCAGACAACAAGCCTATATTTTTATGTCAAAATGGAAATTGGAAATTTGGAACTGGGGACATTACATTTGTATATGTTATTGTAAATGCTACAAGATGCCGGGTTCTATTTCACTTTAATGGAAAAGTCTAAACCTATACAAATGTTATTAAGCTTACTGCACCTCCATGAGACCAAAAACCTGCCCTTGAATACACTTATTCATGATGTTTACCCTTTAACAGTTCTCCTGTTCCTACTGGAGACTAAATGAAATGGTCACTGGCAGTTGCAGTTGGCTAAAACTTTCTTATATAGAAACAAAAAGAAGGTACAGGTATAGGACCTGTTATCCAGAATGCTCGGGACCTGGGGTTTTCCGGATAAGGGTCTTTCTGTAATTTAGATCTCCAAACCTTAAGTCTACTAAAACATAATTTAAATATTAAATAAACCAAATAGGATTGCTTTGCTTCCAATAAGGATTAATTATATCTTAGTTGGGATCAAGTACAAGGTACTGTTTAATTATTACAGAGAAAAAGGAAATCAATTTTAAAAATGTGAATTATTTGCTTATAATGGAGTCTATGGGAAAAGGCCATTCTGTAATTCGGAGCTTTCTGGATATCGGGTTTCCGGATAACGGATCCTATCACCTGTATTGGGAACTCTGGAAATCCACAGACAGGCCAAGTAAAAGAAGTGAATTAAAAATTTTGAATAGCCATATCAAAAAGATTATGACTAAGTGCAGATGGACACAAATGCTACAGGCTTTTTGAGATGACTATTTGATAAATTTTATTTAATTTTTTAATTTTGCCTGGCCTGTCTGTGGATTTCCAGCCTTTTTGTTTCTATATACATGGTTTATCCGCTCCCTTGAGCTGAGTTTCTGGTGCACCAGAAAGAGTTCTCTACAAGGATGAATGTATTTACGTTTACATTTGTATTGGAATTGTGCAACCTTCTTATACCAAAAACAGTCACAGTATTTTGTTCTCCACCAATGACCACAAATATTGCAGTACATTGCACAGTCTCCCCAACTTTGATGCTTCCATAGTTAAGGTTATAACAGAAGTAGCAACTTGCAGCTGTCCTCGCCCATCAAGGTGTTATCATATATTACTTTTCCTCGAGGGAATTACAGTTCCTTGAATGGACTTCTAAGCTGCCCTACATTATATAAAAACAATCAATTAAAATGTACATTTTGAAAGAATATGCAGAATTTCTTTTGTTGACTTGGAAAGATAAATTCAGCTAAAAATTAAGACATTTTCCATGAAATGTTGACATACAAAGTAGATACAAAGAAATAAGTGCTCCCGCACAAGATTAAAGAGTAGTAATAGGAACCCGGGCACACACAATTAAGGCTTCCTGTTTCCTGGTGATACACATGTGACCTCTGAGAAACCAACTGTAGGTGGGAGTAAACATTATTTGTTGAAAGAAGGGCTTATTGAAAGGTTAGTATCACACAGGTCACGTCTATGACACCAATAAACAGGCAAAAACACTTGCACACTTGTGCATTTTGTATTGCTGTTTAATGATTAGCAGAAAAGAGTAGCATACTCCATATAATAATTGGAATAACCCAAGAGGAATTCTACTACGCTATCAAAAACCACAGTACAAAGCTTCACATTGTCCCCTAAAGGGGATCAAATCACAATTCCAATAAAGGTTCGGATACATGATTGGGAAGGTTTCCACACTCACGGTAAATGATTTTAAATGCCAGTGCTTTAGTTATTAGCATTATTGCTCCTGAAGGTCATTGCTCCTATCATGGTTACTTTTGAAGTGCATGAAAGAATGTCATTTTTTGGTGTCCAGTATAAATAGGAATGGGGAGCATTGCAGAAGAACATAGCTCCCATAATGGTTAAGGCATCCCTTACTGCAAATGCAACCCATTCTATCTCTTGGCACACAAGTTTTGTGTAGGAAAAAATTCAAAAAATTCAAAAAGCACATTTTCATTACACTTCCAACACGTGTTCTTTGGTTTTCCTTAATCCTTTTTCTCAGTGCAGTTTCACTCCCTGCTTGGTATCACTTCCATGGCTCTTCACAGTCCTTCTTAACTGCTCCATTCTCCTAGAGTCAGAGGGTCTTCTCGTACACATCTTAGTCAGCTCTTTATGGTCTTCTCCTGTCAGGAGAACATGAGGAGGGGATCACTCCCAGTACAAGAACTAAATTAGTCAATGATAACCTAATATGACTGATATGTTGTGTGTCAACCCATTGTCTTTGATTGGGGAATCATTATTTCAGCCCAAGTAAGTTTAGAATGTTAAGGGGAATTAAGAAATTCTCTGTGCTCAACATAATCCCCGAAAGTGTTGCTTATTCTTTTTGAACTTAAAATATTTATTATTTTTGAACATTAAAAAGCTCTAATGAGCAGGGCCCTCTCTATCAAGCACTCTACTTACTTATTCTTTGCTGAACTCCTTTGTCTCTCATGAGTTGGCTGTAAGATCACGTATAATAATAAATGAAATAACATTACAATGAGGAATGCTTTAGTCTCATTTTCTCTTCCATGGACAGGGGGTTTGTGTGCATATTATACATGCCACAAGGGTAATTAATTTTATACAGGTATGGGACCTGTTATACAGAATACTAGGGACTTGGGGTTTTCCGGATAAGGTATCTTTCCCTAATTTGGATCTTCATACAGTAAGTCTACTATAAAATCATGTAAACATTAAATAAACCCAATAGGCTGGTTTTGCTTCCAATAAGGATTAATTATATCTTAGTTGGGATCAAGTAAAAACTACTTCTTTATTATTACAGAGAAAAGGGAAATCACTTATAAAAATTTCAATTATTTGATTAAAATTGAGTCTATGGGAGATAGGCTTTCTGCAATTCGGAGCTTTATGGATAACGGGTTTCCAGATAACAGACCCCATACCTGTAGTTTAGTGAAATTGTTATAGATATTCTATTCTATACTGTATATTCCCTTATCATCTGATTTGCAGTTCTACAGTATTGATAGGCTAAATGGCACCAGAACAAAATAAAAATAATAATGTCAGCTTTTAGAAACATAATGCATAAATAAAGTTGAGTAAATGGAAAGGATATTATAAACAGTGGACTAATGATCAGCTAAGAGGAATGGTAAGGTTTGGCTGGACCTGTAAGCAGTAAATCTGCCGTTGGAATTATGTGAGGTCATTTGGAGCGATGGTAGATTTTATCTGCCTGGGGTCGTTAGAACACACCGGTATTTGCTGAAGTATTACATGCATCAGGCAAGAGGAGACTTTTGCATAGCTCTAGAAATAGGTTCTCTCAGTACTTTGTTCAAATGCATGCTGAACACATCAAAGTACAGGTGTGGGATCTAATGAAGATCCGTAATTTGGATCTTCATACCTTAAGTCTACTAAAAAATCATGTAAACATTAAATAAACCCAATAGGCTGGTTTTGCCTCCGATAAGGATTAAATATATCTTAGTTGGGATCAAGTACAAGGTACTGTATTATTATTACAGAGAAAAAGGAAATCAATTTTAAAATTTTAAAAAATTGGATCGTTTGGTTAAAATTGAATCCAAAGGAGACGGCCTTTCCGTAATTTGGAGCTTTCTGGATAATGGGTTCCCGGATAACGGGGTCCCATACCTAAGAAAATTTTTGTAAGTTCAAAACGCATGGGTCTGTTTTGATACATTCTGATGTGTCAAACATATAATTATGAAAAGCAATAAACAGAATAAAATAGAAACCAATGAAAGCATGTGTGTACAAGCCCTTAAGTGTTCATTTTCAGGATATTATGATCTTGGTTTATATTCAGATGCATGCATCGTGAAATCTACAGTGTAATCCAGTGGGTACATGCTCCTGGTCAGAAGGGAACACAGCCATATATTTAGCCCTGTCACCCCCAATGTGCAGTTCATCCAAGACAATGGAAATGTAAGCTGGGTGCAGTGGCAGTAATGCAGTTGAGGGGGGGGGGGTTGAACACTGGCTCTGAAAATAAGTTAATCATTGCTGGGGGGGGACGACTTCCCTGTTAATTAACATATACTTGTTAGAGTATTTATTAAAACCATCACTTGAAGATATGATAGCTAGAGTCCAGTTTCTACTTTTTAATTTTTTGGAAGTATTATCAATAAAGCTGTTGCAATTCAACTGGAACAACAACTATCAACCTATGGCATTCATGATCCTTTCCAGGAAAGCATGAATGAGCTACAAGAAAGCATGAATGCCAACTGGTTAAGACTAAATCCTGACAAAAGTTTCTTATGGTGGGTCCCTTCCAAGGTCAATGACTAACCATAAAAGCTGGAGGCTGTCATGGTGCCATTTATGACCCAGTACAAAGCCTCAGTGAGATAAACCTAACGCAGTCCTCTTTATTCCACCTGAGCAAAATAGCCAAACATAAACATTTAATAACACTAGGGGGCAGATTTACAAAGCTCGAGTGAAGGATTCGAATGAAAAAAACTTCGAATTTCGAAGTGTTTTTTTGGCTACTTCGACCATCGAATGGGCTAGTTCGACCTTCGACTACGACTTCGACTACGAATCGAACGATTCGAACTAAAAATCGTTCGACTATTCGACCATTCGATAATCGAAGTACTGTCTCTTTAAGAAAAACTTCGACCCCCTAGTTCGGCAGCTAAAAGCTACCGAACTCAATGTTAGCCTATGGGGAAGGTCCCCATAGGCTTGCCTGTGTTTTTTTGATCGAAGGATATTCCTTCGATCGTTGGATTAAAATCCTTCGAATCGTTCGATTCAAAGGATTTAATCGTTCGATGGAACGAATAATCCTTCGATCGTACGATTAGCGCTAAATCGTTCGAAGTCGAACGATTTTAGTTCCTAGTCGAATATCGAGGGTTAATTAACCCTCGATATTCGACTCTTAGTAAATCTGCCCCTAGATATCTTACCAAATTTACCACAGGATCCACCAAACTACCAGTGTCCATTTTTTTCCTATTTACAGCTTCTTTTAAATAATACTATCTCTTGCAATCCTGTTATATATATTGTACAGTGCTTTCAGGTCACATTGGAAGAAAAGTGCTATATAAATACATAATTATTATTTTCACCCAATAAAAATGCCCTCATTACTGGATCACTGCACCAGAGACCACCCCTTCAGACTAGAAGAAAAGAACTTTCATTTGAAGCAACGTAGGGGGTTCTTCACAGTCAGGACAGTGAGGTTGTGGAATGCACTGCCGGGTGATGTTGTGATGCTGATTCAGTTAATGCCTTTAAGAATGGCTTGGACAGGGTCAGACTGGACATTAGGGGCCCACCGGGTTACAAACCCCGGGAGTTCCGTGCGCAAGCGTGAAAGGCGGAGCACAGCACGACTAAATCCTGCGAACGACGCGCATGCACCTAATGCCGACGAGCATGCTAATTAAAGCCGGATCGCAGCACCGGAAAAACATTTTTGGGGGGGCCCGGCAGATCGGGGTCTGGGCCGGCGAGGGCCCATGAGGGCGAGGGCCCACCGGGTTTTTTCCCAGTGTCCCGCTGGCCCAGTCTGACCCTGGCTTGGATGATTTCTTGGTTGGATGATTTCTTGGACAAGCATAATATCAGGCTATTGTGACACTAAAATCTACAATTACTATAGATATTGTTATACTGTATATAGATAGGTGAGTGTGTATATATATATATATAAGTGCCCTGGGGTTTGTTTGGAGGGGTTGAACTTGATGGATTTTAATCTTGTTTCAACCCATCTTAACTATGTAGCAATGGGCCAGATTCAATTTAGTGAGAAAAAATGGTTTATCATGTAAAAAATGAATGGACAAAATTTAGTTTGAGGACATTGAGTTTTCACGTGATAAACAGTGAAGTTTTTCCTAATTGAATTGTATTTCAAATTGAATCACGTTCATGACTTTTCACGTGATAAACCCTTTTCTCAAAGAATTGAATCTGGGCCTATGTTGGAAGTTGTGGAATCCTGTAAATAAACTGGCTAAGCATTGAGCCTACCATACATCTGACTTTTGCGAGTATCTGATATCATTTTTATAAAAAAATATATATTTTTTTTTAAACTTTGTTTTTTAAACTTTCTACTGAAATCTATACTTCTCATATCATATGGTATACTAGCCTTGCCCCTCCAATGTGTAATGATGCAAACGTGGATAGAGCCGCAATGTCATTCCTAATTCCTAAACCCTATATCTTGCAAAAACGCAGGCGTCACTTCGGATGTGACAGAAATAAGGTAAGTAATAGAAATGTCGGATGAAGTCACAGCATTGATCCGACGCAACACGACTGTCGGATGCAGATGCTGCACGCTGCGTCTGGATCTGACAGACGTGTTGCTTCAGATCAACAATCCGACAATGCATTCACTTACCTTATTTCCGTCGCATCCGATTTGACGCCTGCGTTTTTGCGCAGTGTGTCGGATCGCGCGAAAAACATCCGTGAAGTCCTACCCTTAAGCAAAGGCAACTGTTGGAAGGTTTATCCTGTCAAAGTAAATGTAAAAGTGGGCTCATTTAGGAACCTATTTATTAGGGATGCACTGAATCCAGGATTCGGTTCGGGATTTGGCCAGGATTCGGCCTTTTTCAGCAGGATTCGGCCGAATCTCTCTGCCAGGCTGAACCGAATCCGAAACCTAATTTGCATATACAAATTAGGGGTGGGGAGGGAATTGCGTGGCTTTTTGTCACAAAACAAGGAAGTAAAAAAAATATTTTCCCCTTCCCACCCCCTAATTTGCATATGCAAATTAGGACTCAGATTCTGTTCTGTATTCGGCCGAATCGAGAAGGATTCTGGGGTTCGCCGAATCCAAAATAGTGGATTCGCTGCATCCCTACTATTTATCATGTTGTGTAAAAAATGGAGTGAAGCATTACCAGTGATGTTGCCCAGAACAAAAAAAGCCTTAACATGAAATGCGTAAGGCTGTGGACACAAACTATTTCCAACCAACTACCTGGTGGAAGATTGCCTTTAATGAGTGCCTGCTCCAAAGAATTTTCAGTCCGCTCCCCGTGCTAAGGGCTCAAGGTGGTGCACCTGGGCCTCTTTCTTTATGTGGTGTAATCACTTACTATTTGGAGACCCTACTTTTAGATTTATTATGTTGCCCAGAACAACCAATCAGCTATTAGATTTAAACAGTTAGAAAACAAAAGCAAAGATCTGATCACCAGTAATGCTTTACTCCTCTTTTCCCACAGCATGATAAACAGACCCCTTAGTGTCGGACTGGCCTACCGGGATACTAGGAAAACACCTGGTGAGCACAAGGGTCAATGGGCCCTCCTACTGACCAGCCATTTTGTCATGAGTATGGGTATCTCATGGTTATTCCCCATTTCTATGAGAATAAAGAGGAAAAAAGAAGGAAAGAAAAAAAGGGTATATAAAGAGAAGATACTAATAGAAAATTAAATTATACTAGAAGGCTAAATAAGGTAAGTGAAGATAGAAGTAAATTTAGTCTAGAGAGTGGGCTGGTAGTCTAATGTTTTATGGTGGGCCCCTGACAACCCTGTCCAACAAACACAAGTGTAAAGTTCCACCAGTGTTGACTGGTTTAGTGAAATAAGGTGCCCGCATAAATTCAGACATTGGCCCATGGATGGTAGGGTGAGATGGGTGGCTAAAGACATCATCAACCCATTGATTGGCACACAATGTATGGAGGCATATTTGGCAAAAATC
This sequence comes from Xenopus laevis, assembly GCF_017654675.1. Classification (NCBI taxonomy): domain Eukaryota; kingdom Metazoa; phylum Chordata; class Amphibia; order Anura; family Pipidae; genus Xenopus; species Xenopus laevis. Next base: position 128,964,730 of record NC_054375.1, on the reverse strand, counting down.
TAATGTTTTTGTGATCCACCCAAGAAAGCAGATGCTTACATGTATAACCAGCCTTAGAAAAAGAAAAGCAAATGCCCCTGCTATGAATTCCTGTTCTGAAGACATGTTGGTATAGAAACTGAGCTCCCACCGTTTTAGTACATCTGAGATCTAACATCTTTTTATCTGTCAGACTGTGACCTCTGGACTTGTTAGGAGTTTTTACTTGACAATATATTGTGCAGGGATGTAGAGATTCCACCTCTACTAGGGCAATGCTTTTGTCATCCGCATTTTTTAATCTCGTGCTGTCAGAAAATCTCATTTAATGAGTTAGGTGCTGAGAACATTTATATGACACTAGAACACTCTTGAATTACTCTTGAACATCTGAGTGTTTATATGTGAACACTAAAGATCTTGTTCTGTGAATTTCCTCTGAAAGGAAAGAAAGGAACCCTAGTCTAATAGAATTATTGCCAGGCAATCAATGAAACATTTGAAACAGCAAAACTCTAATTTAATAAGGATTGTTTACCCTCATGCTTTTCTAAATGGAATCTGAATGAGGAATTCACCAAAGTGTGTTTCAGGGACATAGTAAGACAAAGGGCTACAGGTTGAAGGAGAATATCATTTTATCACTGGTCAATGGCCTAGTAGTGAGAAAGAAAACATCTCTTGATTGCTTTTCCATAATATATAAATAACAAGAGTAAAAAAAACCCTTGTGAAGATTTATGGAACTGATCTAGCTAACCCCGACATAGTGGAGGGCCCCATATAAATAAATTGTACTTGTCTGTTCCTAATCTACTTTACAATTCCCACCACAGTCCCAGTAGTCAAAGACTTGACTTGCTGGAAGTTGTAGTTTAGCAAAAGGCAGTTTTTTTTAATGTATATCTTAATTTTGCTTAAAGGTTTTCTGGAACAAAATAATTACATCATACAGGTATCAAATGACATTATTTTCTTACATCAGTCATTTGCAGTTGTTTTGGCCTCAAAAGGATCAACCTGATACATATATCCCATAATTAGTTAACAGATGCCTCGGGCACGATGCTGGGACTGATTTTAAAGTGAACCACAAGAAAGATCCTGTAGGAAATAAGTGGTGCAATGAATGCAACCCAATTTAGAAAGTTTGGAAACGTGAGAACCCACCCCCCCCCAGCACCATATATATTACCAACCCATCCTGTTTTCTGTTTCTGTTCTGTTTATGGTTTATGCTTTTTATATACAGTTTCCCCCTTCTTTGTAACGCTGTAACGCGGCATCCCCTTCCCATCACAGTCTTTCCCATGACTATAATGAGTTTACTACCTGAGGGATTTAACAGCACGGAAAAATAACATTTGTTACATCATTTTCTGTCTAAGCTGCCAAATGTAAGAAGATAAACCTATCTCTAGTGACCAGTTATACACCTTTCCAAAGTTCTGCAGGTGACTGTTTCTAATCAGCCCAAGTAGGCTCCTCTGCCAGGATTAACATTAAGGGGCATATTTATCAAGGGTCCAATTTCGAGGTGAAAAAAACTTCGAAATTCGACCATCGAATAGGGTAGTCCGACATTCGAAGGATTTTTAAGATCGTACGATCATACGATTTTACAAAAAAATCCTTTGACTTCTCAAAACTTAGCCAAATACTGGCTATGGGTTCTAGGAGGTCCCCATAGGCTAACATAGCAATTCGGCAGGTTTAAGGTGGCAAAGTGTCGAAGTCGAAGTTTTTTAAAGAGACAGTAATTCGATTTTCGAATGGTCGAATTTGTGAAGTATTTTCAATTAGAATCAAAGTCGAATTTGGCTTATTCGATAGTCGAAGTACTCAAAAATGACTTAAAAATTTTAAGTTTTTTAATTGAAAAATTCATTCTTAGTAAATGGGCCCCTAAATATCTACATGTGCTGCCTATGGTGCCGTCCAACCTAATCCCATTTTAGCAGCCACTGAGTTGATGTAAAAGAACCTACCAAGAAAATCTGAACCACACTGATCACTCAGATCAATTAAAAAGTACCAGCAGTTAGACACCAACTGTATAGAAGAATGGTAAGGGCTTGTGAGAAGGAATCCCAGCCCCCTAGGGCAGTGTTTCTTAATCCATTTCCCAGGGGTCCCAAAGTCATTGATAGAACTGCCTTTGTGACCCAAATACTGATTAACTGATAACTCAAGTTATGCTCCATGTCTCTGTTACTAACCTTCAACAATACTGTGAATAATAAGAAGCACCATTCCTACCTATTATGCTTTTTAATGATGACCAGACTCTATAATAAATTCCCTTGTCCTCTGAGAAATATTCTCATGACCCATATAGGTTAGACGAGAAGATGTACACCAAAAGGACTTTGGTCACAAGTCATAGGTAGAATTGCCTTTGTGACCCAAATACTAATTTAGATCAAGTTATGCTCCATGTCTCTGTTACTAACTTCCCACAATACTATGAATCATCATAAAAAGCGTCATCCCTACCTATTATGTTTTTTAATGAGGACCAGACTCTACAATAAAATCACTTTGTCCTCTAGAAATATTCCCATGCCGACATAGGTTAGATGAGAAGATACACCAAAAGATCTTTTCTTCAATAGAATGTCACTGAAGATACTCTTAGATGAAGGCTTGGTTCCTAACAGGGCACATCTCAACATGAAGCTAGGCCATGTTGTTAGAAATGTGCTCTCAAATCATAACCCCTGTCTCTTCAATACCAGAGCTACTACTTAAAGAGCTATATACTGTAATTTAGTAAGATTACAAAGGGATCAAACACGGTACATGCACATCCAGAAAAGAACTGGGACATTATGGGTCTCCTTTTAAAAGGACCTCTACTGAATTTCCATTGCATCACCAATATGAATCATTTCAGTTTCCATGTGTTTCACTCTCCAGAACTTATATATTAAACTGAAATAACACAAGAAGCATGCTGAGAGCTTAACGACTGCCCATGCTGTTAGTGTCCTATACCAATGGTAAATCATCTATAAAACTAATAGTACATGGGGTTGATTTCAGCTGACGCATAAGTGTCTGAAATTGGTTCCCCGCCATGTTCCATTCATTTGGGTGGTATATGCCTGTAAGCAACAGCACTGATGCTTTCCAGCCTGAAAATATACCCCAAACAACTCAGTGGGAGGGGACAATTTCGAATGCTTTGATAGAAATGTACTACCCATGATGGGTTGATGGACTTTGTAACTATGGAGGGAAACTGTTTGATGCAATCTTTGGAGATTCATGTTTTGCGGTTGAATCAAACTTCCCCAATGCAACTGGCTTGATGAAACAAGACATTTATTTGTGAAAATACTGCTTTTGTTTTAAGAGTGAAAACATTTACATAGTTAAACAGTCATATGTGATATACAGCTACATCACAGCTCAATGAGCACATCACAAAGCTAAACAATTACACTGTGATTATCGAGATGGTGGAGTGCATGAAAGCCAGGGTGCTAGACCATAGCAAACATATTGATCAACACTAAAAATATGGAGAAAAAATAATACTAAAGAAACAATCAGTTTACTCCATTATATCATGAATGTATCCTTCAGAATGGGAGATCTCCATCATGGAGCTTTCTGATTGGCTTGCAGTAGTGATGGATAAATGTATTCACAAAATATACATAACATTTTTAGATGCTGCTATTTCTCCAAAAAGAATTTGAGGAGCGCAACTAAGTTGATATATTACAGGACTGCCATTTGTTAGAATTTTATGTTTGAATAGGGAATTACGACCGCAAAGTAAGGGTTCGAGAATCCAGTTTGGCTATTCTTACTGCCAACACTGATCCTTATCAAATAGAATCTGTGTGACATGGTTGGGCGCTATGAATGGCAAATCAAGAGAGTCTGTGTATAGCTATGATTGGTGGTGTATTATATATCTGAAGGTAAATGCTTATTGACTTAACTAATGTTTCTTCCACAACATGGCCAGAAATGTAACTTTCCTTTTAAGGCTTTTCTGAATTTTTTTTTCCTAGTAAATTAAATGTAATCCAAATTATTTACATATAAAACTTTTAACTGTGGCATAATTATGATTCTTGTTAACACATGCACAGAATTTAATTTTTTTTATAAATTCAATTAATTCCCCTCCTATTTTTGGTTTCCTCCTTCCAATAATAGAAGCTGCTCTTTCTTGGCCAAAATATAGGAAAAAGATTTGGAATGCCCCAATGTTTGACCCAACATTAAGGGGGTTATTTACTAAAACTCAATTTTTTTCTCATAATTTCAATAAAACAAACTAGCCCAAAGTCCCAAACACGATTTTACCTCATTTATTAATAAAATAACTAGAAAAATGTGGTTTGGGAAAAGTCTCGATAAAATAGTGGAAAAACTGTCCACTTTAGGGCAGAGACACACGCGAACATTCAGGGAGATTAGTCGGCCGGCAACAAATCGCTTCTTCTTCGGGAATCTAATTTCCCTTAAAAGCCTACCCGCCAGCTAGAATCAAAATCGCGGGCAACTTCGGAAAGCCGAAACTTCGGGCAACTTCAGAAAGCCGAAGCGTTCCGACTGTCATCCCGCTGGCAATTTACATTCTAGCCAGCAGGAAGGCACTTTGGGGAGATTAGTTGCCTGAAGAAGAAGAGATTTGTCGCTGGGAGACTAATCTCCCGAAATAGCAGTGTTTGCTCTGGCCCTTAAAAATCCGACCAGCGTAATTCGAGTTTTAATAAATAACCCCTTAAAAATATTGCATCAGTTTCACCTGCATTATCTTTTACTAGAAATATAAAATGTGTATTTGTAAATAAATGTGGAGCTAGATCACAGACTGGGGCTACATTTAACAACCCAGCTGTTGTAGATCCCTTGACCAAGTCCAATTGTAAGCGATGTAGAAGCTCCTCGAAAGTGAAGATCTCAACCTGTGTGTGTGAATGTGCAGATCTGCACCCTTGCACAGATGCTGTACTTCCAAGATACCCTGCTCTGGAGTTTTCCCTTTTAAATCTAGAAGGCACTGGGTGGAGCTGGTAGATTGCGTCTGAATAGGAGGGAGGATAGTGGTGTCTTTACTTGTGATCCAACACACAACTCTTTATACAGCACATTAGGTGTGTCCAAATTATGGCTTTGTTGTGTATTTAAACAACATATATTTCTAGGAAATATACATTTCCACATATTCATTGCCTGATATTGCAGGCATACCAACTGTATAACTTGTAATGAGTCTATGAGAGCACCTGCTGGTTTTTAGTCTATTTAAACATTTGGTAAGGAATACATATGGCAGCCCTGGAATATTAAAAAATAAACACTATTATTACATTGTAAGCACACTTTTTACTTTTCACATTCATAGTAGTAAAGACCCTGTTTATAATTCCATAGAAATGTTATAGCTTTAAGTACATCTTCGTTATGTAAAGAAGGTTCGTAAATGCTTAGGCTAATCACACACTCTGAGGATAAGCAGTAAATCATTTCCCTGATAAAAAATAATAATACTTTTAGGTATATAAACAATATAAGTTAGAGGAGGATGTCCAACTATAGGCTTCAAAGGCATTAACAGGCCAGGAGTTATATCTATATATCTATATATAAATCCCTGCTTAAGTGCAAATGAGGTCACTAGTGATTTAGACATTTGTTGGACTCACCAGTGCTAAATGGGTCAGTGCATACCTCACAAAAGTCATGGTTTTTCACACTCCTGGTTTATGGGAAAAGGCTGCCGTCTACTAAAGAGTGGTATTTCCAAGGCAGTTTATTTTAATGAGGCCATGGACTCCGTAAAGCTTTGACATGGCCAAGCTTGTACCTATTATTTTAAATTAGACTGTCTAATACCTGCCCCATTGAAGCCCCTGAGGCCTGGAGCTGGACAGCTCTGAAATAGAAGGACATTAACTATATCAGGAATACAATTCAAGAATTCTCTGCTTCCTTTACAGGAAAATATATATATATATATATTTATATTATTTGTCTGTGTTATATTTGTCTAAACACTGGCACCTTCACAGTAGTTTTGTACAGCAAAAAACTACAGAAACAATCATAGCGAGGCGGTTAAGTAGTCAATAACAAGTCTCATTTCTTATTTAAAAAACAAAATCGAACTGTGCTTGAAAGTATTTTAGTGAAATAATAAGGCAGAAATGAGGAATTCGATACATCCCATCACAATATATATGTCAAGTTACTCTCCGTAAACCAACCTCACTTAATTAATAACACAGATATATACAGAATGTCCATAAAAATGTATCATGTAAATAACTCAACTCTTGGCAGGCAAGAACTTTGTACCAAAAAACAATAATTTTAAAATTGAATAAATATCTTACTGAAGATATTTAAAAAAAAAAAAAAAACTTTAAAAATGTTCGAAGTGAAAGTGTACCTCCCCTAGCTAGCATATTTTGAGTACCATTAAAATTCTTTTTTTTTTTTAATTGACCATCATTTGGTGGCCAAGCATCTGACGAGGGATGTGTAAAGTGTAATTAAGCAAAATCTCTGAGCTTAAAATCTTGAAAATATGTAAATATCAGGGTAGCTGTGTATGGGGTATAGAGGAGGAGAACATTTTTTTTAGAGTTAAATGGACACTAATGTGACTTAGTGGAAACATTCTTTATAGGTAGTAATGTCTTCTACCACTTGACTAAATGCCATTGGATTGTAAACAAGATCTCCCTGATGGAATTGATAAAGGTAAGAGTAAGGACTCTGGAATAGTAAACAAGCTCTCGTTCACTTTCAGCCTGAAGAAGGTGGAAACTGATCAGAGCTGCGCACCGTGCTTCAGGGAACTTGCGGCATTTGAAACCACAGACAGGACACCCAAAACCATGGATGGATGGTGTCTCGTTTATGAAAGATTATTGGAGTAAAAGCTGGATGAGTCAGACATAGTCTTACAAACACTGCGTGAGGAACCATTGGAGGTAAGATCCAAAGACAGACGTTTACTGCTCTTCATGGTCTCCTCAGCATCTTCATCATTGGCACTTAGGACTGACGAGACGGTGGTTTCGATACGACTGATTTTGTACATGCTGCTCTGGGTTTGAAGATAGCGTGTGGATTTCATTTCCAGACCTTCATACTCACCAGCGTGTATAAATGGGCACCAGCGAAATACGTGCTTAAAACCAATGCGGAACCTACAGAAGGAACATGAAAGCAAGACAAAGACATTAAGTACATTATACTCATTTCATCATAAGCACTAGTGATGTGCGGGTCGTAATTTGGACCCTAGCAACCAGAATGCTTAAATTGCAAACTGGAGAGCTGCTGAATAAAAAACTAAATAACTCAAAAACTACAAATTATAAAAAATTAAAAGAAAATGCATGCTGTCTCAAAATATCATTCTCTACATCATACTAAAATTCAACTTAAAGGTGAACAACCCTGGTAAAAGGGCAGTATACCTTCTTGTTCAACATAATCAATAGGGTTTGTACTGGAAATACATTTTGCCTATTGTTTTAACAATAAATATGTTATTTTCTTACAGGTATGGGATCTGTTTACCAGAAAACCGTTATCTAGAAAGCTCAGAATAACGAGAAGGCCATCTCCCAAAGCCTCCATTAGAATGAAATATCTCAAATTTTTAAAAATGATTTCCTTTTTCTCTGTAATAATAAAACAGTACCTTGTACTTTATCCCAACTAAAATATAATTAATCCTTATTGGAGACAAAACTATACTATTGCATTTATTTAATATCTAAATTATTTTAAGTAGACTTTTGGAGATCCAAATTATAAAATTACCAAATTACAGAAACCCCAGGTCCCATGTGTGTATTCCTTGAAATAAAAAGGGCAAACAAAGAAATTGGAGCCATTTCCCCAAACCCTTTGTTATGACTGTTTTGTATGGGGAATGTCACCTGTGCGCTGATACTCAAAATACTTCTACTTACTTATCAACTACTTGTTTGCTTCTAGTGAACCCAGACAGTGTGATTGTACATTGTTAATTCTCACCTGTCATTCAGACAACAGTAGATGATGGGGTTGTACATGGTAGAGCTCATCCCAAGCCACATAATCCCCAAATAGAGTTGCTGGTAGAATTTCTGGCTCTCATCGGGTAAGAAGAGCTGGAGCAGGAAGTAGATGTGATACGGCAGCCAACAAATTGCAAATGTGCAAACTACAACGATCATCATTTTCACAACCTGAAGGATATAGAAAAAAAGGTAAGTCTTTCCCTAGGGCACCCCTCATATCAGAATCAGTGATGTGATTTTGGGGACTAGTTCTGCAAACACAGGTGGGCCCTGCCTCATGTTTGGAGCGGCCCAGCACGTTGGTGGCTTGGGGAAAAGTTTATCATCTATCCCAAGCACACACCTGCATGTAAAATTGCACATTGTCCCTTCATGCTGTAGTTTATTTTCTTTGCGGCAATATATCTAATAATTTGTGCTTATATAGTTCCCTTAATGGCATGACACTATATGACAGAGGAGTAAGTTAACAAATGGAGTTACAATGGGTTTTTTTAAATTGTTTAGGCAGGAAGATGCACAGATCTTTGTGTTCCCTCTTGCCCACCGTAGGCTATATCTTACCAAGCCTTGAAGCCTGTGCAGTGACCCACAGCCAGGGCTTTTTAATGAATGGGCAAAAGAGTAACAGAAGGCAGGAACTCAAAGAAGCTTCTCCTGAGGTCTCTCATGCTTGTCTAACACATATTAGGCAGTTCATATTTACTGTTTATTTAATACATTGCTGGTGATTTACAGAAATGGTTTTAGAAAAGCTTCTGGGAGTTCCTGCCTTCTATGCACTCCAAGAGATGCATTTGTACAGGGCCCACCAGCATAGAGGGGCCCACCATTTTATCCATTAAATAAACATCCCCAGCTCAAAGAGCTCAACATATTATCTTTTAAGTCTTATGTCTTTACTTTTTGCTCTGATTTTCTAGGGCCCTGCCTTGAGCACACAGAGCCTGTAAGCCAGGGGAATACTGTATGAACTCAGCACCCATACAAGGCAAAGAATGGACCAATCCAATAAAAAGGATTTATTTTTAGCTTAGGGATTTGCTCTTCTCTCAGCATATATTTACATGATGGTTGGTTTCCCATAATTATACTAACAATGATATAAATGAGTACTGATACTGATAAGCTCTTTGGTACGTTATGGAAGTTTCTGGCTGGCAGTCTTATTAATACAAACAAGTGTGTGTTGCTTTAAGGTAGTGCTGACAAAAACTTGTAGGGGGCTTGCTGGGGGCTGCGACCCACAACATGATCTTTGTCTTAGGCCCACCTAGGTCTCTGGGTCAGAGGAAGAGCATTTAAATTCTACAGTGGTGTGAAAAACTGTTTGCCCCCTTCCTGATTTCTTATTCTTTTGCATGTTTGTCACACTTAAATGTTTCTGCTCATCAAAAAACGTTAACTATTAGTCAAAGACAACATAATTGAACACAAAATGCAGTTTTTAAATGAAGGTTTACGTTATTAAGGGAGAAAAAAAACTCCAAATCTACATGGGCCTGTGTGAAAAAGTGATTGCCCCCCTTGTTAAAAAATAACTTAACTGTGGTCTATCGCACATCGAGTTCAATTTCAAAGGTTATAAAGCCATTTCTAAAGCTTTGGGACTCCAGCGAACCACAGTGAGAGCCATTATCCACAAATGGCAAAAACATGGAACAGTGGTGAACCTTCCCAGGAGTGGCCGGCCGACCAAAATTACCCCAAGAGCGCAGAGACAACTCATCCGAGAGGCCACAAAAGACCCCAGGACAACATCTAAAGAACTGCAGGCCTCACTTGCCTCAATTAAGGTCAGTGTTCACGACTCCAACATAAGAAAGAGACTGGGCAAAAACGGACTGCATGGCAGATTTCCAAGGCGCAAACCACTTTTAAGCAAAAAGAACATTAAGGCTCGTCTCAATTTTGCTAAAAACATCTCAATGATTGCCAAGACTTTTGGGAAAATACCTTGTGGACTGACGAGACAAAAGTTGAACTTTTTGGAAGGTGCGCGTCCCGTTACATCTGGCGTAAAAGTACACAGCATTTCAGAAAAAGAACATCATACCAACAGTAAAATATGGTGGTGGTAGTGTGATGGTCTGGGGTTGTTTTGCTGCTTCAGGACCTGGAAGACTTGCTGTGATAGATGGAACCATGAATTCTACTGTCTACCAAAAAATCCTGAAGGAGAATGTCCGGCCATCTGTTGGTCAACTCAAGCTGAAGCGATCTTGGGTGCTGCAGCAGGACAATGACCCAAAACACACCAGCAAATCCACCTCTGAATGGCTAAAGAAAAACAAAATGAAGACTTTGGAGTGGCCTAGTCAAAGTCCTGACCTGAATCCTATTGAGATGTTGTGGCATGACCTTAAAAAGGCGGTTCATGCTTTTAAAACCCTCAAATAAAGCTGAATTACAACAATTCTGCAAAGATGAGTGGGCCAAAATTCCTCCAGAGCGCTGTAAAAGACTCGTTGCAAGTTATCGCAAACGCTTGATTGCAGTTATTGCTGCTAAGGGTGGCCCAACCAGTTATTAGGTTCAGGGGACAATTACTTTTTCACACAGGTTTGGATTTCTTTTCTCCCTAAATAATAAAAACCCTCATTAAAAAACTGCATTTTGTGTTTACTTGTGTTATCTTTGACTAATAGTTAAATGTGTTTGATGATCAGAAACATTTTGTGTGACAAACATGCAAAAGAATAAGAAATCAGGAAGGGGGCAAATAGTTTTTCACACCACTGTAGGTCAACATTTAAAGCAGTAATATTGCCCATCACCAAAACTCAAGTAGAAGAGTAGGTCCAGTGAGGTCTGAGGATTCACTTACCTTGCGCTTGGCCACCACTTGCTCGTGATATCGGTCTGAGGAGTCCCCAGGAATCTCACTCGCCCACAGGGTCATGCCAATAAATGTGTAGGAGCAACCAATCACCACTAGCGGCAGGAAGTAGATGAGACCAAATACTAACACTTGATACCTGGAAAGATAGTCAACATTAATGCAATTCAGCAGCTGCTATGGGGTCAGTATATATCAGTGCTTGGTGTCACTACATCAGGTCAGTTCTTTGTGTCTCACTACTAGTGCCAATGAATTGATAACACAGACATAATTGCTTGCATACATTGCTCTGTAGGGAGATTCTGCCACATGTAGCCCCGTATATACATTAAAGAGGCAGTCCGGATGGATGATTAAAAATTAAAAACCCTTTCTGTGAATAAATGAACAGGATGCCTTTGCATCAAGCTCCCTATATAAGTCTTAATTGCAGCATTTTTGTACTTTATATTTCCCTCTATATACTACTTTTTATACTACAACATGGGGGGGGAAGAATATAAAATGGAAATATGTGCCAATATTAACATTTTCCGAAATACCACCTGTAATGAATGCTAACCATATAATGAACTGCAATTAAGTTCATAAGGAAATAAGTTAAAAGGCAAAAGTATCACTTTATTTTGTATAATTGCTTTTCATTAAATACCGCAATAAAGGAGAATAAATTATCATCTGCTAGTTTGCTTTACAGTAATGCTTAAAGTGATACTGGCACTTCTAAACTAACGGCAACTTGGCTTTCTGGCAAAAATGCCTACTAGTTAGAGTGCTTGGCTATAATAATAGATAATATAATTATTATCCCAAATTTGCATAGGTTGGGACAAACCTATGCAAATTTATGATTAAGTCCCCCTTTTTCAAACGAAACACATAAAGTTTTTTAAAGCCTTATGTAGGCTGAAGGTTGTGGGCATGTGCACCTGGGCCCTTTACATGGTCCACCCCTTTTTTGGGAAATTCTTGGATTCTTTTTCTCTATATTCATCTTTCTTATAGCAATAGCTTGCCATAGTCCCTGTTACCAGGGGGTTTATTGAGTGGCCTTCAATACAAAACATTGACCTGCCAATACATTGTACGCACATTAGCTTGTGTGCCAATGGGTTAATAAAACATTAAATGAACACAATGTGGATTCAGATGGATTTTCTTATGCCCTTCAGGAGTTGGTGAACTACAAAGCCCAGTTGGAATTAATATTATACAACAAACACTTTTATGATCCCATGTTCACTGTCAAATAGTCCTTAAAGGGCATGTAAAGTGTAAAATAGAATAAGGCTAGAAATGCTGTATTTTGAATACTAAATATAAACATGAACTTACTGCACCACAAGCCTAATCAAACAAATAATTTATGCTTTCAAAGTTGGCTACAGGGGGGTCACCATCTTGTGACTTTGTTAAACATCTTTGCAAGACTAAGACTGTGCACATGCTCAGTGTGGTCTGGGCTCCTTGGGGATCGTCATAAACAAAGCTGCTTGAGTTCTGCATGGCTGGGAAGTAAGGCGGGGGCTCCCCCTGCTGTTCATAAGTATGATTGTTTCCCTGCTCAGTAGTTAGGGACATCTGACAATTCCTATCCACAGCAGTAAATGAAGGGAGAACTTCACTCAATACAATCAAGTTTCTTATAAAAATGGTACACATTTTTTAATTAAAGTTTATTGGAGATAGGTTACTTTTTCATTAAAGAAAGTAAAAATGGGATTTTTTTTTGCCTTTACATGCACTTTAATAATTGAATTGCCCCTATCCGTTTCTTTTTCCCGTTCAAAAAGTAATGAACGGATATAACACAGTGAAATACACATTGAGGATACTTTGGCTCATTTTCAGAGGTTACTCTTTTGGAAATGGAGAATAAAATCAGTTGGAATGGTTCTTTAACTAGAAAGTAATGACAAGTGACAAGATATTTCCAGTGTTTCATCTTTGCTTTATCCGACACAGCCAGTGGGAGTGCTTGTGCAATTTTCATGGCCAATTTGAGCGTTCATCAATGAGTTAAGCAGCCCTTAGCTCCCTTCCCAGTAGATCCTACTAGTTAAAGGAATTGTTCAGTGTAAAAATAAAATCTGGGTAAATAGATAGGCTGTGCAAAATAAAAAATGTTTCTAATATAGTTAGTTAGCCAAAAATGTAATGTATAAAGGCTGGACTGATGTGATGTATAACATGTCAGTCTGAAACCTACTTCCTGCTTTTCAGCTCTCTTGGTTTACACTGACTGGTTACCCTGGTTACCAGGCAGTAACCAATCAGAGACTTGAGGGGGGGCCACATGGGTCATATCTGTTGCTTTTGAATCTGAGCTGAATGCTGAGGATCAATTACAAACTCACTGAACAGAAATGTACCATGTGGCCCCCCTTCAAGTCGCTGACTAACTCAGAGTTATAGAGCTGAAAAGCAGGAAGTTGGATTCTGGCTGTTTTTATTCACTGCAGCCTTTATATATTACATTTTTGGCTAACTAACTATATTAGAAACATTTTTTATTTTGCACAGCCTATCTATTTACCCAGTTTTTATTTTCACACTGAACTGTTCCTTTAAGAAGACCCAAGGAAGCAGCTGCAGGCATCAAAATGCTTTTAGTCAAGAAAGTGTAGAAAAGTATGCAGAATGGTTAAATATTCCTGCGTTGCTGAAAACAGCTCTCAGGAGAAGAGGCATCTTTACATTGCATTAACATCGATTAATATGTCTTAAAAGTTTCTAAAGGCTTAGAAGAAAACAACTTTATCATTAATCATCTGTTTTTATCCAGACGGAGGTGTGTTAATCAGTCCCTTACCACCCTACCAAAGCACTTTGCAGAGCCCGAAGAGAAAAGAATCCATTTTCCGAGCATTACTTAGAGGATTAAAATAGGCATGGCTTCTTCGCTGTCTCTTACGCAAGCCTAATCAATTTTGGACATTGTGGGTTTGTTATCTGCAATCAAAGAGTCATGCTGCTCTGTAAACATGATGGCACATCTGTTATTTTTATTGTTCCACTTAAATCACAGGATGAATCTGTGCGATGTGACAAGAAATTCATAGAGCTATAAGGAAGGTAATGTAAATAAGAAATACTTTCCCTATATCCAGAGGTTAGGAACACATAATGCGTGCCTGGGAAACGTAAATGGTGGCACTGGAGCTATTTGAGTTCTGAATGTGTCCTCAAGCAATAAACAAACGTTCCTTTTACAAAGACATTGCTTAAACACCTATAGTAAAGTCAACCTGCCATATCAACAATGACTCTATGAACTATATTAACCACTTCATTTTCAAAAATAGGAGTTTAGGGTTCAGATATTAGGGGTCATTTACTACCACACAGCAAGGTGATGCTCATTGCGCTTCCGCATAGTTGCACTTGACTCCTTTTGCAAGCAGAGTGGAGTGCATCTATTGATTAAGGTCCGTTTTAATGGAAGCAGCAGACTTGTGGCCAAGGAATCAAGTGCAGACATCATTTTGATACCAAACTCACGAAATCACAGACATCATTTTGATACCAAACTCCTGAAATGACATCATCACAACAACACATTTGGTGCCTTTAATCACACAGAAATTGTGGGGGAAAATGCTTCATTTTGTCTACATATTTTTTTTAAATTTAGTTTGAAATTGCACTTTGCACACTGAACTTGTGGTCATAAGACACTCCTATTATTTCCCCCAATGCAGCTTTTTCCAAAGAATGGTTGTTGCGTCTGATTCAATTGAAGCCAATTCGTCAAAAATAACAAAAATTGCTGTAAATCAGATGCAACTGTGCTGAAAGTTTTCCATGTCCGGATGGCATCATTTCTGGTGTTTGGAACAAGAGTGCTGCTTGTGGCCCATTCCTTAGACACAAGTGGACTGCTCCTAATGATACACGGCACTGATAGAACCTGTTCCTCAGTGTCAATAGGTGAAATAGCACATGATTTGGAACAGGAGGCACAAAGCACTGTGTGGTGCCAAGTTTAACTATATGGAAGTGCAAAAAGCACATTTACCTTTAATGAATTAAAGTCAAGGTGAGAACCTTGCCTCAGACTGCAGTGAGCGATCAGCTACCAGGGGCAGCTAAAAAGCTGAATTTCTGTATTTTAAAATGGAAATTTGTCTCTACTACTGCACAGAGTGTAATTCACCTGCTCCGACACTAAAGTTTTAAGCACAAGGAGTAAGGGGGGGGGGGGCAACAACACCAGGATCATCCCTAAACTGACTAAGGGGCAATTTGCGCAAATACAACTGCAGTAGAGTGAATATTAATAACCCTTACCCTCTATTTCTACAGCTCTATGTGCCTGCAGCTTGGACAAAGCCTGCCATTTTCATGATCTCTTTGTCTCCAATCAGTGCCTGAATATTCTGCATGGCTAAAGATTAATCTTACTCTGAGGCCTTCTGCCTGATTCTATACTTGCCCACTCTACACTGATTTTCCATAAGCCGCTATCACAAGCAGTGAAATTGCCCAAAACAACTGGGAAGTGCTGAAATGATGCCATTTATGGCAACCGTGGTGCTGTACCACCATCACCAATACTGTCACCCAACATGAAGTCATGTGACGAGCTGCTCTGGTTTCATACTCACCCTAAATGCCCTCACCATTCCCTACCCACTGAGCCGTGCTGGTCGCCACAACCAGAGGTGCCACCCATCCTGATGCTGCGTTTTTGGATGTGGCATTTCAGCATCAGAAATGTGGTACTTCTGGAAATGACGTTCCTGTTATAATAAAAGGATGATGGTTGTGATTATCTAACCCCCAGTCTGGGACGTCTAAGCGCAAAGAATGATTGGCAGGTAGCTACAAGCCATAACGCAATTTGTGAGATGATGAAATGAATGATGAAAATGTTACCATATATCTCCCAACATTTCTTGACTGCTAAAATGTAACCTTTTTTACAATCATAAACACCACGATAAACACAGTCATGCCACCAGAGGAGGACATGAAAATTATATTATAACCGCTCTGTTTGTTTTCTCCTATACACCAAAGATAATGGACACAAGGAACAACAGCTTGCTCTTATATACAGTATATGGATTTCAGTAATTCCGGAAATCCGTTATCCAGAAAGCTCCAAATTACAGGAAAGCCATCTCCTATAGACTCCATTTTATCCAATTAATCCATATTTATAAAAATGATGCTTTTTTCTCTCAAATGATAAAACAGTAGCTTGTCCTTGATCCCAACTAAGATATAATTAATCCTTATTGGAAGCATAACCAGCCTATTGGGTCCATTTAATATTTACATAATTTTCTCTTAGACTTAAGGTATGAAGATCCAAATTATGGAAAGATCCCTTATTCAGAAACCCCCAGGTCCTGAACATTCTGAATAACAGGTTCCATACCTGAATATATATATATATATATATATATATATATATATATATATATATATATATATATATATATATATATATATATATATATATATATATATATATATATATATATATATATATATATATTGTCCTATGTAGCATGAAATGCGTGAAGATGTTGGACTTCTGTTTAACTTAGTTAAAGGAAATGTAAACCCTGATAGCAGATGAACATTAAATTGTTTATAATGATTTCTTTTTTCATTTTCAAGATATTAGAAGCTTTTAAACTGCTGGTCAGTTTAGTTGCCTGGAACTGAAATTCCTGAGAGAAGCAACATCTTTGGATGTCACTCTGCTCAGAACTGACCAGAGGAACATGAGATGATCTTCAGCATAGTTGGCCTGAATGGTCACCAGGTTAAATTTCAGTTATTATTATTAGATATCTGATTTTATTTTTTCTTAGTCTGTGCAACACAATCTTCATAATGTCAGAGAACAGGCCTAACCCCATTTGCCCACAAACCATTTCCCAAGCCTGGCTTTTGACCAGGGAAGTGAGGGCTCTATGGCCCACGCTAGATAATATTTTTTTAAAAAAAAGTTGTGTTTTACAAGAAAAAATCTAGTTTTCGAGGGTATTTTTGAGTCAAAATAGATTTTTTGGGGTTAAAAAAATAGTTTTTTTTAAAAAAAAACAACTAAAAATCGTTGAGATTTATTATACCCCGACCCTGGAAATAACTCACATCCATATATACACCATCTAAAACATGTAGAAGTCAATGGCAGAGGTCCCTTGACCCATCTGAAAATATTAATAGTCTTCACAATGTTCTATTTTTTTTTGATGCGTTTCACTCGGAGACTTGATCAATTCGAGCAATTTGAGTATTTTCCTGCAGAAAACTCGATCAAATCGAGTTTTCAGGTTGTTAACACCGACTTCACTAGAGATGTCGCGAACTGTTCGCCGGCGAACTTGTTCGCGCGAACATCGGGTGTTCGCGCTCGCCGGAAGTTCGCGAACGTCGCGCGACGTTCGCCATTTTGGGTTCGCCATTGTTGGCGCTTTTTTTTGCCCTCTCACCCCAGACCAGCAGGTACATGGCAGCCAATCAGGAAGCTCTCCCCTGGACCACTCCCCTTCCCTATAAAAACCGAAGCCCTGCAGCGTTTTTTCACTGTGCCTGTGTGTGCTGAAGAGATAGTGTAGGGAGAGAGCTGCTGCCTGTTAGTGATTTCAGGGACAGTTGAAAGTTTGCTGGCTAGTAATCGTTTTGATACTGCTCTGTTATTGGAGGGACAGAAGTCTGCAGGGGTTTGAGGGACATTTAAGCTTAGGTAGCTTTGCTGGCTAGTAATCTACCTTCTACTGCAGTGCTCTGTATGTAGCTGCTGTGGGCAGCTGTCCTGCTTCTGATCTCATCTGCTGACTGCTGCAATAACAGTAGTCCTTGTAAGGACTGCTTTTATTTATTTTTTTGTTGTTTTACTACTACTACTACTACTACTACTATAAGAGCCCAGTGCTATTAGTCTAGCAGTGTTGGGGAGTGGGACTGGTGTGCTAATCTGCTGCTCCTAGTAGTTCAGCAGCACCAACTTTAATTTTTTTTTTTTAATATTCATTTTTTTTTATTTTACTTTTTTTTATTTTACTACCGCTGTAGTAGTGTATAAGTTGACCTTTTAGGCATTATTTGCCCTGTAGGCATTTTTTGCCCAGTGTGTTATTCAACCAACTGCCATCTAGCTGTGTGACCTTGTTCACATTCTGTCTAAATATCCATAATATTACCGTCTCCAGAAAAAACACCGGAGTGACTTTTTTCAAGCAGCCATAATATATTTTACGTAATCCGTATCCACCGCTGTAGTAGTGTATACGTTGACCTTGTAGGCATTATTTGCACAGTGTTTTCTTCAACCCGCCATCTAGCTGTGTGAGCTTGTTCACATTTTGTCTAAATATTGATAATATTATCGTCTCTAGAAAAACCACTTGAGTTACTTTTTTTCAAGCAGCATTCATATATTTTACGTAATCCGTATCCACCGCTGTATACGTTGACCTTGTAGGCATTATTTGCACACTGTTTTCTTCAACCCGCCATCTAGCTGTGTGACCTTGTTCACATTCTGTCTAAATATCCATAATATTACCGTCTCCAGAAAAAACACCGGAGTGACTTTTTTCAAGCAGCCATAATATATTTTACGTAATCCGTATCCACCGCTGTAGTAGTGTATACGTTGACCTTGTAGGCATTATTTGCACACTGTTTTCTTCAACCCGCCATCTAGCTGTGTGAGCTTGTTCACATTTTGTCTAAATATTGATAATATTATCGTCTCTAGAAAAACCACTTGAGTTACTTTTTTTCAAGCAGCATTCATATATTTTACGTAATCCGTATCCACCGCTGTAGTAGTGTATACGTTGACCTTGTAGGCATTATTTGCACAGTGTTTTCTTCAACCCGCCATCTAGCTGTGTGACCTTGTTCACATTCTGTCTAAATTTCAGCATTTATATGGCATATTTTTTCTGGCAACTGTGCTTCAGTGGCTGCGTCCAAAAAACTGGGCAAACAATGCCTACAAGGTCAACGTATGGCAGTTGTTTAAAGAGAACAGTAGATTACTAGCCAGCAAAGCTACCTAAGCTAAAATGTCCCTCAAATCCCTGCAGACTTCTGTCCCTCCAATACAGAGCAGTATCAAGCAGATTACTAGCCAGCAAACTTACTATCATCTGTCCCTGAAATCACTAACAGCTCTCCCCCTACACTATCTCTTCCAAGCACACACAGGCAGATTTTTCAGATACATTTTGCCCTTGATCCCCCTCTGGCATGCCACTGTCCAGGTCGTTGCACCCTTTAAACAACTTTAAAATCATTTTTCTGGCCAGAAATTTTTTTTTTAGATGTTAAAGTTCGCCTTCCCATTGAAGTCTATGGGGTTCGCGAACCGTTCGCGAACCGCTCGCATTTTTGCGCAAGTTCGCGAATATGTTCGCGAACTTTTTTTCCAACGTTCGCTACATCCCTAGACTTCACTGATTCACATTTTTTGCATTCAAGTTTCTTCTTAAATTAGAAACCATTCAAGCTGTGAGTTCATTCATTCAAAAAGCTTTGATAGCTCTAAAATTTGACCTTTGATAAATATCCCCCATGGACTTTCAGCTACTGCTGAACAATAATGCACCTCTGTATCCAACAGCTCTATGGGCATACAGGTATTGGATTCATTATAAGGAAGGCCATACAGAAAACTCCGGATTACGGGAAGGCCGTCTCCCATAGAGCCCATTTAAATCAAATAATTATATTTTTAAAAAATAATTTCCCCTTTCTCTGTGATAATAAAACAGTATCTTGTACTTTTAATTTAGCTGCATGAATCTCCTATTGGATTTATTAAAGGCATACTGTCATGGGAAAACATGTTTTTTTCAAAACACATCAGTTAATAGTGCTGCTCCAGCAGAATTCTGCACTGAAATCCATTTCTCAAAAGAACAAACAGATTTTTTTATATTCAGTTTTGAAATCTGACATGGGGCTAGACATATTGTCAGTTTCCCAGCTGCCCCCAGTCATGTGACTTATGCTCTGATAAAAGTCAGTCACTCTTTACTGCTGTACTGCAAGTTGGAGTGATATGACCCCCCCCTTCCCCCCCCCCAGCAGCCAAACAACAGAACAATGGGAAGGTAACCAGATAACAGCTCCCTAACACAAGATAACAGCTGCCTGGTATATCTAAGAACAGCACTAAATAGTAAAAAGCCAAGTCCCACTGAGACACATTCAGTTACATTGAGTAGGAGAAACAACAGCCTGCCAGAAAGCAGTTCCATCCTAAAGTGCTGGCTCTTTCTGAAATCAAATGACCAGGCAAAATGACCTGAGATGGCGCCTACACACCAATATTATGAATAAAAAAAATACACTTGCTGGTTCAGGAATTAAATGTTATATTGTAGAGTGAATTATTTGCAGTGTAAAAAGTGTCATTTAGAAATAAAAACTACACCATAAAAATCATGACAGAATCCCTTTAAGGCAGGGATCCCCAACCTTTAGAACCCGTGAGCAACATTCAGAAGTAAAAGGAGTTGGGGAGCAACACTAGCATGAAAAATGTTCCTGGGGTGCCAAATAAGGGCTGTGATTGGCCATTTGGTGGCCCCTATGTGGATTGTCAATCGACATTGAGGCTTGATTTGGCAGTACACCTGGTTTTTATCCAACCAAAACTTGCCCACAAGCCTGGAATTCAAAAATAAGCACCTGCTTTGAGGCCACTGGGAGCAACATCCAAGGGGTTGGAGAGCAACATGTTGCTCGCGAGCTACTGGTTGGGGATCACTGCTTTAAGGGGCCCATTTATTAAACCTCAATTTTTTCTGGTCGAGATTTTTAGGGGAAAACTTGAAATTTTCATGGAAAAAAAACCTCACATATTTAGAGATTTATCATACTCCAAAGCTGATAAAAATCCGAATCTGAAAATACTCCATCTCAAAACTGTCGAGGTCATGTAGAAGTCAATGGCAGTTGTCCCATATACATTTTTTGTAATTTTCCTTACCAAAAATGTGTATTTTCAGTTTTCTAATATATTGCCAGATTGGCAAAAGAGCAGCGACATGTGTTACAGGGCATCTGCTGCTCATAACTGCTTCTCTTAACACATAGAATATAGTTTGGCGTATCCATTGTCTTTTAACTGCTACAAAGGGCGACCTGACATTCCTTTTATACACAGATCTCTTAACAGATGCACAGAGTTATGAGTAGATGTGAAGAGACAGCTTCCACTCAGAACATGGTGCATCTGTTATAAGATCTGTATATAAAAGGATGGCAGGTGGTTCTGCAAGGCAGGTGGTCCCATTAGCACATTATCTCCCAGACGTCTTGGCAGCTGGAAAAACTACATGTTCTTATTTTGTGCAGGCATATATGAATATTAGAATAAAATTCATAGACATCAACCTAAAAACAACTATTATTTTATGTTAACCTGAATACTTTCTAAACATTTTTCAAAAAGTGAACACTAAGAATGAGCAGTGGCGGAACTACCGGGGGAGCGGGCCAGGGCCCGCACCCCCTCAGGGCCCCACGGCAGCGCCGTACGCCACTGTAATAAGCCTGTCAGCGCGCCGTACGTAGGGGGGCGGGGCCCGGCTGTGCGTCATGCACCAGGGCCCGCCCCCCTCTAGGAACGCTGCTGAGAATGAGAAAAGCAGCTCCTCACTGCACGCTGTTTGGAAAGGCAACATTTTGCTTCCCTGAAAAGTTGGGAAACTGCAGAAATTGCAGAATTTCGCCAGATGCATTGGGGACAGTATGTTTGTTTTTTCCCACGCCAAATGCGTTGGAGTCAGTGGGAATTTTCTCTTAAGTTTATTCTGATAACAAATGCATTGACGTCAATGGGGCAGATTCACTAATAGGCAAATTTTTGCCAGCGGCAGCTTCGCACACATCGCACCAGTTTGCCAGGCGCAAATGCAATACGACTACGCCAGTTCACTAATATACGAAAATGCGTCCTGGGCACCGAACACTGGCGACATTTTGCTAGTGTTACTTCGGCAGAGCGAACATTTTATAGCGAAGATGCGATAGCGTTCATTTGTGCCTAGTGAAAATTCGCTAGTGAACTTGCGATTAGGTCAATTTGCATAGGGCAGGTAATTTGTATGGAGGTCTTTATTATTAATGTTGGTGCAAATGCTTGAAGTTACCACTTTTTATTACAAATGTCCAGGGAACCTTAACAAAGACAAGAGAGTTAATATAATGCCCTACACATGAGCCCCCTGTAAAATGAATGTTCCTTATGTTATGAAATGTCTGGAGAAAACCATTTGTCCAAAAAAAAGTTTAAGTCAGGACTTTTGCAGGCAATTCTGCTTAAAAAAGAATAAGTCGCCAGTGTTTTTTGAACTTTAATGCATTTTCAGCTCACAGAATATGATGTAAGTGACAGAAGATTGAAGAAGATCCAGCTTCTTCTCCTGGTCTGAGGCGGTGAAGTCAACTCTGGCGAAAGAAGTAACGTTTAGTAAAAAACGCACTTTACTGAAAATGCAGAGGAATGATTTTCGCCAGAAAGAAAAGTCTCCTGGCATTAGAGTGAGAACGAACGCTTGCGACGGTCTCTTTCGCTTGCGCCTGTTAGTGAATTGGCAATGTCCCTGCGGGTGGCAACTCTGGTGAATTGTCACTAGCGTTAGCCGCTTCATCCTTAATGAATCTGTCCCAATGAGTGGGGTTTTTTTGTGTTTGTCCCCTTGCCAAAAAAATATTATATTTTGCAGTTTGCTATCTCAACCTAACATTTTTTCCCACTGCAAGCAACGCATCCATGTGATTTGGCAAAAGTACCGGGCAAATTGCTGAGTCAAGCTGTAATCAGCCTGTTAGAGCAGTGTAAATCTGTCTATGACTCACAGCATCAGTGTATAGGTTGCGCCCTGGGAAAAAATGTTAAAGGAACACTCACACAAAAAAATTAAACTGTTTTAAAGTAATGAAAATATAATGCACTGTTATGCTGCACTTGTAAAGCTGGTGTGTTTGCTTCAGAAACTCTACAATAATTTATATAATCAAGCTGTTGTGTAGCAATGGGGACAGCCATTCAAAGCTGAAAAGGGAGAAAAAGAAATAAGCTCTGTATTATACAATGGGATTCTTCAAAACTGTTATCTACTGTGTATCCTGTGTTTGAATGGCTGCCCCCGTGGCTACACAGGGAAAAAACTGGAACTGAATTAGAAAAAAAAACATTTTCTCCTCAAATTGAATCTCGTCCATGATAAACCATGAGATATCTTTTTCTCACTGAACTGAATCTGATCCAAAGAATTTTTTCATGGGTGGCTGCAGTTTTCTCCAAACAGGCCCAGGGAAACCCCTTAGAGATTTATGTCACAGGGAGGTCCCCAACTTTATGGCCCAGTTTGCTGTATAAGATGCAACTGAGCTGAAAATTCCCAAAATCAGGAATGCATAATTGGCACTGACTTAGTGGGTGTAATTATGTTTGGCTCAAATATTCACATGTGGGGAATATGTAGGTGCAAATAACTTTAATAAATGGCATCAAGGTGCACAACGACTGCATTCATGTTTGCATGACCACAACTGTGGCTATGGATGTAAATGAGCCCTCCTTTGTTGTGCTTATGTCAGAATAAACTGAAATTTTAATCTCATTTAACTGAATCCCAGTAGAGCGTTCATCATTTTAACCAACGAAATATGCTGGCGCTATATAAATAAATGCTAATAATAATAATAAAAACCTGTATTTATATTTTTCAGTACTAATATTGTTCACTATTCACATCTTGCCTCTAGTTTATATCAGACACTTTCATGTTCTGCCCCAGGATTCAATATGAAATCATTTTCAGTTTCATATTGCCGAAATGTCGTATAAGCTTTGAACCAAAGAAATTCATACATAACCCAAATCATAATTATTTTGCTCACCTAAAGCTAAATAGGATATTGCTAGTGATATATCTCTGTTGTATTTCAGACTGTTTGGTGGCCTCTGATCTATTAGTGCAGAAACAATCTCCTTTCTCTGTAACTGAGTTTGTTCAGGTCCCGTCACTGGGAAGCAGCTCTTTCTTATCCTATTCCCCAATATAAAGGATCATGAAATACAGGTATGGGACCTGTTATCCAGAATGCTCTGGACTTGGTGTTCTCAGGATAACGGATCTTTCCATAATCTGCAACTTCATAAAGTCTACTAGAAAATCATGTAAACATTAAATAAACCCAATAGGCTGGTTTTGCCTCCAATAAGGATTAATTATATCTTAGTTGGGATCAAGTGCAAGGTATTGTTTTATTATTACAGAGAAAAATGAAATAATTTTTAAAAATTTGGATTATTTGGATGAAATGGAGTCTATGGGAGACGGCCTATATGTAATTGAACTCTCTGTATAACGGATTACCGTATAACGGATCTACCCATGTTTAATATGTTACAGACTTGGCCAAGGCACATGCACTGAGCACTAATTTTTGTGCGTTCAGATTTCTTCCATATCAGTAGCACTAGTGTATTGCAACCAGCTCGAGTATAAGCAAACCATTAAATAACCATGCTCCCCCTTGGCATCACCTATAATCCACAGCTAAAGGTTTATGTAGAATCATAAAAGAACTCCAATCCATGATGCTGTTTAGGGCTCTTACACACGGCCGTTCCGACCTGCGCTCCCCTGCGTTCCGTTTTTTGGCGTTCAGCCGCAGGGGAGCGCAGGAATTGACGCAAGTAATGATTTGAAATGGGGCTGTACTCACTCAGGCGCGTGTAGGCGCCGAACGCAGGAAAAATGCAGCATGTTGCGTCTGAACCTGCGTTCGGCGCCTACACGCGCCTGAGTGAGTACAGCCCCATTTCAAATCATTACTTGCGTCTATTCCTGCGCTCCCCTGCGGCTGAACACCAAAAAACGGAACGCAGGGGAGCGCAGGTCGGAACGGCCGTGTGTAAGAGCCCTTAAAGATGGGGTGCAAAATATATTACTAAAACCTGTTGACATACAGGCAACCAAAATCTAGGTGTTATTACATGAGCCTCAACGGAGGGAGCTCAGCACAGGGGAGACCGATCAATATCTGTACAGGAATGGATTTTATACATACATGTCAATTTTTTCTTTGCCCTGTGCTAATGTGTATCATTTTCATGATTTTTCAGTAGCTGTATATACCACGCCTGAAGCAGGGACCATCTATCACCACCAGAAATGGGCCAGGAGAATAAACCCTTTTATTTGACTCCACTTATAAGTTTATTATAAAAGCGCTACATGAGTAGGCATCGCTGTACAATTTTAGAAAAGCATAATAATAAATAGTGAATAAATAACAAGCAGAGCACAGGTATGGGATCTGTTATCCAGAAACCCGTTATCTGAATTACAGGAAAATGATTAATCCTTATTGGAGGCAAAACAGTCCTTTTGGGTTTAATTAAAGCTTAAATTATCTTAAAGGAGAACCAGAGGGGTTTAGCTCTCTTTTAAAGGGCACCTGTCACAGCCAAAATCAAACACATATTAACAATCTGACCAGTACAAGCTAAACACGTTTAATCAAACTACATATATAGTTTTTTGAAAAAACTGCAGGTTTTAAAAAAAATCCCTTACTTTGTCAAATGGGTTCTTTCACTGAGGGAGGCCATATTGAGACTCTAACAGAGACTCTAATGTGCAAATTTCAGGAGCATGCTCAGATTGTAACACTGCTTTGAGTATTCTACCCAGAATGCCTTGTTTTAGTAAACTCCTCCACTAGAAGTATCCACTAGAAGTGCTGCCACCTGCTAACTTCCAGCAGGTGGCAGCACTACTGTACAGCAGCTAACACACAGGTTTGGCTGATTTGAAAATAGCTTAGAAGGGTTGATCAGCAAGCAAGGAATTTGAACTGAGCATGTGTGAGATTTCAGAGCTACAGTTGGCTGGGAAGATATAGGTAGGAGGAGCCAGTGAAATCCAAGATGCCTGCCTCAGCTAGAACTGCAGGGGAGATAGGGGAGATCTTGCAGAAGGTATAGTGAGCTGATCATTTACATTATACAAACAATTCTAACTGTTTTAAAAATCAGATTTCTTGAACTTTCACATAGTGTATTTACTTAGGAAATGATTTTGGTCATGATTGGTGCCCTTTAAGTAGACTTAAAGGGATACTGTCTTGGGAAAAAATGTTTTCAAAACGCATCAGTTAATGTTGCTGCTCCAGCAGAATTCTGCACTGAAATCCGTTTCTTAAGAGCAACCAGATTTATTTATATTTAATTTTGAAATCTGACATGGGGCTAGACATATTGTCGGTTTCCCAGCTGCCCCTGGTCATGTGACTTGTGCTCTGATAAACTTCAGTCACTCTTTACTGCCGTACTGCAAGTTGGAGTGATATCACCCCCTCGCCCCCCCCAAGCAACATTACAATAGAACAATGGGAAGGTAACCAGATAGCAGTTCCCTAACACAAGATAACAGCTGCCTGGTAGATCTAAGAACAGCACTCAATAGTAAAATCCAGGTCCCACTGAGACACATTCCGTTACATTGAGTAGGGGAAACAACAGCCTGCCAGAAAGCAGTTCCATCCTAAAGTGGTGGCTCTTTCTGAAAGCACATGAGCTACTGCTTTACTTGGAAATGGGTATCACCCTATTTGGATTTTTGCATATGGAAAATTGAATGGTAACCCTTGGACTGGGAGTTCCTTTGGTGAGAAACCACTTTGTTATGTTTACCTCTTTTTATTTTTCTAGTTTCTTTATTTCTGGTCTATTTATTTATTTATTACTGTTCCTGGACAGAGCCACACACCAATCATGTAGTCAGTGAACAGACTACTCATTTGTGTGTATTTGTATTTCTATGGACATGTTTGTGTAAGTATATTTAGGTATATAACTGTTGGTTTATGAATGTTTCTATGTGCATTTCTGCATTAATAATGCAATAATTATGCCTGTATGCATGTGCATGGGCATATGTGTGTGACTCTTTATATTGTGTATTTTATGTGTGTGTGTGCATACTGCATGTTGTGTTCATGTTATGCGTGTAGATGTAAGGACGCAATTATATATGTGAAATGGGCTGTCAGGTTTCGGATTGCTGGGCACGTGATTCTGCAGAAGGCAATGTGTTGTTCTCCCAGGGCGGCATTTTGCTGTCATTTATCTGCAGAATGTGTCGGAAATATTGGAAAGGGAAAAACCACACAGCAGTGACTATAAAGAAATAATAAAGAAAAGCAGAGAACTCAATTGAGGCCTGATATTGGAGGAACTGTACGCTTTGCTGGTCCCATCTGTTTTATTAACTACAAGCAAAGATATATTTTGCTCTGGACAATTTCCAATGCAGTGTTATATTCCAGTACAATTACTTAGTGGGAAAGCTGGGGAGGCAGGTGAGAAACAGATTGGGGCTCATTTATAAACACTAGGTAATTTTGCACCTGGGCAGTAACCCATGGCAACCAATTAAATGTGTGCTTTCATTGTTCAACCTGCAGCTGGCTTAAAAAAAGCTAATCATTGATCGGTTCTATGGGTAACTGCCCAGGTGCAAATTGTCAGCTATGGAAGTATAGTTCAGTGTCGTATCTTGTCCTGTATGTGGGCAAAGAGAAGTCCTGATTTATTTTACAATACATCACTTTACTATACGCTCATTGGTGTGGATTCATTGTCTGCTTGCTCAAAAGAACCAGAAACCCTAGTAAGTGGGTTGAGGTATATTGATATGATTATTAATGATATAATATAATATATAAACTTACAATGTGTAGGGCATTAAAACAACTCTATTGACTTTATTAAGGTTCCCTGGACATGTCTAGTTATCAGTGTCAATGTAATGTATTAGATGCAACATGTAACAGAAACAGGTCCATTCAACGTTAAATTTCAATATGAAAATTAGCCTGAGCGCAAGACCTCTAACGAATTTGCGCTAGGCAGAATTGAACGATAGCGCATCTTCGCTTTGAATTGCTTTCATTTCCGAAGTAATGCTAGCAAAAATTCACCAGCATTCGTTGGCCAGGACGAAACTTAGCATTTTAGTAAATTAGTGCTGTCTCAGCGAATTTTCGCCCAGCCAAGTGCTGCGATGGGTGCAAAGCCGTCGCTGGCAAATTGTCGGCGCTTAGTAAATTTACCCCATATGTCACTGGACTCTGCCAAGAGTTTCATTTGCACAAGCTGCATTGGTGGGGTCACCATACACGACGTAATTAGCAAATATATCGTTTGATATGTTCTAAGAACACAGGGGTATATTTATCAAAGAGTGAAGTTAGAGGTCACTCCAGTCCACTAGAGTGAAATTCCGCAGCTCTCCATTAATTTCTATGGGATTTTTAAAAGAGTATTTATCAATGGGTGAAAGTGAAAGTTCATCCTTTGACAAATACGCCTTTCAAAATCCCATAGAAATGAATGGAGAGTGGCAGAATTTCACTCTAGTGGACTGTGGCGACCTCTAACTTCACTCTTTGATAAATAAACTCCATATCATAGTATTATCAGAGTCAGGGGCAAAAGTCTGACTTGCTCCAGAAACCCTCAGCAAGAGATATTTTCATTTCTATAAAGGCACAAGAGTAAGAAAATAACAAGTTGGAATGAATGATATCAGCAACCTTCATAATAAAGGGTAGTGTGCCATGTTTTAGGAGTGGGTGCCTTATTAAGCACTGATGTTAACAAGCCTTGAAGAAATGTCAGTCACTCTAAGACAAGGTCCATGGAGAGCAAGTGGCTATAACAATGGTCAGGCGTTACACTGAAACATACTTGCTGCAACATGTAATAGATTCGTGGAAGTGCGTCTGGGTAATTGGGCACCTTCCTTTTTTTTTCAATTTAACAAGCAATTTTGTTTAACCAAATCAATGTTGATTGCATCTGAACCGTTGACCTTTTAAGCCAATATCAACCCACTGCGAAGGAATGATGTTTAATCTAAATGCATATCACAAGAGGGATTTCACCAGGCCAGTTCCCCAGGTAATAAATCATATCTAACGAGACACGGTTTAAAGAGAACACGTTAGAATTTGTTGCTAACTCTAGGCACAAGGAAAATAGATATTCAAAGGTGTGTCCCCAAATGTGCTCAAATCAGATGTCACTGGGCCCCACAGCAAATTCAAGTTAGAGCCCTAAAATGTTGCTAATGTTGACAAATTTAAATTGCTCATTAATTAGGGCCTAAATGGGCCATCCAACCTCCTGGCATCCTGCAACCACAGGGTCTGCTTCCTCTATAGTTATGCCCATGGCTCCAATATTTCTTGTGCCTTCTAAGATTGTTAATCAGATTTATTTTGTAAATGATTCTTTAGATATGAAGTGTAGACATGTTGCACATATTTGGTCCCTTGCACACTGGGTACCCTGAGCGGGTGGTAAGTACAGGGGTCCTTTGTGATTTTCTACCCTTAAATCGAGCACAAGGTAGAGGTTTACCAGGGGACAGACAGTTGTACCCAATACAGAAAGAGAGAGAGTAAAGTTCTACTACTGGCATTTCATTCTGGGAGCCCAGAATGAAATGCCACACTTGGGTGGTGGTAAGGTGCACTGTGGACATAAAACATTTTACTTTCGGCTTTTAGTATTTTGTCTTCTGTCCTACAGCCTTCACCCTTTCTCCACCAACAAAGACACCGGGACACCATGGTTGGAAAGAAAAGGCCACAGTTATTTATTATATAAAACTTAACATCAATTAATATGTGCAACATTAGTAACTTGTAAAGAAAACTGTTTGTATAACAAACATTTGCAGGAAATAATAGACCTTCCTCGCCTACAAGAGGATTAACCTAAACCCAAATCTATCAGCTGGTTCCTCCCTCCTTTCTCCCCAACCTAAACCTAAAGGCTGACTACCTTCCAATCAGGATCCCAGGCCTACTGGGCTACTCACTCTTCTTATAAAGTACCCCCCTGGGGCATGGAGTAAGGAAACCTCCGCCAACTACGACAAAGAACTACCCCCTCTTAGGGAGGGAAGGTGGGATGTTCTGAGCTACTGATCTTCCCACCATCCAGAGCCAACTAAAGGTAGGATTACCTGGGAAAAAATTCAGTACCCAATGGCCAGCCACCATGTATTAAAAGGAAAAGGGCTACTGTCTTCCCTACACTGTCTGTCGGGTCATTGAGCCTCATTCTCATAATTGCCCAAGGCAACTTTTGGAATACCAAGATATTATTATCCTGGGATTATGGGGCAAAACATGTTTACCCACATTGTGGGTAAAAAAAAGCTGGAAATTTAGCTTTTTCTGCACTTGAACTTAGAACTTTTCCCCATTTGTAAATCTGTGGATTTGCCCCTTGCTCTTTTTCTTTATTTCTCCTTTTTCTTATATTAGTATATAAATTCATTTAAATGGCAGAAGTGAAAATACCTTTTCCAAAGGATGAGGCAGGGACATCCAATGTAATTTTCAGGCGGCTAAGCTGTGTAAGGCTACAGATTTATTGTTATTGCTACTTAATATTACTCCTCTTTCTATTCAGGTCTCTCCTATTTATATTCCAGTTTCTTATTCCAATCAATGCATGGCTACAAGGGTATTTGGACCGTAGCAACCAGATTTCTAAAATTGAGAACAGGAGAATTGCTGAATAAAAAGCTAAATAACACAAATAATAAAAAATGAAAACCAATTGCAAATTGTCTCAACTTATCACTCTCTGCATCATACTAAAAGTTAATTTAAAGGTGAACAACCCCTTTAAGGTATGACAATCTAAAATAACGAAAGACCATTATCCAGAAAACCCAGGTCGCGAGCATTCTGGATAACAGATCCCATATCTGTAGTATTGTTTTGCCACCCATGTGGCCTTAAGCAAGTAAGTAACCATCAGATACAAGGAGCTGACTCATTATTACAGGTATGGGATTCCTTATCCAGTTATCCACAAAACTCTGAATTACAGGAAGGTAATTACCCATAGAATCCATTTTAAGCAAATAACTATATATTTTTTTAAAATGATTTCCTTTTTCTCTGTAATGATAAAATATTACCTTGTGCTAGATGGAAACTGAGCACTCCTATATATCAGGGATTTTTTGGATAATCGGTTTCTAGATAATAGATCCTATAGAAGCAGAGCAAAGCAGTGCCATATTGGTATGGAATAGTGATAGGCATTGATTTATTCGTCGCCGGCGAATAAATTCCCAAAATTGCCGTGAAAATTCTCTGCCGTCAAAATAATTTTGACGCCGGCGACAATTCCGACGACAGCGACAATTCTAGGCACCCATTGACTGTAATGGGCGTCAGAATTGTTGCCGGCGTCAAAATTCAAGTTTTGCAAATTTTTCGCCGTTTCATGAATTTCGCGGGAAATTCACAAATTTTTCGGCGAAGCGAAACAGGAGAAATTCACCCATCACTAGTATGGAACAAAAGTGTAAAGGGACGTGTGCTCGGCCGGAGATGAATGTTGTTCGAGGAGCTGGCGCTGTGACAATGACACATGGTGTTTATGTCTGGATAGGGTACCATGTTAAGTATCTCATAAACTTAATCAACTGAATTAATGGTAAACTACCATTCCTGGAGAATGTAAACTTAGAAATGATGTGGTAATGTTATCTTTGGCTGTCATAAAATACTGCTAAAATTGTTTCTTGTTTAAAAAATACTGGCGCCCACATCGTTTCATTTACACGATTACCGAATACTGAGCCTGAACAGGAGTCCAAATACACAGTGATAAATAGCATGAGATCTATTTATTACTAAGTAATATATTGCTTTATATTTCTGCATCCCACAATTTGTACTGGTCTCTTTAATATTAAAGGGAACAGACCATGGACCGAGGGGGAACAGGGTGTCCGGACAGTGAGGTCCTCTTCCTTTATATTTCTAAAGAATCCCTCCTGATTCACTCGCCTACCGTTGAGTGGACAGACATTATGGGGAGGAAGGACGTACGGAGGCAAAAGAATGGAGCGAGAGTGGGCTGGAGATTTTTTTTGTAGGGGGGTCCACTGCACACTAGTTACACTAGTACTGAAGCTCATTTCCATTAATCCGATTATTAGTATTTTTTTGGTGGTTGAAGTCCATGTAGAGAAAGTGACTTGACTAGATGATTAGGGAGATGATACAAGAAGCCAACAGAAGCTCTTGTCAGAGTTCATAGAGATATGTGTTTTTTTCTACAGGTAAGGGATCTGTTATCCAGAAACCTGCCATCCAAAAAGCGCCGAATTACTGAAAGGCCGTCTCCCATATACTCCATTTTCTCAAAATAATCCAAACTTTTAAAAACAATTCCTTTTTTCATTGATAATTAAACAGTATCTTGTACTTGATCTAAACTAAGATATAATTAATCCTTATTGGAAGAAAAACCAGCCTATTGGGTTTGTTTAATGTTTACATGATTTTCTAGTAGACTCGACGTCTGAAGATCCAAATTACGGAAAGATGATATCAAGAAAACCCCAGGTTCAGAACATTCTGGATTACAGGTCCCGGATTACAGGTTTCGCTAGCGTTAATTCGGCAAGCAAAGCGACGTTGCGCTAGCGTTGGCTAATTTGCATACGGCGGGAAGTTAAATTTCAATGTACGTATATGTTGCATCAAATACATTACACTACACAAGCCCAGGGAACCTTAATAAAATAAAATAAAATTGTTATATTGCCCTATACATGAGCCCACTGTATAGTTTATGTGCCATATGTTAGGAAATGTAGGGGGGAAGCCAGGTACCCTAAAAAAAAATTACGATCTTTTGTAGCCTATCACCCTGAAAACTAAATAGTCGACAGCGTTTTTTTGGGACTTTTTTTTTAACTTTTTTTTGAGGAAGTCCTATCTACTCTATTGCACTTCGCCTGGTCTGAGCTGGCGAAGGCAAGTCTGGCGCAAGAGGTAACGTTCAGTAAAATCCGAATCTTAGTGAATTTGCGTAGCTACGTCCATTAGCCAGAGTGAAAATTCGCATGGCGTTAGAGTCTCTTTCGCTATCGAATTTACGTCCGTTAGTAAATCGGCAAAGTACCAAAATTACGTCACGCTGGCGAATTTTTGCCAGTGTTAGTCACTTCACCCTTTAATAAATTTGCCCCTATGTGTCTATGATTTGCTTAATCATCACTAACCCACTTGACCTCCAGGGGTCAAGTACAAGGAGCTAAATACTAAATATTGTTTATTGGAGGATAAAGGGCCATGTTGCTGTATTGTATATATTCACTGTATTGTTATTCCCCTGATGTGCTAACTGCTGGCAAGGGGCTGTGTAAACAAAGCACAATATATTGTGGCCAGTGTGTGTACATACATAAACAGTTTGTGATATTTAGGAATATTGCTTGCCCTTTAATTTTCTTCCTTCCACTATGATGTCCAGTATAATCAAATACACTCACATACAGTGTTAATGAAGTTATATTATTAAAGCAATCAGATTTCCTCTGTAATGCTGGAATATGGCCCACTTTGAGGTTTAACTGATGCCCCTGCAAACTGATTTTGCACAGGTCTCCTTCCTGACAGCAGAATCCATGCCCGTAATGTTATACGACTTGCAGAGAGAAGCTTGCTTCCTGGTAATTGTGTGATTTGTAGTCATGTTCCACTGATCAAAAATAATAGTCTGGCCTTGTCTGTGGCAGTCCTGCTTCTCCAGCCCTGCTAAAATGGGCAATTTGTCTTTATAGGAAGGACAGGGCATTCTATTAGTGCTGTAAAATCTCGAATTAAGCCGAGCCATTTAGCAATAGAGGAGATAAGAACAATAAACAAAGGCAAATCGGTCACACTAGCATGGAAATGATGTGCTCCTGTGCCATAAATAAACATAAGGGTTCCAACCAAGCCTTGGAGTCTGGACATGTGGCAGAATCCATAAGAAGTCTTGGTATTGCTAGTTGTGCTTTGCAGTCAGGTTTACAAGCAGTTTCCAATAGGGAGCACCTTACTGTAAGGTACCCAGAAGGATTTGCAGTCTGCATAGCCTTTGCTTATTAATCCTCCTATATAAATCCACCTAATTGAATTCTGATAGCTAAATTTAATGGTTATATATCTCTGTCCCAGAATGCAATGTGCCCTTTCGCAATATATAAGGAATAGTGTCATGGGCTCATTGTTTCAAGATTGTGATTTAATCATATCATACAGCTGCACTTGCTAATAGAGCTCTAGTGTGCTCCTCAGGATTCCAAAATGGACCGGAATGGTTTGCTTACCTTTCGGTTAACTTTTAGTATGTTATAAGCAGCTTTTCAATTGGCCTTCATTTTTTCTTTTTTATAGTTTTTGAATAATCTGCTGCCTTCTTCTAACTCTTTCCGGCTTTGAAATGGGGATCACTGACCCCATCTAAAAGCAAATGCTCTGTAAGGGTACACATTTATTGTTATTGCTACTTTTTATTACTCATATTTCTATTCCGGCCTCTCCTATTCATATTCCAGTCTCTTATTCAAATACAATGCATGGTTGTATGGCAATTTGGATCCTGCAAACTGGAGAGCGGCTCAATAAAAAGCTAAATAAACCACAAATGTAAAAAAAATGTAAACCACCTGCAGATTGTCTCAGAATAGGATTTGTTACATTCATGCTAATAGTTAATTTAAAGGTGAACAACCCCTTAAATGGCTCAAAGTTAGGAGCTAGGTTAATATGTATGTATAACTTTATCTATGTAGCGCTACTAGGATACGTAGCACTGTACAATGTAGATCAGGGCTGTCCCTGGAGGTCGAGGGGCTTACTGTGACCCTCCAAAGGATGTTTTTGGCCCCATGTCGCTCTAGGGCTTCATAGATTTTATTGTATGACATTATTATTCGAATATAATCTGGCCCTCAAACACGCTATGTGAGAGTTAGCCCACTACATGTAATAAGTTGGACAACACTGATGCAAATTACTGATTTACTGATTTATTTTGCACTTTGCATATTTCCAGTGAATAATCCAAATTTGCACATTTTGTCTCCCACTCACACCCCCCTGGCACAGTCTCCACAATTTGTTACATTGCAGGATGATGGCATTACGATAGAGAAAACAAAGTTAATCTACCCTCTAGCCGCTCACTAAGCCCCTACTCTGAAATCCTTAAACACACGATTCATCAGATAAAACAGACAATAACTGAAGAAAAATAGAAATACTTTTTGTTTCATTATCTCATTCTGTTTTGGGGTTTTGTTTTGTTTTTTTCATTTTTTTCCTGGTCAGATTAAGTGCTGGCATGGCCTGTATCCTGAATTCCAGATTTCTTGCAAAGTGGGGCTGCACAAATAAGAAACTTTTAGAGATAGTTTGGTGGCAAATGGACCTTTTGCTGTAAAACAAGTACCTAAAATAATCACTCGTCTGTTTCATTTGCTCCAGGGCTGCTGATTTCCCCACCTCCCCATCTCTGTCCTAGTCTCTGCTAAGTTATGCATTTTATTCTACATTTAGCAATTCAGGAGCATGCAGAAGTTCCATTAAAATGTTTTATTAGCATTAGGGTAAGTATAATTTCCTAAAAAATGCTTTTAGGCATGTTTTCCACATTACCGATTATCCAAGGCAACTTAAAACCTGTTTATCTCGGCTTCCCAAGCTTCTATACCCTCTATGCTTTTAGGCGACAAGGATAAATTGGACTGATGATACAGTTTCCTTCCAGAAAGACAGTCCTACAGTCCTGCTGCATGTACCTAACCGATATCCATATCTTCCACGTAGAGGCTGCTCTGAAACTCTCTGCTTATGTGTAAAAAGCCTACTATTTATTTATGGATCAGCTCTCAGCATCTGACCCGTGACTTAACTAAATGCCCATGGGCTCTAGTGCTAAATCTGTGTCTGCCTCTAACTCCCCTGTCCCCAATAACCACTAGATTGCAAATCCCAGGCCCTTGTTACATCTACAGTATATGTGTTAACTTTTTTGTGACCATGCCTCATGGGCCACAACTGCTGCACTTCCTACAGCTATGACGTATATATGTGACATGCACTCACATTTGTGATACAAACACACACACACACATATATATACTAAATGGGCAACAGTATCTGAACACCCCTTCTAATCACTACAATGGATAACTCATGCCAAGGGCCAGAACTAGGTAGTCAGAAGTGGAGGCGCCAAGTACATTCTCGCACACACTGGGGAAGGGCCGAAGTGTCCGGCAGGGTTTCCATTTGCGCCCGGCCAGCTGGGCCCAGGACTGCTTCTGCCACATCCACCAACAACCTTGGTTTGCTAAAATGCAACTGGAAAAAAGCCCAAATGCAGTGATGCAACAACATGGTTCCCACATCTAGTGGAAAGCCTTTCATCTGTTGGCCTCCAACATGTGGGTGGCCAGATATCTGCTTCTTTGGCCACCTTTTGCCACCTTGGCCACCAGATTTCAAGGTGCACAGTACTAGTGATGAGCGAATCTGTCCCATTTCGCTTCGCAGAAAAATTCACAAAACACATTGAAGTCAATGGGCGCCAAAACAATTTTTACACGTGCAACTTTTTTGTCCTAATGCAAATTTTTCTGCAGCAAATTTTTGCAGCAGTTTCGCGAAAAAAGTACGAAGTGACGAAATTCTCCGCAAATCCATGCCTACAGAATAAATTCTCCCATCACTACCCAGTACCCCTTTCCCTACAAGGTGATTCTCTACAGCTCTTAAAGGAGAAGGAAAGGTACAGAAGCAGTTTATTGTCAATATATTGGCCACAATAATGCAAGCTATAACATTATTTACCGTATAAACTCGTGTATAAGCCGACCCGTGTATAAGCCGAGGTACCTAATTTTACCTACAAAAACTGGGAAAACGTATTGACTCGCGTATAAGCCTAGGGTGAGAAATGCAGCAGCTACTGGTAAGTTTCAATAATCAAAAATTGAGGCATGAGTGGGTTAAATGTTTTTGAATATGGTTTTATTTCAAATAAAAACAGTAAACTACCGTAGAAGTTTGTGCCAGAATAGTCTCTGTGCTACCCCCATTTTATTTTTTTTAGGTCCCAGGTGTGATGGAATTGTGTGCCCTCTGTTATACACAGTCTATAAATAATAGTCCTGGAGACCAGCCACTTAGCTGTGCTCATTACCTGCTGCCCGCACTGTTTTTAAAATCAGAGAGGGTGCTGAGAAATGTGAAACCCCCAGAAGGCAGTCCCTGAGTACTGTACATGCTACCAATCATAGGCCAGCTTACTGTTCTGTCTCATCTCGTGAGACTTGTGACTTCCCGTCCTGCAACACTCCTACTGGGATCTACTGGGCACCCCTGTTTTAAGGATTACGGTACCTATTCTGGACGGCTGCAGGTCAGAAAGCGCAGCCACACAGAAGCCACACAGAAGCGCAGCTGCCAGAAGCCCAGCCGCACGGAAGCCCAGCCGCACGGAAGAGCAGCCGCAGGGAAGAGGATCGCGCATCGCGTATGGCGCATCAGTGAAATACCGGTAGGTAATGTTTTTTTTAACTGACCCGCGTATAAGCCGAGGCAGCGTTTTTCAGCTTATTTTGGGTGCTGAAAAACTCGGCTTATACGCGAGTATATACGGTGCTTTACCATAACGGAGTAAACAGGAAAGTAGCTGCCATATTCACTTGGTGTAACATCACATCTGGCCTGAGTTTCCCAGCTCAGTCATAGCTCTGGGCTCAGATTCCAGCAGGGAGGGGAAGAGGAGCAAACTGAGCATGCTCAAGCCCTAGCCCTGGAAATTTAATCTGAAAACAGGAAGTCTGATACAGAAGCCCATGTATACACAATAGAAGAAAACATTTTGTAGGAGCAGAATTACTTTGAGGGTTTACTGGTGTATTTATAAAGACCTTTCTGATAAAGCTTACTTGATTTTAGCCTTTCCTTCTCCTTTAATACAAACATGAGATGTATACATTTTTTTTATAGCTTTAGGCTGCATTGTCACATCATACCAGAAGTTCACATCCATTTTCTGGCCGGACATTGATTCCAGGCTCAGTATTTATGTATATATATACACACTCCCACGTACACACTCATGCATGAAACACAGGCCAGGCCTGACATTTGATGGAAATGATATAATTTAATGCACAACTGTCACAGCAATTTATGTGGTAGGAAGCAAGGGTGGTGTTATGTAGCAAAGAATAATAGCATAATGCTTAGCATAAGAATTCACTCCCTTTGTCTTTTTTCTCATTTTCTTGCTTAACAACCAGGGACTGAAATGGATTTTAGAGGGATTTTTACCATTTAATTTACACAACATACAGTACTTTTAAGGTGAAAAATATGTGTATTTATGCCTGCAGCCATTCCCTAAAGCAGAATGAATTAACACTAAGGGGGGTATTTACTAAACTCCGAATACCAAAAACCCGAAACATTTGTGTTTTTTAGCATAAAATCTGAATTTTTAGTGGAAAAAAAAAACCACACATTTTTCGGGATTTATTATACCCCGAGGATTGAAAAAGTCCATCTCAGACATGCCAAGGTTGCATATAAGTCAATGGGAAAAGATATTGGGGGTTTCAGGCAAAAACCATGAAACAATCTGAGTTTTTGGTGGAAAATCCGAAAAATTCATACGATTTGGGTTTTTTCCCGCAAGCAAAATTTACGGAAAAGTGTATTAATAAATAAGGTGAAAAAAACAGTGCGGATTTGGTCTTTTAAAAATTTCAAATGTTTCCTTATTTATTAAAAAATCCAAATATAAATGCAGAACAAATACAAAAACCAACCGGAATACCTTGAAATCCTCATTTGCATAAGAAATTTATGAAATTACAAGGAAAAAAAATCATTCTCTACTTCTCCATGCCCTTGGCAGGATTTAGATGCTGATTATGTTATGTATTAGAGCTGTTTTGTGGTTTTTACACTTAATAAATAATGAAGATTTGTAGTTCATACTAATTACTTAATTGCACAATTTGATTCACTGAAACTAAGAATATAAGAACGCTAATAAATCGGCCACTAAGTATACGAGGTGTCCACATTCTGCTATCTATGAATATAGTTCTGCCAAACTCAAAGAGCACTGAATTCTATTCCACTGAAATCAAGTAACTTGTCCTGTGATTATAGGAGCTTATGAAAAAACAAGGAGTCTAATTGTCTCCCTGAAGTAGGCCTCAGGGCAATGGGTGCAATACAGATGAATCACTGTATATAGAAAATAGAATCCCCAGGAACCAGAACCTAAGCAGAATGATGGAAAATTAATTATTCAAACAAGACAAAATTATTTTTGTAAAGGTCTAAGATTTTAAATGAGATTAATGTAGCAGATTTTCATGAGAAAATGTTCCAGCCACTATGAATTATCCGACTGGCTGGGAGGTGATGAAGGATGCTGAAAGGATGGAGGATGCAACATGGAAGAC
This sequence comes from Xenopus laevis, assembly GCF_017654675.1. NCBI lineage: Eukaryota > Metazoa > Chordata > Amphibia > Anura > Pipidae > Xenopus > Xenopus laevis. The sequence goes on along the minus strand of NC_054375.1, from coordinate 128,925,500 downwards.
CACTGAGCTGAAGGGAAGGTAAAGTGTAAAACACGGGTAGGGATTGTTCAGTAACAAAGACAAATGTTGGGTACAGTCCAGTATCTTTGCATCTTTGTATAGCTGTTTTGTGTTTAATTTTGTGTTTCTTATATTAAATGCTCAGAGAGTTGTGGTTTATTTTGTGACTCAGGGCTACATATATTCGTTTTTATCTACTATCACATTATTTACTTGATGGCGGCTGTCAAATCTGAGAAGAGTCACTTGAGTTGCAATTTACAAGAATATTAACAGGCCTAGAATGAAACACATTTTGGTTTATTGTGTAGTAAACATTGACCTTCCCATACCTGTAGATACTTGTAGAAAGCTGCCTGCTCTTCATTTATTCCTACACTCAAATAAGTTAAAAAAAAGCGGGGTCAACATTGCCATGTCTTGTTGCAAATTATTACCCCTGGTCCTGGAGACTGGGTGTTGGCCAACCCTCATGTAACTGGCAAGCTCCTGATTTGCTATATACATTGCCGTCCAGTTGGTAGCCCCTTTATACAGAGGTGCTCCTGGCATGAGGAGAGTCAGTGTCGGACTGGGGATTCGGGGCTCACCATCCCCACTCACTTCGACCTTCTTCAATGCAAGAAAACTAGAGGGGGAGGGGGTCTGACTGGGTTGGCGGGACACTGATAAAAAACCCAATGGGCCCTGTCAGCCCAGTCCCGCTATTGGCACTGCCCCTCCGACCTCCCGGGCCCCGATTGCGGCCGCTAACAGGAAAAAAGGTAAGTGGGGGGTGGAGGGAGGTTGCAGCTATGGGAGGGGGGGGCTGCCCAATGTGTCTTCACCGATGGGGCTGGGAGCCCGGGGGTGACCCCGGGGGTGGCAGTAGCTGGGCATCTTTAGGGCCTTGCCCTTATACAGTAACTCTGTAAGTCTTTCTTGACTGTCCTTTTGTATAGGACTTTTGCCCTGAGGGCCCCCATATTTACCTCCATATGCTGAGATCAAGTACAAGCTACTGTTTTTATTACAGAGTAAAAGGAAATCATATTTAAATATTTGGTATATTTGATTATAATGGAGTCTATGGGGTAAATTTACCAAAGAGTGAAGTTCCACCACTGGAGTGAAATTCCGCAGCTCTGCATTCATTTCTATGGGATTTTGAAAGGCGTATTTATCAATGGGTGAAAGTGAAAGTTCACCCTTTGATAAATACGCCTATAAAAATCCCAAAAAAATGAATGGAGAGTGGCGGAATTTCACTCTAGTGGCAGAACTTCACTATTAACTTCACTTTTTGATAAATATACCCCTTTGAGAGAAGGTCTTTCTGTAATTCAGAGCTTTCTGGATAATGGGTTTCTGGATAACGGATTCCATACCTGTACTAAATTTGCACAGTAGCAGTAACCCATAGCAACCAGTAAGATGTTTGTTTTTAAGCAGGTGACCAGTAAATGCTACCTGCTGATTGGTTGCTATGGGTTACTGCTCCTGGGCAAACTTAGTGCCTTTTATTACATAACCCCTTTATAATGCAAGAGTATTTATTACAGCCCAGCATGGAATTTCCTCAGAAAGCTACGGTGCCTAGCAAGCTTAATAAACTCTAATATACATTTCTCCCTCTAAGCCATTTGCTTATGTGAATGGCATGGGCCAATAGTGCAATAAGAGCTGCAGATAAAGATATTGCTGATACGAATCAAATTCATTCTTCATCTGACTAAAACTGTTATGACTTGTATATGAAACTTGCCTGCTACGTTTTGTTAAAGTAGCCGCAAAGCTACTGGATTTATACAGCCATTAAACACACATATTATATACATTTCCCTGCAGACTAAACAGTTCCAAACCCAGAGATGATCAGGCACTTTTTAAACAAAAATCACAAGCGAAAGGCGCTGAAAAATCATAAGCACGGGATAAATATGATGTAGGCTTTTCTTAATGCTTGCACATTCCCCAACAGATGTGGAAATACAATTCTCACAGGTCATTATTTCTTGGTTTTCCTCATTATTAGGATTATGTGGAACACAACGGCAGCATGCAGCCAATGAAGCAGCCAAGCAAGTATTCATTTAGGAGTCTTAGATATGTGACTTGATAAGAACAAGAGGAATTCGGCTTGGACCTCCTTGATTAGAAATAGTGATGAGCAAATTCATTCGCCAGCCATGGATCTGCGGCTTATTTCCGAATTTCGCCATGTGTGAATTTTTTTGTGAAACTGCAGCAGAAAATTCACAGAGAAAAAACGCCCATAAGAAAAAACGCCCATTGACAAATGCATTTGGAGAAAAAAGAACGCCCATTGACTTTCATGCGTTTAGTGTGAGAAAAATTGTCGCGCATGTAAAAATTTCGTGAAACAGAACAGATTCGCTCATAACTACATGGAAACCGTTTTTTTAATCTTTTATTTCTTTTATTGTAGGGCCTCCCAACCATATTTTCTGAGGACCCAAATAAAGTTTGGCTGGTTATTTGTTATTAGCCAGCATTGAACTGGCCCGGCAGAACACCTGGAAAAAACCTGTTGGGCCCCGACCCTTATGGGTCCCTGCCGGGCTAGACCCCACTTCCTATGTTTGGCTTTTAAAAAAAAATTATTTTGGCGCCGCACAGCGCCATCTGCACGCCGAGGGGGTGCCGTCTGCGCATGTACGCAGAGTGGCACCTTCGGTGCGTCACAGTAGGGGGACCGACCCTGTTATTAGCTATTGAAGGATCACATTTCACGTCATAAAAGGGATCATGAGGACCCATACTGAACATTACGGAAACCCAATATTGGGTCCTGACTCTGATTTATTGCTTGGTGGCCAGGGTTTTCTAACCCTGCCGTTGGGTTACACGTGGTTATTCAAATTAACCAGGTTTGATGATTGAAAGGTGTTTGGATCACATCTTGGCCCAAAGCTGCTGTCCAATAACAGAGTAAACATAGGTATTTCTTTATCAGCTACAGGTATAGGACCTGTTATCTAGAATACTTGGGACCTGGAGTTTTCTGGATAAGGGATCTTTCCATAATTTGGATCACGAGTCTACTAAAAACATTATTTCAAAATTACACAAACCCAATAGACCAGTTTTGCCTCCAATAAGGATTAATTATATCTTATTTGGGATCAAGTACAAGGTACTGTTTTATTATTACAGAGAAAAAAAGAAGAAAAAAGTTGAATGAATTGTATAAAATGGAGTCTATGGGAGACGGCCTTTCTGTAATTCAGAGCTTTCTGGATAACAGGTTTCCGAATAACTGACCCCATACCTATCCTTGAAATATCAATCCATTTGTTAACAGCTTCTGAATGGCCAGTCTGAGTGTTTTTGGGCTTCAGAAATATACAGCAATCTGCCCTCTTTAACAAATCAACTTTGGCATCTTAATACTCAACTGTCTTCAAAAAATCAGTTTTTGAGCAATGGAACAAGAGGTATTTAACCCCAACCCCCCAGTAACCATGATCAACACCGGAGGATCACAAATATAGTTCACTATAATGTGACTACTGGCTAGTTTAGGCTCATGAGTCTTTTAAAGGGATGGTTCCCCTTTAAGTTAACTTTTAGTATGTTATAGCATGGCTAATTCTAAGCAATGTTTCAATTGGCCTTCATTTTTTCCTTTTTATAGTTTTTGAATTATTTGACTTCTTCTTCTGACTTTTTCCAAATGGGGGTCACTGACCCATCTAAAAAAATGCTCTGTAAGGCTACACATATAGGGGCAGATGTAAGAAGGGTCGAATATCGAGGGTTAATTAACCCTCGATATTCGACCAGGAACTAAAATCGTTCGACTTCGAATATCGAAGTCGAACGATTTAGCGCAAATCCTGCGATCGAACGATCGAAGGATTATTTGTTCGATCAAACGATTAAATCCTTCGAATCGAACGATTCGAAGGATTTTAATACAACGATCGAAGGAATATCCTTCGATCAAAAAATCACAGGCAAGCCTATGGGGACCTTCCCCATAGGCTAACATTGACTTCGGTAGCTTTTAGCTGCCGAAGTAGGGGGTCGAAGTTTTTCTTAAAGAGACAGTACTTCGACTATCGAATGGTCGAATAGTCGAACGATTTTTAGTTCGAATCGTTCGATTCGAAGTCGAAGTAGTAGTCGAAGGTCGAAGTAGCCCATTCGATGGTCGAAGTAGCCCAAAAAACACTTCGAAATTCGAAGTTTTTTTAATTCGAATCCTTCACTCGAGCTTTGTAAATCTGCCCCTTATTGTTATTGCTATTTTTTCTTACAAATTATTCTATGTAGGCCCTCCTATTCATATTCCAATCTCTTGTTCAAATCAATGGATAATTGCTAGTGTAATTTGGACCCTTGCAACCAAACTGCCAAGATTGAAAACCGGAGAGCTGCTGACTAATGAGGGGAATTAGGCAAAAAAACACAAATAATACAAAATGAAAAATTAATTACAAATTGTCTCAGAATATCATTCTCTATATCATTCAGGTATGCAATCTGTTATCTGGAAACCCATTATACAGAAAGCTCCACAATATGGAATGGCTGTCTCCCATAGACTCCATTTTATTGAAATAATCCAGATTTTTTTTTAAATGATTTTCGTTTAGTATGGGACCTGTTCATTTGTATTTTGCCTGACGAAGGGGCCTGTGTGCTCCGAAAGCTTGCAATTGTTACTTATTCAGTTATCACCAAACTGTACATTTTCTGCATATTTTCAATGGCTAACACGGTACAATAACTTAATTCCTTTTTCTTTGTAATAATAAAACATTGTAATACATCCAAACTAATCCTTACTGGAAGCAAAACCAACCTATTGGGTTTATTTCATGTTTACATGATTTTCTAGTAGACTCAAGGTATGAGGATTCAAATTACTGAAAGATCCATCATATAGAAAACCAAAGCATTCTGGATAACAGGTCCCATACCTGTACTAAAAGTTAATTTAAATGTGAACAACCTCTTTAATGCTCAGATGGTTTTTATCATGTAGAGAAAGTATGGCAATACAAAGCAAGATTGTGGCTTTAACCAATGTATTGTCTATATAATATAATCCTGAAGAACTATTCTTCACCAAAATGGGGTGTATTTACAGTAAGGGGCAGATTTATCAAGGGTCGAAGTGAATTCGAGGGAATTTTCAAAGTAAAAAAATTTGGAAGTCAAAGTAATTTTTTGGATACTTCGACCATCGAATAGGATACTACAACTTCGATTCGAAGTAAAATAGTTTGAATATACGACCATTCGATATTTGAAGTACTGTCTCTTTAAAAAAAACTTTGATTTCAATACTTAATTAAACCTGCCGAAGTGCTATGTTAGCCTTTGGGGATCTTCTAGAGCATTTTTCTAAGTTTTTTGAAGTCAAAGAAAAATCGTTCGATCGATGGACAATATCCTTCGAATCGTTCGTCGAGCAAATGGCTAGATTCGATGTAAGAAAACTTCGACTTCGATATTCAAAGTCGAAGTATTCCAATTCGATGGTCGAATTTCGAAACTTTTTCGACTTCGAAATTCGACCCTTGATACTGTAAATGTGCCCCTAAGTGTCTTTTTATCTCAGTTAAAGCCCCACCTACTGTATATATATATATATATAATTAAGGATATGGAGAAATAGAAATGCCCTGTGTCACCAGTTCAGCTGTGTTCCATGAATTTCAGAGGTATTAAAAATACAATAACCAGCAATTACATCCACAGGAAACATTCCTATAACTCTCTGTCATTTCAGCGCAGTTAACCCCTGGCCGGCACTTATTGTTTCCAGAGTGATAAGTACCGTGGCATGCGGAGCAACTGAATGGTAAACGAACACCCAGCACCTGTCCTTTAGTCACAACATTGACAGATCTGTGTATTACTTGATCTTAGATATGTAAATAGCGTGTGTCATGCGAAGCTTTTACACAGATACAAAAACAAACTGTGCGGCTCTGCCAGACACAATATTAACTGCCATGTATCAGATTTAAGGCATTTATTTCTGACAATGCCACCTGACTAATGACCCCGGGCTGTTGCTCTACACTGGAAGGGAACATTCTCTCCTTTCTCGCACACACAATCCTAACAACACACTTTGTTTTGATCCTTTGCAAGCCACTGATCAGGGATGCCTATAAATAGTCTTTATGAGGGAATACTTGCAGTTATAGCAGGTTGGAGAGGTTACAGCACTGACCAGTTAATAAACTGAAGAACGCAAAGCTCTTCACAAGCTCAGAACAGGGATGGTTGGACAAACACCATCGACTAATTGTGCCAGAAAACAAAGTGTAATGTTTAGGATAGGTATGGGACCTGTTATCCAGAATGCGTGGGACCTGCTGTTTTCCAGATAAGGGATCTTTCCTTAATTTGTCTCCATACCCCAAGGGGTTATTTATCAAAGTCCGATTTTATCTCAACATTTTCTGCTGCAAACTCCAATCAAATCCGCTCTGTTTTTTTCCACTTATTTATTACATTTTTCCGAAAATTTGCTTTGCAGGAAAAAAAAATCAGATTTTTCATGATTTTTACAGATTTTTCACCTGAAAACTCCAAATTCTTATGTTTTTTGCCCAAAAACTCTGAAAACTTCAGGGTATTGCACAAAACCCAGCGCGCATAAAAAATCATTGGGACTTCTCCCATTGACTTATATGCAACCTCGACAGGTCTGAGATGCCGGATTTTCTGATTCAGACTTTTCCATCCTCTGGGTTTAAGAAATTCCTAAAAAATTTGTTATTTTTTAAAAGTCCGATATTATAATAAAAAAAAAAATCACAAATTTTTCTTGATTTTTGCATTCGTAGTTTAGTAAATAACCCCCAAAGTTTACTTTAAATAATTTAAACATGAATTAAGCCCTATAGAATTGTTTTGCCTTCAATAAGGATTAATTACATCTTACTGTAGTTGGGATCAAGTACAAAGTATTGTTTTATTATTACCAAAAAAAAGTATATTATTTTTTTAAATTATTTGATTCAAATAGAGACTAAAATTGGAGATCGCGTTTCCCAGCTTTCTGGATAATGGGTTTCCTGATAATGGGTCCCATACCTGTGTAGTAGTGTTGCAAAAAAATCAAATCCGAATATCACTGTCTACATCATACCAAAAGATAATAGGATAAAAGGTGAACAACCCTTTTAAAGAGGGTTCTCTTCCCTCTCCCCAACTACATCTAGATAGGGGCAACTGGCAAGGAAAGGGACACAGCGGGGGTCATTTATTAACAACTGAATTGTTGTTATATATGAGTATTTCCACAAATCACAAAAATAGTGTTTTTTCTATATTTCTTAAAGGCTCTAAAAATTAATTAAAGATATATTAAGTGAAATAATCATGACAGTCTTTAAAGGGCATGTAAAGTCTAAAATAGAACAAGGCCAGAAATGATGTATTTTGTATACTAAATATAACCATGAACTTACTGCACCACAAGCCTAATCAAACAAATGATTTATGCTTTCAAAGTTGGCTACAGGGGGTCACCATCTTGTAACTTTGTTAAACATCTTTGCAAGACTAAGACTGTGCACATGCTCAGTGTGGTCTGGGCTGCTTAGGGATCGTCATAAACAAAGCTGCTTGAGTTCTGCATGGCTGGGAAGTAAGACAGGGGCTCCCCCTGCTGTTCATAAGTATGATTGTTTCCCTGCTCAGCAGTTAGGGACCGTCTGACAATTCCTATCCACAGCAGTAAATGAAGGGAGAATTTCACTGCATACAGTCAGGTTTCTTATAAAAACGGTACACATTTTTTAATTAAAGTATATTGGAGATAGGTTTCCTTTTCATTCAAGAAAGTAAAAATTTGTTGTACAGTGCTTTGCCCTCAAGGAGCGCTTTACAAATAAAAATATACATACAAATGGGATTTTATTTTTTTGCCTTTACATGACCTTTAATGCTAAACTTCGCCAAGTAAAAGTTGAGGTGCTGCAGCAGTCAATGGGTGGTGTGTTGATCCTATTGGATCATCCCATTAGAGGATTCTTTATATTTTTCACAACAAATTTTTAGAAAACTCCAATATTTTGAGATTGTTCAGAGCTTTTTCTCTTCGTGTTTTTTTAATTGGAACTTTTGATAAATTCAACAACAATCGTTTAGAGTTTGTGGTTTCAAAAACCTCTAAAACCACAAAAATCCGACATTTAATAAATAAGCCTCCCCGTGACACTCAACCATTTCAGAGCTTACAGAATGTTTATATCATTACAGAGACGAGTATCGTGTAAACATGAAGGGGTAAAGAACAAAGACAAGGAGTTATTCTCCGTCAGTGGTTGCCATTGTCCATCTCTGTCACATGTCCTTTGGCAGCTATTCTTAACTTTCTGCAGAATGCTGGAGGAAATACAGAGATATATTTGGCTAAAGGGAAAGTCATAAATAAGTTACCTGGCTTTACTGTAACCGGAAAGAAATAATGGGGTATAGAAATGAGACAACATGTTTCTGGCAACCACAAAACACAAGCTGCATCGATAAATCTATTTATTTACAAAGGACCAACTGTATTATCACATTTGCCCCATATAATGGTTGTGGGGGTGGGGTGAGTACACATTCCCAGGAATATAAAGGCAACAGGTGTGTGAAAAGGGTTGTAAACCCAAAAATGTTGCCTAATAAAAGCAAATTTCACTAAAACCATAACGTGATGATAAAATTACCTGTAATTATTTGCTACTGAAATCAGTTTCGCTCTGTCCCTTCAATTATCTTCACTGCTGATCCTGACTATGCGTACCAATGAAATAATGTAGCCGATGTTAGTGCTTCTCTAGCCAAAACTCAAATTCCCACAATACCTTGCCTGTTTCAATGGTACGTGTAGTCAGGAGCAGCAGTGCAGAAATAGTAAAACACAGACAAATACTGCATAACAACTGCATTTATAAATCATCAAAAATGTTTTATCAGGGTATAATGGAAAGTTGTTTATAATTAAATTGTTTGTTTTCATTAAAATTGTATAGTTAAGTCTGCTCAGACCCCTAGCTAGCACCTTTGCATTCTGAAAATGATTATCTCACTGGAAACATCTGAACTAATAACTGCCAACTACTGACTTCTGTTTTTCTGTCCCCCATTGCCCTATGCTCCATTAATGTCGGGAACTATAGTATACCGCCCAACATTTTGGAAATAGAAAGAGGAACAAAAAGATTGATTGACCGTGCCTATTTTGTGGCCACACCCCTAATTACCATGTTCATTTTACACAATTTGGCAGGTTATGAAAGTTTGAACACATCTCTGTGTTTTTTATGTGTTATTACAGTTTAGCTAATGAAGGGGAATTATCCTTTAAGCTGCAAGTCACAGTTTCCCCGAGAGATCTGCTTATCTTAAATTGTTACAATTGTTTCTTTGCTTAATTTAAAGAGTTACAATTGTTCCTTTGCTTATCTTAAATGTATCTAAGTGCTCCTGGCTCTCTGCCAAAAGCCAATTAAGTTTTAGAAACTTTGCATCTTCTTCTGGCTGTTCAGCGCAGGAGATCAAAGAGAAAGTCAGGACATTTGAGTAAGAATCCAGGACTGAGGGTTGAACTGTCAAAATCTGGACTGTCCCATGAAAAACGGTGACAGTTGGGAGGTATGCTATAGTTCTGCAATAGTTATAGCACCATCAAATGTCTGTCCCCGAGTTAATGTTTGAATTGCTGACAAAGCAATACATAAATCCCAAACCAGCATTTGAAAACAAGCCCGTTTCTCCCCATGCACACCACCTTCTGCCAACAAAAGAAATAGGAACAAAAAATGAATTGAAAAATATATCACTTGTGTCTGTTGGAGAGAAGGACAAAATATAAACATGTCATAGTAACAAGACACAGTCCCAGTGAATGACTATGCAAAATAACGTTGGTTCAATCCAACGATCTACAATGAAGCTGGTGTATGGGAGAAACATTATGGGCTGTGCACTTATAGAAGGAGAGATCACTACAAGGTGCCCGTTATGAATATTCTTTATGAAAGGTCTAATGGGGAGGGTCCTGTCTTCTTCTGGGTGGATATATAGAAATGGTTATGCACTTTATCTGTAGCTCTTACATATTCTTGTCAATCTGCACATGATTCGTGATTCATACACGTAACACACAAGAGGCAGGTTAATATATAATGCATTATTGCATGCAAAGGAGGTGACACATACGATGCCCCCAGCTCCTTCGTTAATGAATTTGATCTTGACTCACAACAGGTTAGAAGACTATATGGAAAGTTCCTAGCGCCTTTAAGTGCTCTTGCATTTTTCTCCAGGGCATAAGTACCAGTGGCGGATTAATGAGATATAGTATGGGGCCCCTAGGCTATATCCAGACTACTCTAGACTACTGCTGGTTCCGGATGCTTGCAGATCAGGCACGTGTGCATCCAGGCTCTCTAAGCTGGGTCAGGTTTGGAATGCACCAGTCATGTCACTGGATCTGCACACATCCTTGCGTATACACACATCTTGCCTGTCTTGTTCTACCAGTAGTTGCACCCAACTGGACCCAGCAGCACAAATAAAAATAACTATTAAAAGAAAATAGAAATAATAATTGAAAAAAGCTAGATGGTGGGCCCCTGATCACACTGGGCCCCTAGGCTATAGCCTGTGCATTAAGGTAACACAGTAGGGCTCATAAATGGCCCCAAACACAGTTGCAAATGCTCATTGTTGGACAGTTCTGCATAACCTGTCTTCTACGTGGTCATGTCTTCTCCAAACTACTGTACTGCCTGGTGGTGCTTTTCTCATCTACAGTTTCAGCTTTTCTCCTAATATAACAAATGCAGTCCACTACAGATTCATACTGTACATGGCTCTAACATGTCTATCACCAGTATCCATGTGTTTTTCTGCACAAGCCTCATCTCATCAGAAGAAACCATTCCCAGGCCTCTAAAGGAGCACTGATCTTAGCCTGACTTTCCAGCCTGGGTCTATCTTTCTCCCGTCGGCTTATCCTCTAACCTGCCATTGCCCTCATGACAAACAACGCAAAGAGAGCTTAGATTAATGATATACTGAAGACACCAGATAAACTAAAACACAAAGAAATATTATGCTTCAGTAGTCAGTTATTTCATAATTATACCCTGTATTGATGTGATAGGCAGAGTGGTTTGGTTGGGTGACTAGCAGTGTATAGAATTGTATTTGATGCAGAATATAAAGAAAGATCTGTAATTATTCATGTGGTTAGAAAATAACACCTTGGGGGGTAGATTTGTTGGCTGTCAAGCATTTACTAAATACCATTTTCCCAAGGAGTAAGAGAACTCTTAACTAATTCTATTCATTGATAGGTTATAACTATATAACAGTCTATGCTGAAGTCAACACAATGGCAAAAAAAAGTCAATATAAAGTGATGTTGCTAAATTTATCCCTGAATTTATAATCTATAGCAATTCTCTAATATATTTATTACTTTTCATTACAATCAAACCTTTGTTGTAATCAATAGGCCCCCCTACAACTCCAGTCATACACAGCCTTCACTGCTCCGCTTGGAGACTCAAAATTCAACAGTGGTGAGACTTGGGGGCAGATTTACTAAAGTGCGAAGTGACTAACGCTGGCGACAATTCGCCCTCAGACATCACTTTGCTAGCGAATAAAATGTGGATTTTACTGAATGTTACCTCTTTCACCAGACTTGCCTTCGCCAGCTCAGACCAGGCGAATTTCGCTTCTTAGTAAATTTACCCCTTGGTGTCCTGGGCCTCTACGACGTTTAACTCACAAATCAACAGATACATCTTCATTTTTGTTCCCTTTTTAACATATGGGTATATTCTTTTGTTGTGTTGTTACTTAGATGATTCCATGTATGGGAATGATTCTTTTCTTTCACGCCCACTGCACAGTCGAACAAACTAGTGTTAAGATCCCGAACAGATTTTCTCTACGTGTTTTATGTGATTTTCTGAGTGACAGATTTTTAATAACTCTCACATCTTTCTTTCCGCCAACGTTCCCTATGGCTCTCAACACCTCCACCTTCTGATGACTGAAGCCTGCTGCCGATCCTACAACACGTAGGACCAGAATGTCAGATTGAAGTCCCTTCTGGAACTCGAACTCATTTAATAAAGCTCAAATTTATCTCATCTTTTAATTAAAACAAAGTTTACCGAACTCCCGTCCACAAATTTAACTCATGTATCAATAAATCAGCTTGATAATTCAGTCTGAAAAAACATTGCAACAAATTCTTGTGTTAATTCGAATTCTCTGACTTATGCGAATTGAAGCTCCGAAAACAATACTTAGGGGCAGATTTATCAAGGGTCAAATTTCGAAGTGGAAAATACTTAGAAATTCGAACATCGAATAGAATCCTTTATTCATCGTACAATCGTATTCCAATCGTACTTCAAATCGTACGATTCAAACGATTTGATCGTGCGATTTTCATTCGAATACAAAGAACTTCGAAAATTGCTCTGGTCCCCATAGGCTAACACAGCACTTCGGCAGTTTTAAGTTGGCGCAGTATTGAAGTCAAAGTTTTTTTTAAAGAGACAGTACTTCGATTATCGAATGGTTGTCGAACGATCTTTACTATGAATCAAAGTCTAAATAAATTCGAAGTCGTAGTATCCTATTCGATGGTTATTCGATGAAGTATTCAAAAAATTACTTCCAATTTAGAATTTTTTTACTTCGAAAATTCCCTCGAATTCACTTCGACCCTTGATAAATCTGCCCCCAAATCTAACTGTTGCCACTTGAATTTGTTGGATTATCAAACGAAAACCAGCATAGATCGTGATGCCAAGAAACATCTTTAGGGACATCTGCCACTGACCTCAACAGGTTTGAGATGGGAGTATTTTTGGATTCAGATTTTTAGCAGCTTTGGGGTATAATGAATGTCCTTTTTTTACCCCAAACTAGCAGCTGGTAACAAGGTTTGCAAGTCAATTTGATTTCAACTTTCTTTTCCTGGATGCGCTTGTGTATTTTAATACCTCTCTATACAAATACTCCCTTCTCCGTGTTTAATTTCATCAGTTCGAGTAGGTAGAGATATTTGTTTAACTTGGCATGTGTGTTGTTCATGGTTTACATTCTGTCTAATAATACTTCTTCTGCTTGTGAGAGCGATAACGGGTTATACACGATGGGCTAAGCACAAAATGTATTTGTTATTCATGTATTCTGCGTCATATAAAATATACAATGTTTAAATATGAGCACATATACAAATAGGAATATGACCTGCCACTCTCCAGATATATCACTGCATTCTTTAGCTTAAACTGGCTGACTCCAATGTAAAAGCGACATTTATTACAATGATACATTTAATCGTGGCTCTGTTTAGTAAATGTAGTGTGGAGATTTAAGAAAGAGGAGGAAATGTTTAATTTTCAGTGTCAAGCTACGAAAAAACATGGCGCGAGGAGCCACAGCTGACATTTCTTGTGCAAACAGAGAGCTAGCGAAAGAGCTCACTTTCATCAAAAAATGTACAGACCAAGGGGATGATAAACGGGGGGATATCGGTTAAAGGCATTAGCAATACATTCAGACTAAGATCCAAACCTCTGGGATCTCCAGATTGTAGCTCTCCCACCCTTGTTAAATTGCAAATTCTGTCCTTTGAAATGTTATCTACCTCTTTCCCTGGGGGCTAAAAGCAATTGCCTGTCTTATCCCTGTCCCCACTGCAGTAGGGTTAGATATTTACTCATCCAGGCAAAGTTTGTATGCTTGACCTCATTAAAGTGTTAGAATGCTAATATGGATTTGACACAACAGTTGTTGAGTTTCGGACACTTTAGGTGTGACATTAGTGATTATGTGATTATGGCATCTTTGTGAGGTTTTTTTACAGTTATGATAAGTGGCCAATGTGTCCCAATCACTATTCATACAAACTCTACTCTATTCTATTTAAATATTTACTCTCTAGAGGCAATCCCTGCAGCTGTAGGGGGGCCTCATGGGCCACTACCTAAAGGGGTGGTTCCCCTTTAAAGGAGAACTAAACTTTAAAAATTAATATGGCTAAAAATGCCATGTTTTATTTACTGAATTTATTGCACCAGCCTAAAGTTTCAGCTTCTCAATAGCAGCAATGATCCAGGACTTCAAACTTGTCACAGCGGGTCACCATCTTGGAAAGTGTCTGTGACACTCACATGCTCAGTGGGCTCTGAGCAGCTGTTGAGAAGCTAAGCTTAGGGGTCGTCACTAATTGTCAAGCAGAAAATGAGGTTGCTCTCTAATATAAGCTGCTGCTACAGGGTTAAATTCTGATGCTAGTTGCACTGGTTTCTGTGCTGCCATGTAGTAATTATCTGTATTAAAGGGATACTGTCATGGGAAAAAAAATTTTTTCAAAATGAATCAGTTAATAGTGCGGCTCCAGCAGAATTGTGCACTGAAATCCATTTCTCAAAAGAGCAAACAGCTTTTTTTATATTCAATTTTGAAATCGGACATGGGGCTAGATATATTGTCAATTTCCCAGCTGCCCCAAGTCATGTGACTTGTGCTCTGATAAACTTCAATCACTCTTTACTGCTGTACTGCAAGTTGGAGTGATATCACCCCCTCCCTTGTTCCCCCTAGCAGCCAAACAAAAGAACAATGGGAAGGTAACCAGATAACAGCTCCCTAACACAAGATAACAGCTGCCTGGTAGATCTAAGAACAACACTCAATAGTAAAAACCCATGTCTCACTGAGATACATTCAGTTACATTGAGAAGGAAAAACAGCAGCCTGCCAGAAAGCATTTCTCTCCTAAAGTGCAGGCACAAGTCACATGACTGGGGGCAGCTGGGAAATTGACAAAATGTCTAGCCCCATGTCAGATTTTAAAATTGAATATAAATAAATCTGTTTGCTCTTTTGAGAAATGGATTTCAGTGCAGAATTCTGCTGGAGCAGCACTATTAACTGATTCATTTTGAAAAATGTTTTTTTTCCCATGACAGTATCCCTTTAATTACTAATTAGCCTTATATTGTGACATTTCTATTCTATGTGTACTGTATATTTTGTGTCAGTCCCTAAGCTCAGTAAAATCTGGGATTTCAGATTCTGCGTTTTCCAGCCTCAGGGTTTAATAAATTATGAAAAATTTGTGATTTTTTAAAAGCCCGATTTTATAAAAACATAAAAAAATCAAGATTTCTTCGTGATTTTTGCATTCGGGGCTTGGTAAATAACCCCCTAAATGTTTCAGTATTGTAACAGTTCAGAATCTGCACCTGAGACACGGACCTGCCAGACTCAAACACCAGAGACAGGACATTGAAATTAAAACTTAGATTTTGGAAAAACAGTAAAAAATAAATTGTGGAAATTATAATAAAATAAGATACAAAATGCTGAGTTTTCTGAGTATATTCCAACAATGGAGTAATCCCAATAGGTGTTTAATACACATAAAAAAAATCTTTATTTGTGGCGAACAATCCAAAATTAACTGAACAACCCCTTTAAGATAGAGCTTCTCCTAACGATGGATAAAAAGCTGAATGAAGACCAAATGGGTCTGTATTTCAGGTAGTGGATGGCTGCCCTCCCATAAAATATTATTCTCATTGTCTCAGAAGCACACGAGAACATTCAGTTTTCAGGCTCCCAAAGCCTCCATAAAAAAAATCACATTGGCATTGAGCATTATAGCATCATCAAACATCATGTAGAAAAACTTGAAATGATGCTGAGCTCTACATCTCCCCGAGCCATAAAACAGAGCAGAAGATGCTACTGAGTAACTGCACATTTTACTGTCCTTATGCCAACTAGCATATAGGCATGAGACTGTATTCTAAGCATTTCCTGAGGCTAGGGCTCTATTGAACTCTTCTACAAAAATCTTGAAATGAGCCCAGCTCTAGTATACCTCCTTAATTAGGAATTCTTGTGAAATTACAGGAATACAGACATTTCACACCAATTTTGCACACTGTCATGTGTACTTGACCAAATGACTACATTGTGATAAGATAGACAGAGGTTTCAACAACAACGGGGGTGGCTGGTGACTTTCCAAGTGTTCTTTGGTTAGGTTTTCTGTAGAAAAAGACTACAGTTTAATGGAAATGACAAAACTGTCACCCAAGAGATCCAAGTAAAAAAAACTAGGGTCAGAAAAGCCAGTCAAGTCATACCAGGCTAAATCTAATGAAACCCAAGACCCCTATACACCACTGACAATATTGAGATGCAGAGGGAAAGCAATTATTTAAGGTAGATACGGTCTTGACTGGAGTTCCACCACACAGAGATACCATCAAAAACCCATCTGCCTTTGCTGCTTTCAAAGTAAAACTCCCAAACATGGTTGCCCTTTTATTAGCCACCACTGGGGTCACCTGATTATAGGACTGGCCAGATATGGGATGACTTTGACGAAACAATCCCTGTTTTGTTTAAAGGGTAAGGCATTTTTTAGTAGTTTAAGGCACAAAATGTCCATAATATATTGATAATGGGTTGAGTGCAGAGGACTCTTGTATTTCTCTATGTAAATTTTGTGGTCACAGCCTCATTGCACCCCCGCCTAATGGTTTTAAAAATGAATGGTGAGCACAACTTTCCCTTGTTTGTTATAGATTCTATAACAAGTCATTTAACTGATCTCTTGCTCATATTCAGGTTTGCTTTGAATTCATCGTTCACAGCATATGATGGTTTCTAAGGAAATAATAAGACATTAAATGCTGATTTTTCTGAGTATATTCCAACAATGGATTAATCCCAACAGGTGTTTAATACACATAAAAACTCAAATCAGTTGCCTTTATTTGAAAAGCCTCTAATCTGGGGCGCTTTGTTTACCAGTATTCAGCCAATTAAGACTGTCCATGGCTGCCACTGCGATGGATTAAATTCTACCAATCAGGCATTGCTACGGACATTTTATTTCACAGCACACACACAAAAAGATCAGTAGGATCTGTAATTACAGAAGCTATTTGCCACTCAGTCCTATTTTTCTCATTGGCTGGATTGTTCTACCTCTTCCCTGACATTATTTTTCTGTGTCCCTGTGCAATCAAGTGCGCAAGGGGTGCCTCTCACCTTGCAGTCACAATGGGCACCTGCAATTCCAGGTTTAAAGGGATGCTATGATAAAGATGCAGCAAAAAGAGATGTCATTTTATTTTGAAAGCATTATAGCAACGTTTTTGTGTTAGTCAATCCAGCAGAGTAAGACTGGGCTACAAGGATAGTGGGAATACTCCAGTGAGTTTTATTCCCAGTGGGCCAAATACCCCATTTGTGATTTGGAGCTCTCCTCCCCATCGCTGTGTTTCCCTATCACAGAAATGAGTTGCATTGAGTCTATTTGACTTATTGATTTGGAGACTAGCTCATTCCTATGATAATTTGTGTGCTCTGGGCATAGTAGCAAGGACATGGCAGGTGAATTTCAGAGACAGAGCCTGTCTGCCCGGCCAGCACCTGCACTTGCAGAGCCTAGAGGTAAAATAGTACCAGAATGCTCGTGACCTGGCGTTTTCCAGGTAAGGGATCCTTCTGTAATTTGGATCTCCATACCTTAAATCTGCTAAAAAAAATTATTTAAAAATTAATTAAACACAACAGAGATTATTAGTCCCCAATAAGGATTAAGTATATCTTAACTGTGATCAAGTGCAAGGTACTGTTCTATTATTACAGAGAACAAAGGAATTCATTTTTTAAAATGTAAATTATTTGATTAAAATGGAGTCTATGGGAGACAGCTATCCTGTAATTCGGAGCTTTTTGGATAACAGGTTTCCGATTAACAGATCTTATACCTGTAGATCTGTTGCCTGCAATTATTTATGAGCGACTGGACCAAAGTTTCCTCCAGAGGCAACTTGGGGTGACTTATCGATATGTTGGTCATACCACCAGCAATTTCAATTATTTCCAATAGAGAGGCATATTCAGGAGATTTGTCACCCACAGTAGATTATAAATAATCGCAGATGACAAAACTCTCTGTCGGCCACTCTCTTGGTGTACCAGCAGCACAAATTCAGAGTCCATATTTGGGTGCTGTAGGAAAGAGGTTGATGCTATACTGATGATCCTGTACAACATATGCAGTCATACTGATGTGCCAAAAAAAAGGCACAGCCCATAGTAGTTTGCATACAGAACAAAGGCAGAGCCCACAGTGGTGTAAATACAGTACAAAGGCAGAGCCCACAGTGGTGTAAATACAGTACAAAGGCAGAGCCCATATTGGTATATTTACAGAACAAAGGCCAACGGCGTTCAGAGGGGCCTAGCATCCTTCAGCCCACTTCCCACCTCTGCCGACTTCTGTTGGACTCCGCCCACTCCAGACACCGCCCATTCCCTGTCCAGACTCCACCCACTACCCGCCCTGTGTGACGCACTCTGCTTCCCTGTCGCAGGTAAGACAAAGGCTGGGGAAGATGGGGATGTTCTTGTTGGCTATAGAGGAAGCAGAACTCGAAGTCTGGGGCCCCCCTTTTCCCTGAGCTCCCCTGCGACTGCGATGTCTGCTTCTTCTATAGTTATGCAACTGACAAAGGCACAGCCCATACTGGTATACATACAGAACAAATGCAGAGACCGTACTGGTGTGCCAGTGACTCCCATCACAAGATATTATTATTATACCCAACTTTTTTACTTCCATTGCCCCAGTGGCACAACAGAACATAAACTCTGCACTCTGAGCAATCACTCTCCCACACCCTCCCTACAAACTCATATAGGCATTTTAATGTAGAATTTTAAATGGTTTTAAATCTCCTACCACCAATAAATGGCAGAATGATCAATAGTATTAAATGGAATATGAACTCCCAGCAAGAAATAAGACAATGCCCCCCCCCAGCATTTAATGGCAAAGTGACACAGAGCATTAAATGGCATAGTGACCCCAGCATTAAATAGTGCAGTAATTCACTGTATTAAAAGGTACAATGACAGCCAACATTAACCTGAGTATATGCCCTGCAACCTGGTCATTTTTTTTTTCTGAATGCCACAAGAGACTGTAGTTGACAGCACACCCTATAGATGTAACTAGGTAAGATTCTCTGGTCTCTTTTACCTCAAATGTAAAATCAATAGAAATACATCACTGTAAGGTATTTGTCCCTAGCGGATTATGTATTTGCCTGGAACTCCCATGCCGACATCTGCTTATTCACTGTCCTTTGTGAATTATCAGCAAATTACTAAAGCCTCTTCTTATAGCTATATTTATCAAAATATTGAGAAGCATTTTTATATACAATCCTAAACATAATGGGGTGAATATATTCGCTCTCGTTGCACCCCTCATTTACTCAAGCTCTTTCAAATCTGTACACTGTGCTGTTGCTAAGATAATGGCACTGCCGTATGTAAATAACATTTGTTTACCTTCTGCTGAGGAAATGTAATAAAACAACTTGGATATCCATTAATATTAATGTATAACACTAAAATGATGAACTGTCTGTACATTTTTACAAAGTATTATAAAGGATTTTTGGTAGAACAGGGGATAGAACTTTTTCTGTAAATTAATGAATGAAAATGTAGAATAAATATGCTCAAACCAAGAATAACTGGCTACGGCCTTTCAATGTACTGACTGGGGAAGCTGGGAGCTACATTATGACTGCACATATCTCACTTCTCATTTGACAGATTGGATATAATAAAATACAACTCTATGTAATCTAACAGAACACTGGGTGTGACATCAGGGCCATTGTTTCTGGTCTCCAAGCTAGTACTGGTCCAGGTATAAAACTCCTTATGCAGAAACCCATTATCCAGAAAGATCCAAATTATATGAAATCCATCTCCCATAGATACCATTTTAGGCAAATAATTATCATTTTTAAAAATGATTTCCTTTTTCTCTGTAATAATTATACCTACTGCATGGTAACTTATCTCCGTATTGGTGGCAAAACAATCCTGTTGGGTTTATTTAATATTTAAATGTTGTAGTAGACAAGGTATGGAAATCAAAATTACGCAAAAGTCCACTTATCCAGGAAAAAACTCAGGTCCAGAGCATTCTGGTTAATAGATCCCAAACTCATGGTATGATTTAACATAGACAGAATTCCTAAACCATACATTTTTATCACTTTTGTCATACAGGTCATCAGTTGGCCCTAGTCTTACCTTTTCTAGCTTAATGTCATTACTTAATTGTGGACACAGAATTACTGCATTATTCTTGAAATATTTAAAATGGGGAAGCTTTGTGATGATAACCCTTTAATATATATTGTTATAATGCATATACATATATTCTAAAATCCCTTACAGAGCAGAATATTACAGATATGGGACCTGTTATTAAGAATGCTCGAGACCTGAGGCTTTCCGGATCTTTATACCTTAAGTCTACTAGAAAATCATGTAAACATTAAATAAACCCAATAGGCTGGTTTTGCTTCCAATAAGGATTAATTATATCTTAGTTGGGATCAAGTACAAGGTACTGTTTTATTTTTACAGAGAAAAAGGAAATAAGAAAAGCAACAAGAATGAATTTTTTTCAGAGCGAGTAAAAAGCTGGCTTTTACATAAGTGAATTCCTGGAAAAGCCTCCAAGGCACCAAGCGACAAGAACAAGAAAATGAATGCACAGAATGTGTTTCTCTATGAACAGGAGTTCATACATTCAAATGGCTCTTTATGTTATTGACCCTTTTATAAGACCACAGCAGTGTAATAAATAAAAGTGCTCAAGGGAGCGGCCGTGCATCCAGGGAAAGGTGCATGTGAACCTTACAATGAGACATAGATCAGCCAGAAGGGGAACATAATGTGCACATGATACGGGTCACTAACAATAAACAGTTGGTCCTTTATCAACATCAAAGCTGAAAAACGCCAAGAGTGTAATGATGTATGAGCTGCGAACAGCACAGAAATATTAGGCCACAGAACTGGAGTTCCTGCTCCCTGGGGTTTGAGGGGCTGAGATCAAAACAGAACACAGTATTTCTCTGGAAACCTTCCCTTCAAAAACAGGCCTTCAAATGATTCCAGCAATCTCTGTGCCCTAGAGCAGGCATTTTCCTGTACATAGAATGCTGAGCTTATCTGTGGAACAGTAACAGGTGAAGAAGGTTAATGCCATATTAACAGAATATCAGACATTTACAGACAGCCATGGAGCTGCTGCAGCTATAAAACAAAGCCAAGGGTCAAACAAGAATCAAACTTTAAAAGAAGTTTAAAGGGCATCAGGCAGCTGTTGATAAACAACAAATCCCAACACGCCCTGAAAACGTATGTAGGGCCCTATAGGGATACAGGCCCTATAGAGTTAATCTTTTCACCATGTCCTTGGGTTATTGGGTAGAATCCCTGTTACAGAATAACCTTTACAGTGATAGGCTGAGAGATTTGATGACACTGCTCTGACTCACTCCTATATAGTGTGTGCAGGGAGTGGCCTCTTCCTCTTTTGCCTCTGGATGTGATTCCAGCTGGATGTGCTCAGGGGGACTGAGTGCAATAGGCCCAGAAGAAGGCATGTGTACAAGTCGGGGACCAGGAAACCCTGTGAATGAGGAACAGATACACTAGGGCAGACTTGTCATAGTCTCTCTAGGAGAGAAAGGCAGAGAGGATAGAGAAAGAGCAGCTGAAGCTCCAACAAGGATTTGCAGTAAGGGAGTAGCTTCCCAGAGGCTCTTTGTGTTGCCTCCAGTCAGGGACCTCAGTGAAGAGGGACTGTAGGGTAGAAGCTGCTTCCTGACAACTTCCAGGAGGGAAAGGTTGTACTGCAATTGCCTGTGTACTCTCTGTGTGAGCCTGCCTTTAATCTGTGTGAACTCTCAATATGCTGTTTTCCTCAACTCCTGCGTGAGTACTGAAACCTGTGGTCATTTGCCCTTTTTGGCATAATAAACCGTTCCTGATTGTTAAGAACCTCCTGGCGCCCAAGTTGTTTTTGTATACACAGTAGCCTGGGGGGATGTAGTTGCACTACACCATAGAGGGAACACTTCCACTTAGCGAAGGCCCTGCCCTGGGTGTAAGTCGTGTGTAACCCATGCTCTAGTGTTCTAGCTGGTGAATTAACCCCGAGTGGCCCAAATAGGTGTTACACGTATATTTTGTTTTATTTGTCACAGCAGTGGTAGGACCTTGGCAGAGTACTGCACAGTTTAGAAGAGGGAGAAAGGAGGTTCTCTGCCGTGACTGCACGGTGGATTGACTGATACAGATGCTACTAATGCTTGTGCTAGGGGGCAGCCTGCTTGGATTTCCTATCATCGACACACTGCAGATGCAGGTCCGGCAGCAGGGCTACTGAACTTCTCTCATGTTGGCGGCAGAGCATAGTAGCGATATCCTGTTAAATTCTGGCTTTAGAATATTGCCTTGGGTTAAGCTGGCAAGGTCCTATTTATTTAATAAAATGTGAATAAATGATATGGCCATTTTACACCCATCTCTGTCTCCTGGTTTCATTAAGGTGTGTAATAATGGGGTCCAGTGGGATAGCTCAAGGCGAAGGGTTAAATTGAGGAGTCCCCTTGTCATGCCATCTCCGCAGATTTACTAAAGAGCAAAGTGGCTAACGCTAGCGATTTTTCGCCAGCGTTGCCACCCACAGGACCTTCAGCAATCCTATTGGTCAGGGTTGGTACGCTACTAATCTGCATAGATTTGCCTGGCAGAGAGAAAAAAATGCCTTCGGGTATATAGAACCAATAGGTAATATTATCTGGCACAGCAAAATTAAATTTTCAAGAGCAAGTTTAAACTCTTAGGGGCAGATTTACCAAAGGGCAAAGTGGCTAATGCTAGCGTCAATTTACTAGCGTTACCGTCCGCAGGGACATCGCCAATTTACTAACAGGCCCAGTCGCCAATTCACTAGCGAAACAGTTTGTCGCTAGTGGTCATTCGCACTCTACCACCAGGCGACTTTTCACTCTGGCGAACGGATGCTACTCCACAAATTCATTAAAATGTGGATTTTACTGAACGTTACCTCTTTCGCAGAGTTGCCTTCGCCAGCTCAAACCAGGCAAAGTGCTATTAAGCAGCTACATCTTCCTCAATCTTCTGTCACTTACATCATATCCTGTGAGCCGAAAATGCATCAAAGTTCAAAAAACGCTGGCGACTTTTCCTTTTTTCAGTCTGATTGCCTGCAAAAGTCCTAACAAACTTTTTTTGGGGAACTGTTTTTTTCCAGACATTTCCTAACACATGGAACATTCATTCCCTGGACATGTGTAATATATAATAATATGAAATATAAACCAGTAATTTAAACCATTTGCTGCAACATTTATAATAAAGACCTCCATACAACTCTAAATTACCCGCCGTATGCAAATCGACCTGAGCGCAAGATCACTAGTGAATTTTCACTAGGCAGAAATTAATGCTAGCGCATCTTTGCTTTGAAATGCTCACACTGTCGAAGCAGCGCTAGTGAAAAGTTGCAATTGTTTGGTTGCCCAGGACAAAAATCCACATTTTAGTCAATTGATTTTTCTCTCCTTCCATCTTTTTTCTCATCCTTCTATTGACTTGCCTCTTCTCTCCTCTTTTTCTTCATCTAGTCATACCGGTCGGCAGAACTGACCAGCTGTTGGAGCTGTTTTTTTTTAAATTCATCACATTAGCTGTATTGAAAAAAGCTATATCAATTTAATTATGTTAGCAGTGTAAAATATGATAATGTCTCTAAAATCAGAAAAAAAGGTAATATAAACAGCCAAAGTACTGAGAAGAGGACTCTAATCAATGTTATATTAATCTGTTCCAAGGTTGTACATTTCCTTTGAGATAATATTTAAATGTTTTACAGTAGACCTAAGGTACAGAGATCCATATTAAAAGAAAACCCCCTTATCCAGAACCCCAGGCTCAAAGCATTTTGGATAATAAAGCCCACAGCTGTACAAGAGAATGAGGCACAGATTATTACTGTGCCAACTCACAATAAACTGGCAATAATCTTAGAATGGAAGGCTCCGACTGGGTCAGATAGCTTGGTAACCAAGTCAGTCTGGCAACTTCACCAATCAAGTGGATCTTTATGTGTATGCCCAACTCAAGAACCCTGGTTACTGATCAGATTCTGTTTCCTAGGTATCTGACACTCCATGCATTACGCAGTAAATCAACTCCGAGATCAGGCAGATGCATAATGATTTGATTGCAGAACTCTGTTATATATCAGAAACATTAACCGAGAGTGATTTTATGAGCAAAGAGAAAGCATTACAAACGACTTTTTGGAGATTTTCACCAAAATAATTTATTACTGTACTCTATGACAGCCAAGAGTTGTATCTTTCTGTACAGAACAAGTTTGGGGAAGATGGAATTTACTGTTTTAATATTACCTGCCTTTCAGTGAGCCATTAGTTGTTATGCATGCCCGGGCAAGATTAAAGGCCAGGAGATCATAACAGATACAGTTATTGTGGCAGGCAGCCTAATGTAGAAATAAAATGCAGATACACAGAGTGATGGAGCTTTTGTCCTGACCCATATGATGGATACAATATATGGGCTAAGTATTCCACTAATGATTGTGAAGTTATTCTTTTTCCTTTTTTTACGGAGAGCCCCTGTCCATGGAATAATGTCAGCAAAGCAATCACATGCACTGAAGGTGTTTAACCAATGTATCAAGCACTAAAACCATTAGTGATGGAGCTCACTGTTTCATGGGGTTTATCCTCATTTCCTGAAGAAGGGAGGGTCATTTTCTTGAAGAGCAGTCCAGAATTCTAAACTAGGTGGAGGATCCATGCATACAAAATTTGGTTTATGGAATCTAATGGAGGATTTGGGGGGAAATGTCTGAGCTATGATCTGAGCCATTGATCAGAGGTCACCAACCTATTTTACCTATAAGCCACACTCAGACGTAAAAAGAGTTGAGGAGCAACACAAGCATGCAAAAAGTTCCTGTAGGTACCAAACAGAGGCTTTATTTGAAGATATAAAATCCTATGAAAGAAAAGAATATGTCTCTGTTGGGAACATTATTCAAAACCTTCCCAGAGGGTTATGTACCCAACGGTTTAATGCTGATCATTTCAAAAACAATGGGAGAGCATTTACAAAAACTCTTGCCACTGATGGATTTAGTTTGCCACGTGATCTGATTACGATGGAATGTTTAAAAAAAGATATTTTGAAAATAAAAGATGATTAATGATCTAATGGAATAGCTCAAAATATATCTAGAAACATACATATTTGTATCTCCTATGGCTAATGACGACTGGTATAGAACGTTAATGGTATGCGCTTTAGACATCTATCAAATGAAATGATTTCATATTTTTGGCATGACACCTCAATGAGGCATTATTAACTTTGAAAATGGAAAGGTCTAAAGATGGACAAACCTAGGATCCTAGTCTATTAAAGGAGAACTAAACCCTATAAATGAATATGGCTAAAAGTGCCATATTTTATATACTGAATTATTGCACCAGCCTAAAGTTCCAGCATCTCAATAGCAGAAATGATCCAGGACTTCAAACTTGTCACAGGGGGTCACCATTTTGGAAAGTGTCTGCTAAACTCACATGCTCAGTGGGCTCTGAGCAGCTGTTGAGAAGCTAAGCTTAGGGGTCATCACTAATTTACAAGCAGAGAATGAGGTTTGTCTGTAAACAAGCTGATGCTACAGGGCTGATTATTAAATTCTGATGCTAATTGCACTGGTTTCTGAGCTGTCATGTAGTATTTTTTTGTATTAATTACTAATCAGCCTTATATTGTGACATTTTTATTCTGTATATACAGTATATATGGGTTGGTCCCTAGGCTCAGTAAGTGACAGCAGCACAGAGCATTGCAGTGAATCAGCAGCAAAGAAGATGGGGAGCTACTGGGGCATCTTTGGAGACACAGATCTTCCCTGCGAAAGGCCTCTGGTCGACTTGGGCTGGTACAGAAGCCCAAAACATAATGTACAATGTTTCTAGACAACTTCTTTAATTAGGCTTTGGTTCTCCTTTAAGGATCCTCTAGGATGACTAACTGTGTCCAATAATTATTGAGCCCATATTTAGAAGAGGCATTACAGCGTTTGGCTATATAGCTGTGTTTATATTTTAGAGATACTACACATCTGTTAAAAAAGCTATATTACTATGAAAGATGACACCATTTTGATCAATGTACTGTATATGTTAGGGTTAGCTCTACCGTGAGCATTCTATTTGACAAAAGCAAGTGGTACAGTTCTTCATGGAAATGTGCACAGTATGATAATATTACAGTTGTTATACTTGGTGCTTCGACATAACGTGTTCATTTTTTATGGGGACCACTAACTTTAGGTGCAGAGCATGGAAAATATACCCACAGCTATGCAAATCTCTAGCTTTAGTAGAAAAAGTATTTTGAGAAATGTGACCGCAGTTATACTGAAGACCCATTAGTGAATGGTTACAACTCATACACAGTATAACCTCTTTATCATTAGAGAGCTTAATCAAGACAACTTGGAGGAGTTCTATCAAGTTCTATCCAGTGTTCAGAGTAAATGTAAATGTAAAGAGCAATGTGAAATGTCAGCATTGAAAAAGTCTTTGAAGAACAAGCACAGGAACGTGTCCATAGATTTAAAGACTAAGTTATAGAACTGAAAACTCTAAGCTGAATCGAATGCTGCATCTGGCTTACCAGAGAGCTAAAAAGGCTTCCAAGTAAGTTATCATTTTCAGTGAATAATCAAAAGAATATCCAAACTGTAGCTCTGGCTACAGATTTAAACAGGCTCATTCTTATATTTTATCCACAACACAAAGAGCTGGTGAAGGGAGGTGGCATTAAAACTTGGGAGAACTTGATCTTCCTGCAACCTATACCATTAGAGAAGATCAAATAATTCAAGTGAATTGATAACCAAGAATCATTTTTCTAGATAAGTCCAGCAGGGCTGTAAGATAAGGGCTCGTTCAATTCTGAATGCTGCTCCCAACGTGCTTTGGGTTGTAAAATAAAACATTTGACAATTTGATATCAACCAGTTTATCAGCTGGGACACCACATACATAATATATTTGTTTATCTGTACATGTGCTTGTCTGTAAGTGAGGAGATACAGGAAGATGATATTCAAGAGGAGGATATGCAGACATTCACAAGATAAAAATTATTAGTTGATATCTCATACAGAGAAACACAAAGATGTGAAAGAAATGTTACCCGGAGGTAAATGTATTAAATATATAATGCTAATAGAGGTGGTGATTTAGATAAAATAGTTATGCAACAAGAGAGTAGGAGGACATTCACTCTAAACACATATGGAACCACATATGGACTTAATGAGGACATGTGGTATAAAGATTTTCTATGATTAAAAAAGATGGCGTTTTTTTTCTCCTACATTGTCCGTAACAATAATATTACAATTATGATGAATGTTACTTTTTTTGAGCATTACAAAACACGTTATTTACACTTACTCACTCGTACTTTACACTTTACTGTGCTATGACATCAGCATGTCCAGAAACATGGACAATGATATCACCAAAGTTGGGATTTCAGTTAATAAGCTCAACAATCTGCTGTTTTTTCAATTTTTGTTCAGTTTACAAAAGGCTACTGTATATGATCCATTTACATATATATTCAACTTTTTCCAGCTTTATAGTGGCACTAGAGAATAATATGTATATAAATGATATACTCACACTTTCTCATACTTCCTGTCGTCAGATTCCGGCCATTCCATATAGCAAACAACTCTATCCGGCGTAGGCTCGACAGTGGCGAAGTATCCCTGAGGAAAGGCTAATGCAAAGGCAAAACCCCAGATGACAGCAATGATTATCCTAGTGGCGGTGGCCGACAACCTAGGCTTGAGTGGATGGATGATGGCCATATACCTGTTGAGGAGCGAAAAGAGAAACAGAATTGATACCCACTTTCACAATGGTTTCCAACAATGGTTTCTAAATGTCTCTGCGATACTTTATACATTACACGCAGTTTAAAGAATATCCCTATACACCAGGGGTCCTCAATCTTTTTTACCTGTGAGCCACATTCAAGTGTAAAAACTTTTGGGAGCAACAAAAGCAGGAAAAGATTCCCTGGGGTGCCAAATAAGGGATGTGATGGGCTAAATGATAACCCTATGTGGACTGCGCCTACAGGAGCCTCTGTTGGAATACACCTGTGCCTTTATGCCTCCAAAACTTGAATCTAAGTCGGGATTTTTTCACTTACTATGAGGCCACTGGGAACAACATTGATGCTCATGAGCCACTGGTTGGGGATCACTGCTATACACTGTCCTGTACAACATAAAACTGTCCAAATAGAGACACAAGGGGCAAAAAAGAATTTTTATGGCTCCCAGTCAGTCTGCTTAAAGACACCATAGTTTTCACTGTATGACATCCACTACATGTAATGGACAGAGCTGAGATAAAGATAGGTTCTAGTGTCTTCTATGTCTTACATTTAAATGTGGGACAGGACAGGTTTTTCATTTTTATTCCCAGTGGGTCCAGGTATTAAGGTCTGACTTTAGAAGTCAATGAAAGAGGATCCTGTGTCCCAGCTTGAGGCAGAATGAGCCTTTATTCTTAGGATACATTTGACCTTCAAAATAAACTTCTCTGAGTCAGTTTGTGAAGATTCTGTGAGTCTTTCTGCACCAAATCCTTTCCTGTATAGAGCTGAGCTATAAAAACACTGGGCACAATAATGTCTGAAGGTCTGTTTGAATGTAACTTGTAATTAGCAATAAGAGATGAACATTCACTATCATCAACTGATACACAACAGCTAAATCAGTTTTATTTGATTATATCAGAGATCCACATTCTTTGTAAAATCTTGCACAAATTGTTCAGTTTCTATACTTATATCATGCAGCTGAAACCATTAAAATCATTCAGCCTTACTGATCTGCCTAAGGGCCAGGTGCATATTGCTGGTGTCAATCACTCATCTGTCTCATAGTTTTTATCAACACTTCACAATGTATTTTGGTTAGAATAATATCCACAGCTACAGTTAGTTTAATATATATATATATATATATATATATATATATATATATATATATATATATATATATATATATATATATATATATATATATATACACACACACACACAAATGCAGGGTGGCAGCACTCAAAGGATTTTACAACAAGATAAGGTGTCAAATAATTTATTTGACACCTTATCTTGTTGCAAAATCCTTGGAGTGCTGCCACCCTGCGTTTGTATCCATTTTTATTTGGATTAGCACCCAGGTTGAGCCTTTGTTTTTCGGAGTGCAGAACATGTGCATTATTATATATATCTATATATATAGAAACAACCCGGTGTTGCTGGTTCTTCCTGAGATTATACTAAACCGTTTTTGACGCCGTCGTCCATTTTTTTTACGCCGCCGTCCATTTTGACGTCAGCGTCTGCTTTTTTTTAAGCGCCGGCGACAATTTTTGTTGATGCCGGCTAATTTTCACCAGCGCATTTTTGTGGCCATTTCACGAATTTATTCGCCGGTGGCGAATCGCGTGAATTTGCCGTGAATTCGCCCATCACTATATATATATATATATATATATATATATATATTTCATATTATATTTTTTAGATGAGAGTGTATATAGGTCTGAATAGGTATAAGTGTATATATATACAGTATATATATATATATGCTGGAAATGAATTGGAGGGTTTGAACTTGATGGTCTTTTTTCAACCCAAATTAACGATGTAACGATTGTACCCATGGCTTTCTGCAATGTATCTGGCACACAATGTAGACTCAGCTTATAGCCTCTTATATTACCTGCAGATTATATTGCTGTTATAATATGAAATCTTTAAGGTTGCCATATTGAGTTGGCTAGTACATGACTATTGATTCTGACTTGAGACAGTTATCTTTTTTGCCCTATGATTTTGAAAAAAAAGCTAGAAAATGCACAGAACAAAAGAGGTTGTTCACTTTTAAATTAACTTTTTAGTAGGATGTAGAAAATTATATTATGAGCCAAATTGTGATTGGTTTTCTTAGCTTTTTATTCAGCAGCTCTCCAGTTTCAATTTCCCGGTCCAATTCAGCAATTTCTAGAAACCATTCATTGATTTGAATAAGAGACTGGAATAGGAATAGGAGAGGGCCTGAACAGGATGAGAATAAAAAGTTCTAATAATAGTAAAGTTGTAGCCTTACAGAGCATTTGTTTTTTTTAGATGGGTTCAGTGACCTCCCTTTACAAGATGGAAAGAATCAGAAGGAGAAGGAAAACAATTCAAGAATAATAAATAAATCAAACATAAGGCCAATTGAAAAATTGCTTAGAATTAACCATTCTATAACATACTTAAAGGTGATCCACTCCTTAAACAACAACAAGTGAAGTAACTATATATTGACATTTTAATACCTCTATAACTACTGTATATTCAGTAGCATTCATGGAGTGGTTTCATAAATATTTTGAGTTGAGGATTTGTTGAGATGTAGATGTTCAGATCTTATCCCAAAGTTATACAGCTGGTTATTGCTATACCCATTCCCTCAGCTATATTTTATTAAGAACAAGGTGGCAAAAAATACTATAATTGCATTTGAGATTAAAGTTGTTGCAATCATATGCTAACGTTCTTTGGTAGTATAATTCCCTGCCCCTTTTGTATCCTCAACAATACACAAAATACTTTCGCCGCAGTTGGTGGTCTTTATTAATTTCCTCCTTTTTTATTCTCTTTCTGCTCTTTCACTTTCATATTAAAAGCCTCCAGGACAAATGTTGCCAAAGTAATTTGGGGAAAAAGGTTTCCCAGATGTAAAGATGAGTGGGGACCTATCTGCTAGTCTTTTTTATCAGCCTCATTATATATAACTTCCACTCTGCATGGACCTATGGAAAGTGCTAAACATGCCACATAACTACCTACTGTGTCACTGCTTTGCTCTCCCAAGAGAAACAGCTGCTCATGCTATTCACTCATAGAACATGCCCCTTCATGTATTTTTCTCTGAATGTCATAAAACTTCTATCATGATTAGTCATTATGTTGGCCCATCAATTTGAGGGGCATTCAGTTCCCTTACAGAAAGAAACATGAAAGAAACAACTTATAAATATGTCATATTGACCTTTTAAAGGAAGAAGAGTTGAAAGAGAGAGGGGTGGAGAAGAGAAAGGGAAAAGGGATGATATATAAAGAAAGAGAATATGACAGGGGGTCTAAATGAGATCCTAATTACTAACAGGGTAGACATAAAAGTGTAGTAGATCAAGAACAGGCAAGGGGAGATGTGTAAAAACCTAGATGAACGTATAAATATATAAAATAATAATAATAATATAGAAGTCAGATTGAAGGGGAAGCGAGAGAAGGGCAAAGTATAATGCAATTAAATAAAAGGAGATAAAAAGAGAGGTGAGAACAACAGATAATAAGGATGTGTTTATGTTAGAAGAACAGACGTGAGAAACAGCAGCCGATTAGAAGATAGGGAACTTGACATTTTGTGGCATATTTATAAAAATCTGCTTTATATTAATTTTTGCCTACATGCTTTGCATAACACATTGTTGCAAATTCCTTAAATATGGGGAGCTATAGTTCTCTTTGAGCTTAGAGTTTATCAGCCAAAAAACACACCAGCACACACCGGACTGCACAATTGCATTCCCAGGTCAATAAAATGCAAATAGGATTAGAACTAAGGTTGATAATATGTCAGCACTAACTATATGGAAGGAGCATTTGAATGGAGATTGTATTGGAGAACAGGCTGCCAGACAAAGGAAGCAGTAGATATTGTGAAACAATCTATTGTGGATCTTAGGGGAACATGACTGAAAACAGAAACATTAGATAAATTCACAGCAATTACCTACTTTGTGTGTGTGTATATATATATATATATGTGTATACCCTTAATGAAAAAAAAAACCTTACCCCTCTACCCTACATAGACCCTCCTCCCTGCTCCCCCCAGCCTAGCTGCTACCCCTGGTAATTGCCCCAAACTCATTATTTACCCCTTGATGCAGATTCAGGACATCGGAGTTCACAGGCGCCATCTTCTTCTCTTCAGTAATCTTCAAAATGAGAGCGGTGTATCGGCGCATGCACAGAAAGTCACCGAAATTGCCAGAGTGAAGGAAGAAGACCCAAAGATTACCAAAGTGCCAGAAGATGGCGCCTGTGAACTCCTATGCCCTAAATCTGCACCGAGGGGTAAGTAAAGGGTTAGGTGCATTTACCAGGGGTAACAGATAGGCTGGGGGGGAGCAGGGAGGGGGTATATGTAGGGTTGGGGGATGGTTTTTTTCATTAAGGGTTGAATTCTCCTTTAAAGGAGAACTAACCCCCCATTGTGAAAAGTCCCCATTGGCTCCCCTCCAGTGGCCCCCCTCCATGCCTTTCCCCTGAATTCTTTCCTCTCTAGAAATAGTGACTGCAAATGCAGAGTAAGCGCAGCGGAGCTCATGGGTGCCATCTTCTTCTCTTTGGTAACCTTCGTGTCTTCTTTCTACCCTTTGGCAATTTCCATTTTTTTTGGCACGTGCGCAGTTGTCGCAAACCAAATGTTTGCTCCAACTGCGCAAGTGCCAATACACCTCTCACTTGAAGATGGCGTCCGTGAGCTCCGCTGCGCTCACTCTGCATTTGCGGTCTCTATTTCTAGAGGGGGAAAGAATTCAGGGGTAAGACTGCGCAGGGGGGGAGGCAGGGAGAGGGGCCATTGGGGACTTATCACAATGGGGGGTTTAGTTCTCCTTTAAGGTATAGAAATCCACATTATGGAAAGATCTCTTATCCAGAAAACCCCAGTTCCAGAGCATTCTGGATAACAGGCCTCATACCTGTATTAGAAATATGTCAACATGTAGCTGCTTATTTGCTGGCATTTGTGCAGTTATAATCAATTATATTGCAAGAAAGACTGTTGAGTGTATGAAGATGTATATATGTGCAACTATGTAAGAGAATCCTAATTCCACATGCCCATATAACTCTAAAATAAATGCCTCAGTATCAATGACAGCGCAGTCCCACATGCCTCATAAGATCCTGCTGCCGCAGCTCAGTCTGTCTGCTGTCTAGGGATGCAATGCCAGTACAAGTTGAATGGCAGACATACATTTTTGTAGGTAAATAATAAGAAACCCAGACCCCAGAGACTCTCCTTCTCTGTTCAAAACTGCATGACTTGATATATTATATTGTATGCCATAAAGCCAGCTCTTTTGTTAAATGTCCTATGAAATCCATACAATGGCATTGGTCACCTACCTCAAACCCCCCCCCCCCCAGAATATAAAATCTTTTATATATATATATATATATAAGTTCAGACCATCATAGGGAAAGACACTGAGTCAGACTCGTGGATTGATTATCTGTGCATTCAAAATTAGTTTTTTCACTACTGTATTTGGTGAAGCAGCATGTGCAGGTTGGAAACCCTGTGATTTTGCACCCATTTGAGAATAAGACTAGAAGGGCAAGTCAAAAAGCATGACCTTCAGATTAATTTCATGATACTAAACTGTAATATTAAGGCAAAAATATAGAATAGATAGAAAGCCTGATATTTTTTGCATAAAAAGCTGTTATCTCTAGGCCAGATAAATACAAAAAGAAATTGTATCATCCTAAATATAACAAACATTACTCTATTAAAGGTTGCATTGGATTCTGCAGAGAGTAATAAACATAAAACGTTAATTAAAATGCGTAGCACATCTTTCAGGGCCATCATCTCAATTAAAGGTGGGTAATTATGTAAATCAGATTAAACAGAAACCTTGCATGAGATCGCTCACACAGTAGCTAAAATTAATCACAATCTCTAATATTGCCACAGAAGTTAGGTGAGCAAAGAGCTATGCTACATTCATTCTGCTGGGGTTTTTTTTTTATATACTGGGTACAGTAAATCTAAAACTGTGCAATAACTGCACATGCCCTTTATAAGCAGAGCTTTCCCAATACAAATCTACACTGTTAGCCAAAGGGTTGTCTTTTAGAAAGAGGTGTTGTCCAAGCTCCAATTGCAGGGTAACTACCTTCTTCTAGTGAAAGAAATCATTTCTATTTACCATTATAACAACCACCATTTGTCTCACCTACCATGGGGCAAATTTTCTAAAGAGCGAAGCGCATTTTTTTAGCAAAAATTTGCAGGGACATCGCAAATTTACTTAAAGGAGAAGGAAACCCAGTCAGCGCAAAAACCCTCCTCCCCCTGGCCTACCTGTCCCGCTGGGCAAATGCCCCTAACTTGTAACTTACCCTTCTGCGCAGGTCCAGTCTACGGAGTTCACAGACGACATCTTCTTCCAAGCGATCTTCTTCCTGCTTTGACCGGCGCGTGCGCAGTAGGAGCATTTCGCCGGTACGGATCTACTGCGGATCTACTTTGTGACTTTTGGTGCATGCGCAGTAGATTCGTACCGGCGAAATGCTCCTACTGCGCATGCGCCAAAACGCCAGTCAAAGCAGGAAGAAGATTGCGTGGAAGAAGATGGCGTCTGTGAACTCCGTGGACTGGACCTGCGCAGAAGGGTAAGTAACAAGTTAGGGGCATTTGCCCAGCGGGACAGGTAGGCCAGGGGGGAGGAGGGAGGGTGGGCAACACGGGGGAGGGGTTTTGCGCCCAGGGGGTTTCCTTCTCCTTTAAAGGCGAAGAAAACAATTCGCTAGTGAAAAATCTCAGCGCCAGAGAAGTTTTGTGCCGTTTCACCTGGCAACGATCGTTAATCCATAAATATATCAAAGTGTCAACTTTTCAATAAGTCAAATATTTATCAGAGTATGGGAATCACACGCTATAAGCAGGGTGCCTGCATTAAATATTTATTATATTTCCACACACAACATGTTTCGGGCACTTTTCAATAAGGTACCCTTTTCGCCAAGGCCTATTTTACCAGGTTCTACGAATTGATAAGATGAAGCTACTGTACATCTTCAACATCAGTGACATCATATCCTGTATTCCAAAAAAGTCATAAAGAAAGACAAAAGCTACGGTTTTTCTTATATTAATGTGGGATTATGTTTACAAGTTGTAACTGTTAAACATATGTGATACTTTTTTAACCATTTGAAGCTCATGCCACATTTGTTTTAGGGTGGGGTCATGTCTAGGACAATAGAGGATCTCTTTTGTTGTATTTTGCTTCTTGGACATGTTTAATAATAAGTGGCCACTTCAAGCTATTTCACCAACATCACCAACAAATTATACATATGACCTGTATGTACCCGCCATATTTAAATTGGTGTAAGCATAAGTATGTTAAAAAAAGGAAGAATGTAAAAAAAAAAAGAAGTATATCAAGGGAACATAGAACTTTGCTAGCACTGGAAGACGCAACATGAGGATGAAGGGGTGCAACTGAAAGGTGACCTGAGGAATTGCTCGATTATAGATAGGTTCATACATGGAATAGATTTCCACGATTTCCGGCCTATACATAGGTAAAGAATTTAATCATGCATTCAATAAATATTGGCGTCAGGGCCTGAAGGCTCCGGTTGGAGTTGCATACCAAGGAGAAAGCTGTAGCTCCAAAACACAGTTTGTGGTAACAAGGGGTTAAGAAGAAGAGTAGTTAAATCCAGGCAAAAGGTCAGTTCAGACAGCAAAAGTTCTTAGAATAATAACACACCCAGAAACACAATAAAGTTGAACCTATAATCGCGCAATGACTGCAGGCCTCTGCGTCCTTTTATAGGTGAGGTTTTTTTTGATGCTGGCATCATGACGATGCGTCCGCTCTGAATCGCTGACGTAATGGAGTCAGTTCTGATGCACTGGCGTGAGACATCCATGTGGTTCCCCCTGGGCGCTGCCATCTTGGAAAGGACGCCGGCGAGGAAGGACGCACCGGCGAGCGATCCTTACTATTGGGACTTAAAAACAAAACTGAACTTTTTAGAAGGACCAACATGTTAATTGGCAACTGTCAAATGTATTTTCCATAATAGTTTTAAGTCAACATCATATATAAACCCTTAAGAGACAGGGGCATGGTCTAGACCAAGGGCACCATTTAAACTCAGATTAAAGGAGAAGAAATCCCCCCTTAAACCCCATACACTACCCCATGACCCATATGTAATGATCTTAGATCACAGAGTAGAAAAACAGAGTTGGGGCCACCATGTCTGGCTTTATCCAGTGTGAGGGCTCCCAGGTGTTAACTGTTTAAGCCACTATGGCCAGAAGCATGCATACTACATACCAGGACCTGATCATTTCAGATACACTGTAACCTGCTCCTGGCCGAAGGAGGACCTTGCGGAGGAAGCACTTCATGCATAGAATTTTATGATGATTACATTTACTTTGTGACCCCCAACAGAGTTGAAGGTCACAATGTGATTTCTGTGAGCACAAAATTCATTCTGTGAAAACAAAAATGACACGAATGTTCCATTTGTACAGGTATAGGATCCATTATCCAGAAACCTCAATAAAGCTTTATTCTCACCAATATTCCAGTTGTACAGTATAATTGTAAATTCTAATCACAACAAACCTTTCATACAGCATATGCTAATACTTTTACAACTGTTATTATAATATGACAAAGCATTTGATTGCATGGCTTGAACGGGACTCAATCAATCTCAATCAAGCGCTGCCTTTGAACAGAATAATATATTCCAATCTCGATATACCATATCTGGGCTGTTTGATCAAACGACTCTATTAAGCCAATGGGGGAATGTATAATAATACAGAGATGCCTCTGTGTGTAATTTTTTAAATTATTCATCACAAGCCGTGATATTTTCCTTAGATGAAAAATTCATAAATTCAATTTTTCTTTACGTTGGTCGTTAACACAAACTGTATATTGCATCGAACCCCCCCATCTGGGAGTGGAATTCTAAACACTAAGACAATCATGACTAAAAACCCAGCCAGAAAAGATTAAACTGAATAGACCTGTGGAAATAGAGTTTATCTTACCCTAAATAGAGTGTATTGTGACGTATGTCAGGAGAACATTTCCCTCTTTCATTAACCAACATGCGTTTAATTGCTCTGACATTCCAGCAGGCACCCACAAAATCTGCTCAGATCTCTTCACTGTAAAATGACATGTTTTATTAATCCACATATTAATAACTACAGCTCCGAGTCATTCTCTTGAGCAGTAGAAGACCAGAAAAGCAGGACAAAATATTTTTAGAAGAGGCAAATTTAATCCATTCATGGGCATTAGTGTATCCTGTCCTTGGCACGTGGAGACACCAGACTAGCAGTGGTTGCAGTGCAAAAAAAATATTATTTGTGTCAAGTTCCTGGTAGGGTTATACAAAGAGAATTGATCCCAGAAAACACTGAGGCAATAGGTTTGGAGTAATGGATGGCAGAAAAAGGCAACCATAGATGAGCGATGTAAAACCTGTGACCCACTATGGCTGAATTTATAGCAATCATAGGGGCAAATTCACTAACAGATGAAAATTCACCAGCGATGGCCTCGCGCACATCGCAACACTTCACCAGGTGTAAATTCGCCTGGACAACGCTAATTCACGAAGATCCGAAGTTGTGCACGGGATACAGAAATTACGCTCAGCAGTTCGAAGTTATGCTAGCGTTGGCTAATTAGCATACGGTGTGCAGTTAAAAGTACAATGGCCATATATGCTGCAGCAAATACATTACACTACACAAGGCCAGGGAACCTTAATAAAATTATATAAAAGTTGTTATAATGCCCTACACATGTGCCTACAGTATAGTTTAGATGCCATATGTTAGCAAATGTAGGGGGCAAGGAGGATACCCGAAAAAAAAAAATTACGATCTTTTTCAGTCTATCACCCTTTAAATAGAAAAAACGCCAGCGTTTTTTGGGACTTAGAAAAATTTTAAACTTTTTTTTGAGGAACTCCTATCTACCCTATTGCACTTCGCTTGGTCTGAGCTAGCGAAGGCAAGTCTGGCGACAGAGGTAAGGTCAGTAAAATCAAAAACTTAGTGAATTTACGTAGTAACGCTCTTTCGCCAGACCGTAAATTCGCCTGGAGTGCGAAGTTGCGCCAGAATCTATCTCCTTGGCGAATTTACGCCAGCTACCGTTAGTAAATTGGCGAAGTGCCGAAATGACGTCACGCTGGCGAATTTTCGCCAGCATTAGTCACTTCGTCCTTTAGTGAATCTGCCCCATAATGTCTTCC
This sequence comes from Xenopus laevis, assembly GCF_017654675.1. Lineage (NCBI taxonomy): Eukaryota > Metazoa > Chordata > Amphibia > Anura > Pipidae > Xenopus > Xenopus laevis. The sequence continues at coordinate 128,887,319 of NC_054375.1, read as the reverse complement.
ACTCTTGATGGGGCACCGGGAGTTGCAGTTTTGTTGCAGCTAAAAGGAACACTGTTTTGAATAAGTTGACTAATATCTTACTATTTAACATATTATTTTGGCTAAGGAAGGTGGGGTTGGTCTCTCTGGTGGAATAAAAAACCAGTCCTGTCCTGTGGCCTAGAACTTCCTGATGGGAATGTTGGAGGGTGTGCAGTAAACTCATTGTCTTCTATGCATAAAATGATGTTCTGCTGCATGAATGAAATGGTCCCAGATCTTATTTTATGATGGATAATGAAAGAGCGTGGAAAAAGGATCACTCCGTGGTACTCACTGGAATAAACCCAGGTCAGCACAGTTTTTGCTGATAGGAGCACCGGCCCGGGGTTTCATGTAAGTAAATACATTGACTTGGGGGTGCCAAACATTTGGCACCCCCAAGTGGTAAACAACTTTTTTCCTCCTTTAAAATATTTTTACTCCTGCTTCATATGCCACACTCTCTCATTATCCATCATAAGCAACTAAACAGCCTAAAAAGATGTACTAAAATTCAAAATGCTGCATGAATGCTGAAGTACATTGCATTACCAGAGTTTCTCTTTCATTTGCTACAGAATAGAGCCAACTAGACTACAGTAGACTGCTACACTGTGAAGCATGGAGCTCCACTACATTTCATATCATACAAATATATATCAATATATAGTGAATAAAGTACCCCCTCTTGTAAAATATAAGGATATTATAAGTTACCGAGGAGTTTCATGACGATATAAAAACACGAGGCCGAAGGCCGAGTGTTTTTATACAGGTCATGGAACTCCGAGGTAACTTCTAATATCCTCATATTTTACAACTGGGGGTAATTTATTTATTATAATACACAAATTTCAGTGAGTCATGTGACAGAAATGACATCACTACTCACCGTTTATAACTGATGACATCACTACTCACCGTTTATAAGGATATAATTTACAGGATATTCATGGCTTTTGTGTATTATATAAAAAATATGCAAATATACATCCAAAGTATCCCTTGTTCCTAACAGTTTTTAAGATAGAGTTCTGAAGAATTACTTCAAAATATAATTCATGAAAGACTTATACAGGTAATAGGACCTGCTATGCAGAATGATTGGGACCTGGGGTTTCCTGTATAACGTATTTTTCTGTCATTTGGACCTTCATAGCTTAAGTCTACTAGAAAATCATGTAAACATTAAATAAACCCAATAGGCTGGTTTTGCCTCCAATAAGGATTGATTATATCTTAGTTGGGATCAAGTACAAGCTACTGTTTTATTATTACAGAGAAAAGTTAAATCATTTTAGAAAATTTGGATTATTTGGATAAAATGGAGTCTATGGGAGATGGCCTTTCCGTAATTATGAGCTTTCTGGATAATGGGTTTCTGGCTAACATATTCCACACCTTTAATATTGATAATTAGTTGTATCTGGAGATTCCCCTGGTTTAACACAAATAATCCAGCATAAATTTGATGTAAATAAATTAAAATGTTTGGGAAAACACTAACAAGTCACTAATACAGATGGAGCCACTAATACAGAAGGATATATTTTACTGATGGCATTCCTAAGGGTTATAATATTAAGATATCTCAACATAGGCTGAACTCTTTTATATGATGTATCTCAGAAGAGTCTTGACTGCTCCTGTCCTATCATCAAAGTCTCTAGGGATTTTTCAGGTTGAAGATGGCCAATGAAAATTTTCATTGGATGGTTTAGTATTATGGTTTGCACATCTCATGCCCAGAGTTTTATTCCAAAATGCACCAGAGTGGATTCATTTTTAGTTATTAGGGATTCCTAAATATGTAATTTACCGAGATACAATACTGGATGCCATGTCAATAAAATAGCCCTTGTGAATACATATTTCTTCTGCTTAGTGCATCAGTCAACACTATGACTTTGTTTCTGTTTCAGTGACCAATGATGAATATAAGAAGCTGAGAGTAATTCAAGATGCTATGAAGAAGACCCCGAAGTGACATTCACACTTTAATCAGGATGGGATTAACCACAGTTCTTATTTTAGCTGTGACCTACTTGGCAATATATACAGTATACATATTGCCAAGTATACAAATTATTTTAAAAAGCAACAACATTTTTCTTATGTGTTTTTATGCAGTTCCTAGAATAGATGTAAAAGGTCTGCAACAAAATAAATCCATTTAGTATTCTGGGATTATGTTGTTTAACAGATTAACGTGCAGCTTTCACTCTGCTTTCTAATGGCAACATAGTAAATACTTCTAAATGTGTAAATCTGACCTTGCAATCCAGAGGATTAACTTTACTGACACTTTAGAACCAGCATGTCAAATTTCTTACTGCTTTCATCCCAATCAATTTATACCATAACTGCCTCTAGTTTGGGAATCCCGTCTCCCCAAATGTCTGTCTCTCTTTGCACCAAAGTTTATGCAGTTAATTAGATCCTGTATCTTTATCAGAAGCCATACTAGCTCCATCATCATCATCTTGAAGAATACATTGGAATGTTCTGAAAGCTTGTTAGGGTCATTTTTCTATTCAGTAGTGTTACCCTGTAAAATGCAAATATGTGACCATTTCCGACCTATACTGGCCTGTGTGTTGTCTTGAACTGAAATGGGCCCTGCTGCATCTCTCTTTAAAAGTACAGCACATACTGCCTTATACCTGGAGCACCTATTGTAGTATAGATCACCTTCATAGTCAAGTTATGGGGTATATTTATCAAATATGGAAGTTAGAGGTCGCCACAGTCCGCTAGAATGAAATTCTGCCACTCTCCATTCATTTATATGGGATTTTGAAAGGCGTATTTATCAAAGGATGAACTTTAACTTTCACCCATTGATAAATACACTTTAAATCCCATAGAAATGAATGGAGAGTGGTGGGATCTCACTCTAGAGGACAGTGGCTACCTCTCACTTCACTCTTTGATAAATATACCCCATGGACTATAAGGGGCAGATTTACTAATTCCAACCCAGCGCAACAGTTCACCAGACAAAGAATCGCTCAGACTACGCTAATTCACTAAAATGCAGAGTTTCACCGTGGGCGCCATACGCTAGCGTTACTTTGGCAAAGCGAGCATTTTATAGTGAAGATGCGCTAACGTTCATTTCTGCCTAGTGAAACTTGGCTAGGGATCTTGCGCTCAGGTCAATTTGCATAGGATGGGAAATTTAAAGTTGTATGGTCTTTATGTTAAATGTTGGTGCATAAACTTACAAATTACACATAAAAAAAAAAAAAAAAACGCATCCAGGGAACCTTAATAAAGACAATAGAATTATTCTAATGCCCTACACCTGTGCCCATTGTAAAATGTTCCATATGTTTGCAAATGTATGGGGAAAACCGGTTACCCAAAAAAAGTTGAAGTTAAGGTTAAGGCAATCAGGCTGAAGGAAAATACGCTAGCGTTTTTTGGACTTCGCCTGGTCTGAGGTGGCGAAGGCAACTCTGGTAAAATCCGCACTTTAGTGAATTTGAGGAGTAATGACCATTCGCTAGAGCGAATTGTTGTCTGACGATAGAGTGCGAATGACCATTAGAACCTGTCTCTTTTGCTATCGAATGGGCATCTGCGCCCGTTAGTAAATCGGCGATGTCCTTGTGGGTGTTAACGCTAGTAAATTGACGCTAGCGTTAGCCACTTTGCCCTTTGGTAAATCTGCCCCTAAGAGTTTAAACTTGCTCTTGAAAATTGAATTTTACTGTGCCAGATAATATTACCTATTGGCTCTGTATACCCGAAGGCATCTTTTTCTCTCTGCCAGGCAAATCTATGCAGATTAGTAGAGTACCCACCCTGACCAATAGGATTGCTGAAGTTCCATCCCCTTCTACCTTGCTTTACGAATAAGCCAGGGTGCAACTACAGAGGAAGCAGACCCTGTAGCTGCAGGGGGGGGGCATTAGACCCTAATTAATAAACAGTTTCAATACATATTGGTAAAACAGGTCAACTTATGGACATTATGGGCATGAAAATGAATTTGCTGTGGGGCCACGGAATTGGGATCTCATTGGTTTTCCTCTCTCCTTGTTTTCTATATACAGGTGTGGGACCTGTTATCTGGGAATGCTCAGGACCATGGGTTTTCTGGATAAGGAGTCTTTCCTTAATGTAGATCTCAATACCTACTAAAAAAATCATTAAAAAAATATGAATTAAACCCAATAGGATTGTTTTGGTTCCAATAAGGATTAATTATATCCTAGTTAGGATCAAGAAGAACTGTTTGATGATGACAGAGAAATATGAAATATTTTTTTAAAAGTTTGCATTATTTAATAAAAATGGAGTCTATGGGAGATGGCCATCCCATAATTCAGAGCTTTTTGTATAATGGGTTTCCAGATAACATATCCTATACCTGTAGTTTATGATTTAAGTATCTCAGAAAAGTACATATTATTTATTGCTAGATTTTTATAGAAAAATAAACATGACTCTCATACGCAGGAAAAAACACATTCTGTGCTGTGAGCTGGATGATCATGTAAAAACCCAGTAGGATTGGTTTGACTCCAGTAAGGATTAACCATATCTCCGTTATGATCAAGTACAAGGTATTGTTTTATTATTGCAGAGAAAAAGGAAATCATTTTTTAAAGTTTGACTTAATTATTTAAAATGGAGTCTATGGGAGACGGCCATCCTGTACTTCGGATTTTCTGGATGACGGGTTTCCTGATAACAGATCCTATACCTGTAGTTTATGATTTAAGTATCTCACATTAATTATTCACATGCAAAAAGTTTTCTGTCCTCAGTGCTGCACTACGTGGTAATATCATGGCCTGAATTCAATCAATTCCTCGTCATAGCGATATTAAGCCTTTTTGCTCAGGGAAGATCAGGAAATTGCTTTTGATGAACGCATACTTTTAGATTGAATTCAAGCAACTGCAAAATATACTGGTTAATTAAAAAGCCCTTAACCAGAGCCGACACGCAGAGTTTTGTAGGGACAAGTCGGCCGTCTGCCTTCTTGCAAAGCATTATAGAGTGTAATCCTGCAATACAGAGGTGAGATTAAACATCCAATTTTGTTAAATGCATTGGGTATTAAAATATCTATTCATCACTTTGTTCATGCAGACACAGAGAGATGAAGTGCTTCAGAAATTCTCTCTTAAATAAGACATTTAGTGACAGATTTGGGAAAAGACCACACAAGTAACGCCAAATAGGGTGTTCCTATACATTTAAATATTACTGATGATTATTCTCCTCTTTTAAATGTTTGCTTTATATAAAGATCCCATTTTAGCAGAAGAGAAATCAACCTCCCCGAGTTGGGCTCATGAAGGTGTTTGATCAAGTCCCTGATCCCACCCACTTATGGCCCAGCCACTACCTGGTAACAACCCAATGATAACTGGAAAACTCAAGAAAAACTATAAGAAAAATAGACTCTAGAAGACAAAATATTGGAGGCTTCTCAGCATCAGAAAACCCAGAAGACTTTGCTACTACCATGGGTGACCATGATAGTGGGGGCCACAAAGCCGGGGAGTTGAAATGTCGGCAGGGCCAACTTTTCACAGTTGATAACCTGTTTAGAATACAATGCTTTTAGTACTGAAGTAGCTAAAAATACTGTACATGTTTTGAATGTCTGTACCAGCCCAAGGCAACCACAGCCATTTAGCAGTAAAGATCTGTGTCTCCAAAGATGCCCCAGTAGCTCCCCATCTTCTTTTCTGCTGATTCACTGCACATGCTCTGTGCTGCTGTCACTTACTGAGCTTAGGGACCCACTCACAATATACAGTACACATAGAATAGAAATGTCACAATATAAGGCTGATTAGTAATTAATACAGATAATTACTACACGGCAGCACAGAAACCAGTGCATCCGAATTTAATAATCAGCCCTGTAGCATCAGCTTATATTACAGGCCAACCTCATTTTCTGCTGGATAATTAGCGACAACCCCTAAGCTTAGCTTCTCAACAGCTGCTCAGAGCCCACTGAGCATGTGAGTGTCACAGACACTTTCCAAGATGGTGACCCCCCGTGACAAGTTTGAAGTCCTGGATCATTGCTGCTATTGACAAGCTGAAATTTTAGGCTGGTGCAATAAGTTCAGTATATAAAATATGGCATTTTTAACCATATTTATAGGATTTAGTTCTCCTTTAAAGAGCATCTAATCATTTGTATAAGCAGTTTGATGGTGTCCCACAGTTGCTCTCTTGGCAGTTGCAGGGTTAAATAAAAGCATTGGCATCGAGGTGCTCAATGAGGTGCTGCTCAAGGCTGTCTATGTCTTTGCCTATCTCTGTTTATGAATAAAGAAGAAAAACTCCTGATGTTTTTGCAAAATATGCAAAAAAGGAGGATGAGTCTGAACATTCTACCGCTTCTTCCCCTGTCATCACATCCCTCTCTTACTTCACCCCTAGCCTGGCTGTCCTGCTTCTCACCCAATCACAACTGCATCTGATTTTGCCAATCTCTGGTCATTGCAGCCCCTGTGCTTATAGCACCAGGGTTTTACTAGAACTTTTCACCAGGCAAATGCTGGGGCACGGGCCTGCAGATAACAAGGAAAATGTGGACATGGCTATACACAAGAACATTCAGACATTCAGACCTGTGCATGGATGGTTCAACAAAAAAAATAGTGGCAGTTATCCAATAGCAAAGAAGATAAATAAATGCAACAGAATAATAATAGCACCCGGATAAGCATATTTACATTTCTCACTGGTTTTCAGAGGACTGGGATAGGCAGCCATGACTTTGCCTTTGCTAATTCTCATCTACTTGGCACTTCTGAATCAAGATAATAATAGGAGGATAAGTGCGGAAGAAAGTGGAAAACACAATTGCTGCCAAACCTCAAATGACTACACAATAGTCACTAACAAAAGATTAGCATCACACCAGGAACCCATAAACTACGTTTAATAACCAAGCCGTTTATTAAAAATCCATAAGGAATCCATCCTTTTACATTCACGAAAATAGATAACTGAAACCGGTGACACCGATGATTTGATATCAGAGATCCGAATGAGGAATGACATCAATGATTTGATATAGAGATCCAAGTGACTATTGAAAAACATTTCATAATATGCATAAAGCTCATCAAAATATATCAGGCACCTAAAATAAGAACACAAATAATGTCTCAGAAAGGAATGAAGGTAAAATTGACTGGATATATATATATTGATATTCTGTACGGTTAAAATGGAATGTGGTTGTTAGTATTGAATGGCATTCAGGAGGGAGTCATCAATTATATTCCCCTTAGACATAATAGACGACTCCCTGCTGAATATGCTTCAATTACTTGTTTATTGTTTGTGAGCATTCCTTTCTATTGTCGGAGACTGACTGGGACTTGTTTAGATGTCCCTGTGTAACATTTGCCTATTTAAGCGTTCGGTTTAGGATTCCAAGCAACATTGTCTCACTGAATATGTGTCAACATGCACAAACACACATTTGCACTCACAACACATTTGCACACACAAACACACATTTACACACACAAACACACATTTGCACTCACAACACATTTGCACATACAAACACACATTTGCACATACAAACATTTACACCTTACTGAAGCAGATACACAATGTTGTAATTGTCAAATGTTTAAAGACCACAGTAGTAGGGTCCTGCTTGCAAGAGCTTACAATCTTTAAAGGGATTCTGTCATGATTTTTATGGTATAGCTTTTACTACTAAATTACACTGTGTACATTGCAAGTCATTATTTCTACAATTTAAAATGTTATTCTTGAACCAATAAATGTATTTTTTTAGTTGATTTTATATATAAAAACTTGCTGCTCCTAGTTCTTTACATATATATTTGCATAAGGTGCTATTATAGTATGGGAGCAATTTATGTTATAGCTAATACAAGTATTCCCAGAATATGAAGAACTTTGGCCACACATTCACACCCACGCTTGAATGTCCCCAGTCACACCAATCTGATACGTTAGATAAAGAGAACATTGGTGAGTAGGTAGCCATCTCAGGTCCTTACCCTGTGCTGGGACTTGGGTTTTTACTATTTAGTTATATTCTCATATCTACCACTAGGTGGGGAGCATTAAGAGCAATGCAGGTGTTATGGAACTGTCCCATTGTACTGCTGATGGGCTGCTGTGGGGGGGGGGGGGTGATACCACTCAAACGTGCAGTGCAGCAGTAAAGATTGACTGAAGTTTTTCAGAGCAAAAGTCACATGGCTGACGTCACCTGGGAAACTAAGTTCATGTCTAGCCCCATGTCCAATTTCAAAATTACATATAAAAAAGTCTGTTTGCTCTTTTGAAAAATGGATTTCAATGCAGGATTCTGTTGAAGCAGCACTATTAACTGATGCTTTTTTCTGCATCTGATGCATGTTTTTCTATGACAGAATCCCTTTAAAAGAAATCAGTTAGAAATAAGTTGGGGGTGAGTAAAGGGTACAGGTCTTTTCAACCTACAGATATTGGTATTAATTTCATTGTGAAAAATCAGCAAGACAATAAACAGTATGGGGGAAACGGTGTTAGGAAAGGTGCTGAGGACGTACATTAGGATGAATAATTGAGTTTTAAAGGAGCATTGGATGGCTTGGAAGTTCTGGCAATGTCTAATAAGATATGGGGGGTAATTCCAGAGGATGGGTGCAGAACTTTAAAAGTCCTGGGTGCAGATTGTTGTGAAGGAGTAATGGAAAGGTGTTAATGTTAAAGGATGGAATGAAAAGAGTTGTAGGTTCACAGAGCTTAGTTATTTTTTCTCAACCTCAGAGTTTAAAAAAGCAGCTTTATAAAATTAGCCCAGTTTTTGTCATAGGGCTCTAACAAATGACCTGAGGTCAAGCAGTCCCAATATTCTCTTTATCTAACGTATCAGATTGGTGTGACTGGGGACATTCAAGCGTGGGTGTGAATGTGTGGCCTAAATTCTTCATACTCTGGGAATACTCGTATTAGCTATAACATACATTGCTCCCATACTATATAAGCACCTTATGCAAATATATATGTAAAGAACTAGGAGCAGCAAGTTTTTATATATAAAATCACACAAGCTACTGTAGAGCAGCAAGCCATGGCAGTTTAATTTATCCAAGCAGGTTCAAAATATGACTTAAAGAACAAGCCATTGGACATTAGGATGTATAATTTGATTGGGTGCTTGATGAAAAGCTTTGTGGCCTGCTTCCTATAACTGACAAGGGGAACTCTAATGAAAATGAAAATTTTAAACTCTTTATCGCATGGGAATCATTAATAACTTAATATAAATCAATTCTAAAATAATTCTGCATCGTATCTGAAATTTCACACATAATCTTCATCATAGCTAGCTGCCCATCAAAAATGAAGCCTGAATGAAGAGACAGATTGCTAAGAAGGGCATTGCAAAGGATAACTTGATTGTGTTTTGAAACGATTACGATTTATTTTGTTTACAAATGGTCTAATTTTCATAAAAAGAATGTTATATTTAATTTTTATTGTCAAGATAATTTACCTTTAAAGGAAAAATATACCTCCAGAATGAATACTTAATCAAGCGTATTAAAGGAGAAGGAAAGGCTAAAATTAAGTAAGCTTTATCAGAAAGGTCTATATAAATACACCAGTAAACCCTCAAAGTAATGCTGCTCTGAGTCCAAAATAAACACAGCATTTATTTCCTTTTATTGTGTACACATGGCTTCTGTATCAGACTTCCTGTTTTCAGCATAAACCTCCAGGGCTAGGGCTTGAGCATGCTCAGTTTGCTCCTCTCCCCCTCCCTGCTGTAATCTGAGCCCAGAGCTGTAAGTGATCAGGGTAAGACTCAGGCAGGAAGTGATGTCACACCAAGCTTTTATGGTAGCTTCTATCCTAAACAAACAGAGACAGTGTCTAAAGCTGTTTACTCAGGTATGGTAAAGCATTCAGCAGAATAAATATAGCATTCTAGCTTGCACTATTGTGGCTAATCTGTTGGCAATAAACTGCCTTGGACCATTCCTTCTCCTTTAAAGAAATAGGCTATCAGTAAATATTGCCTGTTTACATCTTTTTTATTCCATGATGGTCTGTGTACTGACCAGAAATACTGCGATTCTAACAGTAACAGGAAGAAGTGTGGAAGAACAACACAGAACTCTGTCTGTTAATTGGCTCATGTGACCTAACATGTATGTGTGCCTTTTGGTTTGTTTGTGTGCACCGTGAATTGTAGGATCCCAGGGGGCAGCACTAAGTTCTTAAAATAGCAATTTTATATTTAGGATTATCCAATGGCACATACTACTATAAAAGTATATTTTTATGGAAATGGTTTATTTAAATGAAGCAAGATTTTATATTTGAGCTGTTTATGAGTTATATTTTATAGAGAGCTACATTGTTCGGGGGTAAAGTTTTTCTTTAAATACAAACAAAGGCAGGTTTGGGTTTATTGTTTATTAGAATTTCTACTGCACAGATTTATTGGTGAATTCTTTACATAGCCACAGTTTTGCTTTTTGTGTACTTTTTTTGTTAGAATTCAATTGCAAGTGCCTATAAGATAGAAACACATCTAAAAAGAATTCTATGATTATCCTTTATGATTTGTTATACGTATAATGATGGTCCAGAATCGCTGCACCTTGACAGCAGAATAGAAACTCATATGAGGTCACAATTAGCAATGAAAGATATGTGAGTGTTTGAGAGTGTGTTATTGCACAAATAGTCGCTTGTTTTTTGCTACACAACATATTAGATACACAACAGTATTTTACAATAGTGGCCCTGCAGTTTTAAGGTGGCCATAGACGTTAAGCTTTTTAACCAATTTTTGTGCGGTTGGTGAGGTTAGTGGGGCACCGAACGATTACTCTTCTAACTATTTTCGGTCAAATAATCAGTCTGGTTAGAAAATTTTCATTTGTCACAGTGAAATTTATCCATTGTCCAATTTGAAATGGACATTTTTGTTAATAGACAAATCATGCATTGCATGCATCGTTTCAGGTCCTATGATAAGGAAAAGATCTTTAAAAATCTCAACATCTATAGCCACCTTTAGAGAAAAGAATTCTACAAACCATGTTTTTGTTTGTTTGTTTTTTTACAAAAAATAACCGCTGGCTGCTGAAATTGAAAGAGTTTGTTTTGCTCAGGTTGTTATCTTGAGAAGGAATAATCTCAAAATGTACTCTTCTGAAGTATTTTTGAATTGCAAATGAAACCACCAAGGAAATGAACAAATACAAGGAGCTGTGAATATATTTTTTAAACACTTTGTGCATTTAGTATATTATATGTCAGTATTCTGCATGTTTGGGAGGAGGGGTTTTTCTTAAAGTACCATAATTGAAAAGTTGCTGGATTTTTACAGTTCCAAAACACAATGGCAAAAATGATCTTATGTTAAACTGCAAAACAAGCACGAAACCCAATGCATTATCTCACAGACTACTAACCAATATATGGAGCCGCCACCCCCATGTAGGAACTTATATGTGGGCCCTGAACTACTATTACATGTTGTGACAATGCATACCCTTTAAGTTGCTCCTGATCATTCTATCATTATTGTGCAAAGCTTCAAGGGGAACTATCATGTAAAATAAAAATAAATCCCAAGGAAATAATAAACTTTCTAAATAGAATCACTTTAATAATATAATCACTGTTGCACCTTTTAGAAATATTAATGTTACTGTTCCCTAACACCATCTGTCTCTCCACGTGCAGCTTTGTGTCAGAGTCAAATATTTTGAAAGACAGTTAGAGCTATGTCTTGGCAAATGAAGCACTCGCCAATATATTTGACCTAACTGCCTATCATGACTCGTGCATGAAGATGGACAGGTGCAGAGGGGGAGATCCAAGAGGGGCTGCTGTACGATGCCATAGACAGTCACTATTTAGTGGGCTGGTGGGGCTGTAAAAGCTCTTGTGTACCTAAAATGCCAGGGTCTATTTTGAATCACAATGCCGGCATGGAGGCTATTGAAAAGTAAATTAAGTATTTCAGAAACAATATAGAATTGAATTGATTTTATTTAGAAAGTTCCATAATTACATTGGATAAAGCTAATATTATATTTTCATTTACGTGATAATTGTCTTTAAAGCAGTGTATAAAAATGATGTACATCAGTGGCAAATCCGCTAAACCAAGGGCTTTTTTTTTTTAAAGATTATGGCTAGTGATGGGCAAATTTGTCCCGTTTCGCTTTGCCATGAATTTTGCGAATTTCCATCGAAATTAGTGAAACTGGCAAAAAAATTGCGAAATGGCGATTTGGACGCCGGCGACAATTTGCCGGCGTCAAAATGGGCGCCGGCGTCCAAGCTGATGGGTGTCCGTTTATCGTCGCGTTGAAATCATGACGCTGACGTATTTTCACCAGCGAATTTTCACTGCAAATTTGCGAATTTATTCGCCGGCGGTGAAACGAGCAAATTCGCCCATCACTAATTATGGCCATAAAAAGAGAGAAAGCACATTGTTATCAGCTGCACCAGTGCAACCCTCTCCCAATCTGGGTGCCAGTAACTCTAGTTCTAAATATGCAGAAAGAGTGATGACTACTGAGATGCATCGATATCTGCTTGAGTTGATGGTTTGTGTACTCATGGGGATACATATTAAAAGGGAAATGCCAGCATTTTGGCAGCAAATTACACTCTATACTTTCGTAGAACAATGGGCATAACCAGGTTTTAATAGGTCATGGTGTGGCCAAAAATTACTCATATTCAGGAGAACTATAATGTATATAATTTTAACTATGGTTGATTTCACTACTCTTTCCATAGTAAAAGGAGAAAAGAAATTAAATACAATTTTAACTATGTTATTTATTATAACTTTTTTTTAAAAGAAAAACCTTTTTAATATTTTTAAACTCTCACCCCTCTGTTGTCTGAGTAGCTCTGAACTTCCCTCACACAATGATGTTGGGGATGCATCCCCATTAATTACCCCAGCCATAAGCAGGCAGTAATAACTGGGCTGGCCTGCTCCCTTTGCTCTGAGCTAAGGACACTTTAAGGAAGAACTATAATCCTTATATTTTACACAAGGGGGCACATTATGTTTATGGCTTTTTCTATACAATCATCAAGTAGGCTGGCTACTTTTATAGCATGTGTAGACAATCACCATCAGACCCTGTAGATTCTGACATATTGCAGAGGGGCTGCTGTAAGATGCTATAGAGTAGACAGTCACTATTTATTAGGTATGCTGGGGACTGGTTGGGCCCCTGGCTACTTGAAAAGACAGGGAATATTTTGGATCTCAGGCTGGACCTGATCTCCATCCATTTATTCCAACACTGTATAATAAAGTTGCATAGTCCATACATTCCAACTCATACTGTAGTCACCTGAACAGATTGTTGGCTTCTTTCGAGACTGGCACAAAATCTCTTCTACGAAAACTAGAGATCACAATGTAAACAGCTCCATAGATAACTGAGTAGAGAGGTCTTGCCCGTATAGTCTGGAGACTCTTACAGTGCCTCCAGTTGTACTATTAAACAATAAGTGGCAAACTGCCAGGTCAACATGAGCATTTAAAGACATTGCTACATGCTGGAACCTAACAGGTTTCATTTAGTTATATATATTGCTGTCATTGTCAGTTCCTATAGACATGTCTTTATTCTCTGAAGCTACAAACACATGGAAAGTTCAGTATACATATTTATTCACTTCATGTTCTCATTGCTCCACCAACTTTGCCCTCTGTGGCTTTCATTCCATGTATTTGTGTAAATGTCCCCTGGGAATTCTCTACACACAGCAAGTTCCCTATCTCCTTCCTCCCAGAATTTCTGTGTAATGTTCTCTTGGCTTTCCTGCTGCTCCCAGTCTATGCATTTCCTTGTGTGCTCTCCTACCTGTGATTACATTACATACATGCCTCAGGCTAGGCCCTTTCTCTGTAAATAGCATCTAAGTGTAAAGAAATAAAAGTATTAAAATGATGTCATGCACCATTAAAAATGTAAAAGTTTAGTCTTAATTTAAGGCTGAGTTTGACTTCAATAAATGTTTTGTGGTTACCCTATAAACTAGGGATCCCCAAGTGAGTCACATTCAAGTGTAAAAAGAGATGGGGAGCAACACAAGCATGAAAAAAAGATGTTGGGGTGCCAAATAATGGCTGTGATTGACTATTTGGTAGCCGTGTATGGACTGGCAGCCTACAGGAGGCTCTGTTTGATCGTAAACCTGGTTTTGATGCAACCAAAGTTTACCTCCAAGCCAGGAATTCAAAAATAAGCACCTGCTTTGAGACCACTGGGAGCAACATCCTAGGGGTTGGTGAGCAACATGTTGCTTGTTAGCCAGTGGTTGGGGATCACTGGATAAACCAAGCATATTGCCTGAAGGAGGTAGCCATCTTGGGTTATGTCTGTAAAATGGTAACTTCTGCACAGAATTAATGTTCTAGCTTTTATTATTTAAGAATTTACAGGATCTACGTTTTGCTGGATCTGACAGCATTTTCCCAAATATATTCAAAGTGGAAGTGGAAGAAAGAGAATAAGTAAGGAAAAAAGGATAGAACATGCAGACATAGAATCAGGCAAGGCAAGGCTCTAACAGGTCAGAGAATGAGCCAATGATCAATGGAAACTATGAGAAGCAGAAGGACAAGAGTTACATAGAACTATACAGTGCAGCATTCCTTTCTCCTTTACCTGTGAATTTGGACCAATTTTAGAGTAGAAAATGCCCCTTCCCCCTTGGCAAGGAAGCATACCATTTACAGTATAAAAAGCAAACATTTTACAGTATATTCTTTGGGATGTGCAAATATTTTCAGTATCTTGAGTTCAGGTTAGCTGAAAGGGTCTAAGGAAATGCTGACAAATATACAGGTGCTATAAACTGATCCATCATAGTTTCTACAAATCTGCACTGTTGGTGAACTAGAAAACCCTGCTCGTAGCATGGGTACAGTAAATAATTCAATAGAAGCAAAGTCGACCACAGAACAGTGCCAGTTATATGGAACATCCAGACTACACTGTGACTTTCTGTATGCTATAGCTCAGCACATAGCTCTCAATAATACAGACTTATTGCTTGGATCTCTGGCCTCAACATTCTGCCTGAAGAAAGTCTCATTAACAAAATGATGGCAAAAAGGACAGAATTTTATTTATCATGGGCATCATATTAATGTGGTAAACAGTGACTACCAAGTGGCTTAAGATAGCCTATAGGTCAGTAATGGCATTAGTAGGAACTACAGTTTAAATCAGGGATGTCCAACCTTTAGACTCCAATAACCAAGCTTTCCTGCTTCTAATGAAGTTCATCAGTGGCTGGAAAGCCTGAGTCTGAACAAGTCTGGATGAAATAAAACAAATGACCTGGAAATAAAGATAGCAAAGTATCAGGCTTGTCAAGTGCTCATGAAAGCAAATCAAACACCACTCTGGAATTTTGACAATGTCACAATGTTCTGGCAGTGGCTAATATTTCGTAAACATCTCTAAGCAACCTACTAAATATGCTTGACAATACAAAAATAAATGTTCTTTTTTTCAAAACAGTCTCAAGTGAAAAGGGAGTTGGCACAGCGGGGAGGATTGAGACTGCCAGATACTCTGTTGTGTACCTGTTTCTTGCACAAGGTTTATAATATGATCGCGTTACAAGAATGCACATTGGGTAGACCCTACTATAGAACTAAACCAGCTCCCAGTTCAGAAGACCTAATTTTTCATTGTTCATCCCAAGTTAGGGATGCACCGAATCCACTATTTTAGGATTTGGCTGAATCCTGAATCCTTTGTGAAACATTCGGGTGAATACTGAATCAAATCCGAACCCTAATATACCCATATGTAAATTAGGGAAACGAGGGGGAAAGATCGTGGCTAAAAGTGTTTTGACTTTCTTGTTTGTGTGACGAAAAAAGCCATGTAAATTTTTTTAAAGTCTTCAGGCAAGTAATAGCATTATTTAGAGGGAAGCCCTGCTTGATGCAATATTAGACTGGGATTGGAAGTCAACACTTATTTGTCATATATTCTTGGTATTTAAACGGATGCTTCACCTTTAAGTTAACTTGTAGTATGTTATAGAATGGCCAATTACAAGCAAGTTTTGAACTGGTCTTTATTATTTATTTGTATTGTTTTTGAATTATTTCCCTTCTTCTTCTGACTCTCCAGTTTTCAAATGGGGGTCACTGACCCTATCTAAAAACAGATTATCTCTAAGTCTACACATTTATTGTTATTGCTATTTTTTATTACTCATCTTTCTATTCAGCCCCTCTCCTATACATACTCCAGTCTTTTATTCAAACCAATGCATGGTTGCTAGGGTAATTTGTACCCTAGCAACTAGATTGCTGAAGTTGCAAACTGGAGAGCTGCAGAATAAAAAGGTAAATAACTCAAAAAAACACAGATAAAAATTAAAAACCAATTGCAAATGATCTCAGAATATCACTCTCTATATCATACTAAAAGTTAATGCAAAGGTGTAAAAACCCTTTCAGCCAGATAAGTGATACAATGTTTTCATATACTTGTAGCTTGTTATAAGGCAAGGGGAGTCCTAACAAAATCTTTGGGGACAAACAGGTGTTTGAAGCCAAAACATCTGAAAACCACTTCATTAGGGAAATAAAAACTACTGATTTGGTCAGACATTGATGGTATACTAAGAGAGGTGCAAATTATTTCTTATAATATACTTATATTCAATGAGTCATGTAACACAATGACATCATTAGGTAGGAATAGAATATTACAGGCAGCAAGAATCTATCCTAGAGCAATCAGCAGAGAAGCAGTAGACACCCAAGATGTAACCGGCAGAGAGAGAAGTCATGTCAGAGATGTCAAGTTAAAGATCATATTGAAAGCCAGAAGAGTTAATTAGATGGTTCAGGATTTGACACTGGAAGACAGCACTTCTTTGTCATTGAAAAGGTTATTTAAGGTGATTAGGTGACATACTGTAGGAATACTCGTTTGCTCAGACACCGATGACAAAATAACAAGGCAAAAAAGGATCAGAAGAAGAACCTACTGAATTCACTTTACAAGGGACGAGACCAAGGATGTTTATTATCTTATTATCCGTCAGGAAATTCCCCAACTACTTTTCCAATCCAATGAATCAATTTTAATATCATTGTGGTTTGTCAAATTTTGTGACATTAAAAGGATTCACCCTCTAGACCTCTAGAATTCCAGTACAAAATCTGCGTGATCATTAAATGAAAAGCCATGAGACTAGTGCCTCCACGTTTATTGATTTGATCCTGATCCCAAAACTGAATTCAGTCTCGGGATTTCTATATGATGTCATAGGCTGATGGAATATTTGGACAGGCTGGGCGCCATATTAATAGTTATGAGGCCACCTCCAACCTCTGAATCCAAGGTTAGCAGATCATGTGAAAAAAGATTATTTGGTTCCATCACCTAAGTCTCTAGTTCTGACTGTAGAATTCTGTATGGGTGTTCCATGCTCTCAGTATCCCCTGTGCTGCACTGGACCCCCGTATGCTGTAGGCACACAGTGGGGCCATTTATCAAAACTGGGCAAATTTTCCCATGGCCAGTAACCCATGGCAACCAATCAGATTGCTGCATTCATTGTTCGACTTGCAGCTGCCTTTAAAAGCTAATCACTGATTGGTTGCTATAGGTAACTGCCCATGGGCAAATTTGCCCAGTGTTGATAAATGAGCCCCAGTCACTTTCTAATTGGTACAGAGCTAATGAATCTTATTGGCTGAAGCTGCTGTACTGTTAGTTATGGACACAGCCATAATAAAGATCAAAAGCTATCAGAATGACAAAATGAAGAAGAGGATTTCGTAACCCATAACACAGTTTTCTGGTAAACTACAAGATTTATTTATCAAAAGGATTATTGCAGTAAATTGTCAATTTGGATCTGATTTGGCAGGTTAGTAACACTGGGACGTGATTGAAGTATATTGTGTGTTTTTTTTTCCACTTTTCTTAAATAAATAAGACCCCAAAAATGAGTTGAACAGAAACATAAGAGAATGTGAAACAGACAAAGATCTTGGCGTGAATCTATTTATATATATATATATATATATATATATATATATATATATATATATATATATGAAATGACATTTTGTGGTGGCACAGCAGATAAGAAAGGCTTGATGAGGTCAGAAAATGTTATTTATCTGCTTTCTTCGTGTTTGGCTAAGCACTTCTGCTGATTTTTGTCTTAAAGAGATACCATCATGCGTTGCCAGCATAACAAGATTTCTCTGGGCTCTTTCATTGACAATCAAGCCAAGCTTGATTGCTGTGCTGCAGATCCCTTACAGCCTGATTGAGCTGTGTATCATGTTCTGCAATGTCAGCACCATGCTCCCATCCCATGGCTGGGTGTCACTGAGAAAAACCAAGGGGCTACC
Source organism: Xenopus laevis (assembly GCF_017654675.1). Taxonomy (NCBI): domain Eukaryota; kingdom Metazoa; phylum Chordata; class Amphibia; order Anura; family Pipidae; genus Xenopus; species Xenopus laevis. Next base: position 128,868,874 of record NC_054375.1, on the reverse strand, counting down.
AACACAGTTAAGGAATTATCACAGGCCACTGGGATACAATGGGGAGGCTGCTGTATTATTATTATTATTGATTGGTGGGGTAATCCAGGTTATCACACTCCTAGAGCCTTCTGTAGCACAGCTGCTCTATACACAGGTATGGAATCTGTTATCCAGGAAGCTCAGGATTTTAATGCTGATCTTTCCTGAATTTGGATCTTTATACTAGAAAAGCATGAAAGCATGAACCCAATAGGCTGGTTTTGCTTCCAATAAGAATTAATTATATCTTAGTTATGATCAAGTACAAGGTACTGTTTTATTATTATTACAGAGAAAAGGAAACACATTTTTAAATTTGAATAAAATGGAGTTTATGGGAGATGACATTTGCGTAATTCGGAGCTTACTAGATAACAGGTTTCCGGATAACGGATCCCATACCTGTACTACTCTCTTGTTCACTGGGGATATCAATCCCAGGATTTCCAGGATCACCAAAGTGTGGGAACAAAGTGGAAAATTCCTCCCCAGCTTTGCTTACATACACTAAGGCACAGTTTGTACACACTCTCACTCCTCGTGAGGCAACTTCAGTCGACTTCGGAAAATGAAGCGACCCGAGTGCCATTCTGCCGGCGATTTTCATTCTAGACGGGGGGAGGCAGTTCTGGGAGATTAGTCGCCCCAAAGAGGAGGAGATTTGTTGACAGGCGACTAATCTCCCCGAATCTGCCCGTGTGTCTCTGCCCTTAGCTGTATTTTAGCGCTTCCAAGGGGCATTTCTTTTTGAACTGTTGTTGTCCCCAGCTGTAGTGCAATCTCCATTAGCCCATACCCATACCTTATTGGATGATAGGTGCCCTTAATATTCATCAACTCTGATGAATGCATTTTATATATTGCTGGGATGTATGCTTCCTCTATTAAAGGATCCATATACAGTATTAATAAGATACTTGAGTGTTGCTAGTTCTTACGTATATCTTCACTTCTCTGTTACTTTTTTATGTTATTATTGTTTATACTACTAGGGGTGGAATAGGGAGGGAAATACCCTTGCAGGATTCCATTAAATATAATCCTTCAACCTGATGCTAGTGAACTGCAGCTGAACTACATCACATAGAATACTCTGACAGCGTTCCACATGGGGGCAGATTTACTAAAGGACGAAGTGGCCTTTGCTATAAAAAATTAGCTAAAAAAGACAATCCGCAGGGACATCGCCAATTTATTAACAGGTGTAGAGGACAATTCGCTAGCGAAAGAGGTCAAAGCTGGCCCTGGCCAGGCTAATTTTCGCTCATGCAAACATTCATTACTCCCCCCCAACCAAAGGTGCAGGCTAATAGAGTCCACATTCCGGCTGGGGATAACAGTACTTTTTAAAAAAATGCCCCCCGCCAGCCATATGATACCCGCACCGGGAGGGATCTCCCGTTGCGAGCAGCCATGTCCAGTCACTCGCATGCGCATAATGAGCAATTCGGGCAGCTTTTCATTATGCGCATGTGAGTGACTGGATATGGCTGCTCGCACCCGGAGCTCATGGGGCAGGTAGCTTAGTGCTGGCGGAGGGCATTATTTTTTTTAAAAAACTACTGTTATCCCCAACCGGAATGCTCTATTAGCCTGCACCTTTGGTTGGTGATTACATTTTTACCCAACAGGTGCCCTTTAATAATAAGTGGCTACTTCAAGCAATTCACCAACATCACTAATAAAAATATATATATATACTGTATATATATATATATACTGTATATATATATATATATATATATATAACCTATATGAACCCACCCTATTTAAATTGACTTAAGTATAAGTGTGTTAACAAAGTTTTGCTAGGAAGAAAGTAACTGTAGCGAAAGTTCGCATAGAAATGCTTGCGGTGACCAATTTTGCTGGTGAAAATTAGCCAGTTTTCGTCTGCTGAGACGTAACCGCATTTTGATGAATAAGCGTATGCTCTGCGAATTAACGTTTGACGAAGTTGCGCAAAGTGTGGCAGAGCCTTTTGAGGCAAAAATTCGCCCTTTAGTAACTTCGTCCATAGTTTGAAATTCTGGAAAGCAATACTGAGATTCTTTTCCTTGCATTTAACTGCTAATCTGCGGGGGCCAGTATGACCCCCCCCCCGGCACCTTCCTTAATACAGCTCTCTTTACCAAATATAATAATTGTAATAGAGTAAATAGAAACTCAGTGCACTTGCTGTGGGGTTAATAGGCTTCATGGAGAAGAAGGGAGATGTGATTGGCAGTCGCCCAGGCTGTGACTCAAACTACACAATGTTGTGAGCGATGTGACAGATGATTTACACAAAGCAGTTGGGCAGCGATCAGTGTTTATTCTGCATATAACTGTGTTGGCATGTATAATGTCATAGAGTGGGAATGTAAAAAGGCAAAAAAATATAAAATCTCTTGGACATTAACAGCTAAAGCTCCAGTCTAATCCAGTTCTAACAGAATGATCCGCTACGGTGAAGGCAAGGACCAGCAGGTCGTGGGGCTCCTTGAACAAAACACATTCAAGTCTTAACTGTAGTAGTTTTAGCAAACAATAAAATATTACATTATTAAATCACTCTGATTGCATTTAAATGGGTTGTTTATTTTTGAGTTAAATTTTAGTATGATGTAGAGAGTGATATTCTGATATTTCATTTTTTTATTATTTGTGGTTTTCATGTTATTTAGCTTTTTATTCAACAGCTCTCCAGTTTGCTATTCCAGCAATCTGGTTGCTATGATCCAAATTAACCTAGCATCCATGCCCTGATTTGAACAAGATACCAGAATATGAATGAGAGAGGACCAATAGAAAAGTATGAACAATAAAAACGATTTGAAAGCTGAAAAGAGTTAGGAGAAAATGGCACTTAATTAACTATTAAAAATAAATAACGAAGCCCAGTTGAAAAGTTGCTTCGAATTAGCCATTCTATAACATACTAAAAAGGTGAACCACTCCTTTAACTGCTATTTGGTTGCTCTAGATTACTTCACTGGCAATATCTGCCTGGCTGTTCATATTCTCTGCACTGCTACCTCCGACTCCTGAAATAAAAGACAGGCATTGAGTAGAACTGACTGCATTGTTTCAAGAGTCAGAACCAGAAGTGAGTGCAGAGAACAAAACGGGATAAACAAACACTGCTTTCAGTCACAATTGATGGGATCAACAAGCAACTGAAACGTTAACAGCAAAAAAATAAATCAATATTACAAATTGTTAAATGACCAAGCCCTTCTGTGCTTGTCCCTCATTGATTGCAGTATTTCTAATGACTGCCCTGGGAGACTGCATGTTGTTACTATACTACTGTACCATTCCAAAACCTAACATACTCTGTGCCATTATAAAGATTTTTCCTTCCTATAGGTTCATTATTAATGTGAATTTATAGACATCCTGAGCATTAGTATAGAATGTATGGCTGCCCAACCTTCTCATCCATTATTCTCATCCATTACAGCCCCCCCCCCAAAAAAAAACTCCTTGTCATACAAACATTTATATATAAAAGCATACAGAACAGAACCACTAATGTTCTGCAAAGAGGCCTATTGACTTTAACTTATCTTGGTCAAATCAAGTTCATGGTTGTCGGTAATTGTACTATATATTATGTGCCCTGACAAGGTAGCAAAGTGATGGCCTGCTCCATTAATACGCTTTTCCAGTCTTCCCCATAATAGAATGCTCTCAAGCCTGACACCGTGCTTCTTTAGAACATTGCTCTCTGGTCCAGACTTTGGATAGGTTTCTCTCCAATACTTTGTTACAGCCCTTAATTGACACATGGTGTTCCATTGGGAATTATTAATATAGTTTATAGTGTTTCAGACAGCAGGAGTTGCATAGCAAACAAACAGCAACATTTCGTAAATCAATACCCCAAAAATTGAACTTCAAAGAGTGAGAGAACATCTCTGCTGCCAGACAGGACCAGCCAGCACTTTAAAATGAATGTTCTTTTAATAGTGACAAGTACAATTCATCTGCTAAAGAGGAACCACAATGCAGATCACAGGCAGGTTAAGTGCACCTTAGCTAATGACTGGGACAATGCTGGCTGGCATGGCCAGGGAGGGAAACGGGCCCGTGCCAAGAGCAGAACAGTAGGTGCCAGTTCCATTGTGTGAGATCTGGTCATGCCGACACAGTTCTGGGTACCTGAAAACTTTTTATGTTACAATGATAAGAAAACAGTGCAAATCTTGGCACATATACATGAGCAAGATTAAAATCAGCTAAAAGGAGGATGTAGAAACACAAACAAATGAGATGATTTTCGGGATAAAAAAGCAAGATGACTAGAGAAAGTATGAGAAGAATGTAGGAACAGGTGCAAAGCTTGATCCATGTCCAGTAATAGGCTAACAGGTATTTAGCATTTTCTGGTCTACTGCAATAATACTGTAGGATAGCAAATATCTGAAGCCTCATTTACAACAGTGGTCATGTTAAGAGACACAACTGTTGCACATATTCATGGCCGGTCTTAGGCCTATTAGACCAATTGGGCCCAATAGGGCCCCGCTCCTCTCGGGGCCCCGCACCAGGGGGGAGCGGGGACAAGAATTCCTCTTTCCTTCCTTCCTTACCCTGTATGCTCCTATTTCCACTTCCTTTCTCTCACTTACCCTGTGTGTCCTTATTTCCCCTCTCTCTCTCATTCTCGCCCTGTGTGCCCTTATTTTCTCCTTCTTTCTCTTGTCCCTGTGTGCCCCTATTTGCTCCCTCTTTCCTGTTCTTTTGGGTCCTATTTGCTCTCAATCTTTCGTGCACCATGTGCTCCTGTTTCCTCCCTCTCTCTCTTCCCCTGTGTACCCCTATATCCTATTTTTCCCTATTTTCTTATATACTTGGTGTGTCAGTAGTCAGCAACACCTTGTCTGGGGGCCCTGCCAAAATGATCCCAATTGGGCCTAGGGTTGCCACCTTTTCTGGAAAAAAAATACCAGCCTTCCTATATATTTATCATTTTTCCCTATTACATTGGGATCAACCATAATTTTTACCGGACAGGTAGCAACCCTAATTGGGCCCCACATATGATAGGACCGGCCCTGCACATATTAACTCCCTTCATTAAATTTTCTTGCGTCCAAACACTCAGAATAGTTGCGGCATTGCGTCTGTCTAGTATGCTCTGAAGAATCGTGCTCAAGTGTTCTCATTGACGTCGGAGAACACTGGAGATACTATCACCCTTAACCCAGTGGTAATTCCAGAGCTCTTACTGCGACTTCCGTCAACAGCCACAACAAACCTGAAAGAACCACATATTTATTGCCTTTATTAGTGCTGTTTATTTTCTGTACTAATAGTAAAATGCGTTGAAATGGACAACTAACTGAGAAACACAGACAAGAGAATCCTGGTTTATCATGTTGACTGATTTAGCGTGTCTTTTGGGTTGTGCTTAGTTGGGTTGATCCTAGATAGGGAAACAATACCCCCCCCAATTTAATTGAGATAAATGATCACCTCTATATACATTGTATATTACTTGTGGAACATAGAAACCATTTCCTTCTCACTGCAGTAGGGTCAGATAGACATCTTACGGCGAGTGTTTAAACTGTGAAATTCAAACAGCATTATGGCCAAGAGAAATATTTAATTTAGGGCCTGTTTTATATACATTACTAAAAGCATACTTGAAATGATGATCTCTAAATAGTTGCCCCGAGCTGCAAATAGTATTAGTCACTGGTGGCCCGTGCATTACATTGAGCAGGACTATGAGTTCCATCTATTATCTAGGCAGGGTATTCAATTATAATAATACTATAAAAATACCATATAAAATTGATGATAGATACATCTCAATTAATGTTCCTCTGTCATAAAAGGTGAAGTATTTTTAGCCTTAGAATATGCAGGAATGCTTTATAATACCAGAAAGCAAACATTTCCATCTGCTATAGCTCCCTCTACATCTATTTGAGATAGGCATTTAATGTATACATTTTGAGACACAAGCGCATGGGTAAGGGGCGGAAACATGTAGCGCTCACCATTAGGGGTCCTGCTCAATCTGCAGTTGGTTGAAGGACTTGTAGAAAAAAGTGTTTTCTACAGGAGTAACTACTCACACCAATGACCCTACAAGCTTTGTACTGGAACCCAAACTATTCTTATAGAGGTGGCCTCTATAAGGATGCTGGGAGTTGCAGCACCTAAAAGCTTGAACATATAACTCCACACTACAATACTCCTGATAACATCAGCACTATGGGTAAAGATGGAACTACAGGCATCACAGGAAGGCCAGGGCCCAGATGTTAGAAAATTAAGTAGTCACTTAGCAGTTCCTGGTCCACCAAAAACACACGGGAGTTGTCAGCTGTTGGAGAGTGCCAGTGTGTTTCAAGGTAGAACATTCCTCACACAAATATAAATTCCACCAATAATCATACCATCTAATAACATGAATAATTTTGGTAAATACATTGTCTGTCCAGTAGGTCTTTTGTCTCTAGCACTTGCTCTTTTGGCTTCACCCTAAAATTGTGTGTGGGATATAGGTCAGAACTGGCGATATTTTGCTTCCTCAACCCCTAAATGAGGAAAATATCAGTTCAAAGTTCCTTCCTATTTTATTTGGCTGTAGACAGCAGCAGGCCATAAATACTGCACTGAAGCAAAGTTACAAGGTTAGTTTGCCTCCTTATTCACCATGAGGACTAAACATAGAGTAGCCACTAGTTTAAAAAAAGGAATGTAAAATACTTTGCCCATCCAAGCCAGAACAGCTACACTAGATATTTAGGGGGTCATTGATCGAGGTCCGAATTTTTCTAAGTATTTCTAACCTAAAAATCCGATCAACTCTGACGCAAATGGATCTTATTTATCATTTAAAAAGTTAAAAAAATTGGCTAAGGCAAAAATCCGATAACTTCAGAGCTTTGCCCGAAAAGTAAAATTTTTTGTACTTTTCTGCAAACACTACAAATTTTTCAAATTTTCGGACCTTTTGGTCCAAAATCCCTGAAATTATTGGATATCAGTACGGACAGCAGTGCAGACACTGGGACCTTCCCCATTGACTTATACAGGACCTCGAGATCTTTGAGATTCCGTATTTTCGGAGTCTGACTTTTAAGACCATCAGGCTGTAATAAATTCAGAATTTTTTTTTTTAGTCCGAAAACTACGAATTATTTGAATTTCAGATATTCCAAGGATAATAAATAACCCCCTTAAACAATCAATTTGGAATAAATCCAATTTCAATAGTGCAGACGTTTTTCTGGCTCTGAAGCTAAACAAGATTTTCAGATAAGTTACTGCAGTCTATAGAGCATTTGTGTTGTACCAATAAGTATATCAATGGATCCCTTCTGCTTCTTCATTCGTCTTCTCCTTTAGTTTTATTTCTAATTTAGTCAAGTATATACTAACTATAAAACCGATGTTCACCAAACAATGGACTTCTGGTATATTGTGGACTTCAGAGCATTGGGCCAAAAGACATCTGCCTTTTGAAAGTGTCTGACATCTTCTGCCATTCTTTTGTCCCTTTCTTTGCCAGCCAGGAGACACCATTGTATCAGTGAAGAATACCTGATAAGATACGAAGTTGGAAATGTTTGATACTTTTTTAACCTATTACATGATCAATAACCAGGGTTGGACTGGGATGCCAGGGGCCCACCAAAAAACCTTAAGACTATAGGTCCACTCTATAAACTATTTTTCCTGCTCTCATTACTCAACCTCTTTATTTTACTAGTCTCTTTTCTTTAAATACCTTACAATCAATTTAGGTGCTATGTTTCCTCAGAATTAAGGAATGACCATAAAATAGGCAAAATGGTTACCCATCTGAAGTTTTCTTGGTATCCCATTTTCCCAGTTTGACACCACCAATAACAGTTTACAGCTAACTTCACCAGCAGAGACAGAAACCAAAATAAAATCTCCAAATGGGTATTTGTTCATTTTGTCTTCTCTACTTTCCCAAGTCTAAAAAAGCATTGCACATATTTAAGAGAATGGAAATGATTTGCATTTGGTACATATGCTGTACTTATGTGCATGTGTCAATGCATAATACTGTGGGCAGTAGTGTGTACGGGCCACTGAGTTTTCCTATCACAAGCATTTCTACTGCACACAGCTGCTACACATAAATGGTAGCAAGAGATTTGTCTGTAGTGTTCGGTGTCTGCTTCACAGTAAACAAGAAATGATAATAAAGTGATGTAATGCAGCTCCTTTTAACTTTTTCCATGTGTTGGACTGATTCTGTAGCTGGATTACATTAAAATGACAATGTCAAAAGTTTATAATTAATGGAGCATTTTGGAAACAGGATAGTCCAATGGCCCAATAAAAAAGCCTCCCACTGGGCTATATCTGAAGCTCCAGTTGGATTGCATATGGACTCAAGCTGTGATATATCTTACTCCTAACCTGTGTGATATAGTATCTTACCTCTTAACCTCTGTGATATATCTTATTCCTAACTTCTGTGATATATCTTACCTCCTAACCTCTGTGATATATCTTATTCCTAACTTCTGTGATATATCTTACCTCCTAACCTCTGTGATATATCTTACCTCCTAACCTCTGTGATATATCTTACCTCCTAACCTCTGTGATATATCTTACCTCCTAACCTCTGTGATATATCTTACCTCCTAACCTCTGTGATATATCTTACCTCCTAACCTCTGTGATATATCTTACCTCCTAACCTGGCCTCTCTCTGGCTTCTGAGCCTCCAGATGTCAAGCCCTGCCATAGTGGGGGAAAACATATTAATGGTCATTTACTTGCAGTGTTGGGTAAGACTGAGGCTTATTGCCTTAGGCTTCTCAGTGGGTGCTCTCTATGGAAGAGAGTAGAGATAAATGATGAAGTGTACTGTCTGGTTTGAAAAAGATGAGAATGAAAAACCCCAAAGGACAGATGTTTTTTTATTATTTTTTTTTTTTATCTCTGTTCACAAAATAGCCTTCAAATAACAAGTTCTGCATGTTTTTACAAACCCTTTTGTTATATATAGAAATATAAACATAAAACCGGCAAATAAACTCATCTAGTCTAACATTCTCATTCAATCTGATAAAGTGCAGGTTTGGGTCATGCGTCATCAGGATTTCCTACTCTCTATTCAAAGCCATTCTGAATTTCCTCTATTTTAAACAGTCCCTGCCAAACTTCAGGTATTCCATGCGTCCTCTGGCCTCAAATCATGATAATGGTGTGCCAGTTCATTAGAGGAATTTTGAGCATGTATTAGTAAATACCATCACACTACTGTCATTCTTAAAGGGATTCTGTTATGATTTTTATGATGTAGTTTTTATTTCTAAATTACACTGCAAATAATTCACTCTATAATATAAAATTTCATTCCTGAACCAGCAAGTGTATTTTTTTAGCTGTAATATTGGTGTGTGGGCAGCCATCTCAGGTCATTTTGCCTGGTCATGTGCTTTCATGCACCATATCACTCCAACTTGCAGTACAGCAGTAGAGAGTGACTGAAGTTTATTAGAGCTCAAGTCGTATGACTGGGGGCAGCTGGGAAACTGACAATATGTCAGATTTCAAAATTAAATATAAAAATTCTGTTAACTCTTTTGAGAAATGGATTTCAGTGCAGATCTGCTGGATCACCACTATTAACTTTTTGTATTTTGAAAAAAAAAATGTTCCCCCCTTATGCCTTTAAGGAAAAATATTAAATGTTAGCAACAAAAAAACAAGTTGTCTAGGTGGGACAGGCCTAGCTGAACTGGGTACAGATGTTACAGTTTGCAGTCTAGTTTAGGAACCACTGAAAGCTGAAGAGGGAAATATTCCTCCAATAAACCTTACATTGTCTATTATTCTATAAAAGCATTAAAGTATGCCCTGTAATCTGCTGAATATGCAGCATACATCAGGCTCAGAGATGGCAGTTTTACTGAAATCTACTTATTTATAGCATTCCTAAATATTACATAATTAGATGCACTTTAAGGATTATTGTGAAATTATTTTTCCAGTTCTGATATGTCTAAAGGTCTAATATGTCTAAAATGCCCCCCGCCAGCCATACGATACCCGAACCGGGATGCATAACGCGCATGTGATGTCACATGCATGCGCATAATGAGCAATTCGGGCAGCTTTTCATTATGCGCATGCGAATAACAGGATATGGCTGCTCGCACCCGGAGCTCATGGTGTGGGTAGCCTAGCGCTGGCAGGGGGCATTTTTTAAAAAAATAAAAAAACTACTGTTATCCCCAACCAGAATGCAAGTTCTATTAGCCCGTACCTTTGGTTGGGGATAACATTTTTACCCAACAGATGCCCTTTAAGGAAAAGCTGATGGTGATGCGTCGTAGAGGGCTAGGTTTCGCTGAGGGCCTGAGTTCCAATTCAGCACATACTGTAATACTGCTACCTATGAACCTTACACGTAGGCTTGACACCTGTTTGTGTCTGAACTTTCTTTGCGGTTTTCAGCCTTATGAAACCCGAACAATAATCAGCCAGTTGCATCTAAGTGATGCAATAGCCTTGCCCCGGTGTCGTAACTCCACCTACATCATTATGCCCACCTCTGACATCATCATGCCTGTTCCTTAATCACTGCCCCACCCCCAATGCTATCTGCCCCGCCCCCTCGTGTTTGGGTTTAGCCATCAGCAAAAATGGCAACCCTTCTTCCACGTACTAAGCTTTTGATGCTTTTACAACCCAAGTCATACACAGTCAGTGAATTAGGTGGCAGAAAAGCTATTGGAGAACTATGAGCAGCACCCAGACCATAAAGAGAAAGTTCTGCCTTAAGGGAATACACTGGGAGAAAATAATTGCATTGAAAGTTATTGGAATCGGGCCCATTGCCAGAAAATTCTCATGTCTGCAAATAGCAGGGCAACTGACATACATCACTGCATTATCAGAAAAGGCTCTTCATACGGTGTCAGAACATGATTAACTCAACTGCTTCATCAGCCTGATGAAGAGAGAAAATTCATTTTATTCAGAGATTGTTTCTTTAGGCAAAACAGATACCAAGGTGGGGAGCAATATTATTAGAACTGAGATAGGTTTGGGAAAAATAAATACATTGTGTATAATGCAAATGATATCCTGATATGTACCGCTACTCATACATAACACATCAGCTCAATTTACTCTCGTTTAAAAAAGGCATTTTCCCTTCTAAGATATTTTACGGAATGATCATGAATCCATCATGTCATCTTAATATTAAGCTATAAACACACATTCCATTGCAAACTGAGCTATTTTATTCCATGCTCTCCATTAAATTAACTTTTAGTTTGATGTAGGGAGGGACATTCTGAGACAATTTACAATTGGTTTTAGTTTTTTTATTATTTGTGGTTTTATTGTGGAGTTTTTCTAGCTTTTTTTATTCAGCAGCTTTCCGGTTAGTTTCAAACATTGCATTGATATGAATAAGAGACTGAAATATAATAAACGGGAGAAGGCCCGAATAGTAAGATGAGTAATAAAAAGTAGTAATAACAATAGTGGGCCCATTTACTTAGTTCGAAGGAAGGAATAGAGGAAAAATAGTTTGAATTTCGAATGGTCGATATGGCTACAACGACCATCGAATGGGCTACTTCGACCTTCGACTTCGAATCGAACGATTCAAAGTAAAAATCGTTCGACTATTCGACTATTCGATAGTCGAAGTACTGTCTCTTAAAAAAATTCTTCAACCCACCTAAAACCTACCGAGGCCAATGTTAGCCTATGGGGAAGGTTCCCATAGGCTTCCTAACAATTTTCTGATCGAAGGAATATCCTTCGATCGATGGATTAAAATCCTTTGAATCGTTCGATTCAAAGGATTTAATCGTTCGAAAGAACGATTATTCCTTCGATCGTTCGATCGTAGGAATAGCGGTAAATCCTTCAACTTCAATGTCGAAGGATTTTACTTAGACGGTCGAATATCGAGGTTTAATTTACCCTCGATATTCGACCCTAGGTAAATGTGCCCCTAAATGTGTAGCCTTACAGAGCATTTGTTTTTTTTAGATGGGGTCAGTGACCCCATTTGAAAGCTGGAAAGAGTCAGAAGGGGAAGGTAAATAACTTAAAAACTTTAAAAAATAAACAATGAAGACCAATTGAAAAGTTGCTTAGTATTGGTCATTCTATAACATACTAAAAGTAAATTTAAAGGTGAACTACCCCTTTATCGGCTGAGTATATGCAGCAGTACAACCCCTGGGGCAAAACACAGACTGACTTTTATAATGAAGTTTATAGAACAGGTTGGGTCCTGTCTTTCAAAGAGAGAGAACTGATGCAATAATTCCAGGTCCTTTTGCAGCTATCAAAGTGATTTTATAGTAATCCTAATGATAAAAGTAATAATAATACCTTTACAACTTCTGTTTTTTTTTTTTTTAAATCAAGTTCATTAAATCACAAAAGAAAATGAGTTACATAAAACTCCAGAAGCCACATTCTTACTCTCCACACGTCCTCTAATTCATTTACTGTGCAATATAATTAGAGATGGAACAAATTCTTATTTTCATATTTCAAAGAAAGGATGATTTTGATGGTGCACAGTACTTAATATTAAATGCAAGAAAACTGACACTTTCTACTTTGCTCACGGTCGTCCTTAGGCAGGGGGTCCCAAACTGTGGGGTTGTCCACCCTTGTAGAATGACTACAGAGACATCTAACTCTCCCTGATCAGTGGTATCCAACCTGGGGGCAGCGGGGGGGGGGGGTACTGCAGCAGTTGTTTAGCTTGAATGACAGTTAGGGTAAGATTACGGAAGAATGCTGAATTGTTCTCCTAGATGCACTAGAAAGCCCTGTGTGAAAGCTGGTATAAGAACAGGGAGTGAAAACATGTTTGTCACCCTAGATTTTCTTGAATTTTTCTAAATGCATAATATTTGTATGATAAAAGGAGAAATTCATTTGTTTCTCCCCAACCATGTCTAGTTCCACCCAGACCATGCCTCATCTCCACCACTTCCATGGGAATGAATAGGGGCAACTCCCAACTCGAGGAATAGAAATAGTCACTTATGGCACAGAAATAGTAATTTGAGGCATAGACAAGTAACTTGTCTTAAAAATAGTAACCCATGGTTTAGAAATGGTAACTCAAGGCATAGACATAGTAACTCGAAGGCAGAGTCATAGTAACTCATGGCATAGAAATAGTAATTCATGGCTTTGAGATAGTAACTAATGGCATATAATTAATAACTCGTGGCTTAGAAATAGTAACTCAAGCATAGACACAGTAACTCATGGCATAGAAATAGTAACTCAAGGCATAGTCATAGTAACTCATGGCATAGAAAAAGTAACTCATTGCTTGGAAAAAGTAACTCATTGCTTTGCCATAGTAAGTCATGGCATAGATAAATAGTAATTCATGGCTTACAAATAGTCACACAGTGCGTAGAAATAGTAATTCATGGCTTAGATATAGTAAATCATGACATATAATTAGTAACTCATGGCTTATAAATAGTAACTGAGTTCATTTATTCAGTTCACATATATATATATATATATATATATATATATATATATATATATACATATATATACATATATATATCAACTACAATGTGCAAAGGCAGTGTATATGACATCAGCAGATCAATCAGAATTGTCTCACAGGCTCTCAAATGATAAAAACCCATTCCTGCATACTGGGCACATTAGTCCGAAAGCATTTTTGCACAACTTTGCATTGGTTTCAACAATTCTGTTATTTCTGCTGAGTTACATAAAAAATGAAATCATAAAAGCTGTAATCGTGTAGCATTTCTAAAATATAAAATATTCATTTTGTAGGCTTGTAGGGGCAGACCGAGAAATCTATCCTGTTTTTAATAAAATGAAAACAGTTGCCAAGTAGAGTTTTGGCAAGGATCCCCAGACGATACAAACACAATGGGTTAGCATGAGGGTAAGTAATGGGCACAGACATCTTTGTGCTGTGAATTTATAAATATTATTTAGAAATACAATATTTATAACTAGATATGAAAGACACTGGAGAAGAGTAAAGGACATACAGCAAAAATCAATTGGGAACTCATCAACAAGATCAACAATTAAGGACAGAACAAAGATGGCTGGTGACAAACGAATTATGGCCATCAAGTGGCGAGTTAATTCATGTGTGATTTTCCCTAAATGATTTTTGTTCTTCAAACAGAACATAGAAGGAACCTTTGCCTATAGTCATTGTAGGGACTGCCAGGACATTATAGATGTAATCTATATAGTTCAAGTAAACGTTCTCCAGAAAATTCAAATGCAATAAAGCAATGTTTTTTGTTTACCAACAAGTTTTTCTCCTGTGTATTAAATGCCATGTTTTTTTTTTGTCCAGCAACAGTAAGCACAAGCCATGTACCAAGTATTTAAGAAAGTGAAAAGTCTGTATTACCCCATTTATTGAAGGCAACAAAAGCATTGCTTTATGACATATTTATATGTGTCTTGTCTATGGATTTTGGGAGTGACAGTATTTAACTGGTGGTCCCCATAGACGCAAAGATTTTTCTTGCATAATGACAAATCCTTCGAAATTATCGTGCAGTTAGTGGGATTCAACGATCATACATCTTGCGATTTTTCGGCCGACATTTGTCCGAAAATTGATCGGCCAGGTTAAAAAATCTTTATCGCCCCAGTGCAATCTATCTATGTTTGCAGGGACAAGCAAGCAGATACCTTTTGTTTTCCTGGCAAATTGGTCTTTTTAGTTGATGGACAATTCGTACGATCGTTTCGAGATAATCGTGGTCTCACGATGATGATTGGATCTTTTAAAAATTTTTACATCTATGGCCAGCTTAAGATACTCAGGTCAGGGGTATCAGTATATACTGTATTTTACATATCTTTGAATAACATATATTATACATTAGTTGGACAAGGAATGCAGAGAACTATATATATAGAGGGGCATATGAAGTCTTCAGATCATTAGTGACAGCCTTGCTTAGATCTGTATCAGATAGAAAGTCTCTGGTTCCTCCAGAACTCCAAACCTTTAGAAAATAAAGCCTATAAAGTCTGAATGCAAATGATTATACAGGTATGATTACTTGTTATTCAGAATACTCGGGACCTCGGGTTTGCCAGATATGGATATTTTCTTAATTTGGATCTTCATTTCTTAAGACTACTAGAAAATAGTGTAAACGTTAAATAACTCCAACATGCTGGTTTTGCTTCCAATAAGGATTAAAGGAACAGTAACGTCAAAAAATAAGTGTTTTAAAGTAATGAAAATATATTGCAGTGTTGTCCTGCACTGGTAAAACTGCTTAAGAAACACTACTATTGTTTATATAAATAAGCTGCTGTGTAGCAATGGGGGCAGCCATTCAAAGGAGAAAAAGCTCAAGTTACACAGCAGATAAGCTCTGTCTGTCTATTGGTGTTATCTGTTATCCATTAGTTAACCTGTGCCATATAGCCGTTTTCAATTTCCGCCATTGCTTGTTTATATAAACTATAGTAGTGTTTCTGAAGCAAACAGATCAGTTTTACCAGAGCAGGGCAAAAGTACATAATATTTTCTTTACTTTAAAACACTTACATTTTTTGGGGTTACTGTTCCTTTAATTATATCTTAGCTAGAATCAAGTACAATGTACACTTTTGTTATTGCAGAGAAAAGGGAAATAATTAAAAAACTGGATTCTTTGGATAAAATGGAGTCTACAGGAGAGTAGGTTCCCGTAATTCAGAGCTTTCTGGATAACCGGTTTCCAGATAACGGATCCCATACCTGTAATCATTGGGCCATCTTTTACATAGACCTTTCCTCCTGAAACTATGTGTTTTCGGGTTAGCTGTTAACTTTTGGGCCTTGGCCAAATCTGATTCCACTGTTGGCTTAGTGTCTAATGTTGATCCTTGTTTCCTTTATATTTGCAGCATGTTTCTCTTTCCACTTGATTAAGAGATTTGCTCATTATCGTTATCACTCTCGGTACAAAAGGCTATTATATTACAAGTGGTGAGAGCTACAAATGATTCTACTTGAATCATAACGACTGCTTTCGGCAAGGATACAGCCAAACAGAGGGCTTCCTCCTGGTTTCCTGTAAGGGTTACAGGAAAGGATCATTAAGCGCTAGAATCAATTAAAAAAGTTATTAAAAGAAATGGCCTTGCCAAAGAACAAACTATGTTTCCCTATTTTTGTCCATTTTGGCATGTCTAGGATCATTCAGATAAATGGACCTTTCCCAGATCGTTCAATGAATTCATTTGCTATGAACTGCTAAATGCATATATTTACAGATCTTGATAAACGTTAGAATGGCGCTCTTTCTGCAGAGATAAAGGGGGCTATTTATTAAACCCCTGGTCGGGCTTTTTGGGGATAAAACTCAAATTTTCTGGGTTTTTCAGCAATAAACCAGAATCTGAAAATCCGTCATCTCAAACCTGCCAAGGTTGTGTATAAGTCAATGGCAGAGGTCCCTATCCTAATTGGAAGTTATTGTGGTCTGCGCTGGGTTTAGCCCAAAAATCCATTAATTTCAGGCTTTTCGGGTAGAAACCCAATTTTTCGCACTTTATTTTTGGGGTTTTCCCTAAATCGATTCATTACAGATTTTTTAAATAATAAATAATTTCAAATCAGGTATGGGAGTTTGGTCGAGTTTTTTTTTTTTTTTTATTAAAATAAATAATACATTTGGATTTTAGTAAGTAACCCTCTAAATATAGAAATTTGAATGGATGCTTTTGTATTTTTTTATTTACAATTCAAAATGAGATGCTCTGTCAGTCTCGCGAATTAGATTTACACAAAAGGGAGATAATTAACAGAGCAAAAACCGAATGTCATCTGAAAATGAGAGCATTCGTAAAACCTGAGCTACCGTATAGTCTCATTAATTGGGTTCTTTGTGTATCATTATTATTTGGAAACGAATTAGCTTGCCACAATGACTGAAAACCTTAATTTTCCTTCAAAAAGTACAAAAAGTTGAATAATTATTATTATTATGAATAACGATTAAACTGTGTAGGCAGACATTACCTCTCATATTTGAATGCCATATCATTTATATTTACCTCCCCAGAAGAGATGGAAAAACAATCTTGAGATTTCAGGCCACAGTGCTATTTAAAACTGTTACATGGTATTTAGCTGTGCTTGCTACAGGTGTATTAGTTGCATGTTAGGAACAACTGACAAACCAGGTTCCCTCTAAGTGATACTGGGCACAGGATACACACTAGAGAACACGGCAAACCATTTTTCACCTCCAGTATAGTCTTCCATTACATATGAGAAACTAAACCTTAAATGACACTGTGCATGGGATACAACTGATACAACATACTATTAATCTTATCTTTTACAATGTATTACAATGTAGTTCTGACCCTAAAGGACAGTGTGTATGGGATACATGGCAAAGCACATAACCAACAACTCTAGGATAATTATCCATGACTGATGAAGTTCTGACCCTAAATCAAACTGTCTATTCATTACATTTTTACTCATTTACACCTATGGGATAACCTTCTATTACTTATGAAGTTCTGACCAAATATGACACTGGCATGGGATACTATCTATAGCACATGGCATTGTAAAGTACTCCTCTTGTATATTTTTATTTACACCATGTATGGGATAAATCTAAAGCACACGACACCCTACAGCATCATCATTAATCACTTATGAGGTTCTGACCTGGAATGACACAGTGCATGGCATAAATTACTAATAATGGTTCTGATTAGTGATGTGTGGGTCAGGAAAAATCCAACTGGTACCCGACCCTTACCAACAATACCTTAACCCGTACCCGACCACAACCGACCCTAACCCCCAAAATGTCATTGCTCAACTAATACCTGTGTCTTCTGGCTCTGTATACTACTTCTGTTTCATAAACAGGTGTAGGGATGTGTAAAGTAGCCACCCCTAGTATTTTGTGCAGGCAGTCCCTCAATGTTTTGGACACCTACATGGGTCCTAAAATACAGTTGGGAGGGGTACTGTTTTGCTCTTTTCTGCTCTAAGCTAGGCCCCTGCTACTAAAACACACAATTTACTATAGCGCTACATAGGGAAGGAGTGTACCTCCCCATCTGTCAGGCACACAAACCCTAGCCCACAATGGTCACCAATTTTCAACCTGAACCCGCCCAACTGGTGGTCAACCCCGGCAACTCGCACATCCCTGATGTTCTTGCAAAGCTTCTTAGAAGTTTGCATTTAAACATAATAAGAACCTATTATTTACTTCCAGGACAAGACAGAAAAGAACATATTGATGCTATAGTGGACAGGGCTGGCAATGTCATTTATGCTGAAATTATTTGTAATAGAAATTAACTGGTGGAGGGGTGTCTAAGTGAAGTAGTTTGGTTTTAGAGCTAGAGGTTACCACCATGCAGTTCATCCAATGAAAGAAAGTCCAAAGTCAAATGACCCTTTAGACCCAGTTTTGTAATTAAACATGGTGGCATGTTGATATCATCTTGCTTTGCTGTACCGTTTTGGAGTGATGCTGTCACTGCAAATCAGAGTGTTCATATCATCATCTGATGCTCTAGCTGTTTTTAGCCACCTTCAGCTGTCAAAAGGTTGCTGGGAGTTGTAGTGCAGCTAGAAATGCTGGGAGTTGTAACTAGAATTGCTGGGAATTGAAGAACAGCTTGAATTGCTGGAAGTTGTAGTACGGCTAGAATTGGACCAGTTGGACTCACAAGGGAGAAGGGACATGGGATGTGTAATTCCAGTTCCATGATGACCTTGCAACATTTTGGTGAGGTTTACAAAGATTAGGTTACTTGCTCAAAAAGTTAAAAATGAATTAAACCAATTCTTTACTCGCACTCTCCCTTCCCTTCTATCCACCGGAAGCAATACGATTGCACAAAGCCTTTTATGCAAACAAAAGCCATTATGTTAATGCCTTTGAATGGAAAGGGAAAACTGAAATAGCAATCCAATAGAATTAATAAAAGGAAGATAAACTCCTTCTAAAACCACACTCGGGAGAATGACATCATTAATCACAGAAATTGATTTGGGACAACATGGGCACTAGTAATAAGCAAATGGAAATCCAGAGGAGATGGAAGATTAGAAGACATTAGGAAATGGGTACGGAATGGTCTTGAGAGTAAACAAACAGAGAAAGGGATTGAAAGTGGATCGACAGAGAACATTGAACTGCAGGTACTGTATAGGTTTAAATAAGAGTTTAAAACACATTGTGGATCTGCAGCTACAGATAAAGACCTGCATTTTACCATAAAACTGTGGATATTTGGTGGGTTAGAATTGCAGATGCATTTATGGGTGCTGGTCAGCTGGTCATGGCTCTCAAAGTGGGCTTCTATGACTCAGATGAAGTCACTTATTGACTGATGATGTCACTTCTAGGGGCACATTTATCAAGGGTCGAATATCGAGGGTTTATAAACCCTCGAATTCGACCCTCGAATATAAATCCTTCAAATTCGAATATCGAATTAGAAGGATTTGCCACAAATCCTGCGATTGATTGAAGTAAAAATAGTTCGATTGAACGATAAAATCCTTCGAAAATTTTTATGATCAAAGAAAAATCCTGGGGAAGGTCCTCATAGGCTAACATTGTACCTCGGTAACTTTAAACTGCCGAAGTATGTAGTCGAAGTTTTTTTTAAAGAGACAGTACTTCGACTATCGAATGGTCGAATAGTTGAACGTTTTTTACTTCGAATCGTTCCAATTGAAGTCGTAGTCGCCTATTCGATGGTCGAAGTACCCAAAAAAAACCTTCGAATTTCGAATTTTTTATTAATTCGAATCCTTCACTCGAGCTTAGTAAATGTGGCCCCTAGTGTTACTGTATGGGAAAAGTCCCAAACTGCAGACTCCAAAAGGGCTCACCAAAAAGTGTCTAGATCTGGGCAAACTAGGGAATGACCAGGCATATTAGGGCATGTTCTAAATTTTTATTATTCACATTTTGGAAAGTATGACTAAATTAATAAGACATTGGATGATCATATCAATGTGGCTGTCTATGCTTGGATTGTTTACAACAGAGAACAGGCAATACAGAGAGAAGATAATCTCTGCATATTTATCAAAGGGGTGAAAACAGAGAACAGTATTATTTGCCAGGGTGGAATTTTATAGCTCGTTTTACAGCTCTCTGTTTCCTTTTACAGGAGTTTTATGGGGCACTCTGTTTATCATTCTTTAATAAATATGCCCCTAAAAATGATATGTGGTATAAGCAAATAGAGAGCCAGAGAGATTCCTCTATATGATACATATGCCCATCTACTGTATGTACACACATAAATACATATATATATATGTGTATAGTCCAATCAAGAGGGGCAGAAATGGTTTTATACTGTCATATGATCCTGGCTTGGCTCCTAAAGGGAGACATTTACGCTAAGGAGACCTTTATAACACAGCTACCAACTACTTATAGGTTGTAAATAGTGATGAGCGAATCTGTGCCATTTTGCTTCGCAGAAAAATTTGCAAAACGATGAAAAATTTGCTAAGATGAATTGAAGCCAATGGGCGCTAAATTTTTTAATGTGCAATAGGCATTAAAGTCAATAGGCATTTTTTCTTATGGCGACTTTTTTGTCTAGGCAACATTTTTGTCTTGGCGACTATTTTGTCTCAGCGAATTTTTCCACTGCAAATTTTAGCCACAGTTTCACGAAAAAATTTGCAGATGGCGCAATGATGCAAAAAATTTGCTCATCACTAAGTAATGAAATTATAAAATCATATTAAACATAAAGCATGTCTACCAACATCTGAATGTTAAAATGTGGGACCCCTAATGTTCCTGAAAATCACACCAACTATCCAGTAAACCCCATTCCTTTTCAGTCTGTGGGACTGCCCCCCCCCTATAATGGTAACACTAGATAGTATGCACAAAGGTCTGTGAGTTCTATGAGTTCCATAACTACCTTTTGGAAGGCCAGACCTCACATGCTCCAGGAACCCACACTTGCACTCATACATACAGTACATACATACACTCCCCGCACAAACGATCATCGTTAACTTATCCTGGAAGAAATAGCCACTTACTCCATTAATATTCACATTGACATGAAGAATTATTTGTACCAGCTGCCAGGAGGCAACACACACTGTGTAAACATTCTAGGAGCAGGTTTGGTTAGTAATTTGCTCATGAAGGCATCACTTGTGCACATAAGACTCCATATTCAGCTGCAGGGAGAGCACAGAGAGCAGTAAAACTGTGGAACACAGGTAGTTACACTTCCACAGAGGAGTTTATATAATGTCTGCTCAGGAGAGGTGGTTGCAGTTGGCATGGATCATTCGGACAATTAACTACCAGTCATGCAAATAGCACACACTGTCCAGAGCTGCTTATAATAACATCCATTGCAGCATCTTGATCAGTGTCTGATTTAGAGAAGAGGGGTACTGGGCATTGCAGGAAAACTGGAGGCTTCATGAAAGGGGTGTCCAGCCTGTGACCCACCGGTTGTCTTTGAACTAAGCATCCCAGCATCCCATTGCAAACAGACACCCCTAATGTGTATACTGTGAATATGTGAGAACTGTTACACCTTATAATATATCTTTTTAGCATTTTTAGATAATTACAATTCACATATATCTTTTTTCACTTTTTCTGAATTGATTAAAGCCTAACCGGGCATTATGGGTGAGCATTGTGGATTCTAGCGTCAGATCTATTTGGGAACAACACCGAATACTCTGCTGAAGGGTTGTAACTCTGTTTGGGTTTACAAGAGCTGGATGTGAGAAAGGGAACAGCCTTGATCAATAAACAGCCGTTTAGCAGCTGCCCCGGGTAAGCGATCATATTGCCACTGTGGGATCAGAGAGGAATTCCTGTCGCCTCTATCATGATGCTTTGGCAGCTGCTCAGGATATGTGTTTGCCTTATCCTGCTCAACCTGGAATGGCTTCTGGAACAGATTAACTCCATCAATATCCTTTGTTATCCAATCTTGCTTATAGGATACTACCATAGTACATGAATTCTCCCCAACTGTTTAAGGAGAAGGAAAGCTCTATTTACTTGGAGGTGCCAAAAGTTAGGCACCTCCTCCAAGTGATTATGTATACTTACCTGACCCCCCGGGCCGCTGCCCCTATCAGGAGAAAACTGCCCTGGCTAGGGGTTCTTCCAGCGAGCACCACGGATCACTCACTTCCTTCTTCTTCTTTCTTCACGCGGGTGTGCATGCGCATTAGGGTGAAAAGCGGAACTTTAACTAAGAAGTCGGCTTTTTCGTTCTACTGCGCATGCGTCTGCCCCTGGAAATTTGAAGAAAGAAGAAGTAGGAAGCCGATTGATCAGTGGTGCTCGCTGGAAGAACCCCGGACCGGAGCAGTTTTCTCCTGATAGAGGCACCGGACCGGGGTGTCAAGTAAGTATATATAATCACTTGGGGTGCCTAACTTTTGGCACTTCCAAGTAAATGGAGCTTAATGAATTAGTTATATAAAAATAAAGCAAAAATAAGAAGATAAATTCATTTCCTTTGATCAACAACCTTCTAAATCTATGGGAACTGCTGGGTGGGACTATCAATGGCATTAACATCACAATCTGCACTTTCCTTTATTGATTACATTCATGTGAACTCTCTATACATTAATGCCAGTGATGTTACTGATCTTTTCAGTGCCAAAAATGATCACTATGAGCATTTTCACTCAAATTGTCACATTATGAGGTTATGTAATAAAAGGCACTAAGTTTGCTCAGGAGCAATAACTCACAGCATCCAATCAGAAGGTAGCATTTACTGGTCACCTGTTTAAATGTAAATATCCTATTGGTTCCTGGGCAAAATGAGTGCCTTTTATTACGTATGGGGGTATGTCTTGCAATTGCTGAGGTTTTTTGTAAGCAAGAAGAACGGTCAGCATCAGCATTTACTTTGACAAATTGTTACATTTGCCAACAGGTTAGGTACAATGCACTTTCCAGATTTAAATATGGCCGAAGAAAATGAACATACAGTTAGGAGATGAACGTCACAGGATAAACAAGCTGCATGATGATATAAATAAAGACATACAGACAAGAGAAGCTTACTGGCCACAGGTCTAATGAACCAAAACCATTACAATTATGGTCAATCAACTTTTATTTCTCACAAATCATCCAAACCTTAAAAACTGGACACACCACACTCACAGCCACCTACATGAACTTGTTGGCTCCATCATTCAACTTAGCCGAAAACAACCCCCTTTCAAGAAAAGTTTCAGACCACAAATTTCTACTCAAAGAATGAACTTGACCAGTCCAATAGGTGAGTCAACCTAAGAGCAACCTTACTATCTTCACAGGGTCAATGGATGATACCAAGAGCCAAAGAAGACTAAAGTTGTGCTACTGTAAGTATTGTAAAAACCATTTTTAAGAGGTCATAGAATTTCAATGACTTTAACTTTGTCCAACCAGAAGCTTGGATCCCTTGAGCAACAAAAGGCTTAAGAGCTTCAGTTGACATTCTGTTCTATAGGTGTTAGAGCTCGGAAGCTGAGCTCTAACGCTGCATCTAATTGTTCATCTCTGAGCAAGTTGGTTAAAATGACCTTATGGGTAAATATCTATGATATGATTCTTTGAAATGCATATGGTTCTTTCTAACATTTTCATGAGCAGTCCTTTTAAATAATTCAGTGCTATCAGTGCTATGGGACTAGTGCTGCCTCTGCTGGGAATAAGCCTGGGATTATCAGAATTCCCTTCCCGTTAATATTTGTCAGCAGTATATTTGACTGAAGTCTGTAATTTGAATGGAAGCTTACATGCCCTTTAAAGGTGTGTTGTTTTTTTTTTCTCCGTAGATTATTAATGGGTGTAGTGTTTTTGGGGCCATCTCACTAGTTCCTCTGGCTTGGACTAAATTTCTGGCACTAGTTAAAACGGCTGAGTGACGCAACCCAGTTCAGTAGTTCAGGAGGCCTGCGTCTTGTTTATATAGACTGTATTAGTCAGATGGAATTAAAAGTCTTTATCAGAAGTGTATAGGTATTTCATTGAGGGATAAGTGCTACACCTTCAGGGGAGACTTTAAAGGGGCAGTTCACCCATAAGTTAACTTTTACTATGTTATAGAATGGCCAATTCTACGCAAATTTCCAGTTGGTCTTCATTATTGATTTTTTTACAGTTACTGAATCATGTGACTTCTTCTTCTGACTCTTTCCAGCTTTCAAAGGGGGGTCACCCATCTAAAAACAAATCATCTGTAAGGCTACACACGTATTGTTATTGCAACTTGTTTTACTACTCATCTTTCTATTAAGGCCCGCCCCTATTCATATTCCAGTCTCTTATTCAAATACATGGTTGCTAGGGTAATTTGGACACTAGCAACCAGATGGCTGAAATTCCAAACTGGAGAGCTGCCGAATAAAAAGCTAAATAACTCAAAAACCTCAAATAATAAAAAACTAAACCAATTGCAAATTGTCTCAGAATATCACTCTCTACATCATACTATAAATTAATTTAAAGATGAACAACCCTTTTTAAGCAGAAACAAGGGCAAAAAAATATTTATTTTTGGTCCAGCATCACAAAGTAGGCCTTTAATGCAATTGAACAGTTAAAACAAACTGCTTTGGGATACAGGGCTTCAAACATCTAAATATCCTCAATATCTCCAGCAGTGTTGCTTCACAAGTAATCCTGTACTGACTAACAAAAATACTTTTCTAATGGCAACTGTGTTAAAAGTTACTGTTTCTTGTTGATGTATTTGTCAATCATATTATTTCATTTATTTATCATCTCTTTTATGTGTAGGCCAATTATAAAAAAATCTTGATCTATATTATACCAGATCTTTTTGGACATGTAGTGACTGATTGAGTTTGAGATCTATTGGCTGGTGGGGAGAAGGGATTATAATATCATTTATTACCTAGGGATAATGTGAAGGAAATATTGAATGAGAAGGATAGAATGGGAGAAGCTTGGTTAGGTTTATGACTTAATGGGTTATTGTAAATGAACAGAAATGCTGCTGTCATCTGAACCGGCAGGCGTTAAATGCATTGTTTACCTTTGAGTTAACTTTTAGGGGCCGATTCACAAAGGGTCGAATATCGAGGGTTAATTAACCCTCGATATTCGACTGGGAATTAAAATCCTTCGACTTCGAATATCGAAGTCGAAGGATTTTAGCGTAAATAATGCGATCGAACGATCAAAGGATTATTCCTTCGATCGAACGATAAAATTCTTCGAATCGAACGATTCGAAGGATTTTAATCCACCGATCGAAGGAATATCCATCGATCAAAAAAAGTTAGCCAAGCCTATGGGGACCTTCCCCATAGGCTAACATTGAGTTCGGTAGCTTTTAGATGGCGAACTAGGGGGTCAAAGTTTTTTCTTAAAGAGACAGTACTTCGACTATCGAATGGTCGAATGGTTGAACGATTTTTAGTTTGAATAGTTCGATTCAAAGTCGTAGTCGAAGGTCGAAGTAGCCCATTCGATGGTCGAAGTAGCCCAAAAAACACTTTGAAATTCGAAGTTTTTTTTACTTCGAATCCTTCACTCGAAGTTAGTGAATCGGCCCCTTAGTATGATGTCGAGAGTGATATTCTGAGAAAAAATTGCAGTTGGTTTTATTTTTTTCTTTATGGTTTTTGAGTTATTTAGATTTTTATTTAGCAGCTCTCCAGTTTGCAATTTCAGCAATCTAGTTGCTACGGTACACATTTACCTAGCAACCTTGTATTAAACTGAATAAGAGAGGGGAACAGTGGCGGAACTACGGGGGGTGTGGTGAAGTCGCAAGCGAGAGAATCCACAGTGAAAATTGGTTTTGGAGGGGGGCCCAGCTGCACAACCTGCACCCGGCCCATGCAGCCAGGACACACTTTTGGCTTATGGAGTGAAGAGTAGTGATGGGCGAATGGATGGAAGGCATAGATTTGCGGCGAATTTTCACGTTGTTCACGAATGTTTTCGCAAAACTGAGTTGAAAATTTGCCAAATTGTTGCGCATAAAAATGGACTTGCGCAGAAAAATCGGTGCATGTCAAAATGATTCAGACGCCCGTTTTAATGCATTACGATAAATTAGTCACGCGTATAAAAATTGTCATCTGCGTCAAAAATTGTCGCACGTGAAAATAATTTTGATGCCCATTGACTTCAATGTGTTGCGCGGATTTTTGCCGTTTCGCAAATTATCTGGTGAAGCAAAACGGCCCAGATTCGCCCATCACTAGTGAAGAGGGCCCTGCTTGCTTTTACCCTCTTGTGTCGTCTTTACATCTTCTTTTTTTGTTTTACTTAAGAACACATGATTGGATTGACATTCATTACACTAACATAACACTTTTTATATTTTGTCAATCAGGGAAATGTATTCATTCAATGTGTTTTCTCTAATGTAGACTATTTGCAGCTGTTCATGCGAAGTACCTGCCAAATTTGGGCTAATCAGGCACATTGTCTTGTGTACACGGCAGCTTTTCTTGTTTTTTTCTTTGACTCTGCTACTTGTATTCTCTTTGTGACTGAATATAGAGACGGGAGCTAATTAACATCAGGCGCTGGAATACATATTCATCTCAATAGCTCCTGTATGAGCAGTGTATTCTGCCTCTCCAGCTATTTACAAAAAGTCATCAGCCTCTATAAATGAACATTAACAAAGCATCTGCAGAATTGCTTCTCCGTGTTCATAAGCACCGGTTCACTTTTTAGTAATGGAATCCTTAACTCTTCAGCCGACAGGCAACAATACTATACATTATATTAGCTTTCCAATAAAAAAATAAAATATTCATTCATGTATAGCGTTGGTTTTATGTATCCCTGTACACAATTTTTTAATGATGTATTTAATCACTAATACCACTTCCTCAGCAAATTACATTTTTTTCAGCACAAAGGGCGAATATTTGCTCATCCTTCTTTGCAAAGTGCAGCAATTGCATTAATGAACAAGTTTTGATATTATCATTAAAGTACATGTACATAAATATTGCTACAGCATGGATAATATGGCAGCATATGGGTAAGCATGGTGGCAAAGACCATGGTGGGGGTCATAAATGCATATATTAGCATGAAGGATCATATATACAGTAAATACATAAATAGTGATGAGGGAAAATGTCGCCATGTCCTAATTTGCTGTGAACTTCTGCATTGCACTGATGTCAAAAATTTGCCACGTGACTCGTTTAGCTTTGCGCGGAAAAATAAAAAGATGAGTGACAAATTGTTTGGTTGCAAAGTTTATTCAGAAACTTTCCTTGGATCTCCTATGAAGAAAAGTTAAGAAACAATAAAAATTAATTTTTTTTTCTTTCCCAAAATAGATAAGGTAACTTGCCTACAAGGGGTTTGAAGTAGTGGCTGGCTGGATATGATAAGGACCGTGGTTGCAAAACAGATGGTTCTGTACCTGACAGCTTGTTCCTAAAATAAAACATGCAGTTTCAGAATATTATTCTATATCTGTGACACATTTGCCTGAAAAAATAAAATAAAATAAAAGGCAAATGCATCTGCTCTAAAGCATAAATCCTAATGGCATTAGTTTCAGTCACCAGTCCATTCCTGTATTTATAGCAGCAAGACGTATGGATAAACAGCCACGTTCCCTTTGTAGCATGCCATAAAAATTCTTAAGAGACAGAAGGATTTTAGTCAGTAGCTTAGTAATTTATTTTAAATGAAGCAGTTCATCCTAAAATGCATCCACCCTTTGATTCATTGCTCGAAATCTGCTACAATGAGCGACTTATTTCTGTAGGGCCACTTAAGAGAAAGTATATTGGAGTTGCAAGAAAGGGGAAATATTTAGCACTTGAATTTCCTGCAGCCTCATTCATCACTTGGCAGCTGAAAAAGGACACAGTACTGGTAGCAGGATTTGGTTGGCTGCTGACAGACCTTCTGTAATTGCACAGATCCAAAATATTCTTCTAAGGGCCCCATATGTACATATATATATATATATATATATATATATATATATATATATATATATATATATATATATATATATATATATATATATACAGATTTACTGTAAGACCTTATTGATGATAAATACATTTCAGTGCCATTGTGCTGCAGTAAATGTCATCTGGTATTTATATGGCAAAATAAGGAAGGCAGACAAGACTCAGACAAGAGTTATTGCCAGGGTTATGTTCTACAACAGCTTATTTGTAATAGACAGATGCGTTGTTGAATTCCACAGACTCCCACGTGTAACACACACTCATTCCAGAAGTATATACTACTGCGTGTGCTGCCCATGGGTCTTCCAAAAATATTATTAGACACATTCTCTAGCCACCCAACTAGTAGATTATGTGAGTGTATATTGGTATATTTTGATTTCAATGGTTCAAAGAATGACAGCTTTGAATTGTCTGGGTCCTGTTTCTAGTCCAGAATAAGTAACCACAATTGATGGAGGAAACATGAGGCAATGTAGTATCAGGAGAAGGGTGATTATTTGTGTCTAGGGAAGCTACCAATAGTAGATTTTCATTAAAGAACATATAGTTACATATATATAAACATTAGCTGGTCTCTTTTTGCATGAGGCTTATTGTTCTCCACCAATGTTCCTCTTCGGTCTCTGGGAAGGAATTGTGGCTGTGGAATATCAGATATAGTAGGGAGCGATGGTACCTGTAGTAGCAGTGAATGAGATAATAGTCTCTGGGAAGGGACTATGACTGTGGGATAGCAGGTATTGTAGGGAGAGATGGTGCCTATAGTAGCAGTATCTCCCTACTATACCTGATATCCCACAGTCACGGTCACTTCACAGAGACTATTATCCCACTGTTACTATAAGCACCATCTCTCCCTACTATACCTGCTATCTCACAGTCCCTTCCCAGAGACTACTATCCCCACTGTTACTATAGGCATCATCTCTCCCTACTATACCTGCTATCCCACAGTCACACTCCCTTCCCAGAGACTATTATCCCACTGTTACTATAGGCAGCATTTCTCCCTACTATACCTGCTATCCCACAGTCACACTCCCTTCCCAGAGACTATTATCCCACTGTTACTATAGGCACCATCTCTCCCTACTACACCTGCTATCCCACAGTCACACTCCCTTCCCAGAGACTATTATCCCACTGTTACTATAGGCACCATCTATCCCTATTATACCTGCTATCCCACAGTCCCTTCCCAGAGACTATTATCCTCTATTATTATTATTATTATTATTATTATTACTACCTGTTACTAAAGACACCATCACCCTCTGCTATGCTTGCTACCCCCACAGTCAAAATCTTTTCTAAAACACTGTTAAAATACAATTACTATTACTATATCTGTTACTTTGCTAACATCCTGGCTGCTACGTGGGTTGATGTGCTGCATGCAAAATGCTTAGAACACTTCCCCCCCCCTCAAAGACATCTCTGATTTCTGTTCGTTTCATAAAAAAAGCTAATGAGTCTCTCCAACCAATCGTTAAATGTTACCATGTAAAGTGTGCTTATATGCAACAGATTACAGTGCAAACTCTGCTAATTCTTTTCGCCAAAGACAATATTTTTGCACTCTAGGAAATTGCACAAATGAAAGTCACCCCACTGTGCAATAACCTTGTTTCTTCATCTGCAGGAATAAAATACAGAACCATAGGAAATGCAGGAATATATAAACTGTATTTTCCAAACCTCCTCTGAGAACACACTTTACATTCCAGGCTATAATTCAAGCTCTGCGCTGGTTCTGAGAGGCACGGAGACAACTCAACTTTACTAGCACAGAAGAACACAGGCAATTTCCCAGGTTCTGTGCAGCTGACACTGGCGACTGACAGCGGCGATTCCGTTTCTGTATCAAGTTTTCGGGATTTAATTAAATAGATTTAATTAAATAGATTCAATAAGATTTTTTTCAATTACTTTCTATTATTTATTGTTTACTGTTTTTCAAAAATCTAAGTTGAATGTTCCTCCTGTCTCTGGTGTTTGAGTCCGGCAGCTCATAATTCAGGCGCAGACTCTAAACTGTTACAAATTTTACAACATTTAGTTGATACATTTCTCAGCAGTATCTCTGGAGTATTAGCAACTGTTGTATCAATTCTAACAGCTGCCTTTAATGCAACCCAGGGATTTTGCTCAGCAGGGACAAAGATAAGAAATGTATCATTCTAAATGTATCAATTTAGAACAGTTTACAGGGTCGACGACCCCCGCTCCCAGAGCTGCTTTAGAAGGTTGAAAAAAGACACTTAACACTTTATTAGAAAAATGTTGACACATAGAAAATAGAAAGTAGTTGGAAAAAGTCGTTATTTCTGGTGATCTATTGGAAAACAACTAGTTGTTTAAAGGTGAACAACCCCTTTAGGTTATCCATTCAGACCACATTTGTCATAGACTACTGGGCTCATTCACTAAGGGGTGGAAAATACAAAGCACTCTACTTAAACGGAATGAAAACAGTAAGTTTAGGGGTTCTTAAAGAATTCTTATTATTACAGGTATGGGATCTGTTACCTGGAAAGCCTTATTTAGAAAGCCCTGAATTTTGGAAAGGCCGTCTCTCACTGACTCCATTTTATCCAAATAATAAAAATTTTTGAAAATTATTTACTTTTTCTCTGTAATAATAAACTAATCCTTATTGGAAGCAAAACCAGCCTAATTGGGTTTATTTAATGTTTACATGTTTTTATAGTAAACTTAAGGCATGAAGATCAAAATTATGGAAAGATCCCTTATCTGGAAAACCCCAGGTCCCAAGCATTCTAGATAACAGGTCCCATACCTGTAATACATTTTTTTCTTTTTGGAGTGCTGATGAGATAGCCTCTCTGATTCCCTTAGCCACCCCAGCTCTGATGCTACATAAAAGAAATTAGTTGTTGGGCCACTCTGGGGCCAAGCAAAAACAAGTATATAAGAGCTGCATCACAGATACGGCCCATGTATAATTGCTTTTAGTTCACCAGCTTTGTACGTGGGGCATCCATTAGCACACCAACACTTGTGCTTTGCCCATGGTAAATGTGGCCTTGTATCTAAAGTTTGCATGAATTTAACAGGCTCTGGAAGTATAAGACAGACTTAAGAAAATTCAATCAACTCTTCCAAAGTATAAGTACCTTCCACATGAAAAAGCAATAGAACAGTAACTGAAAAAAAGCAAAACAGCCGCAGCAATCTGGCTTTGTCTAAACCACTGTCTAATGACCCGGCGGCCTGTGGAACTGTCACTGGGACACTAATGAAGTGCTGGCTTGGGGTTGTATAGGTGAAGGTTTGCCCAAAATAACGTTCCAATCATTGTCTAAAGATCAGAGGCAAGTAAGACAAAAAGGTCAACAACCCAAAAGAATGTTTTTGGAGCTATTAAATCTTACAGCAGCAGGGGAGAAAGTGATGCAAGAACTACGGCATGTGTGCTGCAATATGCAATACAACTGGTAGACAGAGATTTAGACCAAATGGGGGTAATCATTCGATCCTCCTCCTTCCATAGCCAACTCTCTCTCTCTCTCTCTCTATCACATTTGTTTTACATTAGCTACTGCCCCGCCAAGCAGGAGCAACAAATCCAAACCATACTCTCCGTATTATTTCTTCTGCTGCTGTGACTGGGCCAGTGGGCCTCCTTGCAGTGGTGGGGCCCAAGGCAGGGGGTCTTGTACATAATCCATATCCGACAGCAAGGAAGATGGAACTAACATGTGGCTAATGTCAGCTGTATAGCAATTTCATCTCTTGTCCTGCATCTAGAAAGTAGTTGTTTTTTAAAATACCTTAGCAGGGAATTGAGGGGCAATTTTGGTGCCACTTCCATGCCACTAAAAGTCCAATGGTTTGTTTGTTCTGCCTCATATAGTGCCCTGTACAGAACTAATGCAGAACCAATGCCACCTAGCCTCCCTTGTAATAACAAACCTTAATGTCGACATTATTAAAAGTGAAGGCATATTAAAGAGATTAAAGAAATGCTGGTATCCCTCCATCCTCCCCCAGATCAGGGCCAGAGCAAGAAACATGGCACCATTCAATGTTTCCATCACTCGGGTGCAGCTTTGTAAATGAGTCTTTTTTTCCAAAACCCGATTACTTTAAAGGCACAGCATGGACAGCTTTTATTTTGATCACTGTAATAATCATATCATTGTAATAAGAAGTGGAAAAACAGGTTACTGTGATGCAATTTACTGCACTGAATGTATCTTTTGATGTGCCTGGATTTATGGTTTTCACTTTTCCTGGCCTTCGTCCCTGAGTTCAGATATCCAGAAGAAATGATTTATAGCAAAATGTGGTGGTTTTTTTTTTCCTGGGAATAATGTAACATTACTGGGAAGTCCTTGGTATATACAGTACACTCTCTCTCTTTCATACAGTAGGGCATTGTGCCATAAAATAGTGTTAGGCCATGGGATCCAGTGGGCACTCTCACCGCTGCCAAACAGATGATGATAGATTTTATTTTGCAAATCAGTTCCCAGTGCCTTATCACATTACATCTACAGACCCGAGGAGAAACTTGTAGATAAGATGAAAGGTGCATTAAACTGACCAATGACATGTGGTTAAAGGGTAATTAAATTAATAATAAATTAAAGGGTAATTAATGCATTATGACTTCAACAAGGGACATTATACTGACCAATTATGGATGGAAATAGAACAAATATTTTGTATAAGTCTTTGTTACTGACTTAAATGCTACAGCCAACCGGAATACTAAACAGAATACTAGTAATATTTACTAATAACACACTGGGATTATGGTGCAGATAGAGTTTTGTGCCAGCAATCAACATGCTACTTTTCACTCCAGATTGCCAGTGCCATTTTTAATCGTTAAAAATCGTATATATTTTGATATGTTTGATCCAATTGCAGCTTGGGGCCTCATTTACAAACACAACCTCCAGTGGTGCAAAATTGCACAGATATTAACATCATTTATAAACAGGAGCACAAATGCACCAGCCCTACCTACTCTTGTGAATTATATGCACAAAGGAACCCTGTAATTACCAGCTGCCTCAACATGGAGATATTTCATGGTTTCCATTAATGACTCATTATTAATATTGTGCACACGGTCACAGGGTAATTAGCATGTGTTTTCCCATAAATTGTCATGGGTGCAACTTAGCGAGCAGCTGCAATACAGGAATGAGATTCGTTATTGGGAAACCCGTTACCCAGAAAGCTCAGAATTACAGAAAGTCTGTCTCCCAAAGACTCCACGTTAATCAAATAATTCAAATTTTTCAAAAATGATTTCCTTTTTCTCTGAAATACCGTATTCTTGATCCATACTAAGATATAATTAATCCTTATTGGACGCAAACCAGTCTGTTGGGTTTATTTAGGGGATTATATTAAAGGTTGAGTTGTGTTTTAGGGCTAGGCCACACGGGAAGATTTCAGGGTGATTAGTCGCCTGGCGACTAATCGCAGCGTCTAATCTCCCCGAATGGCTTGCTGGTATCTTGCACCCGCTAGCACTAAAGTCGCCTGCGCCTATTCACACACGGCGACGCGTTTTTCAAAGTCGCTGGAAATTGCCTCGTGAAAAATGTATCGCCGCATGTGAATAGGCGCAGGCGACTTTAGCTCTAGCGGGTGCGAGATACCAGCAAGCCATTCGGGGAGATTAGTGGCCTCAAAGACGCCGCTGAACTTAATCAGTTCGTAATACTAGAATTCTGAAGGAAATGCCCTTAATGCAAATAAAAAAAGCAAATTTTTTCCCCAACAGAGCATTTTGCTCCATATGTACGTATGATATTGTAAATGAAGGCAAATGCCCCAATCCGAGGATGGTAAAATAATGCATATTAAATCAGGGGTGTTATAGTTGTACTATAGCATTATATTTAAAAATAAGTGCATAATGATATATCTCTTCAAACCATACTCTCATGAACAGGGGTCTCAGGGGAAATGAAAAATTTTCCACGTGCAGAGTTGGGGGGGGGATACGTTAATACAAACCAAAACGTCAATTCTATGCCACCACCCTCTGACATCCTCACCACAGGCAGGGGTACAGAGTCCATTAGCCAGACTGATCTTTATCCAAATTCTCCAAAAGTTAATGATGTTAAGCTACCTGCTAAGTGGAACCTAATGAATAAAAAGGTTGCCTATGCCCTACCTAGTTCCATTACAATAGAATAATTATCCCCATTCCCTAAATAAGGGTATCCACGACTTTTGCTGCAGTTAGTGCCTAAAGCATGGGCCATATATTGTGGGAGTCAGTGTAAAATACAGGCAGTTGCTCATGCAACTCACGTGGTGCATTATATTCCATGATGGAAACATCTATGCACTCCATTATCTTAAAGGGTTGAAGCTGATTTGGGATACTCCTTCAGCCCAGAGATACCAGGAAACCTGTGTATTTATTTTCAGCTATGCCTGCATTTATAATATCTATAATATCCCTAAAGCTCACCTTCTGCTAAATTAAGCAAGGCCAGGGGACTTTAGACTGGATATATTCTGATAAGATTTGCATATCCTTATGATGATCTGTGCTGTGTTGAACTAAAACTCCCCATAGACGCAAAGATTTTTCTTGCCGAACGACCGATTTTAGCGAAATCCGATAAATCCTTCAAAATTATCATGAAGTTAGTGGGATTCGAACGATCGTACATCTTACGATTTTTCGGACGACATCTGTCAGGAAATTGATCGGCCAGGTTAAAAAATCTTTATCGGTCCCAGTGCAATCTATCTATGTTTGCAGGGACAAGCACTAAACTAAAAAGACCATTTGCCAGGAAAACAAAGGGTAGCTACCCTTTGTTTTCCTGGCAAATGGTCTTTTTAGTTTCGAGATAATCGTGGTCATATTTTGCAATGTGGGGCCCTTTACAAATCTAAGATTCCCTGTGCAGATAGGGGCACAAATGTGATCTTGTGCCTTGGAATAAGTAGATGAAGGCAGGGGAAGGCAGTTTGGGGAGATTAGTCGCCCTGAAGAAGAGGAGATTTGTCGCCAGGGTGACTAATCTCTCCGAATCTGAACGTGTGTCTCTACCCTTACAGGCAGGACCGGCATCAGAAATCCCAGGGCCCCATACGACAAAATTTCCTGGGCTCCCTGGGCTGCGCCCTCCGCAAGCTCCACCTACAGGTCCGCCCTCCCCACGCCACAGGTCCGTCCCCCCACCACACAGTAAAAAAACAAAAAAAATAATGGTGGCTAGGGTTTCCACATGTTAATAAAAAATAAAAAGATATTGGTGGTCAGGGCCCCCCATAAAAAAAAACATTTGTGGCCAAGGCCCCCCCATTAAAAAATATTGGTGGCTAGGACCCCACATGAGGAAAAAAAATTGGTGGCCAGGGCCCCCCCCCCATTATAATAAAATTGGTGGCCAGGGCCCATTAAACGTCCATGCCTTCCCGAAGTTAGGAGCTCTCAGAAAGATGGGGGGCCCAGATAATCAAGTAAGTATGGCGTGGCCGGGCCCCCCTTACCCTCGGGGCCCCCTACAACTCCCCCCCTGATGGCGGCCCTGCTTACAGGTATGAGATCTGTTAACCAGAAAGCTCAGAAATATGGGAAAAACATCTCCCATAAATTTTAATCAAATAATTAAAAATGATTTCCTTTTTCTCTGTAATAATAAACCAGTTTATTGTACTTGATCTGGGCCAAGATATGATTAATCCTTATTAGAGGCAAAACAATCTTATTTGGTTTAATTCACATTTAATGGATCTCTTTGTTTGATAGAAACCCTTATCTGGAAAACCCCAGGTCCCGAGCATTCTGGATAACAGGTCTCATACCTGTGCAATCTCAGCAAACACAGGATAGCCGTCCAGCCTTGGGCCTGCGGTATGAGCTTATTTTTTGCTGTTTAACCAGATATTGGTAATAATAGTGCTTGCTCTGCACAAATGCAAAACACTAGAGAGCAGTTAGACCCCATAATGATTTCAATGTCTGGGGAGTAAAAACAATGAAATCAATAAACACATTAAGCCCCAAATCCCAGAAAACTACTCTGAATGCTACAAAATGTGCATGCAGTGCATTTAGCCTTGTTTTTATGTTAAATATTTATATTCAGCTCCTTGGCAGGCCCAATTGGAAGGAAATTAAAAAAAAAAACAACAAATCAGTAATAAAATCAGTATAAAATATCCCAATCAGAAAGTGAGCAGCTTATGGGTCCCCAAAATGAAACAGATGTGCATGGAATTTGTACAAGCGCATCCAGAATCCTCCCAAACCTCCTGTATAAACAGAGGATTCCCTCAAATCTGCATCCGAATAATAAACAACCCCCGCCACCACCACCTCCACCTCTGTGACAATGACAAAGAGATTTTGAAGAATTAAAGTGAGAAGGTAACTGCTTTATAGATTTCATTTTGCTCATTGCCTGACAAGTCTTTCCTCTGTGCCCTGGAGTTCGTCTAATATCCCTCTAGAGATCCAGTGGAATAAAAAAAAAAAAAGGGAGCAATTTCATTAGTTTGGGGTGTTTTCTCAGGCACTGAATCCTCACAGGGTGCTAGAACAGACATTTTGGAATCAATTTAATGCATATGTGTATGCATTGGGATGTTTTAGGTGCAGAAACGAAAAAAAAATGCTGGCAAGAATACAACAGAAATGTTATATAACAGTTGTTATGTAATTGCCAAAAGGCTGCTGGTTGGCTGGAGGTTGTAGTTCCGCAATGGCTGGAAGGTTCGGAAGTATTTGACAATATTGACTGATTAAATGTGGCTTTTGTATATGGATATGTATATGTTGTATATATGTCTTTATACTGTATATAATCTGTATATATACACTTGCATTCATTTCTGTTTGAAAACACTATGTGTGCGTGTCCTTAGAATATTACTCACCATCCCCTTTGCAGTCATGACACAAGTTACCATTACTGGTGACACTATTTGCAAGCACGCAAGAGAAATTATCCCGTCTTAATCCTACACATGTACCAAAGCTCTCTCATAGGCAGGGATCTGTAAGAACTCCCCACCTCTGGCACAAAGGGTAATTTAGCCCCTTCTGGAGGGATTGGGAATCTGACTCTCAAAGGAATGTGAGCAAGGGGTGACCATTAGTATGTTCAGCCAGCCTGACTACAAGCCCAGCAGGGGTGCAATGCTTAGGCTTCTGGCACGCATGATACTCCTTTAGCTTCTAGACAGGGTGTAGGGCACCCACTCAGTCTACTCGTGCAGCTTGCAGACACTGTCAGTTCTGGCTGCTACTGGCTTCTTATAGGAGCATTCAGTACTTTCATTTTATTCTCTCCATCATACACACTGACGCATCAGATGTAAATTCAGTATGGAATACTCCAAGATGCACACTCAGTCTAAGTTCAAGCATATTCAGGCTGATACACTCAAAGAAACACTTGTTGTTTCTCCATGATGCACATTTGAGGGATCATTAATGAACCCGAGCACCTTGTTTTTATTTTTAGCCACAATGCATTCACTGCAAATTGCTAAGGCCACAAGTACCTTTGTGGATATCATCAATGGGCACTAAATATTATCTATCTATATATCTATTATAGTGCATTGCACTTGTGTTAGCAAGTGCAATGCACTCAGTTTGAAGATTTTGCTGCAGTATACACACTCAAGTCACTGCTTCACAATGTCACAGCAACAGGTGTTTTGGTACTCACGCCGAATATATGAATCCTGCATGAAGCTTGTTACATATCCATGGGGTAAAAATAGTGCCCTTGTTTTGTTCTGATAGCAGTTACTTAATACCAGAAGTACAGAACAATGGGACCAAGGAAAAGTCACATAAAAAGCAGAAACTGTGAGCGGATCATCATGCAAATACAATCTCAGAGTGTCCTGCTTCAAATGATGTAATTGCTGCATGTGCCTAGGAGCAGTGGGTTCAGATTTAGTAAGGGAGCATTTACCATCCTTGAATGTAACACAAAGGCTTACTTTCCCCCTGCTGCTACTCACACTCACGCAATTCATCTCTTACACACAGGTTTCTGCTCCCTTTACTCTGAGTGTGTATGCAATATGAGGAGCTCATCCCCCTTGAAATTCACCTGCGAAGGTACCAGGTGCCACTTCTGGTAGACCCTCACCTGCTTTGGGTCAACTGATACATACAAAAAAATCCAGTAGCACACTGTGATTTGTGAAAAAGAGACTTGTGCTTTATCTAGCCCATGTACCTACAAGAAAAGGGCAACGTTTCAGGTCATTTTGGGGTACATGCCCTGTTCTTGAAGGTACATGGGCTAAATAAAGCATGCTACTGGATTTTTTCCCTTTACTCTCAGTAGGCTGATAAACACACCTACACACTGAAAACACCTAACACTTGTTCAGCCTCATCTTCCTTGGCACTGAGCTGCTACTCACACTCACAATACCTCATGCAGGTAATCTCACTCACACTCCAGTTCCCTGATGTTTCTTGACTGGAACATTGCTAACACTGATACAACTGCTTTCACACAATCTCCAGTAAGCTACTACTTACACAGCATTCCCACTCACACTCGGCCATCATTCCTACCCAGTTACCTGCTCGTACGCCCGTAGCTGACTGCCCCTTGAACTGGACAAGCTGATGCCCATGTCATTGCGTGCTTATAATGATCCAGATCCTAGCACTTTACTCCAAGTGGTAACATGAAATAAAGTCTCAATAAAACCCAGAGTGGATCATTATCTCCCTAGGGACCTGGGGTTAGCTGACATCTCTACATACTCTTGCTCTCTGACCTTTAGTAATATTCTTAATGCATTCACTGTTGCTGTGTGACTGTCAGCTCCTATAACATGCTCCTTTC
Organism: Xenopus laevis; assembly: GCF_017654675.1. Classification (NCBI taxonomy): domain Eukaryota; kingdom Metazoa; phylum Chordata; class Amphibia; order Anura; family Pipidae; genus Xenopus; species Xenopus laevis. Next base: position 128,830,006 of record NC_054375.1, on the reverse strand, counting down.
TGCCACTCACACAGGTTGCTGCACCCATTCCCACCCCTGGGTGCTATAACAGCTGCTGCCAGACTCATTGGGAATAATGCAAACCCTGACCATCACATGGAGCACCTCTCCAACAACTCTATTTACTGCTGTTTGCTTTCATGGCACCTACCAGGAGATAGGATCACCATGGACAAATACATTCAAGGTCAATATGAAAAACTCTCCAGGGAACTTTCCATCCTTTGGTCTATGCAAGCAAACCCTTGAGATTAGAGAGAACGTGAACAGAGAAGGGTGTTTATGTGCAAAGAGAGCCGTAGACAGACACAACAGCACAGGAATTCTCCATGAAAGAGTTAAACAGGCATATTCTCAGGTTATAAACAAGTGTTTGGCATTTCTTCTTGGATGAAGTGTTCTGATCAGCAGAACGGAAATCTGGCAAATGATCTGGATGGACTGCTCTGCTGGCTGCTTCTTATCATCCACCTCTGTAATATGTAACCTCTCCAGTTTCATGATGTTGCCAAGTCTGCCGCCGCTTAGATGCCCGCAATCCGCTGCAGCCTTGGGAGATGCATCTTGTCATCTGTGTATGCAGTGCCAACCTTGCTGCTTGCCCCAAGGGGAATATTAGATTGCATGCTCTTTGGGGCAGCAGAAGCAGCACTGCAGTGACAGTGATCACTTATAATAACATATTCTTTACCTACTAGTGCCTTGACAGTGAATAGCATAGCTGCACATCTGTTATACAAATATGGGACGTTATCCAGAATGCTCAGAACCTGGAGTTTCCCAGATAAAGGATCTTTCTGCAATTTGGATCTTTTAATCCTGTAAACATTAAATAAACCAAATAGGCTGGTTTTGCCTCCAATAAGGATGAATTATATCTTCGTTTGGATCAAGTACAAGCTACTGTTTTATTATTACAGAGAAAAAGGGAATCATTTTTAAAAATTTGGACTATATGGATAAAACTGGAGGCTATAGGAGACAGCCTTTCCGTAATTCATAGCTTTCTGGATAACGGATCCCATACCTGGAATAACAATTTCAATTCAATTCATTATAGGACAATGAATGCACCTGTCTTCTGTTCTTCTAAATGTATCTTTACATTCCAGAGGGCTCCAGCAACTAGTGAGGGGCCAATCTGTCCCGAAACCACGAAAATTCGTGAAGCGCGTTAAAGCCAATGGCAAAATAGTTTTAACCCGCAACATTTTTGACGTGAGCATCAATTTTTATACAGGGACTATTTTGTCCAAATGCATTAAAGTCATTGGGCGTCAGAATAATTTATATGCGCATGACAATTTTTACATCAGCAGCACAATTTTTTCGCCAGTGAATTTTCGCTGCATTTTCGTGAAAACATTTGCCGTGAATCCATGAATAAATTTGCCCATCACTACCAGCAACTTGTGGCCCTATAGATGTATCTTGTAGTTTAATGACATCCCTTGTCCAACTAACTAGATGAATTCAGACATTCTGTGCCTGGAGCGTTTGCCCATGTGTTATAAAGTCTTCCAGCTCTGCAGCATCATTACTCTTACACTGCAGCTACACGTTCTATAAACCCAGTGTCAGAATAATAAGATACAGGTTTGTTGATTGGTCAGTGCTTTATAATATACACCTATTTATATTGACTATAAGAAAGGGATAGGGACTCACCTGTCCAGGGCTATTGCTGTCATGGAGTAAATGCTGGAGAATACAGCAGATATGGGAAAGAAGTTGTGGAACTTGCAGTATATGAGTCCATAGTACCAATGGTTGTGGATGGCGTAGGTGAAATTGATGACCGTATTGAAAGCGGACATGGACGCTTCGGCGAAAGCCAAGTTCACCAGGAAGTAGTTGGTGACGGTCCTCATTCGCTTGTGAGCTAAAATGATCCACATGACAATGATGTTCCCAACCACAGACACGACCACAATGATGGAGTAGGCTATGGACCACAGGGCTATTTGCCAGGCAGGCTGAAGGAAGGGGTTGATGATGCACGTCTCATTGCCAGTGGAATTACACAGGGAGGAATTGGGCAAGGAGATATTCATGGTGGCTGTCAGTGCAACAGGCTAGTGGACCCTTGCAATGTGTGTGGCCAGTGAGTAGAGCAGAGGCATCAGCTATAGAGAAGCATTACACTGACACAAGTGCAGTCCCACAGGGTGAGCAGAATTCAGACAGTGAATGCAATGACAGTAGGACGGTCTGGAGGAATTTTCTCAGTCCCAGTCTGCTCTTCAGCAGCCTAAAAAAAAAAAAAGGTAATAATACTTAAAGGCAAGAGAAAAGAAAGAAAGTGAGTGCCGGGGTATGTGCCAGTGCCTCACACACAAGTGACGCCGCTGCCTTATTCACGTTCCAGACTTGTTTGTACTCGCAGAGGGTGAGAAGGGATTTAAAGTCAGTGTCGGTGGGAGGGGGCGTGGCCTTGCTGCAGTGGGCGGGCCCCAGGGACAGCTGATGTGGGACGTTAGTGTCAGTAGCAGGACTGTATCATGTATATTAGAGGGGGCACTTCAGTATTGAAGGTTGGCAGGAGGGTTGGAGGGTTGCGATGTCCCCCCATGTATTCTATTACTTTCGCACTCAGCGCTTGTATTTACAAGAGACGTCAATTCTGTAATTCATCGCGTCCGTGAAAGTGAACACAGGTCCTTTGTATGAAACAGCAGCGCACGGGTTAAACCCGTCCCTTTGCACGAGCTGCAAGTATTGCTCTCTCTCTTGCTCTCTCTCTCTCTTTTGGTCTCTCTCTCTCTCTTTCTCTCTCACTCTCTCTCTCTCTCTCTCTCTCTTGCTCTCTCTCTCTCTCTCTCTCTTTCTTTCTTTCTTTCTCTCTTTCTCTCTCTCTCTCTCTCTCTCTCTCTCTCTTGCGCTCTCTCTCTCTTTCTCTCTCTCTCTCTTTTGCTCTCTCTCTCTCTTTCTTTCTCTCTCTCTCACTCTCTCTTTCTCTCTCTCTCTCTCTAATCAAATCAAATCAAATCAAATGAACTTTATTGGCAGGACCAAATACATTAAGCATTGCCAAAGCAGGTAGAGGGGTGAAATGGGTGGGGCTAGGGGGGGCAGTTTATGGGAATAGGGGAAAGTGGGGTCTCTCTCAGTCTATGACAGTCTCTTACATATTGTGCAGCTATTGTTACTCTCTCTCTCTCTCTCTCTCTCTCACACACACTCTCACTCTCTCTCCCTGCTGCTGACTTTAACCCCTAGCCTCTTACACAGTGTGCTCAGGCATTGCTTGCTCTCACTAGCTCTAGGCTGCTGGAGTTAACCCTTTCCCTGTCTGCAAACTGTACTCAGGTATGACATCCTGTAGCCCTAGGAATTCTGGCTTTAACCCTTTCCCCTCCTGCAGACTGTGCTCAGGTATTCTGTAGCCCTAGGAAGGCTGGGTTTAACCCTTTCCCCTCCTGTAGACTTTGCTCAAGAATGGCATTCTGTAGCCCGAGAAATGCTGGCTTTAACCCTTCCTCCTCCAAGGAGCTCAGTTACTGCACTCTGTAGCCCTCAACATTGCTAAAAAAAAATAACCTTTCTATACCCATAGGATTTCCCCCCTGTAATAAAAGGACATTAAAAAGGATAACTCTGGAGCTGTTACTAGCGGAGACATCAAATCAGCATCTGGTGCCAGTTAACGATCACCCGCTGGTGCCTAGGAACACAAACAGAACTGAAAGACAGTGACTGTGATACAGGCAGAGTCCTGGCTGAATTTTACTCAGGAGAATCAGTGCACAGGGCAGGAGCATCCAACTCAACCATTCTCCTAAATACTCACTAATCAGTGTCAGCACTACAGTCCCTAAATACCGATCCACTCACAAGGTGCACAGTCTTAACACTAAATAGCAGCCTCACCAATATAGTGACAGCCAATACATACAACCTGTGGTTCAACCTGTGGCTGTGTTTAAACTACAACTCCCAGAATTCCCTGAGAACAGCTATTGTGGCCAAAAATATAGTTTGAGTCTGTAGATGATAATTCAGATTTTTAAAATTGATTTTCTTTCCTCTCTAATAATAAAACAGTACCTGGTACTTGATCCAAACTAAGATAGAATTCTTATTGGCGGCATAATAAGCCTACTGGGTTTATTTAATGTCTAAATTTCAAGTAGACTTTATGTGTATTGAGATCCAAATTACCTGAGCATTCTGGATGAGAGGTCCCTCACCTGTATAATTCATACATGACCTCCTTGTGTTTTTTGGACAAGTCACTTTCTCTCCCTGTGCTCAGGCATCAAAATCCCAGATTAGAATGGATGTAACCTAGTAGGAACTATGACTAAAAGGGTGTTTTGATCACTGCTCCTTTTTCCAGAATGCCAGGAAAGTCTATGGGCCTCTTCCTATTGACTGCAACAGGAACCTCTCTGAGCACAGTGTTAATTATAAAACACTGAGGTCCAAAATTAGCAAGGGCACAGTCACAGAGGGCATTTGTGCTGGGACTCCTGTCTCAGAAGAGGCCGAGTGCTTAGTTTAATTAATTTAACTGTTTAATAAGAAGCAAGCATATTCATAGAGCATTTAAGCTCTATGGGGCAGCTAAGCATTATGGGTATCTGTATGCAGGATATATGGAGTAGGCATTATTAGTGCATTAGACTTATCATAGTGTAATATACTGTAGTATGGGAAGAGGATGACCTCAGCGTCAGGTGTGACATCACTTCGGGTCTCAGCAGTGAGTGGATCTATGATTCACCTCCATGATCTGCACTATAAGACTGAATTGTTTGATATGCACTCAGAAGCGTGACTTATGCGATAAGTTTTTTAAAAAATAAAGGCAAATTACGCTATGGGAGCTGTCCCTGCTTTTTAATGTCTTTACAGAAAAAGGAAATACCCCGGAGTTGATATTGATATGCTGCTTTAAAATCAGGAATCTTGTAAATTGCCAGTCCCACCATGGTGAGTTTTACTGATTGAAGAAAACAAGCAAGCACTACAAGCACCTTGTTTGACTTAATTATAATATTAATTTTATTTTGGAGATAGCACTTTGTAGAAAGCACTATAGCACTTAGAACACACAAGAAAAATTCGGTGCATAGACTTTCTATGGTAAAGACACACACAGATTAGTGCTGTAACACTTTGGTGACTGCACTGAATGTTAACAATATTGCACTAGGTTCTGTTATTTGTTTTTATCCATAGCCTGTGGCGCTGATCTATAATTGTTCCATACAAAAGAGGTGCCATCATTATGTGACCTGGGCACTGCCATGAATGAAATCTGATAAGTGCAAAGCTGCTAAGAATCATAACACTAACTGCTGCCTTAAAGGGGTTGTTCACCTTTGAGTTAAACTTTAGTAGGATGTAGAGAGTAATATTCTGAGACAATTTGCAATCGGTTGTCATTTTTAGTTATTTAAGGGGTTTCACGTATTTAACTTTTTATTCAGCAGCTCTTCAATTTACATTTTAAGCAATCTGGTTGCTAAGGGACAAATTAACCTAGCAACCGTTCATTGATTTGACTATGACTAGCAGAGGACCTTACTAGAAAGATTAATAATAAAAAGTAGCAATAACAATGCATTTGTAGCCTTACAGAGCATTTGTTTTTGAGGTGGCGTCAGCGATGCCCATTTGAAAGCTGACAAGAGTCAGAAGAAAAAGGCAAATAATTAAGAAACTATAAAAAATAAACAATGAAGACCAATTGAAAAGTTGCTTAGAATTGGCCATTCTATAACATACTGAAAGTTAACTTAAAAGTAAACCACCCTTTTTAAGCAAGTAAGAATATTCAGTAGAATTATATATACGTTCAGGGCAGTCCAATGGGGTTATGGGCTGAACTATCCTGTGCAGGGTCCCCATATTGATGGATGAGTCAAAAAGCAGACAATTCTGCCCCCCCCAGTTCTGAGAAGCATAGACCCAGGGAATTTGACCCTATTTGCCTCTACATAATTTACAATGTTGATCAATTGAATGTCTGTCTCAGCATTCACTTGTCATAATATATATAATGCAGTGTTTATCTATGACATTTTCTGGCTTTCTGCCTCAAATCAGCATAAGTGAACTTGATAGACATGTTTTTTTTTTCAGCCCTAACGACTAGGTTACCCTGTATGTTAAATATTTATTTAAGCAAGAGGACCCCTTTTTTAAGGCCGTGCAGGGAAGGGATTTCAGAGTTTCGGAGGGGGGCCCTCAGAGAAGATTCTTAGTAAAATGAGGACCATTGAATGCTTTGTCCGCACATTCTATCACATTTTAGGAGGAGAGTAAAGACATTTTCTATGACGTAATCCACTTTTGTTGCAAGGCAATCATTCATCCTAGAGCAATCTATTCACCTATACACTATATGCACCATTTCCATATTTCATTTCATAATGTGAGTAAACCTCATACCGTTTGCTTAACAGAACATGACATTTGGAATATGAAAGCACAAAAGACGTACTGTAGTTGCAATAATTCCTAGCTTCACCGGTAGTTTCGCATTTAAAGTGATACTGACATTAAAAAACGACCTTTTAAAACATTAATGTGCATTAAAAGTTAACATGTTGGCTGTTTTTGTCTGATAGGTTTGATTTTGTAAGTAATAATTACTGAAGTTCCTAAACATGACTGTCCTTTCCCAATCTGTCGGACAGAGTATCTAATGCTAGCAGACTACTGATGAACAAATATGGCAGCCTCCATAGGGGAACAGGGAGTTAAGTAATGTAAAAGCAACAGGCAAATACCTTTATGTTATTATAGCTGTAAAAAAAGGTTTAATTTCTGGTGTCAGTATCTCTTTAAAGCAAACACTATGGCATTCCAGCTGTCGGAGTAGGATTGGCGGTAACCCAGTAAGACACTGACCCTTGCTTCTGTGACACTTCACTGTGACTCTTCTGTCAGCTCCTAGGGGAGGTACAGGAATTCATGTGTAAGCTGTATGGAGCAGAAACTATGTGCTTCATCAGCACAAAGATCTTGTCCCTCAAAGGGTTATACCTTATGTTTAAGTAGTGTTTAGATTTCATGTACCTCCAGGCAGGGTCGGTGGGACACCAGGTAAAAACGTTGCAGACCCCCATACTTCGTGCTCTGCCCACTGATCTCATGTGTGGGTGGCCCAGAGGGGGATTGTGGCTGGGGCAGGGGGTCTGGAGGGGGTTGTGGCTGGGGCCAGGGGACTGGAGGGGGAGGGGTAGGTGCCACTGTGTCCAAAGCCCTGGTAGGCTGACAGAGGATGTTTCTGTAAGCATAAAATATTCTTTCTCTGTTTATTTGCCTTCATTTACACAATAAAGCTGCAAGTAGGGACATTGGCAACCAGAATCTGATTGATATTGGTGATGGATATTGAGAGTGAAGGCACCCAGAATCTGATGGATATTGGTTTCCAGACAGGTATCAGTAGACTTGAGAGTGAAGGCACCCAGAATCTGATGGATATTGGTGTCCAGACGGGTATCAGTAGACTTGAGAGTGAAGGCACCCAGAATCTGATGGATATTGGTGTCCAGACGGGTATCAGTAGACTTGAGAGTGAAGGCACCCAGAACCATGAGAGAGACTGGATTGTGGCATGTGTGAAAGGCCACCTGAAGCTGTTTGAGAAGAAATGGACATTGTATGAAGAGGAAGTGTTACAAGAGACAAAGCGAAAAATAGCTAGACGAAAATAAAGAGAAGACTTAAAAAGAGCCGTGAAGCAATAAGAAAAAGGAAATACAGCAAAGGCAATGCAGCTGAGCAAATACAATCTGAGCTCAGGAGTACGAAAGCGAGAGAGAGAGAGAAAAGATGAATTTATTGTAAGTAATCCCACTGAATAAAAGCAGGTACCTCTGGCGGAGTAAGAAATTGCTTATTTCGTTGCGCATTCATTTCCAAATGACATTCAGAAATACTGTCTTCTTAGCTGAACTGCGCTAATCTGAATATGCTTGAACTGTTCTACTTTTAACATTAAACAGCTATAGCCAGTGTTTTGTTCTCCTTCACATGCGTGGCAGTTTCCTGCATTGTTGAACAAAGTTCACTGACATGGGTGAATTTGCTAATCCACTTAAAGAAGAACTAAACCCTAAAAATGAATATGGCTAAAAATGCCATATTTAATATACTGAACTTATTGCACCTGCAGCTTCTCAATAGCAGCAATGATCCCAAACTGCGTCTTCGCCAGGCAAGAATCTAAATCACCTGCGGGATGGCACTCAGAGCACTTCGTTTTTCGAAGCCGGCTGAGGTTGCCTCATGAGGAAACTTTGGGCAACTTCGGAAAATGAATCGCTGCGAGTGCCATTCCGCTGGCGATTTCGATTCTAGCCGGCAGGAGGCAGTTCGGAAATTAGTTGCCCTGAAGAAGAGCAGATTTGTCGCTGGGCGACTAATCTCCCCGAATCTGATCTTTTGTCTGAAAAGCTTCTGTCATTTGTATATGTGCTGGGGTTTTAAGCCTCTAACTGCTTTATTCTGCATTAAAAAATGAGCCAATGGGCAGCTAAATAGTGTTTGTTTTTTTTATAAGCCAATAAACTGTAATTGTTACATTGTTCCGCCCACATGACGGAATTGTGGATGGCATTATTGAAATGCTGTGTTTTCCCACATAACTGCCATACTTCTGCATTGCCACTATCCTCACCACATAGTAGTCGCTGGCATAACTGAACTGTATTTTCTTATATTGTATATTGCTGAACTGTTGCTTACTGTTCAACTCTTCATTCTCCTCCTCTTCCTGTGTTACTGATGATACTGGTGCTGAGTACTGTATTAATTCTGCTAGCCATTAATGTGTTGAACTGTTTATCTTACAAGCAGATCATTTTACCCTTGGGGCAGATTTAATAAATGCAGCCTTGGGATTCCGGAGGGGTTCCCTGCAGTTCAAATGTTATCTAACACTTTTCCTGACAGCAAGACAGCGTTTTAAATGAATTGACATATTTGTCAAAAGCTTGTTCAGTGCCGGAACTGATTCCAAAAGTCCCCGAAGAAGAAGGAGCATTGCATCAATTTAAAACAATGCAGCTCATGCAGTAGTTTTGCAGAGTGAAAGTTGCCATATCGCTTGCCTCAGATCTGCCATTCTCCTATATAAATGTTAAGTGTAAACCGGACAGAATATATTGTACACACATTCTATTAACTATTACTTAACTACCTGCCTAAAGGAAAATGTAAGAGCTGGCTGTAGTCTGGCTTATTAATAAAAGCAGAGCTGTAATATTCTTTCCAATATATTGGGACCTATACAATACAGGTATACAAACTGTTATCCAGAATACTTAGGTCCTGAGGGCTTAAGGTTAAGGGGTCTATCTGTAATTTGGATCTCCATAGCTTAAGTCTACTAAAAAAAAATTTAAACATGAATTTAACCCTATAGGATTGTTTTTTCATCCAATAAGGATTAACTATATCTTAGTTCAGATCAAGTAGAAGGTACTGTTTTATTATTACAATGAAAAGGGAATCATTTTAAAAATTTGATTAAATGAGTGTATGGGAGATGGCCTTCTCATAATTCGGAGCTTTCTGCATAAAGGGTTTTCAGATAACGGATACCATAAGGTATTGAACTATTATGTGGAATGATTTGGGGTTTTCTGGATAAGGGAACTTTCAGTACATAAATTCATTACAATAATGTCATCTGTTATAATATAATACATGCAGACAAATAGTACCATTCATAGAGATGCATAAATAATATCAGCTTTAGTAATCCCCATATAGTTCAAGAGCTGACTCATATAAACCAATATCAATTACATAGTGACTAATCTCCCCTGGCCAATAAATAAGCAAGTTCATAAAGGTATTGCATTAGGGGTGTACTGGCTTGAGCCCCACAGAGCAACAACAGCAGGTAGCTAAATCAGGTAATTGATCAGCAATAAATTTCACTCTGGTTAATGCAAGTACTGGTATGGGACCTGTTATCAGAATGCTCAGGACCTGGGGTCTTCATATTTTAAGTCTACTAGAAATACAAAAGGCTGGTTTTGCTTCCAATAAGGATTAATTATATCTTAGTTTGGATCAAGTACAAGCTACTATTTTATTATTACAGAGAAAAAGGTAATTATTTTTAAAAAAAAATTGGATTTTTTGTTTAAAATGGGGTCTATCGCAGATAGCCTTTCCATAATTCGGAGCTTTCTGGATAACGAGTTTCCGGATATTAGATACAATACATGTATAGCAGGTCACAACATCTGTTAAAAATGTTCACAGTTTTAGGGTAGGACTACACGGACGTTTTCGGCGTGATCAGAAGCGCTGCGACAAAACGCCTGTGACAAATCCATGTGACTGAAATAAGGTAAGAGATAGAAATGTAGGATGAAGTCGCAGTGTTAATCCGAAGCGACACGACTGTCAGATGCAGACGCTGCATGCTGCGTCTGCATCCAACAGTCTTGTTGCGTCTGATCAATGGTGCGACTTCATCCTACATTTCTCTTTTACCTTATTTCCGTCGCATGCGATTTGTCGCAGCAAGTCAGATAGTGCCGAAAATGTCCGTGTAGTCCTACCCTAACAGTGCTGTTCAACCTGCAACCCGTTGTCAGGGCTGGATTTACATTGTGGGCGCCCCTAGGCCCATTAACCATTCATCGCCCCTGTCCCCTCCAGGGGGACTGGAGCAATGGGGATTGGTGCATGGGAAAATTAAAAAATTATTGTATCTCCAGCGCATCCCTATTGTTTCTGAACCAATGTGGGTGTGGTTGGGCAGCATGCCGCCCCCTAAAATTCTGCCACCCTAGGCCCGGGCCTAGGTGGCCTTTCCACAAATCCCGGCCTGCCCGTTGTTGTTATAATTCTTATATAGCACAGACATCCCTGCCCCAGTGGAGCTTACAATAGAAGTTCCACTCACATTTACTGTGGTCAGTTTTATCAGGAACACTCCATCTAAACCTAACCCTGAAGTACATCCTATGAATACATTAATTATGCTTTCTCTCTAATATTGTAAAGCGTGCAGTTTTTTTTATCCTGTTTTGAGCTAAGTCCTGGATCTTCAACACCCGCAGCAGCTCACCATTTGCATTACTTGCTGATTGAAGCCCTACTTCAGCCACAGGTGGTGTTTCGCTTTTCTGATCCATGTAATGCTGCACTCAATGTAACTACTGTGTGCAAAACAGACCCTTAAATTAGCATGAAGCGACCCCTGAGTCCAGGACTAAGAGAGTTAACTGGTTAAGTGCACGCGACATTGATGTATTGGCCCTTAAAGGCCCAACTCAATTTTTTAAAGTGAAGCAAAATTGATTGTGCAGAAATAAAATGAATGAAATAAATGGATAAAAGCCTGTTTTTTTTTTTTGGCTTTCTCTTTAGAATCATTGGGAAGGATCTGCAGAAGAATTGGTTACCAAGCAGTTGTGTTCACGGGCACCATCTCTTATTGTATGATTAAACAAGCTTTCCCATTTAAATTTTCTGTGCTCTTAAAGCCAAATGATTGCAAATACGAAATATCCCTAGTAAGCTTACACATCTCAGGTACATACATGTAACCAAGCAGACATTAATACTAGAGGTCTCCTCTTCTAAGCATATAGTACATTATATACTGGCTACTGGCATATAGGCAGTGGCTTGCTGATACAGTATCTATGCAGTTCCTTAATACAGTTTTATAATACCATGAATACCTTGTAAATTATATCCATATAAACGGTGCTTAGTGATGTCACCGGTTATAATAGGAGCTTAGTGATGTCATTTCTGTCACATGACTCACTGAAACTTGTGTATTATAATAAATAAAATACCCCCTGTTGCAAAATTTGAGGATATTAAAAGTCACCTCTGAGTTCCATGACCTGTATAAGCCTTGTGCTTTTATATGGTCATGGACCTCCTCAGTAACATACAATATCCTTATATTTTACAATAGAAGGTACTTTATTTACTACATATATATATATAAATATAAATATATATATATATATATATATAAATAGGTTTGTGAGGTTTACAACTCAAATGTTTTTTAATTTAAGAAAAAACTTGAATGGGAAAAACTCGAATCAGTGAATTCGTCGTAAAAAATCCAAAAACTCAAATTAATTGCGTTTTCCATGGGAAAAAACTAGAATTGCTCTAATTAATGGAGTACAAAGTCTAGCAACAGATATAACAGTGGGAGCACTTACCAGACCGTGACCAGGCTTCAGCGTGCTACGCATCAAACCAATATCCCACACGGTTAATCCATGTCAGAGCTTCAGCCCTTATGGGAGACATGCTGCTGTGATTTTTAATGTATATGTAATAAATTGTGAACTTTTTAACTTTGAATTCTGGCTTCTACGGGGCACGGTTTTTTTTTCAAACCATCTTATTAATCGAGCTTTTGATCTTCAATTGGTTCAAGGGACCTCTGCCATGGACTTGTACATGACCTTGACAGGTTTTAGCTGGAGTATGTTCTGGATTCCAGCTATTTTCAGCTTTGGGGTATAATAAATATCGAAAAATTTGAGTTTTTTTCAAAAAATCTGAAAAATTTAAGTTTTGTTTATAAAACCCTGAAAAGTTTGAGTTTTTTTAACCTGAAAATTTGAGTGTTTTGACTGAAAACTACCCTGGAATTTTTTGACAAAACACAACTGAAATCTGCCCCTTAATATTAGCAGACTTTTCTTGTTCTTTATAAACAGCACCAATTAATGCAGTAGTTATTATATGTTGTATGTGCCAAACAAGTGATTTATCAGATTACTGCTTCCCCTACACCAGAAACAATGAGTTATGGGTTTCATGGCATAAAGCCCAGAAAGACAAACAATAACCTGAACACTGTGTAGTTTAAAGGACACAATATGTTTTTTCTTCAATAGAAGATTGTATGTATGATTATATGTTCATTGAAGGGATTTTATAGTTTAAATAAAATGTGTAGCGCTATAGTAAATTGAATGCACCGTAACTATGAGCTCCACTCCCAATACTGTTCTCTGGATGAGACTTTAAATCTTAGGGCGTAAACCCTTGCAAACAGTGTGGAGGCAGGGTGTAGTGCAACTGTAACTTGATACAGGTGCAATAATTGGGTGCCAGTGGTTCTTATAACTTAACCATGAACATATTTATTAAACAATACAATCCTCCATGGAGTGCACAATAGAGCAAACAGGATCATACATAAACAGTGGACAGGCATATACTCACAGCACCTTTGTTCAGTATTATTCCCCACAGGGAAGAGAACATACACAGCAGCAATGAAAGTACACCCAGCTTTCAGCCTTTTCCCTAAGTGGAACCCAGGGGAATTACTACATCCCTAAGTATATGCACTTAGTCCCTACTTCTGGGTAATTAGTACCCGGGATCTTATTTCCCTCGTTGGAGCCTTGAGCTGCTCAGCTAAATAGCCGGTCTATCTGTCACTCCTAGAGTGACCTCTTAAGGTGAGTAGCCTATCCTTAATAGACCTGACCTGTCTAGGTTCCACTTGAGCTCTGCCTGCCTGCTCAGGCTAGAGCCAGCACAAGATGGACCCTGAGAGCATGGCTACAAAGGGTTTTATACTTTAGCACAGTGCCATCTACTGGTCACTATTGAGAATCTCAGGGGAATAACATAAAGCAGAGTATTGACACAAGTCCCCATTGGGACCCATTTAGGTGTCTAGAACACTAAGCATTTGCCTGCCTGCTTAACTAGGGGTGGCTATTTTACACATCACTACAAGTGCTTTATACATTTTGCACATACTGTACTGCCTTGTCTCATCTGTGCCATTGTTCTGTTTCTACATCGCATAGTCCTTATTATGGTTACCCAAAGCTTTCCTATCAATCTGCCTATGAGTATGTGAGAATGACTTCAGGGTGTAGCCTAGAGCCTAAAAGGTCTGGTATAGCCTACATAAAGCAGACTAAATGATGTATTCTATGCTCTGAGCAGAAATAAGCAAATAATCTCTATGATCCCAAAAATACATTCCCAGTAGTTTATCAACATTATGGTAACATATCCTTATGGTGAAGTATTGCACCCAAACATCCCTTTGGATGCAAACAAGACAGACAATCATTAGTGAGCTACATACAGTAGTTACATAGTTAGTTCATATGCTAGGATTCCAGAGAAACAAGAAGAAATTTTTAGTCTAAAATGAATGTTGAATGGGACACTTTTAGGCTTTGTTTAGCCCAAAAAATGTGGTGCAAAGGAACATCATTCTGTTCTCAATAGACTTGCAACACTTGCTGGTGCTAGTACTTGTCAGGTAAATTGCCTGGAAATGTGCTTCCTTAAGGCCAGAGATGCTTGGGTATTGTCACAGTTCAGTTCTTTGTCTGACGTGGCAAGCACTAGCGAGGAGCTAAGCAAAAGACTGGCAAGAAACATCAGGGACATAAAGGTGATGCAACACTAGGTGGGCACTGTGACTTCTGTCTCCCCCCAAAAAATGATATCTTAGTGGGATAAAGTAAGAGATTATTACAGAGAAATAAATAAACAAATCATGTTTAAAAATGTCAAGCATGGAAAGCAGCATCTGTCTCTCTTACTATCCCCTCCCCCCTGTGCTTTTCTGGACTACTTGTATTATATTTTAAGATAGTGGGCCTCATACACAAAATTGACCCCATAGTTCTCATTCAGCACTTGTTTCCAAGGCATACCTGCTCAAAATCCATTATATCCTGCACATTATCTGGAAACCTGTTATCCAGAAAGTTCAGAGTTACAGGAAGGCCGTCTCCCTTAGACTCCATTTTATCCAAATAATCCAGATTTTTATTAACTATTTCCCTTTTCTCTGTAATAATAAAACAGTAGCTTGTACTTGATCCAAACTAAGATATACTTAATCCTTATTGGAGGCAAAACCAGCCCATTGGGTTTATTTAGGGGGTTATTTATTAAAATCCGTATTTTAAAATCTTTTCACTAGAAAAACTCGAATTTTTATAGGAAAAATAAAACTCGAATTTTTCGAGATTTATTACATCCTGATACAGCAAAAAGCCGGAATCCAAATATATGCCATCTCAGACCTGTCGGAGTCCTATATAAGTCAATGGGAGAGGCACCTATCTCAATTTGACATTTTTATGGTATGCGCTGGGTTTAGGCCTAAAATCAGACTTTTTTCGGAGTTTTTGAGCAAAAACTCAAACATTTAAGCAATTCGGGAAAAAGCCTGAAAATTTTGAGCGATTTGGGTTTTTGATGATTTTACCGAGCGTTTCCGCTATACAATTAAAATTGAGTTTTTTTATTAACAACTATGCTAAAATCCGCATGGGAGATTGGTTGTGGTTTTTTGCAATAAAATATGAGATATTTTGGGATTTTAGTAAATAACCCCCTTAATGTTGAAATAATTTCTAGTAGACTTAAGGTATGAAGATTAAAAATTACGGAAAACCCCAGTTCCTGAGCATTCTGGATAATAGCTCCTATACCTGTACTGGCTGAAGGAGAGCTGCTGTTTGCTACAATATTTATTTTGTCAGGAAAGCCAAGAAGAGAAGAGCAATGCACAAACAAATACTGCTTTCAGCTGCAGGTACATTTGCAAATATCTTGAAATTATTGAGAAACTTTAAAGGTATAAATGGAGAGTTCTGTGTTCTGCTAGACTCGGCTTGTTATGTTACCCATGAAATGACTCAGTAATTCAAAAGATTCTGTTATTTTTGCTATTAAGTCACACAGAGCTACATCATTCTTCACCAGCAACTGGCGAGCTGGAGCTGTTTAACAGAGTGAATGTCTCAGTCTCTGCTCCTGCTCATCATGAGTAACTGATTTTAAATTGGCCACTATAGCAATATTGAATCAATAATATCAAAGCAAAGAAACCAGTGTAAGACTAATTGGTGCAACTCCCACTATAAAGTGGTTGAGATGCAGGTAGAATTTACTTAAATTCTTTAATATCTCTAACCTTTTACTAAGGGGGAAGGGGATTCTGCAATCATTCAGAAATAGGGATTTTATTTTTTACAAATCACTAAGAACATATAAACTGATTCACTTACCAGAGGGTGTGCAGAGAAGGCAGCACATGTGCAGGAGATTTATATTATTATTATGATTAACATTTATTTATATAGCGCCAGCATATTTGGCAGCGCTCATTTATAAAACAGGTATTAGGGATTATCTGCCACACTCCAGCAGCTTGCCTGCCCAAACTGGCAAATGTATTCAGAGCTGTCTAACAACTGAATATTTGACTTATTTCATAGAAGAGTAGAACATCCTTCACACTGTATGCAAAGACAAATGGGATGCATGGTAAGGAAAAACATGATTTTCTTTGGGAATTGAATGCAAGAAAAGCGTCTTTCTTTTTGTCATGGTACAGGTATGGGACCTGTTATCCAGAATGCTCCGGGCCTGGGGTTTTCTGGATAATAGATATTTCCATAATTTGGATCTTCATACCTAAAGTCTACTAGAAAATCATGTAAACATTAAATAAACCCCAATGGCTGGTTTTGATTCCAATAAGGATCAATTATATCTTAGTTGGGATCAAATACAAGCTACTGTTTTATTATTACAAAGGAAAAGGACATTATTTTTAAAAACTTTGATTATTTGGATAAAATGGAGTCTATGGGAGATGGCCTGTAATTCAGAGCTTTCTGGATAACAGGTTTCTGGATAACAGATCCCATACCTGTATATGTAATAAGGGCCATACAAAGTTAGATAGATAGTAATTAGATAAGTACTATATATTTTTATAGTGCAGCACTTTACAGAGGTTCTACAACAGTCTCTGCACCAGTGGAGCTTACAATCAATTCACATATCATAGGGTCAGTTTTATCAGGAACCAATTATATATTTATATTTTTGAAATATTGGAGGAAACCCATGCAGACGCAAGGAGAACATAAAGTCCTTGCAGATGGTGCCCTGGCTGGAATGGAACCTAGGACCACTGGGCTGCAAGGTATCAGTTGTAACCACTGCATCACTGTGCTGTTTTAAAGATAGTTTTTCCAGCATTGGTGATCAATATAATGTAATACTGTGTAAATACAGGAAGAATCCAGCTTGGCCACATCTAACAGGGTACTGTGACCCGATGTCCTTGAACTGCATGGCTGATGAATTTCATCTATAGTTTGTTTTCTGTAAAGTGTTCAGTCTCAGAATTAAAGTTCTTAACCGAGTATAATTCTGTTTACTCCCGCAATGGTTCTTCTTTCCTTCCTCAAAGTTCCTTCACCCTGAAAAGAAAGCAAATACGTGTGCTCACAAGTATTTATGTGTTTGTGTTATTACTTTTCACATGTACAGAGTAAATTCCCTCTGGACACTGGACTTTTCATGCAAATAAGTAATTATTGACCTTTTGCTGTGGCCTGGGGCACATCTGGGAACATTTGGAAATCCTTTAGATACAGTAGTACCATGACCCAGCTTTGGATCTAAGCCTCTAGGTTCAGAATGATCCTGCTCTACGCACTTCAGTGTATTTATATTTTTTTGGTGCATGTTATTGTTTCACTTCTTTGAAATGATAAACCCAATATTTCTATTTTCCCCTATATAAGTCCTTAGTACATACGTTGATAAAATAATCTATGCACCTGTTATCTTTTCTTGGTAATAATTTAACTTGGGGGCCGATTCACTATGGGTCGAATATCGAGGGTTAATTAACCCTCGATATTCGACTAGGAATTAAAATCCTTCGACTTCGAATATCGAAGTCGAAGGATTTAGCGCAGATAGTTCGATCGAACGATCGAAGGATAATTCCTTCGATCGAACGATTAAATCCTTCGAATCGAACGATTAGAAGGATTTTAATCCAACGATCGAAGGAATATCCTTCGATCAAAAAAAGTTAGCCAAGCCTATGGGGACCTTCCCCATAGGCTAACATTGACTTCGGTAGCTTTTAGATGGCGAACTAGGGGGTCGAAGTTTTTTTTAAAGAGACAGTTAGGGATGTCGCGGACTGTTTTGCGGCGAACTTGTTCGCGCGAACATCGGCTGTTCGCGTCCGCCGCAAGTTCGCGAACGTCGCGCGACGTTCGCCAATAGGCGTTCGCGTCAAAATCGTTCGACCATTCGACCATTCGGTCGCTAAAATCGAACGATTTTCGTTCAATTCGAACGAAAATCGTTCGATCGAACGATTAAAATCCTTCGATCGTTCGAATCGAACGATTTTCGGATGTTCGAAGTTCGCGAACTGTTCGCGAACTGTTCGCATTTTTTGCCGGTGTTCGCGAACGGCGTTCGCGAACACATTATCGGCGGTTCGCTACATCCCTAGAGACAGTACTTCGACTATCGAATGGTCGAATAGTCGAACGATTTTTACTACGAATCCTTCGATTCAAAGTCGTAGTCGAAGGTCGAAGTAGCCCATTCGATGGTCGAAGTAGCCAAAAAAAATTTTGACGTTTTTTACCTTCGAATCCTTCACTCGGAGTTAGTGAATCAGCCCCTTATAGTCAATACTAACTTGTAGTCAAAAACATATAATATATTTTCATGTAGAATATTGCAATTCCTCTTTATCGTTTCTCATGCAGTGAAAACATAATTATAACTCTTGCTTATCAGCACTCCATATAGCAACCGCTGCTGTTTTGTATAACCTTTTATAGCTGTAAGCTATAACAGAATTCCAGTCTAAAACATGGATTTTTGCAAAATTCTGTAATGGAAGAATATGTCCACGGTACATTTGCTGCTCCTAAGCTCGGGCTGATGTTTAAGGAATTCAATTAAAGGTTTTATTACCTTATAATACACAAGAGCCATGAATATCCTGTAAATCACAGTATATGCTTATAAGCGGTGCTTAGTGATGTCATTTCTGTCACATGACTCATTGAAACTTGTATATTATAATAAATAAAGTACCCCTATGTTCATGGAATATCCTTATAATATAGTGAATAAAGTACCCCCTCTTGTAAAATATAAGGATATTATAAGTTACCGAGGAGTTTCATGACCATATAAAAACACGAGGCCGAAGGCACAAGTCACATGACTTGGAGCAGCTGGGAAATTGACAATATGTCTAGCCCCATGGCTGATTTCAAAATTGAATATAAAAAAATCTGTTTGTTCTTTTGAGAAATGGATTTCAGTGCAGAACTCTGCTGAAGCAGCACTATTAACTGATTCATTTTGAAAAAAACATTTTTTCCCATGATAGTATCCCTTTAAAAAACTCAAATGATTTCATAAACGGGGAAGTTATATTATATGATTTTTTTATTCTGGCTTGTACTCAGCCGAATATAAACCCAACCCTCAAGCTTAGCATGCAGAATACTGTATTATATAGGTATGCTTAGTGCCATGCCCAGCACAGGTTTTTATAGGCAAAGGGGATCACAGTTTAATGAACCTGTATGTGTTATTGCAACTCAAAATTCATCATTACCTTTGCCACTATATTCCATGCACCCTCCCCTGCTCCCTACTGGGGCTGCATCATGCCACTACTATCATATCACAGTGATACACCCATCATGTCTGACGTTTAGCATTATTTACTTAACATATTACATCTGCTGAGTGTGCACTGTCTTGTCCTGTCCCTGCACTATTCTGTCCTATGTTGCAGGAGTTGCATATTTTTGCACTTGCACTTTTTGTCTGTTGTGTAGCATCATGGTCCTAGAAGAATTTGTTTTGTTTCATTGTGTACTGTACAAACGTATATGGCTGAAATGACAATAAACTCACTCTTGACACTTGTAAAATGGGCCAATGCCCAAAGACTGAAGCGAGCCAATCTTTCTCTGATAACCAAAGATCTCTGTGTGATACAGAAACTCTTTCTTTCTCTGTGTTTGGCAGACACGTTTCACTTGTTATTTTCTTAATGCTTCTAAATGAGATCTTGTCAGCGCTGCTGATGAGGAGAGAGATTAAAATGCCAGTCAGGCTTGTCGCATGCGAGGCCTGTTAGCCAGAATAAATGAATTGCTTTCCTTTGTTAAACCTTCCACATCCCACTCAGGCAGGTAACGTCGCTAATTAATTATACACCAGCAGTGTAATTGAATTGACAGGTTTAGTGCAAAGAATTGGCCTGCAAACTCTGAAAGTTTCAGAATCTATGAAGGCAGTTGTAAGCATGCCATCCAATCAGCCTGTCCCTTGCCAACTGCTATAGATCCTTTAGACTAGGGATGCACTGAATCCAGGATTCAGTTCGGGATTCAGCCAGGATTCGGCCTTTTTCAGCAGGGTTCGGATTCGCTGAATACTTCTGCCTGGCCGAACCGAATCCGAATTTGCAACTTAGGGGAAGTAAATTGAGTGACTTTTGGTCACTAAACAAGGAAGTAAAAATGTTTTCCCCTTCCCACCCCTAATTTGCATATGCAATTAGGATTCAGATTCGGTTCAGTATGCGGCCTAATCTTTCGCGAAGAATTCGGGGGTTCGGCCGAATCTAAAATAGTGGATTCGGTGCATCCCTACTTTAGACTAAGGACATCAGATCTGTGGCTAATGCATGATGGCAGTTGTGGTTCCAGACTATTTTAGATAAGGGTTTCCAGCAGGGCTAGGCTCACATTGCCCACCTCAGTTGTCCTGAGAGATCCACAACAATCAAGTGTCATAGTCCTAATTGTAATTTTGGAGGAAAAGCTTCAAATGGCAAGACCAATAGTGCTGCCTACAATTATACCTTTATTGAAGCTCCCCATAGATCCTACCTTAAGTCTACTAAATAATCATTTAAACATTAATTAAACCCAATAGGACAGTTTTGCCTCTAATAAGGAATAATTATATCTTAGTTGGGATCAAGTACAAGGTACTGTTTTAATATTACAGAGAAAAGGGAATCTTTGTTTATA
Organism: Xenopus laevis; assembly: GCF_017654675.1. Lineage (NCBI taxonomy): Eukaryota > Metazoa > Chordata > Amphibia > Anura > Pipidae > Xenopus > Xenopus laevis. Next base: position 128,809,160 of record NC_054375.1, on the reverse strand, counting down.
ATGGAGTTTATGGGAGACGGCCTTCCCGTAATTTTGAGCTTTCTGGATAATAGAACTCCTACCTGTATCTGTTCCATGTCTGTGTTACAAATGAGTGGTGGGCCATCCTGTGGCACTCACCCCCATCATCATGAAGTATTTTGAGAAGCTTGTCAAGAAACACATCAAAACCCTGCTGCCACCAGCACTGGACCCCCTACAGTTCGCATACCGTCAAAATCGCTCAACAGACAATACAATAGCCACCACCCTCCATCTGGCCCTCTCTCATCTGGACAAAAAAGACACCTATATTCGAATGCTGTTCATAGACTTCAGTTCAGCATTCAACACTTCCTCACCATCTGATAGAAAAGCTGAGCCTGCTTGGACTGAACACCTCCCTCTGCAGTTGGGTTCTGGACTTCCTAACCGACAGTCAGTCAATCAGGATTGGAAACATCATCTCCAGAACCACCACACTGAGCACCGGAGCCCCTCAAGGCTGTGTGCTTAGTCCTGTTCACTCTGCTGATGAATGACTGTGCAGCCACGCAACGCACAAATCACATCATAAAGTTTGCTGATGACACAACGTGGTGGGTCTCATCAGCAATAATGACGAGTCACCATACAGAGAGGAGATGCAGCGGTTGACAGACTGTGCAGAGCCAACAACCTGTCTCTCAATGTAGACAAAACAAAGGAGATGGTTGTTGACTTTAGGAAGACTAGGAGTGACCACCTGCCACTGGACATCGACGGCTCTAATGTGGAGATCGTCAAAAGCACCAAATTCCTTGGTGTCCACCTGGCAGAGAACCTCACCTGGTCCCAAAAACACCAGCTACTTAGCCAAGAAAGCCCAACAGCGCCTCTACTTCCTGCACAAGCTGAGGAAATCCCATCTCCCACCATCCATACTCAAAACCTTCTACAGATGGACTATCGAGAGCATCCTGAGCAGCTGTATCACTGTCATGGAGCGCAAGACCCTACAGAGGATAGTGAGGACATCAGAGAAGATCATAGGTGTCTCTCTTCCTTCCATCATGAACATTTACACCACTCGCTGCATCCATAAAGCCACCAGCATTGTGGCTGATCCAACACACCCCTCACACTCATTGTTCACACTCCTGCCATCTGGAAAAAGGTACCGAAGCATTAGGGCCCTCACTACCAGACTGTGTAACAGTTTCTTCCCCCAAGCCATAAGGCTCCTGAATACTCAGGGCCGGACAGATCTCTCTCACACACACACTCCATCTGACCTTACTATATACCACAACGTTACACAGCCACTGCACGCCATTGTATAAATAAATAGCCATTGGATACAATTGTTCTCTATGAGCACATCTGCACTTTGTCATGTTCTTTATCATGTTCTTGCTACTGTCATGTCACAATGATACACCCATCATGTCTGACTTTTAGCATTATTTACTTAAAATATTACATCCGATGAGTGTGCACTGTCTTGTCATGTCCCTGCACTATGTTGTCCTGTCTTGCAGGAGTTGCATATTTTTGCACTTGCACTTTTTGTCTGTTGTCCGGTACAGCTATGTTGTGTGTAGCACCATGGTCCTAGAGGAACGTTTTGTTTCACTGTGTACTGTACAAACGTATATGGATGAAATGACAATAAACTCACTCTTGACACCCTTGACTGTTGAACAATCCTTCCCCAGAAGAACTATAGGGTTTCTTTAGCCAGTCACAGCTGTACCTTCAGGGAATTAACTTACTTGTTTTGTGACAAAAAGTCACGTGATTTCCCTCTCCACCCCTAATTTGCATATGCAAATTAGTATTAGGATTCGGTTCGGCTGGGCAGAAGGATTTGGCAAATCCGAATCCTGCTGAAAAAGGCCGAATCCTGGCGAATCCTGGATTCGGTGCATCCCTAGCAAGCAGCCAGCCAGAAGTTGTAGCGAGACTTTTTGAAAAATTTACATTGAAGCAGCACAAATAGCAGCTTTCTCAAGGAACATCCCTTCTCAGTATAAATATATATCTAGAGAGAGAGAGGAGGGGGAATGGATGGATAAATGCAATGAGACATACTTTTCCTTGACACTAAGGGATACAAGTTTACCGCAGTTCACCAGAGTCGAAATCCTGAGCACTCTATTTATTTGCATGGGGTCCTTAGGGGAAAAGTGATTGCTTTGTTGTCACTCTGAAAATGATGCTGTTAAAAAACCCCATACAAGTGAACAGAGAACTTTGGAGTTCGAGGAACTCTTTATTTTCTCTTTGAAAAGCATGCCCTTCAAATTCCTATATGAGAGAAATGTGAAATGACCTATGCAGCAGCCTTGCTATGGATGATTGATTTTGATTCACTGCATGCTGGACCAATCAGGAGATTTAGTGTAACTTAAATGTGTTTGCGGCTTTCCTAAAAGATCCCAGAAAAATTCCTCCATACCTCAGTCCAGTCATTCTGCACTGATAGAGAGCTACAAATAATGGACTACGTTGAAAAAACCCTGCAGTCTGTTTGCTGGGTCGCAACAACTGAAGCAGGTAATTCTCCTAGCGACTGAGTAGTATAGAAGGTCAGATAGCTTTCTTCATTATTCTAACTCCACTGGTGGTCATACTGGACCTGTGCAAACTTTTTCCTTGTTAGTCCATAGCTTCCAGTTTAATTTTACCTCTTCAGCTGGTCCCACGTCTTCAGGGAAGCTATTTCATCAATGTACAATGGTTTAACGGGAAGTTGTCATCACATGGTTAGTGTTGCACTTAACACCGTTGGGGAGATTCATCAAGTATTTTTATTCTTTACAGAATGGTTATAATGCTCAGTGCTTAGTAGAGAAATACCAGTGCGTTCACATTAAACCATTTAACCTTTTTTTTAAAGTTTTTAGCACGGCACAGACCCTGAATTTAGCGGGTCGCTTCAGCTGACATTAACAGTTTTATTAATATTTAATCTAGTTTTATTAATGATGCCATTCCAACACAAAATCTGGGAATTATGGGGGAAATTTTTTTAATTTTTTGGAATAAAATTGCCTTTTGCATTGCATTTGTTTAAACATATAGAATATAGAAATGACTAATAATATTTGACAATATAAATAATAAAAATAATAATAAAGGTTCTAACCAAGTTAAATTAAATATAATGTATGGTCAGCTAAATGTTGTGATTTATGTCTACTCGAATGTTTTAAGATTAATACAACTTGATATGTCATATATACACTTGACTGTTATAGATACAAATGAAAAAGATTTATTTTTCCAATAAAAATTATTGTAACCGTAAATTAGGTTTCTTCTCCAAATTGTAAATGCCCGTATTAATTTGCAGTAGGAATTGGAGGAATTCAGAAGGCTGTTAAAGTTCAGCACTGCCACTGAGCGCTAACACCCATTCAATAAATTATGAATGCTGCCAAGACAATCAGTATTCACATCCAAGTTCTTTCCTAAAGACCCATGGCCTGGCTGAAACCTATAAGTATGTCAAAACATCTCACTAATAACTAGAATAAAGCATTTTAGAAGGTACAGGTACTTTGGGATGAGTTCCTCAGTCAGGCTGACTCACTGAAAGGGTTTCCAGTCCAGACATTCCCAAAAATCCCACTGTGGATCCATTCCAGCACCTGTCTTTCCATTGCCCTTTAATTTGACAGTGAATGATTCTTTGTAAGAAAAAACTATCAATTTGAAAAATCCTGAGGCTGAAAGGAAAGGTCAGAGATAGTGAGTGACATGTACCGGTGCAGCCTGCACTGTGTAAGGGCTCTGTGCTATCAGAGTGGCATTTGCCAAGTGAAGAAATAGATCTGGGAACATAGTTAAGTCTGGTCTGTCTTATGTGCTTCTAGCAAAGTAAGATCATGCAGCCTTGTTGCTGTCTCAATATAAATTATAATACAAAATGTAATGAAGGACACTTGAGGAAGGGTGAGTTCCTTTTTAAAGGTATCTACACATTCAGAAATGTCAAAGCCTGCAATGCTATTGCAAATTACGTCTGATTCAGGTTGATCAAGAGCTAAAATAACCACTTACACTTAAGAATGGACCATTATTTAATGTGAAACACTATCCAGTGTGGTGTAAAACTATTTGTATGGTAGCCAGTGGTACATAAACCGTTTATAATGATTTATTAACAGGAACAATAGCAAACTCGGGGCCCATAGTATATTCAAAACGTACATTGTACATTGTATTTCTTGGGATACAGCACAGAACTCACAGTATGGTTGTGAATAGAATATTTTAATTCAAATAGTTGTGACAGTGGGCCACAGAGGTTCTCTGGTGGGCCTAAGGATGTCCAAACCAACAATGCACACAGCATTTTTTATTTTTTTATTGATAACTGTCCTGGAAGTTCAAGGCATTCTAAATACTGTTGTATTTTGGCCGATGCAATCAGCTACATTCGTGGTTATATTGAAAGTAATGGAAGCAAATATCCATTGGCTTAAGCACAAACAGAAATACTGCAGCTCTAACTGTAATAGGAAAAATTGTGGGAGTAAAAGAAAGAATTTTGTCCAGTAATTGGCTCATGTGACCTAACATGTACTGTATGTGTGCCCTAGGTTTGTTTGTGTGCACCGTAAATGATATGGTCCCGGGGGGGGGGGTCAGTTCTTAGTTCTGAAAATAGCAATTTTTTATCTAGGATTATCCAATGGCACATTGTCAGGGCCCGAAGTCTTAAATTAGGAATTACGGACCAAGGAGCAAGTAGCTGGCACCAAACACAATTCAAGATATCCAAGGGTTTAAGAAGTTCAACGAAGTCAAGTCCAGTCAAAGGGTCAGTTTAGGCAGCAAGGGTTCAATAAACAGTGAAACAGTCCAAGATCAAGATCAGAATCAACATAATTAATAATCTAGCTCACCAGGAACACACAAAGTAGAATGAGCGTGATGACCTTGCGCGTTGACGCTTCATGTTTTGACGCCAGTGTCATGACGCCACGCACGTTTTGACGAATCGATGTCAGAACATCACAACGTACCACATGGCTCCCCTGGGCGCCTGGCGATGCTGAAAGAGTAAGGAGTGCCATCGAGTGGTCCTTACACACATATTACTTAAAAACAGTATTTTTATGAAAATGGTTTATTTAGCTGAAGCAGGATTTTACATATGACTGTATGAGCTGTTTTATGCAATATCTTTTTATAAACAATGTTCGGGGGTATAGTTTTCCTTTAGGTTCTTCTGCAGTCAGTTTCCAACTGATTATATTATTTTCTTTTGCAAGCAGTTTACCCATGTCCTTCACCTCCCATTGAGCTGTTCCCCTTTGTTACCCACCACTGCAAGCACTCTATCGTACAACATTACTCAGCCTTTTTTTTTCCTTCAACAAGACAAAATAGTAAACCTGCCAGACAACTCTATTACCCACCATCACTGGGACAGGAATTGAAGACCTTTAATTAGAAAACCCTTAAGGAGGGACTAACCCCAGTTGCTTTAGGATTGAGTAGCCACATGTGAAAAGTAGTGATGAAGGATAATTAAGAGGCCAGTGGGCTTGAGTAATTATTGGCAATCTGTCTGCCGCAGTAATTTGTAGCCTTTCACTCTCTTATTTTCTGTGTAAATATAATAAAGTTAAAAGAAAGGTCACATATTCTGGAGCCAGAAATGCGTTTATCTTGTCTCTTTCATAAGAGCACAAAGTTGGTTTAGACAGATAAGTAAAGAGGCTTCATTTCTGAGAACTGTTTATCTGCACATTGGGTTATTTGAGGTCAGAGGAGGTAAAAACACTTTAAGAACATGGTGCTTAAACTTATAGTGGTTTTAATAAATATAAGGTAGGAAAAATGCTTTAGAGCAAAGATGGAGGGAATGGTTTGTCATGGCATTATACCTTCTAACTATAGAAACATAGTTCTGAGCCAATGTTTTAATGTTGTAGGAGTATACTGTATATGAGGCATTGTATTCCATGTGTTCCAGTAATAAGTTTCTCCTATAAAGGAGTAAAAAATGTGGCATTTAGAAGGGCAAGATCTCTGTGCATCAGCTTTCACAGCAGGTTTGAACACTATATGCATATCATATCAATATATATATATAAACATATGTTGTCTGTAAAAGAGTTGACTGTATGGTTGGGGGCATGAATGCTGCTTTGTAGTTTCCTAGCTGCCATCACTTTGTGAATCATTTCAGCTTGCACCTGTAGTAAGCACCAGGGTAAATCATTTGCCTCGGGAGAAAAGAAGGAACAATGAAGCAAAGCTGTGATGCTGAAACAGACTGAATGTGTAAGTGCCGGGAATGATGAGCATCTGAACGTTTGCCAAGATCCTTGCCGATAATCCTGCGTTTTCAGATGATTGGATTTTGCAGTTATCAAGTCCCAGTATGTCAAATGTTCACTTGAAGCCATAAAGCTTTGATTGAAATTAAACAATAACTAAGATAATAAGTCTTTGATGCTAAGTGTCATTTAGAATTGCTTTTCATGATTTGATGGTGATGCTTTGACTTCAGACAGTCTTAGAACATCAAAGCCAGCTAAGATCTCTCTAAATGTTCCATGCCAATGTGAAAAGGTCACCTGAGACATCTGCATGCACTTTCCAACAAAAATGATCTGCTATATCCTGGCATAGATATACAACAAATTGCTACACCGTACATAATGTACCCCCTTATGGGAAATATAAGGATATTAGGAGTCACAGATGAGTTCCATGACCATATCAAGGGTAAGGCTAAAGGCTAAGTGCTTATATACGGGTCATGGAACTTCACGGTGACTTCTAATATAATTATTTCATATTGCAAAAGTATCAGCAAGTCATGTGACTAAGGACCAATTATAACTGATTACATCACTAAGGATATACTTTATAAGAAATGGTACAGATGCTCTAGAAAAGACTCAAAGGTGGTCATAATGCCCAAAATTGCATGTCTCTGCTTCCCATAGCAAAAACAATGGGAATGGTCCTGTACTGGCAGGTACAGTGACAAGGAGATGTCACTAACAAACTCTAAAACAGACATCATACACTCCTCATGTTATAAGCTTAAGAATACCAAAATGTTAGGGACAGAATCAGAAAGCACGAAAACTATCATTTCGTAGAGCTAAAGATCAACCATGGATCACAAGTATTAAAGGAATTGTTCAGTATAAAAATAAAAACTGGATAAATAGATAGGCTGTGCAAAATGAAAAATGTTTCTAATATAGTTAGTTAGCCAAAAATGAAATCTATAAAGGCTGGAGTGACTGGGGGGGGGGGGGGGGTACACAAAAGGTCATTATTCCTTAACGTACAGTTTTTTGAGTTAAAAACTGTTGTTTATTTAAGGAACGAATCATCAAAGTATTTTCGCATGTGCTAATAGACATGTAGCCATCTTTAATTCTACATTAACGCAAAACGGTATTATTATGGCATTGCGATACTTATAGAATAGAATTCATCCTAATACATAACTCACAAACATCTTTTAAGCGATAAAAGCATAAAATGGTGCAATAATTACTGTGAATTTTAACACCTCTCAGGAGTAGACGCTACTAAAAGATTGCAGTTCCTATTTGGTGTGGTGATTGTCTGTGGTGACAAGATGAAGTTTGTAGTCGGTTTTTTTGCTTGAATCTGATGCAGAGAATCAAGTCTGTGATCGCCCTAGAGTGATGCTTCCTCGAGTTTTCCGGGAAAGATCTACTCTAGATGGGTTAACAGAGGAAGAAGTGGTGAGACGCTACCGATTGAGTAGGGCAGCAACTGAAGGCCTTTATGAAGAGCTGGAGCCTTACCTACAGCCATTAACAAACAGAAGCCAAACTGTTCCTGGCATGGTAAAACTTTTGTGCTCCCTTTATTTTTTTGCAAATGGAATTTTCCAGAAAGTGGGAGGGATATATGGTGAAGTGTCACAGCCCACATTTTCACGGTGCCTTGGGTAGGTTCTGTGTCTGGGAATTATATCAAGTTTCCCAGTAATAGGAATGAGTGGAACTCTGTAAAAAGAGAATTCTGCTGTGTCAGTGGTATCCCAAAATGTCTTCGGTGCTATGTCTATTCTAACAGCCAGAACATTACGTCCTGCTTTGCAGCTTCCTTGATTTCTACGGATTGATTACCAGGCAGTAACCAATCACTGACTTGAGGGGGGCCACATGGGTCATAACTGTTGCTTTTCAATATGAGCTGAATGCTGAGGATTAATTGCAAACTCACTGAACAGTTATGTCCCATGTGGCCCCCCTTCAAGTCGCTGACTAACTCAGAGTTAGAGAGCTGAAAAGCAGGAAGTTGTGTTCTGTTCTGTTAGACATCCAGTCACTCCAGCCTTTATACATTTTTGGCTAACTAACTATATTAGAAACATGTTTTATTTTGCACAGCCTATCTATTTACCCAGTTTTTATTTTTACACTGAACTGCTTCAGTTCTAGTAACCCATAACACCCAAATAACAGATTTTACAGGTCTGGGAGTGGGGGGGGGTCACTTATTGTGACCCTGAACACGGGGTTTGGCTACACTCTGCAATTAACACTGGATTGGCAGGCAGAAAGTACAAGGCTCCCTTGCAGCCTGCACTGCTGGTGCTCTCTAGCTTGAGAGTCATTCAGATGGGTAGGAGGTGGGAGTGAGGAGAGGACGCCTACATGCATTTTCCCCATCCCACCTTTCTTGTGAATACAAAGCCACAGCACTGTATTCATGGGGTATATGCAGGTGTATGAACTCAGTTATTGCAGCAATTCAGACTGGGAGCATGTGTGGAAAAAAATCATGGCTTGTGCCCATTTTTTGGTCTTTACACTTTACACTGCACTTTATAAATGTTCTCTTTGTGTTTGAAAGCACTTATCTGATCAAGTAACACCTTTTTTATAATACACGTAAGGGGATGCAAAACCAAAAATAACATTTTGCCTAATGAAAGAAAATAAACTTTTCATTGGTAACTTCAGTTGAAAGTAATGTTTTTCTGTCCCTTTTTGTGCACCTGGTTCTGCCTCTTGAAACACTGACATTTGTAAGTAAACTGAAAATTCCTATCTCTTCTATTAGTGAGTGTTTTAATCCCTGTCATACGCAGTAAACTTTCCATTGCTTTTCCCTTGTTTAAAGTAATATCAGACATTTTGTCCCTTGGATTGTTTCTCACTCTGTCCCTGTGCGTCTCATCCTACACATAAACCATTTCCTTTAAAGCCAAATCATCCCTCATCAATCACAGGCATATCACTGCAAATGGCATGGAGGAAAATGTATGTCTACTGTAAATCTGAGACCATGTAGTGTATCCAAGCTTTCTGATATTTTTTTCTAATAAGAAATATTTTTTTTATATAATAAAAAAGTCAGATTGAACAAACTTATTTCCGTTCTGATACAAACCATTCCAGCATAGAAAAGATTTGATGAAATCGTTAATCCCCGGTTACAATTTTTCACAAGGAATTAACAGTTCAGGCCGCTGAACAGAATCCTGTCCGAATGCTCAAAGCAGCCAAATACATTCATCTGCTTTGATAAATCTGTCGTCAGGGTTATATTAATCAGAGAGTGAAACTAGAGTTCACCGTAGGTCGGCAGTGGGAAATTATACTTCTCTCTCTCTGTTCACTCTTTTTTTTTGAAAGGGAGAAAATAGAGCTACGTTTGTTTTCACCTTTTGCTAGATATGCAAAATGATTCGGACACCTTTTCACTTTAATGCATTTGGACAAAATAGTTGCGAGTATAAAAATTGACGGGCGTTTAAATTATTTTGACGCCCATTGAGATCAATGCGTTTTGCAAATTTTTCACCGTTTCGTGACTTTTTTCGCCGTTTTTGGGCGAAGCGAAACGGGACAGATTTGCCCATCACTATTGAACAGCTTCTCGAAGGTACAGGTTACAGACCAGGGCTCTGGTTGCTGACTCAAGGATATTACAAAGCCTCTCACAAAGCCTCCAGTGTCACTGTCATGAGAATAAACACTAGCAGAGTGCCATTAGCTGTTCCAGCGACCCTTCTCCTTTGCTGTCTCTAGGCTTCTCCTTCTCTCATGTTCACATACAGCACACCAGCTTCCCCTGGCAGTCTCTCTACAACCCCCGTAGGTTCCCTCTAATCTACACCTGCACCCTCTCACTTTCATAACTGGCACACACTCGCCTGAGGCACTCACTCATTGCCGGAACAACAGACTGTCCTTGTTAACTAGCCTCTCTATCTCTCACCTCTAGAGTGAACTCACACCCCCTCTATTAACCACTTACTAGTCCTAGAGAAAAAGCCTCCCAGCTGGTCTGGCCTAAATGGTCTTCAGTTCTGCTTGCTTGATGCTCCTAGGCCAAAGAGGAAGTGAACAGCTCCTGCACTTCCATATATGGGTTCCTGGAGTGTAGATGAATACCCCCTACAGACCAACATTAGGGGTCGGCGCCACTTGCTGGCTGAACTGTAATATTGCCCAAGTATTTAAACAAAAATGAATCCTTATTTTACCTCCTTACATTCCCACCATGCAGCAAACCACCTTGGGCCAATGTATTTTTTAAAGAAGAGGGGCTCCAACCTTTCAGTAAATAGGAGATACCTAACAAACTGGCATGCATCAGTGACCAATAAAGTCTTAGGTTTCCTCCATTTCCAGGGCCTCTCCTGCCATGAGGCAGAACCTTTGAGTGGCCAGTTACCAGGGGTGACAAAACCCAGAAATTTGCAGTAAGCACAATATCGCTCTCTACATTAGCGATGTGGCCCCCCTTTGAACGACTACAACGCTAAAGTACATGTAACGGTTGGCACCCTAAACCTAGAACCGATGTCAAGCACCCTGGTCTTGGCTCGTGCTTCTGCCTGTAGCAGCCGCCTTTGGCCTCGGGAGGAGCCCTCAGCTACTCAGAAGCCGCCAGGTCTTAAAACGAGAGGTGCAAGACGAAGGGTTCTGGACAGACAAAGGGGCACAACTGAAAGCAAGAGTCTTTGGCTGAAAGTCACAGTACAAAACGTTAGGCAGAATCGTGGTCAGATCAGGCCGGGTCGAGGCAGGCAGAGAATAAGTGTAGTCAGGCAGGCAAGGGTCAAACCAGGAAGTCAATCAGAGGGTTAAGCAGAATCGGAGTCGGTAATCAGGGGTCAGGCTATAGAGAGTGTAGTCGTCAAAAGTCAGGCAGGGGTCACAACAGGAATCAATCAGAATCAGGAACAGGATCAAACAGATAGCACAAGGCTCAAAAGCACCACAGGATAAACCTATCACAGGATAAACCTATCCCTTTTGAATTTCACGACATTCTGCGCTGGCGTCATCATGCCAGCGCGCCCGCGTTAATATTAACAACGACACATGTGCGTGCGCCCTAAGTAGCCGCAATGGCGGCCGAAGAGGAGCGGCGCGGCGGGCATCCTGGCCATGCCGCTGGACCACCAGGGTGAGTTGTTTTCTCACGGTATAAAGCAGAATAGGGGGGTGGCATCGGGGCTGCTGGGTAAGCTGTCCATTTCTAGTAACAAATACCAGCAGTTTCGGACTGGGACACCAGGGGCCCATTAAAAAACCTTAGACCAGTGGCCCACTCTCAGTACTATTTTTCTTCCTCTCATCACTAAATCTATTCTCCTAGACTTTTCTTTACATACTATAATCTATTATTCCATCTGTTTAGCCTCTCTGTTCTCATAGAAATAGGGAATGGCCATGAACTGACACCTGGGCCCACCGGGACTTTTCCTGGTATCCCTGTGGGCCAGTCCAACACTGAATACCAGACTTCCCTGTTAATAACACTGTGAAAAAGCATAATTGTAATAATATAATTTAATTTATAACCTGTCAATGTCATGTAGAAGTCAATGAAGTAGTTTCTTGACATCATGAGCTGCGCTGGGGTTTTTGTCCAATAACCTGAAAAAGTTGAGTTTTCGCAGTAAAAAATTGATACAATCAAGTTTTTGGAGTGTCAATCGTACAATTCTAATTGACACTCCGTTTTGTCGCAATGTTTTACCACATTGATAAATGAGTTCAGTACGTGGAAGGAAGTTTTTAGTTGATTTTTTTTCATAAAAAACTGAGATTAATTCAGATTTTAGTAAATAAATCCCCAAGTTACCATAGAAGGTAAGGGGGCAGTATAAAGCAGAGAGACTTCCTTGTTAATGAAACAATAGTTTTCTACCTGCTACTAGATCTTATTGACTCATTTGTTGCCATATAGAGTTGCAAAGAGAAATATGTAAACACTAAATTATCTAGAATTTCTAACCTAATTGGTTTTCATACAGATGTCAGTAACTCAGAACAGGAAATAGAGTCAATAGAATTTATTTGAACATTTATAATACATTTCAGGTCTTGCCAGATAAGAGTTATTAGTGCAAAGTGATATGGCCTAGGAAAAATGAATCAGCACATGCCTGGGAATCTGGAGGAAGGAAACCAGCAAATTATGTTTTGTAAATGCAGAGCTGGATTAATGTCTTATTCTGCCTCAAGATGAGATTTATAGATGTCTTCAATAACAAAATGCTAACACTATGATTTCTTGATAGTTTCTTCCTTATGAGCAATATACATACAATGGACTATAATGAAGAGGTTTAGAAGAGGAAACAAATCACCCCATATTCTGTGTGCGCTCAATGGGGAAGATGATGGGCAGCTGGATGGCCAACAACTACCTGGGCAGTTGTTGATGTGTATACATGTTTTTAATACCCCCTACACTTGCTTGCACCTAGGATCATAAGAATGGTATTCAAGGAATGGATCTGAGACAGAGTACTTGGAGCGATCAACTGTATTCTGCGATATATATGATGCATGCAGGACTGGCACTACAGTACATGCCAGTCTTAATCTGGTATTGGCACACAGCTTTCTAGCCCCCATGCTTGCTGATGCTGGATTCCATGAAACTTCAAGATCACCATACCTTAGTAATGGAAGCCTGATTATGTCTGTGCTGCCGGGGTCATATATGATTATTGCTTTAAAGGAGAACTAAATCCCCTGTACCAAAAAGCCCCCCTTAACTGCCTGCCATTGCCCCTCCCCCTCCCCCTTCCTGCACTGTGCTTTAGTACAAAAATTAAACCCCTTAAAAAAATCTGACCCTAAAATGCAGAGCAGTGCAGCAGAGCTCCAGAGCACCATCTTCTGCTGCTTTGTATTCTTTTGGGACTCAACACCAACACAAAGCCTGCAGAAGCATGATCAGTTGGGCCAAGTCAGGAATTGGCTTCAACTCCGTATGCTCAAATCGGCGTTGAGTCTCAAAAGAATACGAAGCAGTGGAAGATGGTGCCCTGGGCGCTGCATTTTACAGTCAGATTTTTTTTAAGGGTTTTTTTTTTATTATTGCACAGTGCAGGGAGGGAGGTAATTCCAGGCAGTTAAGGGGTTTAGTTCTCCTTTAATCATATACAGTAACCTGTGCGGGTCTCAGGAATACTAAGGGCAGGGGCACACTGAGAAAATCATCTGCTTTCTTCAGCCTGTTTTTTGTGTGCCTGTGTGGTGCTTCACTAAGTGGTTTTTGGCCAGAAACTACAAACTTTTGTGTTTCCATGTAACTTCATACATGCCTGTCAATGCGGCTACACTTAGGAGTGGATGACAGTGGATCCATGCAATGTGCCCTTGTCTTTAGGGGTCTAATCAGGGCCAGATTTACATAGCAGGTGCCCCTAGTCCTGCTGTCATTCGTCGCCCCCGTCCCCTCCAATTTATTTGCTAAAATTTTCATCAATGGAGCAATTGGGATTGGCACACGGAAAATTTAAAAAACAATTGTATCACCCTGAGCATTCCCAATGTTTCTGAACCAATGTGTGGTTGGGCAGCATGCCCCCCCTAAAATCCTGCCACCCTAGGCACAGGCCCAGGTGGCCTCTTCACAAATCGGGGCCTGGGTCTATTTATCAAGCTATGCAGAATGATTTTGCACAAAGCTAAAATATGATGCAAAAAGTGATGTAAAATAAATAGGACATTTATAAAGCGGCGTATTACTCTTTGCACATGATTTCTACCAATTAGGTCTAAGGTGGTACAAAATAATGATGTCAAATACAGCAATTAGACAACGGAAAAAGGAAATAAAAGCTTAATAAATACCAATTCTTTTTCATCCAACAAATTCAGATGTCAAATAATTTACCTGTCCCCTAATATGTGCGTCATTCAGACATGCAAGGCAGTACCACACTCTGCCCCTAGATATAGGTTTCCAGTCCAGCACTAGGTCCAGAACCAGCTAGAACATTGATGCAAGTGCTTTTTTAATGAGTGTTAAGGTTGTGCTCTTTTTTTCTTGCCACGGGGTCAGCAGGGCCATTAGGGCTGAGGCCCACTGGGTTTTTTCCTGCTGTCCCGCCAGCCCATTCCAACCCTGCACCCAGGTCAAAGCTAATGACCCCTGGGGACTTTACAACTGTGTGCCTTTTTTTCTTTTCATCTGGCTCCACATGCTTCTAATAGCGTTGGCTGCATTTCCTAAATCAGAGGTTAACCAGCATGGCATTGCTTCTCCTATGGGAATTAGCAATTAAGATTGAATGATATCCAAATCCAGCACATTCCCCAATAACAATGCCACACGTGCAATAAATACTTAATGAGATCACAATTAGGTTGGGGGGAATCATATGACTTATAATTAGCGCTGCATTTCAACACATTATATTGTGTGCCTAAGTACAAGATTTGTCTCGATATTCACAGAAAGACAGCTATACACAATGGATGAAAGGCTCATATTAGCATTTCATTTTAAGGGGAAATTACGGCTGTAGAGAATATTAACTATGCTCCTGATATGAATGCTCTGTGTAAGTCTAATTAGCCTCACAAGGAACCAGTTAATGTAGAACAATGGCAATTAGCTTAGTGCGTTCTTCATATATTGCCTTTGAAGTTTCAATAAATAAAGCAGGTGAAATACAGCTATAAATAAATAAATGGGGACAATTTGATTTAATGTCAGTGCTGCCGTCAGAGTTTCCGGTGTTCCTCCGATCATTCAGTTCTAAGAGTAGGAAACATATGGTATATGTGTACTTTAGATATGTCATCATTGATGCCCATGCAAATATTTTCCTATATAGAATACTGTAACTGTTCCTAGTTGCACGGTAAATATCCAGTTATCAATATACTGTAATGGCAGGAGACCTATCTCCTTTTAGACACATAATCTTAGCTGATTGGCAAAGTAGCTCTTGAAATTGTTTACCATTTGAAAGGCCAACAATGTACCAGCAATATGTTGTCGACCATCTGTCTGCAAAGAAAATCAAGGCATTTATTAAATATGCATTGGGCACTGCAGAGTTGTAAAATAATCAGTGCAGTCCTTTGGCGGTTTACATGTCCCAATATACATTCTTTAATACAAAATAATAGTATGAAAACTAAACCCTAAAAGCAAATATGGATAGAAATGCCACATTTTATATACTAAACTTACTGCACCAGCCTTAAGTTTCAGAATCTTGATAACAGTAATGATCCAGGCCTTCAAAGTTGCCAACAGGGAGTCACCATCTTGGATTTAGTTAGTAGTGTCAGTGACACTGCACATGCTCAGTGAGCTCTTGACAGCTGCTGAGAAGCTAAGCTTAGGGGCAGAAAATTAGGTCCATATGTAGCTGCTGCTGCTGAGCGAATTAAAATGTAATAAACTGCCATGAATTACTAATCAGCCTTGTATTGTGACTTTTATTCTATATATACAGCATATTGTGAGTCAGTCACTAAGCTCAGTAAGTGACAGCAGTAGTGATGGGGGAATTTGTCGGTGAACAATTCGCCAAAAAGCGGAAGCCAGCATCCATGTTTTTTTCGACACCGGAGAATTTTTCGCGCCAGTTTTGCGAATTTATTCGCCAGCGGCGAAATGCCTGGAATTCACCGCGAATTTGTGCCTGGTGAATGAATTCGTCCATCACTAGACAGCAGCACAAAGCAGGGAATCAGCAGAAAAGAAGATGGAGCCTACTGGGGGCATATTTAGAGACACAGATATTCACTGCTAAGGGACTGTGGTCACCTTGGGCTGGTACATATCCCCAAAATGTACAGCCTCCTAGTCTGCTATTTTGTTAAGATATAGTTCTCCTTGAAATCATTTTAATTAGGGCTTTGTATTCCTGAATTAATGATGTACAGTTGTACTGGGCCTTCTGCTTCAATAATGAATCTACGAGGGGAGAGGCACATTTATTAAAATTCGAGATTGCATTTCTGCCACAATTCGAGAAAACTTGATCAAATTTATTAAATTAGAGTTTTCCAAAACTCAAATGTTTAAGATTTATCAGTCAAAAAAATGTATATGAGCCAACCTAATGCGCTCCTATAGAAGTCAGTGGTTGGTGTATTTGTAAGAGGGTGACACATTCAAATGTACTGTGTGTAATGTATGTATCGTATATGTTTCACCAATATAATATTAATATTATAGGGGGTAATTACCCCAAGTCTCCACCAGAGGGTGCTAGAGAAAAGGGGCATCTCTGGAAAGAGTCTAGAAAAGAGGGTGAGGCCCAAAAAAACTATAAAAGGAAGGCAGGATCAGGTGTGGTTCTCTTTTTGTCCAAGGGAACATCTATGCAAGCAGTAGCGATCCTAGAGGGGGGCGGGCCCTGGTGCGTGACGCAAAGCCGGGCCCAGCACCCCACCGAACGGCCACATTTGGCCGCATTTGTCAGTGGCGCACGGACTGCTGGGGGGCCCTGAGGGTTGCGGGCCCTGGCCCGCTCGCACCCCCTGCTCCCCCGTTAGTTCCGCCACTGTATGCAAGCAAGCTGGGAGCATGAGGTGCCGAACTCAGTAAAAATGAACCTGAAAGTGTCAGGGTAGCTAGGACAGGAATAGTTTCTGTCTTAGCTCAACCTTAGGATGAGAGTCAGAGAGAGTACAGCTAGAAAGGGCAGTCTGTGCCCCACCCAGGAGTGAGAAGACATTAGTACCTCAGCAGGTACTCTGCAAGTTAGGACCCAAGTAGAAAGTTTAGGGTATAGAAAGGACCCTGGTGTGCTTAAAACGAATGCCCAAGAGGTTGTTTAGAGGGACCAAGAAGAAGGCACCTGGCAAAGTTGGTACAATTCGATTAAGCCCTGTGAAAAGGGGTGTGTGAGTCTCCCTGAGTAAAGGTACTGGAGGCTGAAGGTGGAAGGGGTGAATGAACAAAAGGAACGGCAATGTGTGTAACTACTTGGGACTAGCTGTACAATTCAGTTTTGATGATGTGTACCAACTGTGGATATAAATGCTTCCCTGTGTAAAGAATGTGGCCTGTCTGAATTTGGATGTGTGGACAACAGCTGAATAAAAATTGTGTGCGTGCAACTCCCAGCACTCCAGTGTTCCTTGGTCAGATGGCCAACTTCTATTTATGTGGACACACTACATCTAAGTGCTTACTTATTTTTCACATTCAAGCTAACTTCAGGTTTTTTAAAAATGAGTGGAACCATTTGATTTTTATTGCAATCAAGTTTTTCCATAAAAATGATGAGTGATTGAGAAAAAGTATTAAAAATAAATAGTGTGTTCCCGGACTGGCAATCTGTGGGTTCTGGCAAATGCTGTAAGTTCCCATGGACAGTCACTATTTATTGGGTTGGTGGGAGGCTGCTTGGGCCTCTGTGTACTCGGAATGCTAGGGCCTATTTTGATTCCCAGTCCGGACCTGTGTCATTGTGTTTTTTTAGGGATGCACTGAATCTAGGATTGAGTCCGGGATTCGGCCAGGATTCGGCCTTTTTTACCAGGATTTGGATTTATCCGAATCCTTGTGCCTGGCCAAACTGAATCTGAGAAATCTAGGAAAATCACGTGAGAAGAATTTTTTCCACGTTTTCCTTTTCTGCCCCTAATTTGCATATGCAAATTAGGATTCGATTCAGTTCAGTATTCGGGTGAATCTTTCACAAAGGAATCCGGATTCGGCTGAATCCTAAATAGTGGATTCAGTGCCTCATTAGTTTGTATTCTGTGATAAAGTTTTGAAACTTTCTCATTTGGCATGAGCAGCAGTTTTTGTAAATGCTGACTCTCAGGGTGTCCATGTCTACTCAACAGAGCCATGAATTACAGCAGTACATGTGATAGGAGTCGCTACCCAATCTATAAAATAAATTTGCATTTTTTCTAACTAACCCCCAAATACAATGGATGGCACAGTCTTGAGCACTTTTACTGTTCAAGGGTACTTGATTCTAGCCAATAAATTGAGTTTATGTAGGATGGCTCTTGCCCCTGGTTTCTCAACACCTTAAAGAGACATCAGAAATTAAACCTTTTTTTCCATCTATCATAATATTGTCTTCACATGCTATCTATAATATTGCCATAAAAGTATTTACAGATGCTTTGACATTACCCATCTGATCCCCCATGTTCCTCTATGAGGGGGCTGCCATGTTTGAGCTTCAGTAGTCCATTTGCATGACATGTTGACAGGGGACAGTCAGGTTGGCAGAACAGTCAGGTTTAGAAACTTCAAGTAACAAAAGCAGCCCTATGATTGAAAAATGATCAACATGAGCTATAGGTAACTTTTGATGTACATTAATATTTTGAATAATAATTTTTTAGTGTCAGTAATATCACTTTAATTTAACTTTCAGTATGTTATAGAATGGCTAATTCTAAGCAACTTTTCAATTGGCCTTCATCTTTTCTTTTTTTAATTATTTGCTTTCTTCTAACATTTCCCAGCTCAAAAACAAATGTTCTGTAAGGCTATTGTTATTGCTACTTTTTTTTATTACTCATCCTTCTATTAAGTCCTCTCCTATTCATATTCCAGTCTATTATTCAAATCAATGCATAGTTGCTAGGGTAATTTTGACCCTTGCAACCAGATTGCTGAAGAGAGCTGCTGAATAAAAAGCTAAATAATTCAAAAACCACACATAAAATGAAAACCAATTGCAAATTGTTTCAGAATATCACTCTACATCGTACTAAAAGTTAATTTAAAGATGAACAACACGTTTAATGGTATTCCTGAATAAGCTAATTAGATTAGATGGAAACTGTTAAAACTGTTAAATATGATCATAACTAAAGAATATTATCTTATATAGGAAGAGAGATTTAAAATGAGATGTCCATGAAGTTCAACCAGTTTTGGAGCAGACAGGTCATCACTGTGGCCAGTTAGATTATTTGAATTTCTTAAAATATAAAACTTAAAGCGGTACTGACACGTTCCTATAAAAATCATAGGAACGTGTCAGTATCAAGTAAATGCTGCACCCGTAATCGTTCCCCTCAAAGCCCCCTGCAAAGCCGCCCCCAGCCCCAGCAAACCTGCATTCACCCAACCCTCCGATACTGCTAAAAGACCTTCTGAGCCGTTGGGCTGGGGAAGGTGAGATCCTTCCATAGGCTGATTACGACTGAAAACAGGAATTCAGCTTATGGAAGAATCACTCTGTCCCCAGCTCAGCATCGCTGAAGCAACCCGGAAGATCTGTTAGTAGTGTTGGCAGCACACTAAATATAAACATGAACTTACTGCACCACATGCCTAATCAAACAAATAATTTATGCTTTCAAAGTTGGCTACAGGGGGTCACCATCTTGTGACTTTGTTATACATCTTTGCAAGACTAAGACTGTGCACATGCTCAGTGTGGTCTGGGCTGCTTAGGGATCATCTTATTAAACATCCTTGTCACCCAGAACCCTTTTAGGAATAGTAATGCAACATTTTAGAGTCTGTAAATCTAAACATCAAAACATAATTTCTCTGTAACCCAATGAAAACTCAATGTTCTATACTAAGATTGATGGGACCCCATATAGACAGTTTTCTCAGATATTTAGGGTGGAGGTAATAACCTGTGTATCTCATAGTAATCAATCAACCGGCAGCATTTAGTGGTCTACTGTTTGAAAGCAACCATAACAAATTTACTACAGGTTTCACAAGTGGAACAGGAAGGCAAAAACATGGGCATTTCTCACAAACCAGACAGACCTCCTTAGTAAAGTATTTTAGAGCATATAGAACATCCAGATCCACATGCCAATGACAATATGCATTATTAATCTAAGTAACAGTAGTGCTTAGTACTGGTGACCTTTGGAGACATGAAATCAATATGCCAGCTTTGTTTCACATGTGGCCCTTTATAATATCCATAAATATAACAATAGTCAGGAATATCTGAACACCTAAAAATAGTAATAATATGAGAGGGCGCTAAGGATTTGCACCAGATATAACATATTCCTGCTGCGGTGGATGGAGGGAAAATCTTCAGCAGGAGATGGATTCTATCTGCAGTTACTGTAACACATGGTGATTTAGGCATCTTGACATTGTGTCCAAGGGCTTGAGAAATTATGGTGTGCTCTGTTCTACATTATGCTGAAATATAATGAGGAGCTTGTAAATCCCTGGTATCACTATATTTGGGAAATAAATCAACCACACACATCAAACACATAAAACAATTTCTGCTGCTGCTGCTGTTTACAAAATTCTTTGAGTGGAAAGCACAGATACACAAGATGCACATGACCATACTCAATGCTGCCATCTTGGTGCCCCTTACAACTAAAAGGTGGCTCCTCCTCCCCCATATAAGTGCCACCAGATCCCAGATGTGTCCGAGCCCTATTGAAGACCGGATCAGAGAAATGGCTCTTGAAAAAAGTACTATTGTTATCCAGGCCACCCTGCTATTAAAATTCATCTGGTCCACTACAGCATTCCTCACTGTTCTCCCTGACCATAGTCATTCATGTGCATACATGGAAACATACAGCTTCAAAGTCACATTTTCCTTTAAAATTGTACACTTTTCTTGGAATGAAGGATTTAAAGCACAGAGAGAGGAAGTGCTGATCAAGTGGCAGCTATTGCTTGGTTTCACTATTGTTGGGTCTCCTCGATGATTAATATATGTGAAATCAAGGCACTAGATTCACTTAAAGGGCATGTAAAGGCAAAAAAATAAAATCCCATTTTTACTTTCTTTAATGAAAAAGAAACCTATCTCCAATATACTTTAATTAAAAAATGTGTACTGTTTTTATAAGAAACCTAACTGTATGCAGTGAAATTCTCCCTTCATTTACTGCTGTGGATAGGAATTGTCAGATGGTCTCTAACTGCTGAGCAGGGAAACAAACATACTTATGAACAGCAGGGGGAGCCCTCGCCTTACTTCCCAGCCATGCAGAACTCAAGCAGCTTTGTTTTTTTCCCTGGAGAGCAGTCAGCGACTGTGTAGAGATTTTCATTGGGTTTTATTTTTGCCTTTACATCCGCTTTACTGTTTCCAACTCCAGCTGCAGAGACAAAGATCATGAAGCCACATTTAAACAGATAAACTGGGATTCTATTTGGAGGACTATTTTGCTGCAGCCACTGGTTCTGTCGAGTTGGAGAAATAAAAATCTATAAAAATCAATGAAATCCACATTAGATTACATGACAACACAGGGCCCAGTGCAGTCTGTATATTCTGATTATTAATCAGTCTTGCTGTATCGGCTTCTGGCAGATATTATTTGACTTGTGCTGTTTTGATAATTTATGACAATCCCTAAGCAGCCCAGACCACACTGAGCATGTGCACAGTCTTAGTCTTGCAAAGATGTTTAACAAAGTTCCAAGATGGTGACCCCCTGTGGCCAACTTTGAAAGCATAAATCATTTTTTTAATTAGGTTTGTGGTGCAGTAAGTTCATATTTATGTTTAGTATACAAAATACAGCATTTATGGCCTTATTCTATTTTAGACTTTACTTTCCCTTTAACAACAGTGACATTTAAAATTCATGTGAAGAATAAAGACAAGTATTATTATGTCACTATTACCAGTGAATACAGGGCTGAAACTAGGGGAAGGCAAAAGAGGCAAGTGCCTAGGGGGCACAGTGTGTGGGGGGCAGTAGCACTTGGCACGTCCCTTTTGAGTCTGTCTTCCCCTAGTTTTGTTCTGTCTGTCTGTAATTACAGGATTAGATGTGTGAGACATATTTGTATGACTGGAGGGGAGGGGGTCTGGGCCAAGTTGTACTGAGGAGACGAGTGCACAGGGTTGGGTGTTTACACAATCAGCAGGAGCTTGCCTTAACCTTTAGGTGGCCATACACATAGAGATCCACTTGTTTTGCGATTTCACCAAACGAGAGGATCTCTCCCTGATATGTTCACCATGAGGTGGGCGATATTGCGCTGATCTGACCTTGGGTCCTACGGCCAAAGATCGGATCATAATGTATAGATACGCGTGGTCGGATCCAACAGGGTTTTTAAACCTGCACGATTGACATCTGGCCCACTTTCGAGCAGATAACGATCGGGGAAGCCCGTCGGAGTTCCCCAATAAGCTGCCGACTCGGCATCCGACATGACTATGGGATGTGAACGCCGCATGTTGCATCTTCATCTGACAGTCATGTCGTGTCGGTTGTGCGCTGCGACAATGTCAAACATTACTATTACTTAGATTCGGCACATCCAACGTGACGCCTGTGCTTCCTTGTGTCACGTCAGAACAGAAGTTATCGGATGTCAAAGCGCCCGAGTAGTAGGGTAATGCAATAATGTTCACAAAGTTTGCTCAAGTCTAGCAACTCATAGCATCCAGTCTGGAGTTTGGTTTCAACTACTTAATTGGTTGCTACGGTTACTAGTCATTTAGCAAACGTAGCAACTTTCACTACATTGCTCGTTAAGACCTTTTAAAATTAGCTTAGTCTATCTTGAATGTTGTGATTAAAAAGGAATGCTGTTACAGCGTATTGCTGATAATTATTTCTTAAGACCTAATTAGGCGACTTAGATAACACAACAAAAAAGTCAAATTAGATCTACTCTACTTTATTTACTTTTTTAATTGCCCATAATAGAATATTATGTACATTTCTAATCCGTTTATGGTTTAAAGCTTCACTATAGTTATAAAGATTTTTTTTTAAATAAGGGAGTAGTACAATACAATTAAATGAAAAATCCGGGTAAAGCATGCTAACCAATCAGGTAGCATTAACTTGGTTGGTCATTCACAAAATACTGATATGGGACCTGTTATTCAGAATGTTTAGGACCTGGGGTTTTTCGGAAAAGGGAAAATTCAATGGAGCAGGCCCTCGGAATAAAGGCAATCTACCACGAGGTTGTTGAAGCAAAGTAAAAAAGATTTCTTGTGTCCACAGCCTGGATAAGGGGTCTTTCCATAATTTGGATCTCCAAATTACTAAAAAATTATTTAAACATTAATCAAACCCAATAGGATTGTGTTTCCTCTAATAAGGATTAATTATACCTTAATTGGAATCAAGTACCAGGTTCTATTTTATTTTTGCAGAGAAAAAGGAAATAATTTTAAAAATTTTTACTTACTCCCTTAAAATGGAGTCTATGGAACATGACCTTCCCTTAATTCGGAGCTTTCTGGATAACGGGTTTCCGGATAACTCATTCCATACCTGTATGCACTCATAATTATAACAAATATATTTTTCAATTCCTTTATAAGGAGTCCAACTGTCTTATGCATAAATCTTTGCTTTCATAACCCTCATAGACTGGCTTCATTGCTCCCTTTCTTTTTAAGGGACTTTTTCTAACATAACATCAGGTTCATTTTCTGCACGATTGTCTCGTCTCTTGATAATGAAAGTAACAGCTTTGTATCCCAATTAGTTTGAGTATCGGCTACATGCTTTTTGAGATTATGAAGCACTTCCTGAAGTGTTGGCAAAGATTCCGCAGTCGGAATGTACTGTGACCTTTGTGAGAATTAAGAGATAAAGTATCATTTACAGGATTCATATTTCATATTCAACATTCGTTCTGCATATACACAATGTGAAAAAGTGAATTACTTTGTAATGATGCAAGCCGGAATTCACCTTGTGACTGATCAATGGAAAAAATCATGTGACTTTTAGGACACAAAAAAATCCGGAAAACAATGAGTTAAAATTACCATTTAAAGCAGTGCTGTCCAATTTCTGTGGGACAGAGGGCCGGAATGTTTCTGGCCTACATAGTGGAGGGCCGATAATGTCAGCCAGTGGTAGCCACGCCCTGTTTTTAAACCACACCCGCTTTAAACCACACCCAGGTTTCCATAAGACCATGTCCACATTAACGGTGGTAGCTCACCAAAAAAACCAAATGGTTGGTGCTCACTGCAGGGATATCACTTATCATATGTGAAAAAAGTTAAGTCATATTAAGACATACACTTATATCCATATACCTCCTCCTCCCCTGTGGATAACACAGCACCCCCAGCACATGATTAAACACCTTAGGGGCCCCTAACAATAATTTCCAAATGCTAACAAACCCCAACCAGGCTTAGGTTCCACAGGCAGAGCAGGGCACACACAGGAAGTGTATAAGCACTAGGGTTGCCTCTTTTTTTTTGGGCAAAAACGGGCAGGGGGTGGGCCAGTGATGTATGGGGGTGGGCCAGTGAAGTCAAGGGTGGGGCGGGTGACGTTGGGAGCAGGGCCGGCCTTAGGCCTATTGGACCAATTGGGCCCAATAGGGCCCCGTACCTCTGGGGGCCCCGCACCACAGGGCAGCACAGATAATATTTCCCTCAGCACATGATTCTGCCTAGCCTGCCCCCAACTTTGAGAGTCCAGCCCATCCCCAAATCCATAGGTCAAGCCCAACCCCAACTCTGATAAGCCAGCCTATCCCCCAACTCTCATAGGCCCAGCTTTCCTCCAACCTTGATAGGCTCTGCCTGCCCCCAATCCAACCAAGCCTGCTCCCAAGCTGAATCTGCCCAACCTGCCCCAAACTAATTGGCCCAGTCCACTCTCCTATTTCCTCCCTCTCTCTCTTACCCTGTGTGCCCCTATTATGTGCCCCTATTTCATCCCTCTCACTCTCTTACCTTGTCTGCCCCTTTCCTTTCTATTTTGTGCCTGTATGACCTTATTTTCCTAAATACTTGGTGTGTCAGTAGCCAGCAACACTTTGTCTAGGGGCCCCGCCAACATGGTCCCAATTGGGCCCCACATTTGATAGGACCAGCCCTGGTTGGGAGGCTGCCCTTTCAAAAACCGGGCTGTGCGGGTGAAAATCTGGACAGGTGGCAACCCTATATGGCACACACAGCCAGAGTATGGCACACATTTTTTAAATTAGATTTTTTTTCTTGCACCAAATGTCTTGAAGTCAATGGGCTATTTTTCTTGTGCATTGAAGTCAGTGGCATTTTTTCTCATATTTTTTCTCGTACTAAATGCATTGAAGTCAATAGGCGTACTCTTGCATTTTTAACACTAAAAAGTTATTATTTTCCCAGCAAAGCAAAATGCAAGGCAAAATTGTAACAGATATACAAAAAACGTCACCAGTTGTAAAAAAGAGAATTTCACTGCAAATCTGTATTAGACAGAATCATTTGCTCATCCCTACTATATTAACAATTACAGACTGCACACTTATCTGAATATAATATCTACATCACTATCATGCGCAGATATTTTTCTTGTGTGCCGTGATATCAGTGCAGTTAAGACAACTGTCTACTATATCAGTTTTGACAGGCAAAAGGAGCCCTGTTTTTTTATGGCTGGTCAATGGTAGATACAAAGTACAAGACTCCCTTGCGACAAACAGTGCACTGGTGCTAGAGGCAAGTGGAAAAAGACTCAAATGCGTTTTATTTGTGTACGGTGTTTGAACACATTTAAGCTTCCATGTCTTTTTCTGCCTCGGGTGGTGTCTGCATTAGTAAATGAGATCCGCTGACTTATATGCTTTTATGGTGCCTTGCAGTGATCAAAAATTAAAACATTGCTTCTCAATGAAGAATTTTGATCATATCAGCAGACTTCTGTAATGCACTCAAAAAGTGGGAGAGACAATCCTTTTGCACATTTGAAGTACTGTCCCGTGTTGCTAATTTTATTCTATGAAATGTTTGGACTTTTTATTTATTGGGATAATAAACTTGATTTGTTCTTGTAAAACTAAATGTATGCTACAAGCCTCGAGCTTCATGCAGGTCTAATAATTTTCACTGTCCTATTTTTGGCAGAGCGGGATGTTATTTTCCATTGTTACGTGGATAGTTCAACATTGGAAAGGTAGCAATATATACAGTTTAAACAGTAAAAGGCATTGGCCTACCCAACATAATTTTCTACTGTTTTTCTAGTGTTATACAAGTTGGCATAATTCTAGACAGTTATATGAGAGGCCAGTGACCTGCTAAGATAAGGCTGACAAGTTTTGATAAATCTATCCTTATGGTTCTGCAATGCCTACCATTTGTCTTTCCCTTCATACATCTGGGTGTTTGAAGCCATCATTTGGATGGCGCTCACGTAGCTGCCATAACAAATGATACATAGTAAGGGATTTTGTTTAGACTTTTAAAAGACATCTGGTTAAAAACAAAATTCTTTTTCACAATTGTTTTAGTAAACTATAGCAAATATGAACACGGGGAGGTCTATTTATCAGAATTCAAATATGTAAAGTTTTACAGGGTTCTACGAATAAAAACGCAGAAGATATCCAATTAAGGATAGGTAAACCTTGAAATCCTTGTTTTTTGGTAAGAATTTTCATGCGATTACAAACAAAAAAAATAAAAAAAAAACTTTAAAAGCTCAAAGCAAAGCAACGATTTTACAATTTACAATGGACAGCTCCCATTGACTTCTACATGACCTCGCCAGCTTTTAGATGGAGTCGTTTTGTATTGGACTTTGTTGTGGTTTCTACACTTAATAAATATTGGCTTTTTATGGTTTAAAGTAATTAGTACGATTTTTAGTCCCTTGAGGTTTGGCCATATAAGTGGGCCCTTGTTTAAATACAAGCTGGGGGGGGGGGAATTCCTTAGCATAGTTAGGAAATTAGTTCCACTTTCTGTGTCAAAGTATGACCTTTGTAATTCCATAGTTGCAATTGTTCTATAGTTTATAAGCTGAAGCATACATGTGCTCTGGATCCATTTTCTGAGGGATTTCAACTGAGCAGGCAGGTGAGTCCTCAGTGGAATCTAGGTTAAATAGGGCCTAGTGTTACTCATAGAAGTAGGGATAGGCTGAAGCTCCACCAAGGAGATTTTGTAAGGATTAGAATCCTAGCTGTAGGGACAGAGTATAGACCTAGGGACAAGAGGACTTTGTAAAGGTCCCACCTGAAAGTTAGGAAGTGACACTTCTGAGCTGAAATAATCCACTGTTCTTTGACTGACCCTGAGCGATAAAGTGTTGAATGCTTGAAGCTGTATTTGTGAGAATATGCCCAAACACTGTATTTTGTCCTCCTGCATAATTGTATGAATACTCATATGTGGATTCAGATAATAAAGTCTTTATTGTTTAAATTCATCTGGTACTTATTCTTATTTTCAGAACCTGAAAGGAACAGTTCAGCAACACTTTGCCTCCAACATAAGCAAGGAGAAGTTTAGATAAAGAATCATTTATTGGTAGCGAATATAGTCCAAGGAAAAGCAGGGACTTCCATTTAACTATAGCCTCACTTAATTAAATGAACTTTTTTAATCAAGTTATTCTTCACTATACCCCTCTCAGCAATGTGTCTCTCTACAAGCAATTTTGTGTCAGAGTTGATTATTTTGAAAGACATGTAGTTGAAGGGAGAACTCACCAATGTGTTTGACCTAAGGGTCAATCAATGTCTGTCCTGCATGTAGACAGAAGAATTGCTGAGAGGGGGATACTTGGCATTTGCTTGATCTGTTCTGAAATGGTACATATTTTTTAATTATTATTTCACTTCAGGTTTCCCCTTTGATGCCTAAAACATGCTTAGATTGCAGCGCATATCTAAGTAAACTACCTATCATGCATATCTATCCGTATTGGCAGCCATTGGTATGATAGCAGTCCTACTGAAATGGCACCTGCTCTGCTCTTTATAGTTTGACATTCAGCATGACATATATGTAACTTTTAATGTACATTCATATTTTAAAAAGTAGTTTTTTAGTGTCAGTATCACTTTAAATGTCTTCTTTTTTTTATCGTTTTACTGTTTCTAAGTCACATGTTTGTCCCATCTGTTAGATCTATGACCTTGGAACAGAACCTACTTCCAGAAACAGTGGCAGCAGCAAGGGCTGATAGAAGAGATGGAACTGATGGGGGGGAATGTTTAGCATTAGAATTATTAGAGTGCTGATGGATTTGACTGTATATTCATATTGTTTTTTAAAATGGAAACATATGTGTTGTAATGATTAATGTATCCTCTGCTTGAGTTTATATGGATGTAAGAAGTGTTCAAATACTAGTTTAAAAGCACTTGGCCTATGCCCTTCTGTTAGTATATGTTTACGGGAGTCCTTGGTAATTTCTATTTTTCTCATATATATATGTATATATATATATATATATATATATATATATATATATATATATATATATATATATATATATATAATATATACAGTACAGGAGAATGCAGATATGGAGCCAATTATCCAGAATAGGATTATTTGAATATATAGGATAATATATAGGAATATATAGGATAATTATATCTCAATTGGGATCAAGTACAAGGTACTATTTTATTATTACAAGGAAAAAGGAAATCATTTTTAAATATTTGAATTATTTTCTTAAAATAGAGTCTATGAGAGATGGCCTTCTCATAATTCGGGGCTTCCTGGATAACAGGTTTTCCGGATAACAGATTCCATACCCGTATCAGTAAAAAAAAGGTTCTTCCCTGGCCATGAAAGAAGGGGATGCTGCAGTAAACAGCACCTGCAAAAGAGAAAAAAGTGACGTTAAAAACTGAACAATGTGCAATAAGTAATAGTGATGGGCGAATTTGCGCGATTCGCGAAACGCCTGCGAAAATTCGCCTGGAAAAATTAGCCGGCGACAAAAAAAATTTTTCCCCGGCGTCAAAAACGGCCGCGAAACGGCGCGGCCGTTTTTGACGCCGCCGAAATTTTTTTTGGGCGTCGGCTAATTGCGCGAATCGCGCAAATTCGCCGCAAATTCGCCCATCACTAATAAGTAATTTTTATTGGCACATAAAAGGCCAATTTTATATTTCCCCACAAAGATGTGCATATCCACTTATTGTATTTAACCAGATTAAAATATTTTTCAAGTAACCCCGGCTCTGGATTTTTAATCCAGTTAAGAATTTCCCTAGATTTATTAAATCCTATTTCAGCGACAGATTTTCCATTTACTTCACTGACCATTTCAGTATGGCTGGTCGGATCACTGGTTCTAAGTCTAGCATGGGTATTATCTGTTGTATTTCCTTAATTTCTCCAGTTGTCATGCTTTATGTCTGAGATTGTAGCTACCTTTCAGGGTTGTTCAGTGGTCTGAATTACTCTCTGTAACCCAGTGTTTATACTACTGCAGAAATCTCAGCTCTTAACAGGATTAATAAGACATAGGGCAAAGGAAGCAATTTCTCAGCAGTGAAATTTATGACATGTGAATATATTTAAGAATAGAAGACTATCCAGCACTAATTAGAGGAGCCTACAGATGAAATGGAAATATTTCAAAATGGGGAAATTGTGACAATGGTAAACTTTTAGGTAATGTTTTTAAGTACATATCTTAAAGTGGTAGTAAGATGTGCTACATTAAATATAGGTGGCTTCGAATCAATTATGAACATGTAATTTTACTAATTTTATAAGAAGGGTTCGTCAGTAGGTCAAGTCAAATTAATAGTCTCCATTCATTACAGACTTCATGCATTCTCATATATTTCTAGGCAATTCAGTAGTCTCCTGGCCTCACATAACATGAGGAATATTACACAAATCATCCTGCCAACAATACCCTACCTTTAGTTTAATAGTTTAAAGCCAGGTTAACTGTATATGTCGACAAAAATTGCAGTCTTAAAGGGCATGTAAAGGCAAAAAAATAAAATCCCATTTTTACTTTCTTTAATGAAAAAGAAACCTATCTCCAATATACTTTAATTAAAAAATGTGTACTGTTTTTATAAGAAACCTGACTGTATGCAGTGAAATTCTCCCTTCATTTACTGCTGTGGATAGGAATTGTCAGATGGTCCCTAACTGCTGAGCAGGGAAACAATCATACTTATGAACAGCAGGGGGAGCCCCCGCCTTACTTCCCAGCCATGCAGAACTCAAGCAGCTTTGTTTATGACGATCCCTAAGCAGCCCAGACCACACTGAGCATGTGCACAGTCTTAGTCTTGCAAAGATGTTTAACAAAGTTACAAGATGGTGACCCCCTGTAGCCAACTCTGAAAGCATTAATTATTTGTTTGATTAGGCTTGTGGTGCAGTAAGTTCATGTTTATATTTAGTATACAAAATACAGCACTTCTGTCCGTATTCTATTTTAGACTGTACATGCCCAAAGGAAACTCATAGATCCTGAACCTGCTGCCCATACGTCTAAAATGTTTTACCCCAAGCTTCTACAGTTGACCTTCTGCTGTGGTTAAGTCAGTATACAGCATTTCTCTTCAAATGATCAATCAAAAAGTCTTACATTATATTATATGATGCTAAGAGAAAGAGAAAATTTGCCAGCGCTCAGTTTGCCTTTAAAAAAAATAATTACAAAAAATAAGGTGTTAGTACCGCACTTTGGCCAAAATATGCAAGCTCACATGCCACATCATTAACACAAGGGATGAAAACATAATTATGCCTCTTTATAGGTCCCTGGTAAGGCCTCATCTGGAGTATGCAGTGCAGTTTTGGACTCCAGTCCTTAGGAGGGATACAAATGAGCTGGAGAGAGTGCAGAGACATGCAACTAAACTGGTTAGAGGGATGGAGGACTTAAATTATGAGGGGAGACTGTCAAGGTTGAGGTTGTTTTCTTTGGAAAAAAGGCGCTTGCGAGGGGACATGATTACACTTTACAAGTACATTAGAAGACATTATAGACAAATGGCAGGGGACCTTTTTACCCATAAAGTGGATCACCGTACCAGAGGCCACCCCTTTAGACTAGAAGAAAAGAACTTTCATTTAGAGCAACGTAGGGGGTTCTTCACAGTCAGGACAGTGAGATTGTGGAATGCACTGCCGGGTGATGTTGTGATGCTGATTCAGTTAATGCCTTTAAGAATGGCTTGGATGATTTTTTGGACAGACATAATATCAAAGGCTATTGTGATACTAAGCTCTATAGTTAGTATAGGTATGGCTATATAGAATTTAATTAAAAGTAGGGAGGGGTGTATGGATGCTGGGTTTTTATTTGGAGGGGTTGAACTTGATGGACTTTGTCTTTTTTCAACCCAATTTAACTATGTAACTATGTAACATCAAGGCCCCTTATTGTACGTGAGTCCTACACTGTTTGTGAACATTCTAAGTCTGTAGTGCATTTAAAATCAAGCCCCCCAGCAACCAGTGCATGATTATTTACATTTTGCTGACAAAACAATAGAAGTTAAAAAAAACTCTATGGAATTTTACAATACCCAGGAGGTTTTCAGGAGATTACATGAAGCATTACTTACTTTGGATCAATCATAAACTGTTTAATAAGCTTAAAGGCAATTCAAGATTCACTCATTTATTGACTAACAGACTAAAAGACCAGGACAGACCCCTGAGTAATGGCATCCAGTCAACAAGCAGCAAATGTAGAATTATAGCACAATTGGGTTATTTTTGTGCATATTGGAAGAGACTAACATGAATCACTTGCCTGTATAGGGGTGATGGATCAACAAACAGGATGTTAACTAGAAAATGAACCCAATATTGCCAATGAGATAATGCAGCGTGAATTTGCAATTGTTCGACCGAGCGGAAATCCAACTGGCGAACGAGCGTGAAACTTCGCTAACACTGAGCTCTTTTGCTAGAGAATTGTCCTCTACGCCTCTTAGTAAATAGGCAATGTCCCCGAGAAGTGTCATTTTGGCGAATTTTTGCTTACGAAGGCCACTTCGCCCTTTAGTAATCTGCCCCTAAGATGGCATTTTTCTAATTCAATACTATCCTGTTTTAGCACTGCAGACCAAAACTGCATATTACCGGTATATTATAAGCATCTTGCAAATGGGAAGAATGAAACTCTAGTGATGGGCGAATTTATTCGCCAGGCGCGAATTCGCGGCGAATTTGCGCAATTCGCCGCCAGCGAATAAATTCGCTAAACGCCCGTGAAAATTTGCGTCAAAAACGGGCGCCGGCGTCAAAAACGAGATGCCGGCGCCGTTTCGCGAATTTCGCACATTTTTTGCGAAGCGAAACGGCGCAAATTCGCCCATCACTATGAACCTCCCCTTCCATAAATCTATTCCTCTTTAAATACAGCTGAATCGTATTACATACAACGTAGAGAGGGGTGCAAATAACTGGGAGAAATATTGCCACGTCACTTAACTTGTCCTTTACACTGTTACCTGGTTGTTAGGCTCCCACTTAGTAACCAACTAATGGTTTGAATGGCAGTCCGGAAGATGAAAAATGATTAGTTCTAAAAAAAATATTTAAAAACAAAGTAAAATGCAAAAAATGCAGATTCTTTCATTTTATATAAATCAACATGCTACTAATAATTAGATAAACTTCTCATTTAAGCAGGGTTGGCCGTAAATAGGGGCCCCAACTCCCAGCATTTTACTCTCTCCTAGTTTAGGCCCATACGTAGATCTCCAAATCCTTTCCATTCCTATCATGTTATATACAACACATGTTTTTTTATTCTCATTCTCTCTCTCTCTCTCTCTCTCTCTCTCTCTCTCTCTCTCTCCATACACTACAGTATATTTGATTTGGTTTGATTTGTCAGGTTGGTAACTTGGGGATATGTAACAAAATTGGACATTTGAGCATTTAAAATCAATGAATTAGATACACTTTCAAGCAGTATAAAATCGCTCCTTCCAATCCTCTTTGTGGCACAATGGGTGAGGAATCATTTTCTCAGCATCTATAAATTATGTTGAGTTAAAACTCTGGATGAGAACATCTTCAATATTGTTCTCAAGTGTCAACTGCATATTTTGGGTACAAGAATTATTATAAACCACGTAATAGAAAAGGGCACAGACCTCATGAGTATATTCATCCCAGGCAAGGAGTTTCTATGTAAATTACTTTATAATCACAAACTGTGGGAGAAATGTCAAATGCTTGTCTGGAATTTTAATTGTGATTGGCCGAAGGCATTCTTATTATAATTATTCCTCTGTCCATAATTAACATAATGATTCCATAATATTCACTGCTTTCACCCAGGCTTTCATTATCAAAAACATAATGACATAAAATGTATTAGTAAAATGTTTGCTGTTAAGGGTGTAGTTCACCTTTATGTTAACTTTTAGTATGTTATAAAATGGCCAATTCTTAGCAACTTCTAAGTTGGTCTTCATTTTTTATTTCGTATAGTTGGTGAATTATTTGTCTTCTTCTTCGGACTCTCTCCAGCTTTCAAATAGGGGTCACTGACCCCAACAGCCAAGAACATTTTACTACTTATTCTACTTTTTATTACCTATCTTTTTATTCAGGCCCTCTCCTATTCATATTCCAGTCTCTCACTCAAAGTCTGGTTACTAGGGTTATTTAGACTCTTATTTAGGTACTGAAGTTCCAAACTGGAGAGTTGTCCAAGAATCTGAGAAAACAACAAATAATACAAAATGAAGAGCAATTGCAAATTGTTTCATAAAAGCATTCTCTATATCATACTACAAGTTCATTTTTAGGTGAACAACCCCTTTAACATCACCAGCTTTGCCAATTTTAAGATTCTCATAATGTTAGAAAATGTTATTCAGTGATGAAAAAGATATATCTTTGGTTACAAATATTTATAATGGTAATACTGCGCCATTTTTAATCTCCTATGCCAGGGTACATACTAGGCCAAACGGTAGACAAGTAAAGTTGAAATCTAATAAAATACATTACATTATGGGGGTTGTTTACTAAAACTTGATTTTTTTTTTTTGGTCTGGCTTTTTTGGGGAAAAACACAGAATTTTCATGGAAAAAAAACTCAAATTTTTTGAGATTTCTTATAAACTGATGCTGCAAAAAGCTCAAATCCGAAAACCTGGCATCTCAAACCTGTTGATGTCACATATAAATCAATGGCAGCTGTCCCTATCCCAATTTGAAGATATCATGGTCTGCGTTTGGTTTAGCCCGATAATCTGGGGGATTTTCTGGCAATTATCCGAAAAAATTGGGCGATTTGGGAGACATGTCCAAAAAAATCATACCATTCTATTTTTTTTACTTGATTTTATCAATTTTTTTCCTGACCTGACTTTTTCGAGTTATTTTAATAATAAATAAGGTAAAATCCGGCATGGGAGTTTGGTTGAGCTTTTCTTATTAGATAAAATCAGATTTTAGTAAATACCCCCTATATATCATCATATTATTATATAATACATACATTAAGGGGTTTACTTATCAAAGGTCGAGTTTGTGAGCTTTTGTGAGTTTTTTCAATAAACTCACAACTCAAATTAACTCAAATTAATGAAAAAAATTAGAATGTGTGAATTCAGGGTGAAAAACACGAAAAGTTCAAGTTTTCTATGGAAAAACTTACTTTCATCAAGTTACCCCACTGCTGAGAGGCCCATTTATCAATATTCTAATTTTAGTGGTTTTAGAGGTTTTGGAAACCATGAATAAACTCATTTTCTAATGTCATTTAGGAGAAGATTCAAATATAAAAAGCACAAACAAAAAAATTCTTAATGATCCAAATAAAAATACAAAAACCTTGAAAACTTCTAATTATTTGAGTTTGTCAGGCAATTACTAGCAACCCCCCCTCCCCAAAAAAATCTCGAAATGTTCGAATTGATTTAAAACAGACAAATAGGATAAATGCAGCTCCCACTGAGTTAGGTAGGACCACGACAGCTTCTACATGGCGAAGTTTAGTTTTTTCCTGGTTTTTACACTTAATATAATATCACATTTTTAGAGTTTTAGAGACATTTTTAAAAAATCACTCATTTTTAGAGAAAGAAATTTGGAATTCAAATGTTAGTAAATAGGCCCCCAAGTGTTGTCTTAAATAGTTGACAGCCCTTTATGGCATTAAAATGGTTAAGTTACATTATTAGTAATTAGTAGTTGTACATCATTGTAGGGGATTAGTCCTTCCCCTGTTTTTCTGTAACCGGGCTGGAAGAAGTCACAGACAAAAAAAAGACTTGTCTAATCCCCTACATTATGTTTGGGGCTTCTGTACCAGCCCAAGGCAACCACAACCTATTAGTAGTAAAGATCTGTGTCTCCAAAGATGCCCCAGTAGCTCCCCATCTTCTTTTCTGCTGATTCACTGCACATGCTCTGTGCTGCTGTCACTTACTGAGCTTAGGGACCCACTCACAATATACAGTACACATAGAATAGAAATGTTACAATATAAGGCTGATTAGTAATTAATGCAGATAATTATTACATGACAGCACAGAAACCAGTGCAATTAGCATCAGCATTTAATAATCAGCCTTATAGCATCAGCTTATATTACAGGCCAACCTCATTTTTGGCTTGATAATTTACAACAACCCCTAAGCTTAGCTTCTCAACAGCTGCTCAGAGCCCACTGAGCATGTGAGTGTCACAGACACTTTCCAAGATGGAGACCCCAGTGACAAGTTTGAAGTCCTAGATCATTGCTGCTATTGACAAGCTGAAACTTTAGGCTGGTGCAATAAGTTCACTACATAAAATATGGTGTTTTTAGCCATATTCATTTTTAGGGTTTAGTTCTCCTTTAAGTTCTGCTCACCTGCAACTTATTAGAAAGGGAATGAGCTTGGTTGCGAGTTAAAGTTACGTTATTTGATTGGAAAGCTGGCTTAAAGTTTGTATAAACTTCTATACTAGAAATATAGTATCAAGCCCAGCTCTGGTGAATTTCTACAAGGGCCCTTACACACGTTTTGAGCTGCGCTCCCCTGCGTTCCGGTTTCATGCGTTCAGACGCAGGGGCGCACAGGAGTAAATGCACGCCATTCCTGTCAAGGGGGCTGTACTCACACAGACGCATGTAAGCGCCGAATGCAGGTTGAGACGCAGCATGTTGCATCTTACCTGCGTTTGGCGCTTATATGAGAGTAATGGCGTGCGTTTACTCCTGCGCTCCCCTGCGGCGGAATGCATGGCGCAGGGGAGCTCACTCAAAACGCCCGTGTGTCAGGGCTCTTACATGGCATTTGCCAGTTACTTCAACTTCAAACAATGAATGACCTGGTGATTCCAAGAGCAGACAAAGGGGCTCTGTTGTGGTTAATGATATTAGTGTCTAGGTCGCAGAAGCATTATCTGTAAACAATGAATTGTATCAAACTGAAAAAACACAGTGATATAAAAATTAGGGATCCGGATTCGGTTCGGGATTCGGCCAGGATTCGGCCTTTTTCAGCAGGATTCCTTCTGTCCAGCCGAACCTGAATCCTAATTTGCATATGTAAATTAGGGGCGGAGAAGCAAATTGCGTGACTTTTTGTCACAAAACAAGGAAGTAAAAAATGTTTTCCCCTTCCCACAACTACTGTAATTAGCATATGCAAATTAGGGTTTGGATTTGGTTCGGTATTCGGCCGAATCTTTCAAGAAGGAAATAGGAAATCTTTCGGGGGTTCGGCCGAATCCAAAATAGTGGATTCCAAGCATCCCTAATAGAAATAGGTTGATTTACAATATGATAAATGTTTAATGTGTGGCGCTGTGCTGCAGAATACAAATGACTTCATGCCATGCAAACCCCCTGCCATCCGTGTTCTGTACCAATTACCTAAAATCCATTGTGCAGACTTGCTGCAGCAGATAAAGGCTCGGGCAATCAAGGACAAGATATAGAACTAGAATCTTTCAGCACGTCTCTGGGTGTATTAAAGAAACACTTTTAATTTGTGCTAACAGGGATTTATGATTTTGCAGAGTGCCTCTGAGCCTAATTGCTGCATTTCTGGCACCTGCTGCAGAAGTAATAATTATCCTTGCTTTATTTTTAACTCGTGGAGCAGATTTTTTTTTTTTTGGACCTCAATTATTATTATTTTATGCAATTTATTACACTCAAGGCCTCTATGACACCTTTTACAGCAAGTTGAGCTGCGCGAGATAGCTCTCATTAACGGCAGCCTCCCTTCAGGAAAACAACTGATTTAAAAGGAAACACAAACCTTCAGAAATGTTGCAATGAATTGCAAAAGTACTTAGAGGAAGCTAAGGGGCCTATTTATCATGGTTTGTTAAAAGTGGAGTGAAGCATTACCGGTGATGTTGCCCAGAGCAACTAATCAGCAATAAGATTTCAACAGTTAGAAAACAAAAGCCATGATCTGATTGGTTGCTTTGAGCTACGCCACCGGTAATATTTAACTCCGCTTTTTACATAGCATGACAAATAGACCCCTTAAAGGAGAAGGAAAGCCCAGGGCGCAAAACCCCTCCCCCCCTCCCCTGTGTTGCCCCCCTCCCTCCTCCCCCCTGGCCTACCTGTCCCCCTGGGCAAATGCCCCTAACTTGTTACTCACCCCTCTGCGCAGGTCCTGTCCACGGAGTTCACAGTCGCCATCTTCTCCCACGCGCGTCTTCTTCCTGCTCTGACCGGCGTCTTCTGGCGCATGCGCAGTAGGAACAGGTACCGGTACAGCTCTACTGCGCATGCGCCGAATGTCACGAAGTTTTCCGATTTCACTTCGTGACATTCGGCGCATGCGCAATAGAGCTGTACCGGTACCTGTTCCTACTGCGCATGCGCCAGAAGACGCCGGTCAGAGCAGGAAGAAGACGCGAGTGGGAGAAGATGGCGACTGTGAACTCCGTGGACAGGACCTGCGCAGAGGGGTGAGTAACAAGTTAGGGGCATTTGCCCAGGGGGACAGGTAGGCCAGGGGGGAGGAGGGAGGGGGGGCAACACAGGGGAGGGGGAGGGGTTTTGCACCCTGGGGCTTTCCTTCTCCTTTAAAGGAACAGTTCAGTGTAAAAATAAAAACTTGGTAAATAGATATTTTCATGTTTTCAATAGTTATGTAGCCAAAAATGTAATGTTTAAAGGCTGGAGTGACTGGATATCTAACATAATAGCTAGAACACTACTTCCTGGTTTTCAGCTCTCTTGGTTTCCACCAATTAGTTACCAGGCAGTAACCAATCAATGACATGAAGGAGGGCCACATGTGTCATAACTGTTGCTTTTGAATCTGAGCTGAATGCTG
This sequence comes from Xenopus laevis, assembly GCF_017654675.1. NCBI lineage: Eukaryota > Metazoa > Chordata > Amphibia > Anura > Pipidae > Xenopus > Xenopus laevis. The sequence goes on along the minus strand of NC_054375.1, from coordinate 128,771,006 downwards.
AGGATGAATTGCAAACTCACTGAACAGTTATGTCCCATGTGGCTCCCCTTCAAGTCGCTGACTAACTCAGAGTTAGAGAGCTGAAAAGCAGGAAGTTGTTTTCAGGCAGGGAAGGGCAAATTGAGAGTTTTGTGCTGCTGGTCAAACAGCCTGGTGCTAATTGCCAGCTAATTTCACTCATTTATGCCTCCTGCAGGCTCCCTGGTACTTATATTTTTATTTCAAATTTTATTCTACAAAGACTTAACTCAAACCCTAAAACATTTACACACAAAGAACACAATATATGCCCTTTACAAATAGCATGCATCTTAATGGTTAAGACACCTTTATCAACTTTAATCATATACATGTATAGGATCCATTATCTGGAAACCCATTATCCATTAAGCTCAGAATTACAGGAAGGCCATCTCCCATAGACTCCATTATAATGAAATAATTCAAATCTTGCCTTCAAAAATGTAAAGAGTTCTGTGTTTATTGATTGTTTATTAATGCAATAAGAAAGAATGCCAATACCTTTAAATGCTGCAACAGGGGTGATCCCGAATTTATTCCATAGTGCTTTCAGACACTGCAATCACGATCAAACGTTTCGGGAACACATGTTCCTTCCTCAGTGATGGATTGCAGTGTCTGAAAGCATGGAATAAATTTGGGATCACCCCTGTTGCAGCATTTAAAGGTATTGGCATGCTTTTATTTCAAAAATGTAAAGCCATTTTTTAAATATAGGGCTACATACTGTATGGGATAGGTCTGACCAAAGAATGTTTTTTTATTGTACATCAAGTTTATAAGGAGAGCTAAGTATGGCAAACAATGAAACACCCAACACTGGCCTTTAAGCTCCCCATAGACGCGATGATTCTTCTTGCCGAACGACCAATTTTTGAGAAGTCGTACATCTTGCGATTTTTCGGCCGACATCTCTCAGGAAATTGATCGGCCAGGTCAAAAAATCTTTGTCCCAGTGCAATCTATCTTTGTTTGCAGGGCCAAGCAGGCAGCTCCCCTTTGTTTTTATGGCAAATTGGTCTTTTTAGTTGATGGTCAATTCGTACGATCTTACGATAGTTCCGTCTCACGATGAGGATCGGATCTTTTAAAAATCTCAACATCTATGGCCAGCTTTAGTTTGAGAGCAGGACATTCCCAAGATCTCTATCAAGTGATTAGGGGTTTAGAAACAAAAAGTCATTCTTAAAGGAACAGTAACACCAAAAAAAAAGAAAGTGTTTTAAAGTAATGAAAATATCATGTAGTGTTGCCCTGCACTGGTAAAACTGATCTGTTTGCTTCAGAAACACTACTATAGTTCATATAAACAAGCAGCTGTGGAGCAATGATGAAAATTGAAAAAAAGTCTATATGGCACAGGTTAAATAGTGGATAACAGATAACACCATTATGTTCTACAGAGCTTATCTGCTGTGTAACTTGAGCCTTTTCTCCTTTGAATGGCTGCCCCCATTGCTACACAGCAGCTTATTTATATAAACAATAGTAATGTTTCTGATGCAAACACGCCAGTTTTACCAGTGCAGGGCAACACTGCATTATATTCTTTTTACTTTTAATTTTTGATGTTACTGTTCCTTTCAAGAGCCATGACAAGCCAAGTAGATTGCAGTTAATACAACCTATAAATAATGCCAGTTTGTCAAGTGAAATGCCTTTTTGATGTTGAGCGCTCATACACAAGGAGACATCTGCTTTGTGTTAGCAAGAAGGGTCAGATTTACAACCTGGCAAACATTAAACATGCCTTGCCAATCTGCGATTCATCCCCCTTGATCGTAATTGGTATTTTTGTTCAATTACTTAGCTAAAAAATGTGGCTAATATATATTTACATGATTGTATTTTAGGATTTAGAGGAGTTCCTAAGCACATAGTATGTTTTGCCCTTTCAGAGAGTATTTCACCTTCTTATATTGTCAAACATTGTTATTCATTATGCCACAGGGTTTCATACTGATGGAGTTCATGCAGCCATTATAATGTCACGTTTATTCATGGTCCACTTTGGTCACAATAAGGCTGGAACTACACAGCGCGAGTCCTTCCGATCCGACGTGATGAGAGAAAGCGAAGGCTTCACATTGGATGTGCCGATTTGAATGTACCCCATGTCCGGTCCTGTGTCTCCCTGGCTGCTGCTGGAAATTTTCGCTTAAATGCGCTTGCGTACTTTCGCGTATGCGCGCTGGCGTGTACTTTCGCACATGCGCGATTGAGCAGACACTAAGCCGGAGCCGTGGCGGCCAGGTTGCCTAGGGTGCCTGGCCAGGTTGGCCTGGCTCTGACTAGAGATACATATGATAATGCAATAGCAACTAAATTGTTCCAAGAGTGTCCAGAAAAAACAAAGGGTTTGATAGAAATTGTTGCTCTAATCAGCCTCCCTCCTACCCTGCCAACCCCTTTATCGGACTCTCTTTGTCCCAGCATCACCATAGTTTGGCAACATCTGTATTATGGAATACAACTGGGCCACACACAATGTCTGCACTCTATATATTTTTTTTTATAGTTTTATACAGTGCTACGTAATATATAAATACATGTTAATAATAATAATAATAATATATTAGTACAGGTGCTCATTAGCAGATCAGTTTCACAATTGTAGGGGGCTGCAAATATAAATACAATTAAAGCCTAATAAAAACCCTCAGATTAGGCAGGTTTGGTAAGTGTATATATATCCAACAAACACTAATCTGTACAGAGGGAGCTTCTCTCCCTTTTTTACTGGAGATTACATAAATCACAAAATTTTAAAATGTAATATTTACCAACGCCACCTTATCCATGGTTTAATCGTTATATACAGGTTTGAGACCTGTTATCCAGAATGCTTGCGACCTGGGTTTTTTTTCCGGATAACAGAGCTTTCTGTAATTTGGATCTTCATACCTTAAATCTACTAGAAAGTAATTTAAACATTAAGGGTCAAATTTACTTATGGTCGAATATTGAGGGTTAATTAACCCTCGATATTCGACTGCCGAATGGAAATCCTTCGACTTCGAATATCGAAGTCGAAGGATTTACCGCAATTCGTTAGATCGAACGATTAAATCCTTTGAATCGTTCAATTCAAAGGATTTTAATCCATCGATCAAACGATTTTTCTTCGACCCAAAAAAGCTTAGAAAGCCTATGTGGACCTTCCCCATAGGCTAACATTGGCTTCGGTAGGTTTTAGGTGGCGAACTAGGGGGTCGAAGTTTTTCTTAAAGAGACAGTACTTCGATTATCGAATGGTCGAATAATCAAACGATTTTTAGTTTGAATCGTTTGATTTGAAGTCGAAGTCGAAGTCGTAGTCGAAGGTTAAAGTAGCCAAAAAAAACATTTGATATTCAACGTTTTTTTTTCTTCGATTCCTTCACTCGAGCTAAGTAAATGGGCCCCTAAATGAATCCAAATAGGCTAGTATTTCCAATAGGGATTAATTATATCTTAGTTTGGATCAAGTAATGTTTTATTATTACAGAGAAAAAATAAACAATTTGTAAAAATTTGGATTATTTGGATAAAATTCTATGGGACCCTGTAATTCTGAGATTTCTGGATAAAAGGTTTCCAGATAACAGATCCCATATTTGTATTTAACGTATACAATAATGATTACATTTTTTATATACCTTTCCTTTGCTGTTGTGTCATTTCACCTTTCATTTCACCTCTGTCGGATGTAAATATAGCAAATACGAATATTAGTTCAGGGCACAGGTGGTCTTCAACCTGGTGACTCCAGCTTCAATCTAAAACAGGATATTATGTGAGCAGTAATGCAGTTTACTAACATGAGAGGAAACTGATTGAAAGGGACCGTCTTGCACAAAGGTCAATAATATTTGGCTTTCATAAAAACACATAGAATCCAGCAAAAATAAACTGAGTGGGACTCTGATCAGATGAAGCTCTAAGAAGACAGCTGGCAGCCAATGAGAGACAAGAGATTAAAGGTCTACTTCTGCACTGTATATTTCATAAGATAAAAGGAGTGCATATCCTAACATCTGTTACCTATGTGTTTTTAATATAATATTGTTCTGAAACTTGGTAAGATTGTGGCACTGGAGTCTTCTTGTGCTGTCTGTTGTGCATTATATAGCTATTTAAAGGATAACTAAAGCTTAAATAAAAGAGCAGAAATGTTCTACATTGTGCACAGTCCTTTAGCAGTAAAGATCGGTGCCCACAAAAGATGTTCCCATAGCTCCCCATCTTATTTTCTGCTGATTCACTGCACATGATCTGTGCTGCTTTTAATAACTGAGCTTATATTGTACATAAATATTATGTACAACATTTCTTCCCTGTTTCTTTAAAGGAGAACCGTAAGAGCAGCAGAGCAATGTCTGCTTTTCCCTGCAGTCAGTTGTGCATTTCATTAAAGCTACATATGTGATCTTTGGACTTCCATATAGCATACCTTTCAAAAACGGAGAGAGGGACATAAAGATCTGCCTTGTGCCCTGCACGTGCCTTGCCCAATTAATGGCCCCTAAACAGCATGTCCTTTTAACAAAATATGGCAGGTTTGAACACATTTATGGGAGTTTTAGGGCAATGTTTTATGTGTTATAACAGTTTTACTAATGAAGGTGAATTGCCCTTTAATCTGTGAGTCTCACTTCTCCCAAGAGATTTGTTTATCTTAAATAGTTACAATTGCATCTTTGATTATCTTAAATTGTTACAAATGTATCGAAGTGCAGGTGCTAAGTGTTGTGGGCTCTCTGCCAAGAGCCTCTTATTTAATTAAATTTCAGACACTTTGTATATTTTTTTGTCTGTTCAGTGCAGGAGACCAAAGAGAAAATCAGGACATTTCATGAACAATCCGGGACTGCAGGTTGAGCGGATTTAAATTAGTCCTATTATGTTTTTGAGTTCGGTAACAGTCCAAGGCAGCCAAAGCCTTTAGCAGTGAAGATCTGCACCCTGTATCTACCCCCAGTATCTCCTAGGGGCAGACTAACTATATACTGTATATATATATATATATATATATATATATATATATATATATATATATATATATATATATATAAATATATATATATGATACATATATCAAAGATGATTAAAATTTGTAAGTAATTAGCCCTGTAGCATCTGCTTCTCTGACAGACAGACATACATTTCTGCTAGATAATTAACAACAACCACTAAGCTGAGTTTCAGCCCAGAACACACTGAGCATGTGCAGTGTCACTGACACTCCTATCACAATCCTTTGACAGAATGGAGCATTATTCTAAGGCTGGTGCAGTCTTTTGGCTGGTCCAATAAGTTGAGTATATAAAATGTGGCATTTATTTTAAGGGTTTGCTTCTTGAAGATTGAAAAGGAAATTAAATCAGGAAATAAGATAAAAAAAATAAAGAACAAGGTATGTACATTTACTTATGCTTGTTTCCCAGACTCAAAGGGACATTCTTGGCTTCCATCTGACCCTTCCATGACTCTTGCTGTTCCTGCTATACACTACTCAACTGGATCTCATCATTGTTCCACCAGTCATTTGTTCCATTGCCAGTGCCAACTGTTTCCAAAGAAAATTAGATTACGGTAAATGAACTATGTGAGGAAATATCATGCTTAAATCATTTGCCACTACAGAGAGCTAACCTGAGCACCTGCAGTGATATAGTAAATCATAACTGGTATAAGCTATGCACAAACAATTTCTTGTTGCAGTTTTAAAATGTAATCAAGCACCAACTGATAATATTTGTACTGAGGTGGGAAATATGCTTGACTATTTAAGGTTTAGTTGTCTACTTCAATAATCTTAGATGTTAAGGTTTGTTTTATATTCCATATGGGTAATCAGTTCTGTTTATGATGAGTCCATCCTGAATTAACGATGAGAACAAGAAATGCCACAGCACACAACTATATCATTTATAGCCTGTGTTGAAAGTCTTCAACCAGCCACACACAGAAGGATTTACTGGTAGAATTTACTTTACAATGAGAAAAGCTCTCAGCTCTGCTCCACATGTCTCATTCGAGGGGCAAAGCATACTATCTCTCCTGCTATAGAGGGTGTCCTGTTATATCTGCAATACGTATAAATAAAGAATTCCTGAAAAGGCTGCTGTTAAACACAAAACAGTGTTTATCATAAAACCATTTTCCAGTCTTAAAGGATAAGTAAACCTTAAAAATAAGTGACTGTAAAATTGATGAGGGTGCTATTCTAAGCACTTTTGCAATTTACATTCATTATCAATTTTTTTTAATTGATATTAAAGGTACATGTACTGTTAACATGAATGAATTTGATTACAACAGCGCCACCTGCTGGTTATTTTCTGACCAGTCTGACCACCAAGTAGGAAGTTGTCGGGAAAAAGAAAGAGGACTGGTCTGATGTTCTTCTGCTTATGAAATTTTTTTTCCTAACCAGAAGAACATCAGATCATCCCTCTTTCTTTTTCCTGATAACTTCCTTGACTAGTTGGTGGTTAGAATGATCTGAAAATGACCAGCAGGTGGTGCAGTTGTAACAAAATGAATTCATGTTAAAAGGATATGTAGCCTTCAGTGGGGCAAATTCACTAAGCGCCGAACGCTAGCGTTAATTTGCTAGCGTTGGGCATTTTCGTTACTTCGCAAATTCACTAACGAACGCTGGCGTAGATTCGCTAGTGTTACTTCGCACCCTTACGCCTGGCGAATTTTCGCTACGGACGTAACTACGCAAATTCACTAACACGCGCAGTGTACTGAACGCTACCTTTTACGCTAGACTTCCTTCGCCACCTCAGACCAGGCGAAGCGCAATAGAGTAGATAGGGATTGCTTCAAAAAAAGTCAAAATTTTTTCTAAGTCCCAAAAAACGCTGGCGTGTTTTCTACATTATGGGTGATAGGCTGAAAAAGATCGAAAATTTTTTTGGGGCTCCCCTCCTTCCCCCCTACATTTCCTAACTCATGGCAACTTACCTATACAGTGGGCACATGTGTAGGGCAAAATAAAATTTTTATTTGATGTTTTGAAGGTTTTCTAGCCATTTGTAGTGATTCTACGTATTCCTCCATTGAAATTTGGCGCCGTATGCTAATCAACCATCACTAGCGTAACTTCGCTTCACTTAGCGAATCAACGCTAGCGCAACTTCGCAATCTTACGCTACCTCTGTGCGCAACTTCGGATTTTAGTGAATTTGCGGAGCACTGGCGAAACTACGCCTGGCGAAGTGTGGCGAAGTGCGGCGAAGCGAGGCGAAGTTGCGCCTGGCGCAACTACGAATGTTAGTGAATTTGCCCCAATATCTTGGAATGAAAAAAAAAAAATAATGAATGTAGATTACATTGCAAAAGTGCTTAGACCAGCACCCTCATCAATTGTACATTCACTTATTTTCCCTTATGCTTTAATGGATACCCATTCTGACCTTCTAAATATATTTTTTATCTTTTACAGTGTCTGTTCACGATAGCTTATTTACAAAAATAGGGCATGATGCAAATTTCCAAAAAGTGGCATAAAATGCAATATTTTACATTTTGTACCTTGTCATTAGAAATGTCCAGACCTGCCTACATTTGTCAGTGCTGCATACAAAACAGTTGCAAGGAGATAGCACATGGGTGTCCATTTATTGTAGATTATCACACTGCACAAATAATATAACTGCCACATTAATTATTAATGCAATCATACAGTCCAGCCATTCCAGCATCCTTCTCTCATCTGTGTATAGCACCCAAGGCAAAGCTGCCACAGTCAGTGGCAGGTCCTAAGATGGGGAAGTCCGATCATTCGATGATTCTTTGCAACTATGGCCAGCTTTAGTCTGAAACTGAGCATTGCCGTGTTTTCAGAAGAGGGTCACCTAACAGCACAGATGCCTAGGGGCAAATTCACTAAGATTCGTAGTTGCGCCAGGCGTAACTTCGCCGCACTTCGCCACACTTCGCCAGGTATAGTTTCGCCAGCGCTCCGCAAATTCACTAAAATCCGAAGTTTCCGCTCAGGGGTAGTGTAAGGTCACGAAGTTGCACTAGCGTTGATTCGCTAAGCGAAGCGAAGTTACGCTAGCGATAGTTAATTTGCATACGGCGCCAAATTCAAATTTCAATGGAGGAATACGTACAATCACTACACAAGCCTGGGAAACCTTCAAAACATCAAATAAAATTTTTTTTTTGCCCTACACATGTGCCCACTGTATAGTTAAGTTGCCATGAGTCAGGAAATGTAGGGGGGAGCCCCAAACATTTTTTCGATCTTTTTCAGCCTATCACCCATAATATAGAAAAAATGCCAGCGTTTTTTGGGACTTTGGGAAAATTTTGGGACTTTTTTGGGAAAATTTGAACTTTTTTTGAAGCAATCCCTATCTACTCTATTGCGCTTCGCCTGGTCTGAGGTGGCGAAGGAAGTCTGGCGTAAAAGGTAGCGTTCAGTACAATGCGTGCGTTAGTGAATTTGCGTAGTTACGTCCGTTGCGCAAATTCGCCAGGCGTAAGGGTGCGAAGTAACACTAGCGAATTTATGCCAGCGTTCGTTAGTGAATTTGCGAAGTAACGAAAATGACCAACGCTAGCGAATTGACGCTATCGTTAGGCGCTTCGGCGCTTAGTGAATTTGCCCCCAAGTCTTTCAAGTGAATCTCGAAGGGATTAATAGAGAGAGCCAAGGGTATAGCTTTAAAAAGTTACAAAACTGGCAAATTGTCAGTATTCCTTTTGGTTGATTGACAAATGGGCAAATAGGTCCCTTTTAGCTTTAAACCAATTTCAGCAATGAAAGTGCAGAAACTTCACATTTATTTTGTTAGATGAAAAGAAACGTACCATTTCCCACCTCAGCTGAGCATTGCTTAACTTCTGATTCCCAAAACAAATCAAGCCGTCGTTAACACTCAGCCGTCTAATATCTAATAACTCTGAGCTGAATTATTGAAGGCTTAGCCTCATTACTTGCGGTTTGGAACAACTCAGGAAACGGCTCGGCTTCTAACAGATGTGCTTTAACATTAATTTTTCAAAGAAGCAAAACCCGGTTCTCATTTCATGTTTCACCTTACAGAAATGGTTAGGTAACTGTTGCTTATTAACATAAGGCTCAGGCTCATTGACTTGCTCAGCATCTTTATCTCTGTGTGTTTTTCTTGGATTTATCTGCATGAATCATTATATCCTTCATGAAAGCAGCTGTCTTCAGGGGGGGTCCAAATAGGGACCCCTGCCCAGCATGCAAGTTGTAGAAGTTACACATTATTTATTAGTGAAAAGCAGTTGTGCTGGAATTCTGGGGAAAATGCTGTATAAAAACATGTTAATTAGATTCCAAATTGGCACTTTGCACAATGCACAAGCCTCATATGTAAGCTCTAAAGAGTTTCTGAAGTTTTCCTTTTTGTTCCTGTTCCTGTTTCCTTTTTATGTTTCAAGATTATAATTACAATTACATTCCAGTTGCTAAAGAGCTACAGGGTAATGTTCCCTTACTTAGTTGAGTAACAGATAAACTCTATGCTGCTTTGGTCTTTGCATTTAATACAGATAGACAATGAGCATAATATTCATAGTGCCCAAGTGGGAAGAGCCTGTAACATATATATAGATGATAGATAGATAGATAGATAGATAGATAGATAGATAGATAGATAGATAGATAGATAGATAGATCGATCGATAGATATTATTGAGAGTGAGAAAGAGAGACTCACTTCAGTCCTGCTACACTAATTGTTAGAAACTTGCCTGGTGGTCTATTGGGCGTGCAACGGGGACGGGGAACTCTCTCCCTGGTCCTCTAACACTAAGACCTGGCAGCACCCGAGTAGAGGAGGGCTCCTCCCGAAGCCAAAGGTGGTTGTGATAGGCGGAAGAGTGAGTCGCGACCGGGATCTTGGAGTCAGTTCTGGATTTGGGACTCTGTTAGTAACACTAGTATTGCACACAGTGAGCTTCATTAAAGGGATACTGTCATGGGAAAACATGTTTTTTTCAAAACACATCAGTTAATAGTGCTGCTCCAGCAGAATTCTGCACTGGAATCCATTTCTCAAAAGAGCAAACAGATTTTTTATATTTAATTTTGAAATCTGACACAGGACTAGACATATTGTCAGTTTCCCAGCTGCCCCAGTCATGTGACTTGTGCCTGGAATTACTTTCTGGCAGGCTGTTTGTTATCTCTCCTACTTAATGTAACTGAATCAGTCTCAGTGGGACTTGGCTTTTACTATTGAGTGTTGTTCTTATATATACCAGGCAGCTGTTATCTTGTGTTAAGTAGTTGCTATCTGGTTACCTTCCCATTGTTCTGTTGTTAGGCTGCTGGGGGGGGAGGGGTGATATCACTCCAACTTACAGCAGTAAAGAGTGACTGAAGTTTATCAGAGTACAAGTCACATGACCAGGGGCAGCTGGGAAATTGACAATATGTCTAGCCCCATGTCAGATTTCAAAATTAAATATAAAAAAATGTGTTTGCTCTTTTAAAAAACGGATTTCAGTGCAGAATTCTACTGGAGCAGCTCTATTAACTGAAACGTTTTCAGGAAAAAAAAATTCCCATGACATTATCCCTTTAATCAAGCAGCTTTGTGGTGCAAGAAGCTGAAATGGGTGCAATTTAGCATCTAGGGAATAGGAAGCCCTATCCATAACATATGCCTTTCAGCACCAGTTTTAATGGTTCCCAGTGCCTGTAAAAAAAATGATCACAGAAACTGAAGCTCTTTTTAACTTTATGGAAGCATGATTTGTTTCTAAAAGTTGGTACAAATGTTGCAGGCCATGCATGGACACTTGCATTCTGGGAACAGGAAATTATTGTTAATTAAAGATATCAGCACCAATTATTTTACCCTTTGCATATTACCGCCCGCTAGTAGATGATGGGCAGCATATTATTTCCAGCAGCATGTCTCTCCAATTGTTCTTCTCCTACAGCCATATCTATTTTCAGCAGCCTTACCCCTAGTCTGTATCCTCATCACGCTGTCTTTGTAGGCACCCTAGAGTCCTGCTATGTTTCCAACAATTTAAATACTATTGGTATAACTTAAGACTTGCCTTATCTTTATAAAAAAGCCTTTGAGTCTTTAAATTATTATGGAACCTGAGGGTGACATACACAGGTAGACGGTACATTCTCCTTTATATTCTTTCATGTTGAATAACGTTACCCTTTTAGTTCCAGAGATGTGATGAAAATAAGTTTAAAACAAATCTAAGATTCATCCTTGCATTGGGATAAACAACATTTTATCTTTGTGTTTTTTCTTCTGAGTTTGAATCTGTTTGAGGGCAGAGATTAGAAAGAGACCAGACAGAACCAATGCTGCAGATATGAGAATGAGACTGGATAAGTGATGCCACCTTAGGCAGCCATGAGCTCTAGGAAGGAGCCCAAGATTAACACATCATTCATAAGCAGCTTTCACGGTTTATTATCTCTGGAAAGAAGCTGAACAGAAAGTAGCAATCAGGTAGGGTTGTCCTTATTAACAAAAAACATCCTTGAAGCAGTTGGTAGATATCACTCTAATGTTATTTATCTAGCAATATATTCTGCTGGTCAAGAGAAGAGCTGCCTCTTCTACAGGCAAATATTATCTCATATTCTGATTGAAGCATGGTCTTGTTTTTTATAAAAAAACATGTTCAGACATTTTTATATTGGTTACAGTCTTTGCCCATGACAATACATGGGAGTAATGTGGTGTTCCCCCCATAGTCAAGCAGTGCTGATGTTATCACACTCATGCTGTTGGGAGGCCAGCACAAGTAATTGTCACTATGCCCCAAGTGTCATGAAAATTTTATATTGAAAAACCGGCAACACATTATTAACACAAATGCAGGTACAAGACAAGGTAGAAGCTATACACTGGCACAGGTAGGGTTAGCTGGCAGGCACGTCAATAGACTGGCAGGGTAATAAGGCAAAACAAGATGAAGGTACTGATAACAGTTAACAGTCAGACAAGAAAGGGACAGTCTAAGACAAGACACAGCAATGGTTAACAAGGCTCAGTTTCTACAACAGATTAAGACAGGGAGTGTAGAACAAGGTCATTTTGTCCTTATTAACATAAAAGTTCCTTGAAGCAGTTGGTAGATGTCACTCTAATGTTATTTATCTAGCAATATATTCTGCTGGTCAGGAGTAGAGCTGCCGCTTCTATAGGCAAATATTGTCTCATGTTCTGATTGAAGTACGGTCTTGTTTTCTTTTTATAAAAAATATGTTCAGACATTTTTATATTGGTTACAGTCTTTCATGACAAGACATGGTTGTAATGTATTTTTACCTGGACTTGTAATGAGAACTTTATAGTAACCTTATCAGCCTTGCCTGTCTTGTCAGTACTGTCTGGCTACCTTACGGGGCCCATTTACTTAGCTCGAGTGAAGGAATAGAAGAAAAAAAACTTTGAATTTCGAATGGTCAAATTTGGCTATTTTGACCATCGAATAGGCTACTTAGACCTTCGACTACGACTTCAAATCGAATGATTTGTCCTAAAAATAGTTCGACTATTCGACCATTTGATAGTCAAAGTACTGTCTCTTTAAATAATGCTTCGACCCCCTACTTCGCCACCTAAAACCTACCAAGGCCATTGTTAGCCTATGGGGAAGGTCCCCATATGCTTCCTAACAATTTTCTGATCGAAGGAAAATCCTTCAATCGATGGATTAAAATTCTTCGAATCATTCGATTTTTCCTTCGCTCGTGCGATCGTAGGAAATTCGCTAAATCCTTCCACTACATTCGGCAGTCGAATATCGAGGGTTAATTTACCCTCGATATTCGACCCTATGTAAATTTGCCCCTACATGTCTTCCCTTTTCCAGTGCTTGCCTTGCCTTTTCTGTCTTTTCAAGTGATTGTCTTGCCCCATGCTGTCTGTTTTCCAGTCACTCTCTTTTTCCCAATCTAGAAGCCAATAGCCTTATCATGGGATCCCAGAATGTATTAGAACTACAGAAGAAGCAAATCCTGTGATTGCAGGAAGTATAGGGGGGCCAGTAGGCAAATTCAGTGTATGTTTATAAAAAAATGTCTTATTTCAAAGGTCTAAGGGACCCTAAAATGATTTTGCTGTGGGCCCAATAACTTCTTGGTACGCCACTGCTAGATGTGTAAAAGCTAGCTAGGTCCTGATGGTCTATGGCCAGCCAAGCCAACCCTTGATAAATTCAAGGGATTTCCATCTCTTGACTTTACAATCAAGGAGGCCTAACTAGCAAACTATAGCAGTCATAATCCAGTAGCTGCTTTTCTCATTGCATTGCTTTGGTTCAGGGCAGGGCCGGAACTAGGGGTAGGCAGAGTAGGCACGTGCCTAGGGTGCAAAGCTGGGAGGGCGCCAGGCACGTACCTCCTTTGTCGCCTACCCCAAGTTCCCTTCTCTGCCCGACTCTCTACATTTCTTCTCACTTTTTGCGCTTCTGCACATGCACGAAAACTTCAATTCACGGATGCGCACTATATCGCAAATGCTTGCATGCACACACAAGCACAAATTTGCGCATGCTAAACAGGTGCCGGGCCTGCCTAGGGCCCGGCACTGGTTCGGGGTTCAACTCCAAGCCCTAAAACCTGCCGAATTACTAAATCAATGGGAGAGGTCCAGGGATTAATTTGGAGATGTTTGCAGCCTTCCTGACATTTGAGTTTTTTTCTGAGAAAAATCTCAAATTGAGTTTGATCAAATTCAAATCGAATTCAATTTGAGTTTTCGCGTTGTTTAAGGTTTTATTAATTCAATTTTATTAATACATTTTCAGGAGTCCAGTTTTCGAATTTATGGGAGTTTAAAAAAACTTGCATAAAGTCGAAGTTCGAGCCTTGATAAATGTGCCTCCCCGTTTCTACTTTCTTGCTGTATCCTTGTGGATTTCCTCCTACTCAATACACAGAGGTAGGTTAACTTCTAATAAAACATCTGTGTGCGGAGATGTGAAATTAGATTGTAAGCTTCATCATTGGGGCAGAGACTGATGTAAATGATGAGCAAACTCTGAAGTGCCGTATAAAAGTTTTGACACTATACAAAGAATGGATGCAAATAATTATAACATTAATTCAACACCATCAAAATTATTTCACATTATTGAGCTTTTTATTAATACATTCATTTTCCTGATACCTGTAGTAAATATAGGAAGAAATATTTTGCCACTTGGGGAATGTTTTAAAACTTTTTACCCATAAAGTGGATCACCGTACCAGAGGCCACCTCTTCAGACTAGAAGAAAAGAACTTTCATTTGAAGCAACGTAGGGGGTTCTTCACAGTCAGGACAGTGAGGTTGTGGAATGCACTGCCGGGTGATGTTGTGATGCTGATTCAGTTAATGACTTTAAGAATGGCTTGGGTGATTTTTTGGACAGACATAATATCAAAGGCTATTGTGATACTAAGCTCTATAGTTAGTATAGGTATGGGTATATAGAATTTATGTGAGGGTATGGAGGGGTCGTTGTGAATGAAGCTGGGTTTCATTTGCAGGGTGAATTTGATGGATTTTGGTCTTTTTTTTAACTCAACTTAACTTTGTAACCATGTAACTATGAGTCTTTCATCTGCCTAGTCATTTATTCAGGCAAAGATGGCGGCAAAGAAGCATAGTGTTTAATAGAAATACACTATGGGACTAGACTGGCAATATCTTGTTAGTAAATACTATCATCATCAGAACAATTATTTATATCTGTTTTCTGTTGTTGTGAGCACATTTAGACTCAAGCAAATGGTCGATGGAGCTTTGCAGAATAAAAAGTATCAATAGCTTGATTTAAAGTGCTTTGCTTTTTTTGTGCCTTCTCTAAACAGATGATCTCTGACATTTTTCTTTCCTTCACTCAGGGTCACACACAGGGAACTATCTATTGGCAGCTGAATGTTATCATTCACTGTTGTAAGAAATGGCCAAACTAATGAGCCTATTAGGTGTTTTCATTTTTTTTATATATATAAATATATATATTTTTTTCAATAAACCATGGAAGAGCACGGCCTTGCATGGCAATGTTTTCAAAGAAGACAACGATAGAACACAATAGTAAAAGAAAATTAAAATAAGGGCCAAACCATACAAAACTTAAAGTGGACCTGTCACCCAGACACAAAAATCTGTATAATAAAAGTCCTTTTTAAATTAAACATGAAATCCAATTTCTATTTTTTATTAAAGCATTCATAGCTGTTGTAAGTTCATTTAAAAAATCTCAGCTGTCAATCAAATATTGTCTGACACTCCTCTATGCCCTGGGCATAGAGGGAGGGCAGACAATTACTTTCACTTTCCATTCACCACTTACTAGATGTCACTGCTCTCCTCATATTTCTCCTTTCTGTGTAGTCAGGGCATGGGGATGGACATCAGGTCCCCATTCTAGTGCACAAACAAGATTCTGAGATGATGCAAGGCTTGTCTTAATAACAGTGTCCACAAAATGGCTCCTGCCTGCTTGCTATAATTATGAATTCCCAGACTGATGGAAACAATATTCAAATAATTTATATAGTGTAATTAAAGTTCATTTTGCTTGACTAATGTGATAAAATAGGATTTTGAATAATTTTTTTGGGTCCCCTTTAATTAAAGGATTCCAGCACTGCATAAAAATAATCAGTGTGTGTTAAAACCAATGTGCTTGAAGGAGAGGAAAGAGGAATCTGAAATATATTTATAGATTCAGTCAGTAGCATAACTATAAAGGAACAGACTCCATGGCTGCAGGGGCCCTGGGGAACGGGGGGCCCGGACCATAGGGTCTGCTTTCTCCATAGTTTTGAAGAATTCCTCCGGGGATTGGGGCAGGTAGGCAATGCTGTGCGCTGGGCCCCGCTGATGAATTTATTGGCAGGGAGGCCCAGTACACACCAGGTACACCACTGGATACAGTAAAGACAGCCAGGACAGTTTTTGAAGTATGTTTTTGAAGTGTGGGAGGAAACCAGAGTTCCCAAAGGAAACCCACTCAGAGAGACCATACAACTCCTAACTAGGGGCACTAACAACCACAAAGTTTATTGATCCAAAGAATGTAATGTAACACCTATTTGGGCTGCATAGCACACAAATAGTTAAACTGTCCAGCTAGCAGTAGAAGCATGGGTTACACGCGACTTCACACAACAGGGTCAGGGCCTTCGCCATGTGGAAGTGTTCCCTCTATGGTGTAGTGCAACTACATCCCCCAGGCTACTGTGCATACAACAAAAGATGGGCGCCAGGAGGTTCTTGCAGTAAAACATAAAACGGTTTATTAACTATGCACGAGGCAAGTGACCACAGGTTTAGTAGTCACGCAGGAGCTGAGGCAATAGCACATTTCTCACACAGAGCTGCAGGCATTAGGCATTTCTCACAGAGGAAAGATCTCCATTAGGCATTTGCAGTATTCACACACATTCCCTCCTGGAAGTTGTCAGGAAAGCAGCTTCTACCCTACAGTCCCTCTTCACTGAGGTCCCTGACTGGAGGCAACACATAAAGCCTCTGGGAAGCTACTCCCTTACTGCAAATCCTTGTTGGAGCTTCAGCTGCTCTTTCTCTCTCACCTCTCTGCCTTTCTCTCCTAGAGAGACTATAACAAGTCTGCCCTAGTGCAACTATTCCTCATTCACGGGGTTACCTGGTCCCCGACTTCTTCTTCCAAAGCACATGGACCTTTCTGGGCCTAGCTGTGCCCAGGCTCCCCTGAGCACACCCAGCTGGATCACCATCCACAGGCCAAAGAGGAAGTGGCCACTCCCTACACACACTATATAGCAGTGTAGCAGGGGAGTGTCATTCTCTCCTGGCAGATCACTCTAAGAAAAAGGTGGGGGCCTTAAAGCTGCAGGGCAGATTACCCAGTAGGGGTCCCTACAGTAATAAAAGGAGGTTTTAGCTGTAGATAATGCAGGAAATATTGCACTCCTGTATAACACTCGTATATTAGACATTACATGAGTATATAAAGGTATACTTTTCAGCAATGTGTAATTAAATGACCTGCATTAAAACCTGTTTGTTTAGACTGACAGTGCTGCTTTCCGCTGTCTCCAGACTCTGCACATCAGTCAACTCTGCTGTCAGGTCCCAGCAGGTCAGGTTCGGGTTGAACCGACGTCTCCTCTGGCCAACGTCCCCACGCCAGCGCCTGTTACTAGCGCGGGCGCATGTTCTAATGCACGCATGCTATTTAGCGCAGGTGCGCGTTCTGACATGCGTCCTGGGGTTAAAAGGCCATTTAGGCCTAGGCTCAATGCGAGGTGATCATCTCTACTGACACTAAGCGTATTTACTACTGATGATTATTCTGATTACGACTACGGCTTGTTCCTGACTATTCTTCTGATTATCCCTGGATTCCTGTGTTTGTGATTCCTGATCTCAACCTTGGCTTCCCTGACTACTCTGCTGGATTTTCCTCAATTGGCACCTGCTTCCTGATCGTTCTCTGTGTATGACCCGGCCTGTCCCTGACTTCGTCTCTTCAACTGCAGATAAGTGCTGCGTCCTTATTACAAACTGTTATTCTGCGGACTCACTTAGCACTCCTGCTATTCCTTATCTGGGACCGTCCTGTACCAACTTTCAGGGCACAGCTCAGTGGGAAGCGTGGGGTAGGCTCATACCTTCAGACTCGCCTTGATACCTGACATCTGCTCTGTAATATGTAGAGAAGGATATCATTAGCACAATTCCTTTTTACCAAACAAAACTCTGATGCGGGGGTTCAGATGGAATCATCACAAGCAAATGCTCTGTGAAGTCAATCAGGATGCCTGTTAACAATAATAATAATACTACCATTCTAGCCTCATATTCAGCACACCAACAGATCAAAGTCTAGACCGAGCAACGCAGAATGAGAAGGTAAATGATACAAAAACATACTAAATATCAATTCGGATGTGACCTTATCCTTCTCTTCTTATGCCCAAAATTACAGAGTAAAGCAGAGTAGCGGAAAACAATTTATATTTCTAAAATGCAATAATTTTCCTGTGAGTGGTTCTTTGGGTTACTTTTAAAAGGTAAATTCCAAACATGCTTGTGTTTCATCATTAATCTTAATTTTTCGTTATTATTTTCATTTTAGAAATACAGTTCTGTAGCCGCCATAGTGATGAATAATATGGCCACTTTACCATGGCAATGCTGAACCGACACTGGTGCATCTCAAGGGTGACATGATCATGAATCCCAATGAATCTGTCCCAAGCCAAGAGAACGACACGCTCAGTAGTAATGAATTAAATATCAGAGACAGCTGGAGATGGTTGAGAAAAGTAAATCACATGCTTTAATTACATGGAAGAGTCTGTTAAGTGTTCTTTGTCTTATGCATTCATTTCCTTTCCACACCCAATTGGTTTTAATGGAACAGTAGACAGAGCAAGCCTGGAAGGGAGATATGACTTGGTCTGAATAGGGGGTATTTTCTTCCTACCTGGAAGCATTAATCTAAAGATTACAGTAAAATTGTATTCTATTTGATACACCCCAATTCCATTCTAAAATATGTTGTGATATTTTCTCAACCAATGATTAAAGTCCTTTACAAAGCACTATTTTTGCATTGTAAATTTATGAAGAACCAAACTCTCCTGTCTTAAAATATCTTTGGGGAAGTTTATTAATGTTTTTTTTTATTTATTCTTTGTAAAACTACTATTTTAGATATATACTGTTCGATTGTTCCTCCTCCTGCAAGAGAATCTGCTTGACTTCATGAAGTTTGATCTAAGCTAATACATGAGGCAGCATTCCTGACCATGTCTGACAGTTACATTGTTCATCTGACACCAGCAAACAGTGGGTTGTACCAATAGGAGCCATCACAGGCTCGGGGCCAGCCAATTAGACAGTACTGCAATTTCTAAGGTTCATTGGAATGTGCATATGCAACAGCATTTGTTTTGCTGAATCACAGATACAACTTGGAGTATGGTAGCTGCATTTCTGGGGGAAAAATTATGTATTTTTGAATCTTAAAATTACCTTTGCCTCAATAGTTGCTGTAGGGTTTCTTGCAAATTTGAATAAGCAAAGTGCAAAAAAGGATGCAGTTTAACTAAGTAGCTTCCCCCAAAAAGATATCACTGACTGCATTAATCGTTGTATTATCAAGATGGAGGTACGTAGACGACCTCCTCCTGCCCCCTATATGTCCCCTAACTTGCATACCCAATAAAAAAATCTTGTGCTTGGTGCAGAAAACAGCAACAGAAGACATAGCCTGCAAACACTTTTGTGCTTCTTAGCACACCCAGTGACCCAGGGAATAAAAAGTGACCCTTCATGTCTGAAGGCTTATGGGTCTTGTATCTGCTATGGAAATGTATTGCCAAGTTTGCAAGTTCACTTACACAAGTTCTCTCAGCTATGGAACTTTTGGAAGCCCCTACATTTGTCTACTCTTTCTTGGAGGGAGGTAGAAATGTAGCCAATTAAATGAACAGCAACATCAATTTTTTTTCACCCATTGGAGTCTATGGCCATCATTGGAGAAAAAATTCACTCATCACTATACTAGTTGCTTTCTTTGTACATTTGGTGCCCAGGGCCGGATTTACATAGTGGGCACCCCTAGGCCCATTGCCGTCTGTCGCCCCTGTCCCCTCCCCTATATTCGTGCAAATTTTCATCATCTGGACTGGAGCAATGGGGATTAGAGCACAGAAAATTGAATAAATGATTGTATCTCCAGCGCATCCAGTGTCGGACTGGGACTACCAGGGGCCCACCCAAAAACCTTTGACTAGGGGCCCACCAATTAATCTTAGACCAGGGGCCCACTCTTAGTACTATTATTCTTCCTTTCCTCGCTCATCTATTCTCCTTTTCTTTACATACTATAATCTATTATTTCATCTATTTAGCCACTTTGTTCTCATAGAAATAGGGAATGGCGATGAAATAGGCCAAATGTCTAGCAGCATGAGGGCCCACTGACACCTTGGCCCACCGGGACTTTTCCTGGTATCCCTGTGGGCTAGTTCGTCACTGAGCGCATCCCCAGTGTTTTTGAACCAATGTGGGAGTGGTTGGGCAGCATGCCGCCCCCATAAAATCCTGCCGCCCTAGGCCCGGGCCTAGGTGGCCTTTCCACAAATCCGGGCCTGTTGGTGCCCCCTCAACAGTTTTTGGAAGTAGTGTTACTGATATTGCTCACTAGAGTCCTGTGTAGAAGTTTTACCTCAAGACACCAGCATGGAAGGGTGGCTCCTGCCTCAAATACCTATTTAAAGTGGTTTCTAGAAACATAGACCGGAACATGGTGGTAGTCTTGATCTCCATCTGGAAGAGGTTACAGTTAACAGTTTCTGGTGCATCCATCAGTGAATATGCCTCCACAAATGCCATCTTGCCAAACAGGCTGGAAGAACCACATAGTCTGTTAAAAGAACTGTGTGTGCAACTTAATAATGACTAAATAGACTGCATTTATTTTCTAAAACCGATTCACACATCATAGCACCTTTGATCTGTAACACAAATATTCAGAAGCTAGTGATGAGCAAATTTTTTCGCCAGCAATGAATTGGGAACTAAATTCTGCATTCTGCCATCTGTACATTTCGCAAAACTGAGGCAAACATTTAACATGGAAAAGTTCACCGCAGCAAAAAATCGCCAAGACAAAAATGTCACAGAGACAAAAAAGTCGCCATAAGCAAAAACACCCATTGACTTTTAATGCGTTTGGACAAAAAAGTCGCTGAGACAAACTAATTTGAACCCACACATGAATAACTATTATACCTTTCCTCAGATAAAGCCATTGACTTGGGATATTTAACTTACCTAGCAAACTTCATTTTATGCTTAATTCTTTTTTAGAAGAACCCTAAAATAATTCCTACCTGTCTACACTATTGCAGTATGTTAAAGCTATTTATAAAGCATATTTATGTCATGTGCAGCAAATGACTTTGAAAACACTGCACCATATCTCATTGTTTTCATTGAGCCTCCTTAAAGGGATACTGTCATGGGAAAAACATTTTTTTCCAAAATGAATCAGTTAATAGTGCTGCTCCAGCAGAATTCTGCACTGAAATCCATTTCTCAAAAGAGCAAACAGATTTTTTTATATTCAATTTTGAAATCTGACATGGGGCTAGACATTTTGTCAATTTCCCAGCTGCCCCTGGTCATGTGACTTGTGCCTGCACTTTAGGAGAGAAATGCTTTCTGACCAGGGACAGCTGGGAAATTGACAAAATGTCTAGCCCCATGTCAGATTTCAAAATTGAATATAAAAAAATCTATTTGCTCTTTTGAGAAATGGATTTCAGTGCAGAATTCTGCTGGAACAGCACTATTAACTGATTCATTTTGGAAAAATTTTTTTTCCCATGACAGTATCCCTTTAAAATAGCAAAGCTGTAGTCTGTATTTCATACGATACATTGACTGTCTAGTAATAATGGCTGGCAACCCATGGGATCTTTCCTGTGTTTCAATTCTTGCTATAAATCTCATGTTCATGCACATATTGAGAGATATTCAGTTCAGAGTTGGCACAGTAATGCCTTATTTACTGTTAGTACCACCATTAACCATTATGTTAGACTTGGCGAATTTCTGTGCAGCCCGTTTAATCACTTCTGAAGAAAGCAGGAAAAAGTGCTGCAGATGCTTGTTAGGTTGGGTGTTTATTAGTATTTAGCATTTGGGGCACCAACCGCCGTCTATTAATTTCACAGAGAAGTCCGGGGCTTGAAACAAGCAGCTGCTTCTCTCCTCTCAGAACGAAGCCCTCTGGAAAGCAGCAGTGTGTTATTATAATAGAAGATGTGTATTTTCCTTAAGCCCTTAGCCACCGGCATGTCATTTATCTCACTTCTCTGCTGCGCTAATTAGAAAAGTTTCTTTATTCTGACTGAGGATTTATTACTGAAAAATATTCAAGTTGTAAAATGTTAGTTTTACTGTATCACAACCAACTAGATCCATCCAGAAGTTCTCTCGGGACAAAAATGATTCAGCTTGAAAAAATAAAATAAATGAATTAACAAAAAGGACATTTTCAGTTTTTAGTTTGCCTGTAAAAAAGAAAGTGAAATTTGTGGCCAAAGTGGGTTCTGAGCAAAGAAGAAAGCCAGGGACCTGAATTAGAACACCATCTAAAGCCAGGGATGTCCAACCTGTGACTATACAGTTACAACTCTTAGCATCCATTAATACCCAGAGACTTTTGTTGTCATGGCACCCTCTCCCTCCAGGTACCCAGGGCAACTGCTCTTATCCCTCCCTAAAACTGCCTTGGCCTAAGACATATTTTAAAGGGTGATGATGCCTTTATTTTCCTTTAAAGAGGTAGCATTGGGCGTATATCTGCTGATAGAAAAATCCAGTGTAGAATAAGCCACATCTCTCATATCCCTTTCTTATAATTTCTTCTGCCATTGAAATGAATGCAGTGACATGATATGCCATGATGCTCCATAAACCATATGAGAAGTGTAGGGTATGTGGTAGCGTGTTTGAATTGTAAGCCCTGCAAGGGAAAAAGCTGGTGAATGATCCAAGTGCTGAGTAATACTGTATGTTGCTGCTTTATAAAATAAAGAATAATAGGACTCCTGCTTTGCTGTATGCAGATTTTAACCAGACCTGCATGAGAATGAACAGCAAGGTCCAGACCTTAAACAGAAATTAGATTTCCATCTAGACCAGTGATCCCTAATGTTGGGATTTTGCTCCCAGTGACCTCAAGGCAAGAGTTTTGTTTTAATTCCAAGCTTGGAAGCAAGTTTTTGTTGCATAAAAAACAGGTGTACTGCCAAACAGAACCTCTTGTAGGCTGTCAGTCTACATAAGGGCTAGCAAATAGCCAATCTTTTTACATTTGAATGTGACTCACAAGTAAAAAAAGGTTGCGGACCCAACCTAGACAAGAACATTGGAATTAAAACAGAAGGTTATTGAAGGAGATATGCTGGATATGGTAAGGAATTGGATGTCAAGTAGTAAAGCTAAGGACAAGGTATGACTAAAAAGTCTTCAATTGGAAAAACACATGCTGCACTGATCAATTGGAAAAAGCAATGGACACTCAGTAGCCAGTTCCTATTTTGTCCCAAATACTCTCTTTAAAGGCACCAGTTTTCTTTACCTTCTCCTGTGACACTTCCAATTTAACAGTATTATCTCCAAGGTCCAGGCAAAGTGTCAGAATGTGATGCCATGGGCTCGCCAGAAATCTTAGACCATAGCTCCACACTACAGATATTTATTCACTTCTGCTTCCTTATTCTCCTAGTCTCTACTCTATACCTACTGTAATCCAGCATTCTCTCAATTTCATACACAAAAAGGAATGTCAAAGATACAGGAATACCAGTAAAAATGTTTGGGTGATCAGGAGGGCCCACTTACTCCTGGGCCCACTGGGGGGTTTTCCTGGTATCCTGGTGCTCCAGTCCAATTCTGTGCAGGAAGTCTCTGAGAGATCCTTTAGTCTTTTCTGAGTGTCTAGAGTGGTTCATAGGCAACATATTGCTCACCAACCCCTGTTGCTGCCAGTGGTCTCAAGCCAGGTGCTTATTATTGAATTTCAGGTTTGGAGGAAAGTTGTGGTTGAATAAAACCAGGTGTATTGTCAAACAGAGCCAGTCCAAATAGGGGCTACCAATAGCCAATCACAGCTCTTATTTGCCAACCCGTGGAAAAATGTTTCATGATTGTGTAGGGATCCGGAGGGTTAATTTCCCCTCCGGTTGGAGTGGTGTTTCCTAGAGTTTTCAGGGGCAGAGCTCTTGGATTGGTGCAGCATGGTTGTTGATCCCAAAGGAAGCCACAAGGTGTCGCTGTGCACCAATATAAAAGGAGAATGCCATGTGCTCACACATCCATTCTTGATTTCGATCTTGATTTGGATGCAGGATGGAGTGATAGTCGGCTGGGGTACTGCAGTGGCAGACCTCAGGCTATAGAGACACACCATTTACTTCCCCTTTAAATTTGCATAAAAGTTATATTTGTTATATAATAAAGTGTGTGATTGATTAGTTGTCCTAATGGGGCCACCGCAGGTGTATTCCCAGATCCCATTAGGTGGAGGCACTGCCACAGAAGCATTCCCAGTACCCTTGCAAAGGGGACTCAGTTGGTAAGCAGGTATGACCTTGGCACCAGGGGGGTTGGCCAAGTTGGCGTTACAATTGTGTTGCTCCTCAACACTTTATACAATAGATTGTGGCTCACGGGTAAAAAAAGTTCGGGACCCCTGCTTTCTAGCATTGCTAGGCAATGTTCCATGGAGGTGACATATAACGTCTCTACTATAACTAACTGAGCATAGGACTGAGATCGATTTCCTGCCCATTTCCAGGGTCAGAGTAGAATACTGAAACAGCAGCTTGCAGTGGCTGCAGACCAACTTTTTCCTGTTAATAACTGAAAAATAATGCATTTCTCAAACATTAAAGGGAAGGCAGATCACTCAAATACATTGCTGTGTCAGAATACAGGTTTAAAGGTATGACCTCTTGTACCAGACTGTAGTTAATAAGCAAGGGGAATGTTTGACACACTATTTATGGTACATTTATGGGATTTATGAGCAGGAAATACTGAGAGCCAACAATGTTATCTGGATAATATTTTAGCCACATGGTGATCAGCTTCTCAGAAGGGCAGCCAGTGTCTGTGAGCAAGATCCCGGAATATGTCAGTGAGGGCCAGCTTATTAACCCTTTTAAATTGCACGCGAGCAGCGACTAAAATTATGAATTTTACTGTAGACTGGAGCGGTAACGTGTTATTAAAAGGCTGAAGGAGATGTAGTATATGAAGGGGATGGATTATTGACTGTTTAGGATGTAAAATCACTAAAATATGGCACTTAAAATACAAAGAGCTTTTCAAGGCACACAAAACATATTTGCTTAGTATGTTTCTCCTCATTTAAATTTTAGTCTCTGATGGCTTCTGTGTGGTTCCCAAAGTTTGGGGGTGCCTCCCTCAGGGGGTGGCTTAGTAGTAGTTGGGGGGGGGGGTCAGACTGTAGGCTGATTTAAGGAGAGAGATACATCTGAAAGCCCAGTTTGAAGGTTATTTACGGAGAGATTTGGAGTGAAAACTCGTTTACTGTCCTATATATTCTTGGAACTTTGGCTCAATGACTGATACGCCAACATTTTCTTAGCCTTAATAAAAATGAAGGTTGGACTAAATTAAAGGTAGGACCTTCAAGGGTTCTTGAACTAAAAAAGTCAAACAGCCACTGGGTTAAGGAGACACTGTCCTATATAATATGTATGTATAGCTTTAAGCGCTACTAGCTTCTCTTCACTACTGAGTATTGATGAGTACTACTCATAAAAAAAAAATATCTATCTTTTTTTGACGAACATCAGCAGGCCTAGGGGTGTCCGCTATGTAAATCTGGCCCTGAAAAGGTTACTGTGATAAACTTCAACAAAAGGGTTTCTTTTTAAAAATCTATTTTGAAAATCACTATGTTTCCATGGGGTTGTTGGCAAAGTTTCATAACCTAGGAAGGCAGGGCTTGTCGTGGAATTAGAAGGGGGTATTTTTTGACTACCATCCACATCCAATCCCTTTTCTATTGAGGTAGGGTTCATAAAATAAATAACAATAACAAAAATATCATAGCAATAATAACAAAATATCAAAAATGGCCCACCACATTCTTTAGAGCAGGGATCCCCAACTTTTTTTTAACCTGTGAGCCACATTCAAGTGTAAAAGATATTGGAGAGCAATGTAACTTCTTGGGGTGCCAAATATAAGCTGGAAGAAACATCAAATGAGTTGGTGAGCTACATTTTGTTCATGAGCCACTGGTTGGGGATCACTGTTTGGAGTATAACACCCTCTAGTTTCTTCAAGTGCACAACTATAGAAACAATTTGCAGAGTATGCCTTTATGGTGAACCTGTCTTTGGCAAAGTGACTTAATGTGTCCTTCAGAAACCCAGGTGAGTTTGTAGGGTACAGGCCGTCAACTGATATCCTGTTATTGTATAGCTAAACATATACAGTCTATAATCATAAATTCATTTTCAGATTTAATTCTTGTATTTATAAAGCTCCTGGATGCAACTGTTTAGACTGTGGAGAGTTTAAGATACTTGCTGTGCCAGCAGAATGTTGTCTTTATTTGTAAGATGATTTACAGCAGTTTATTTTACTTTAATGGTTCTAAAAACCTATTTTGTTAATGTTGCCATTGATACCAAATAATGATGGCATTAAAATAGAATTTTGTAATCAGCATAAGCTCCAAATGCATTGTGAAATCCTTAACAGATCTAATAAAGATTAGAAGGCCAGTTGGCATGAATCCCTTGACAAATCTGTAACACTTTCAAATGTTTTATTAGTAAATTGTAAAAAAATGAATCCATTCTCTTATCTTAGAAGCCGAGACCACCCCACATGGCAATGTACACCAAACTGATGGAACAGCAGGATGCACAAGTGAAGATCCCTTCCCTATAGAAGTTCCAAGCCAAAGAGTTTCAGATATCTGCTTTAGCTAAGCTACAGTATTGCCTCTTGCAGTGTTAGCAATGGCTTGGATGTGTCAATAGGTGTAGGTGGACTGGTAAATAGCTTTCCTTTTTCATTGTACAGTCTCTTAAAGTTTGGCCACTAAAAGCCCCATAGTTTATGAAGGAGATAGTCTCCTCTTGGGTCCAATCATGAGATCCCTAGTTAAGCTACATGGTGGCAGTGTTTTAGGATATATATTTATAGGGGAAGGGAGTCAAGAGTGGAACCCCAGATAAGTCCAGGGTCTAGTAAGTTGTCAGCTTTCTCCTGTTATAGGTCTCTTTAGGAGAAACAGTTAGGCTAAGAGTTGTTTATATGAGCAGTTTGAGCTCCACCAAGGAGTGTTAAAGTCACTAGTTTCCTGGTGGCATTGTGGCCCAGAGAGGGAACCAGTGTGAAGGCCTTAGGGGCTAGATAGTTCTACTTGGGTTCCACATGGCGAAGACAAGGGGAAAGAATCTTAAGTGGATTGATTTACTTCCCCTTGATTGCATTATAAATGTGAACGCTATTCTCACAGGGTGGTACCATGAGTGCATGCTAAACTACTACTTATGCCAACCCATATATTTCTATGATCTTCATTGTGGGTTGTTCTCAATAAACAAGTTCTGGTTAAGTTACAAGAACCACTGGCACCCATTTCTTTGTAGTACTGATATTCAAATTCAATTTAAAAAAAAAACTCACGTTTTCGAGATTCATTACACCTCGACCTGGAAATAGCTTGCATCCGAAAATACACCACCTAAAGCCTGTCGAGGTTCTGTAGAAGTCAATGACAGAGGTCCCTGGAACCATTTGAAGAGGTTAACAGCCTGCTCGATTCAATCAATTAAGTTTTTTTCCACCGAAAATTTGAGTTTGCGAGTTGCGGGACTCAAATTCGCAGAATCGGGTTTCGCCATTCGCCTTTTTTCTTATGTAAGATAACATTTGAGTTTAGAGATTTTTCTACCTACTCAGAAGAAGGAAGTGAACTGCTTCTTCCCTTGACATTGCATCCCTTGTCATGCAGCCCCAGCGTTTATAGCTCCAGGGCTTATTTCGCTTTCGCCTACTACCCCAGAGGTCAGAAGTTCTGCCATTTTTCCTGAACAAAATAAAAAAAAACAAAAAAACAATAACGCCCTCAATGAATAAATATATAAATGAAATACAAGTAACTCATAGGAAAAAATGTCATCAGCAATTGATAACATTTATAAAATTTCCCAAATATGCAATGATGGAGCCAACCACTTCCAGATAAAAATTCTATCTAGTTCTTTCATTTTCCAGATGATATCTCATCTTGGATGCATTGTTTGGAACTTGTATGGACTATAAAATTTTTACTTGTAAAAGAAAATGGGCCTATGTCAGACTTATATAAATGTGATGCTTGTGTAGAGATATGACCACAATAACAAAGTGAATTTTCATGGCACTGTGCTTTGTTATATTGGTTTATTAAGAATTTATTTGGCATTTTGTACTCTAGATTGTCTAAGGTTTGCTTCTAATCTTATCTGCCTGGGAACATGTCCACTTGTAAATATTGCTTTCTGTAAACAATAATAAGCAACGGAAAATAAATATCAAGTCAAATTACCAATGGGGCTTCACGAATACACCCATGCAGGGCTGCTTCATTGTTCCTGCATTAAATGTACAAAAATAATATCCTGTGGTTGTACATCAAATTTACATACATACAGTTTCTAAAAGTTTTGTATGTAAGACAGCAAGCTTCAGACTGGCAAAATATTGTAAGCAGCCTCTCCTTCATTGGATTTGCATGTTTGTTGCAACTGAAGTGCATGCATAAGGCACAATAGCAATGCTAGTTAAAGAGGATGTTCATCTTAACAAGACATTGTTAATCAACCAGTTTACTGCAGAAATATATTTGCAATGTATTTTCATTAAAATAATATTCATAGCAAATAATATTCATAGCATTTTGTTACATAGCATTTTTGCAGACGCGCAGATGTCTGCACTCCCCACTCTGCATGGAATAGTTGACACCCTTGCTGAGTCACAACTCTGCTTTCTATGCAGCCCAATCCTGTGATGTTGATCATGACCCTTTCTCTTCATGTTTATTTGCATGTCCTTGATCCGATCGACTGCTAACATTGGATGCAATTTAGCCAATTAAACCACACATATGAAAATGACCTAAAGAGTAAACACATGCACGCAATTATTTAATTGCTTAGCAATGTTCCCAACATTTCGATCTGTAGAGCTGGAATTAGTGACTTAAAAGAAAACTATACCCCCCAAACAATGTAGGTCTCTATAAAAATATATTGCACAAAACAGCCCATGTGTAAAACCCTGCTTCATCCAAATAAACCATTTTTTTTAAATATATTTTTCGAGCAATATGTGCCATTGTATAATCCTATATAGAAAATTGCCATTTCAAGAAATAAGGGCCACCCCCTGGGATCGTATGATTCACGGTGCGCACAAAAAAAAAACAGGGACACATGTTAGGTCACATGAGCCAATGAATGGACAAAGTTCTGTCTTTTACTCCTACACTTCTTCCTGTTACAGTCAGAGCTGCAGTATTTCTGGTCATGTGATCACTGAGGGACACACAGAACATCACATGAAATGGTGGCACAAGCTAAAAGATATAAAAGGGTAATATTTACTAATAGAAATATTACAGTTGAGTAAGATTCTTTAATAGGCCACTTAATATGATATACATCTATCTACAGATATAAATATCTGTTGGTTACGTATTCATTCTGGGGGTATCGTTTTCCTTTAACTAGGTATCTAACATACAAACTATGCATTTTTAATGATGATAAATTACAAATATGTTTTTTTATGAAGAAAATGGTTGTTTAAAAATATGTCTAGTAAAAGTGTACATCCCCTAAGTTCTCTGACATGCGGGGTGACATCCGGGGTGCTTCTGAGCAAGCACCACTGAGTGATCATCTTCTTCCACATTTTCAACGGCCTTGGCCGATGCTGCACAGTAAAGTGCAAAAGATTTTTTTTGCTTAAAGTTCTGCCTGTCCCTCTACTGCGCATGCGCACCCAAAACAAAGAAGGACGGAGCAGGAAAACAATGGTTCCATAGTGTCTCTCAGAAGTACCCCAGGTTGGGGCAGTTTTCTGCTAACAGGAGCACCAGTCTTGGGTATCAGGTAAAAAATAAGCAGTGCCATTGATAGCGGTAGCAGCTATGTTTGCCACTGATTATAATCACAGGAGGGTGCTTTAACCTGCCTGTGATTTAACCTTTCCTTCTACTTTGTGCTGAGCACTTCCCTGTAATCGTCTCAATTTTGAACTCTTAGTAGAAGATTTATCAATAAGTGAGATTACAGTTCACCACAGGAAAAACTCACCCACTTTCTATCCATTCCTATGGGAATTTTAGAAACTTATTTATCAATGGGTAAACATTAGAATCCATGTATTATATATATATATATATACACACATATAAATACACAAAGATGGGCTTCTATGAGGCGTCAGTCACACTGTAGATTGTGAAGTAACAAGTTTGCCTTTGCAGATATGTCAATCTAGAAAATACTGTCCAGACTTAAAGATAAAAGTCAAATGGCAGCGGAATACAAGACTTTTTATTGATTGATGTGACACAGCATATTTGAAAAAAAAAAATGGAGGCATCAAATATACAGTATAAGCAAAGCAGGGGCAGCAATAAGGGCAAGAGGTTTCGGTAGCTGTGAGGTCACAAGGGGAAAGAGCAACAAACAAAGACACCTCTTTTGCTTGTTAAAGGAAAAGGTAATTAAAGAGGCAAAGGGCAAGGAAGTATAGACAGAGTTTTAGTAGGAGGAACTAGAGTACTGTAAATTAAGTGAATGTGTTCTGGAATACAGACCTATATTTCATGTGACTGAAAAACAACAGGTGAGAGTGTTTATGTGTCCACACACATCAATGAAAGCTAACAAAAAAGCTAAACATTGATCATTCTGGCTCATGACAAGAGCTTTATCCATTCTCTGTTACTGCTTCAAACTGCTTGAAAGATGGATCCTCCTCACTTTAAATCTAATTGGGTACCCAGGAATAAGCACCACTTCTCTGGTGGCCGGACCTTTTCCCAAACAGAGACCTTCCATACTATTTATCAAGCTAGTTGCCCTTCTCTGGACTTTCTCTGTTTTACAATGTATTGATATTCTGATTGAGCACTTGAGACCGTAACTGCACTGTATCTAGATGGGACCCTAAAACTGTTATCTCATCGACACCCCTTTTAATACAGAACAATAATAAATTGAAGGTTATTTCTGTTGCTGACTGACATTGCAGCTAAGTGTATTATTCACAAGTGCCCCTAGGTCCTTCTCCATCAAGGATTTCCGTAACTAGGATATAACTAGCTTGAATATGTATAAAACCAACTGAATAACATTGAATCTCATCTGCCACTTTATTGCCCAATCATTTTATTGATCTAGAAAAGATTGTCCTAAACAGTTTTGTTCATCTTCAGAAAACCAAAATAAATTACTTACAATGGCCTCCCCAAGGCATTAGTGAACACATTTAATAAATATCAATCCAGTACAGAACCATGTGGGACCCCAACTAGATCCATACTCCAGTTATAGAATACACCACTGACAATCACCTTCTGCACTGGCTCTCATAGGCAGTTTTTTCTGTTCATGTAAAACACTATTGCCAAACCCAACAGACCTTAGTTTAAAAAGCAGTGGTCTATGCAGAAATGTATAAAAAGCTTTGGCAAAATCCAAGCTGAGTAAACCTGCCACAACTCCACTGTCCAACTAGTTACTGCATCCTAAAAAGCTATTCAATTTGTTTGACATGATCTGTTCCTCCATGCTGATTACTACGTATGAAGATATTCTCCCAAAATGATTGCTTAAGAAACCTTCAAACATGTAGTCTACTACAAATGTCAGACTTACAGGGCTATACTTGCCAGGTTGAGATCATACTCCCTTTTTAAATACTGAAATTACATCATCTTTTCTCCAATCTATTAGTATCATACCAAATAAAAGAGTCAATGTACTAAAACGTAACTAAAGTCTCTTTAAACTAAATTTTGCAAGTGTATTCCATGTGCGGTGTTATATTTTAAGTTTGTTAAAAAAATATCAAAGTACCATATGTTGTATCAAAGTACAATTTCCTGTGTCAGATCTGAACTACTATAGAGTAGGTCCTGTAACTCTGGCTCCTATAGTGTATATACTGAGAAAAAGTTTTTTTAAGAGAGTCAGAGTCTCAACCCACATCTTTATATTACTGATATATTGAAAAAATGGATTCGAACTGCACTGCATACTCCAGATGAGGCCGCACCAGGAACCTATAAAGAGGCATAATTATGTTTTCATCCCTTGAGTTAATGCCTTTTTTTTATGCAAGACAGAACTTTATTTGCTTTAGTAGCCACAGAATGACACTGCCCGGAACTAGACAACTTGTTGTCCAAAAAAAACCCCTAGATCCTTCTCATTTAAGGAAACTCCCAACACACTGCCATTTGGGGGCAGATTTACATAGGGTCGAATATCGAGGGTCAATTAACCATCGATATTCGCATTCCGACTGTAAATCCTTCGACTTAGAATATCGAAGTCGAAGGATTTAGCGCAAATAGTTAGATCAAACGAAAAATCCATTGATCGAACGATTTTTCTTTGGAAGGTCCCCATAGGCTAACATGGCACCTCGGTAGGTTTTAGGTGGCGAAGTAGGGAGTTGAATTTTTTTTAAAGAGACAGTACTTCGACTATCGAATGGTCGACTAGTCGAACGATTTTTAGTTTGAATCGTTCGATTCGAAGTCAAAGTCGTAGTCGAAGGTCGAAGTAGTCAATTCGATGGTCGAAGTAGCCAAAAAAAAACATTTGAAATTCTACGTTTTTTTATTCTATTCCTTCACTCTAACTAAGTAAATGGGCCCCTTAGTGTATAACTTGCATTTATATTATTTTTGCCAAAGTGCATAACCATTTATCAACATTGAACCTCATTTTCCAGTTTGCTGCCCAGTTTTCCAATTTAGTCAAATCACTTTGCAAAGTGGCCAGTGATGTTTTTTCTCCAATGTTTTGTACATTAAATAGGCTCCTTAGTCACCAAGTGTGGGTCATCAACGTTGTGAACAGCTTTCATTAAAATCATGGTCACCTTATTATAAATCCCCATAGAGATTAAAAAGTAAATTCATATTCTTTGGTACTTTGGATTTTTATTACTTTTTAGTATTTTGCTTTGTTGTTACATAGATAAGCTTAAGGCAATTCCAACTTACATTGTGAATTCAAAAGTGAAAAGCTTATGTCACAATAAAGCAGGGAGTGTACCTCTCAAATCCAAAAAAAAAAAAAGAAAATGTCTTATATTTTGAAGTAATACACTGGAACAAAACAACATCCTAAGGCCAAAGATTTGCAAATGATCATAGCAGCAGCACAGGTACAGTACATTTACTTCTAGAGCTGGTTTATAAGCACCTAAGCTCTTGTGTGATTATTTTAACACCATAATAGGGTTGGCTCCACTTGGATACACCAAAGGAGTCATTTGGGGACTCACAATTTTTTTTATTTTTTTTTACAGTGTCTGCATCTCCGGTAGTGTTAGACATTGGCTTAGGATTTTCCATTTGAATTATAGAAGAAAGTAAATTTGTTTCTCAGTTTTTTTATTGTAAAATTCCTGTACACAAATGAGCATGCTTTGGCTGCTACAATAGTCTGCTCAGGCACCTATATAAACATTATGTGCCTCTCCATCTCCAATAACAGATACCAGCAGAGTAAAGAGAGCAGTAAATATGGGTGCTTGACACTGAAACTGAGTGGCACAACGGCTGTCATTATTTTCCTTTGCTTTTCTGTGTTTTTTGCCTCACAATGGAGCATCCAGTCATCTAGATAACCACACAGTTCTGCAATTGTATCCACTTTAGCATAATGGCTTATTATTCATATTTTCTATTGTGTAGAAGCTGCTATTTAATAATATGTGTTATGATCGGGAATGGCCGGTGGGTGCACGGCACACTATGATGGTATTGCAAACTCAATTTGCATAGAGCAAAACCCACAGAAGAAAGAAGGGTGGCACTGAGGCCCATATGAGAATAGGAACATGTGTCCTGCATTCTGTAAAAATAAACATTTTTCAGTATTAGAGCTAGAGAACTTTTATTTCGTTTTATCTGGGTTGAGAGTAGGAGATCAAACTGGGAAACAGAAGCTGCAGCTCAGGAAGAAGTTGGACCCTATAGGGTCACAAGCAGCTTTAACAGAACCAGCTGTAGCAAGAGGCAAAGTTTTAATTTTTTAGAAAGTTTGACTCATTTAGAGTTTGAGAATGAAACAGTGCTCTGTACACTAGTAGGGTGCTGCATCTCAAAGAAAGAATAAAAAATACCTTGCCTCCCTCCCCCTGGCTCTAAAAATCAGAGCAGTTTAGGGGGATTGCTGGGCTCAATCTAATGCTGCGTCAAGTAACCTGAGCATGCTCAGTTGAAGACAGATCTTAATTGGATTGAACTACACATGCTCCTAGGAAATTAAAGTTGCAGGGGGCCAGAAATGGTGTGAATTTGTGTCTGTCAATTCTGCTGCCCTACTTTGCTTTTTAGAACCAAGCAAAACAAACATAGTAGTTTAGGGTCGGGGTCCCCAACCCTATTTACTAGTGAGCCACATTCAAATGTAGAAAGTGTTGGGGAGCAACACAAGCAAAAAGTCTATGCAGATGCAAATAAGGGATGCGATTGCCTATGTGGTAGCCCCTAGGTGGACTGGCAGCCTACAGGAGTCTCTGTTTGGCAATACATCTGATTTTTATGCAACTAAAACTTGCCTCCAAGCCTGGAATTTAAAAATAAGCTCCTGCTTTGAGGCCATTGGGAGCAACATCCAAGGGGTTGGTGAGCAACATGTTGCTTGCGAGTCACTAGTTGGGGATCAATGGTTTAGGGGGTCCACAGTTTAGGAGGTGGGTACACTGTATTATCAAATCAAATTGTAAAGCTACTGTAGGTATTCAGTGGCCTTGCATCACTGTTTCTTCTATATACACTAATAGAGGCCCCATAACAAAATGATTACTTACTACTACAGCCCAGGGGGTCCTTGAACAAGCTTCAGGTATACATGAGCCTTTGCCTTAACTCCATTCAATGTCCCTTGCAATAGCATTTTTTATACTGCACTTTTTTTTACTAAAAATTGACTTTTAGTCCATTACATGATGCTTTTCAGCAGTATCCAAAAAGATCTCTATCTCAGTGAGTGTATTATTCTGCTCTTTGTGCCTCGGATTCCACTTTGATATTGAATGAATGATCTGCCAAGCTTTCTATTATGAAACATTTTAGGGCTGTTTCACTGGGAAAGAACCAACTGAAATGGCCTTTGTGGTCCTGTCTCTGTTTAGTGTTGAAGTTGAAGTCAATCAGGGTATTAGAAATCTCACAATACAATGGTTAACAGACTCAAACAGCAGCATGCCATTGGGACAAAGTTATAATAATAATAACAACAACAGCAACATGTATACAGCTGCAACGTTTGCTCCAGGTTGCATTTACTGGTCATCTTTTTATAAGCAAACATCTGATTGGTTGCTAACGGCTACTAGACCTGGTGCACACCTGCTTTCAAGAATGTGAACAACTGTGTACGAGGAACAAAGTGCAGGGCACGCAGACACAAGGATGCACCCTAGTACAGGTATGGAATCCATTTTCCAGAAAGCTCAGAATTACAGGAAGCCCATCTCCCATAGATTGCAATTTAATCAAAAAATTAATTTTTTTTTTAATTATTTCATTTTTAACTATAATATTAAAACAGTACATTGTACTTGATTCTAGCTCAGATACTGTATAATTCATCCCTATTGTTTCAATAATATTTTAGTAGACATAAGATATTAAAATCCAAATTATGAAAAGACTCCTTATCCGGAAAAAACAATGTCCTTAGTATTCTGGACACCAGGTCCCATACCAGCAAATGCCATTATTGGATGTAATGCAGTTTACACACAAATTGGCAGCTTACTAATACAGACACTTTTTAGTGCACTGGAATTCTGAGCAAAATGCTGTATTGTGGGAAACAAATCCCAGCAAACAAAACCCAGCACTGCCTTAGTAATGAGACTTGTAATGATATGTAACAAAAGGTGTAACGTTTGATACAGTTCTAATCACTTATAGCAGGTGATCAGCAGGTTACATTTACTGGTCACCTGCTTAAATTCAAATATATTATTGGGTACCAAGAGAAAACAATGCAGCAATGCAGTTCAACTACCCCATTCTGCCAGTGTTGCTTCTTTAGCTTGTAGAATCCAATGAAAATATTGGGGCTAATTTACAAAATTATTAAGACCTCCAATTTCTGTCCATAATATCTTTACATTATTCCTAGTAACAGCTATTTGAAAAAAATCCTAAGTATGGGGGCAGACACAACACTGGAGAAAATATAATCGGATGAAACAGAAATCTATTTAATAGATAGATAAAGATTTATATAATGTAGGAACACATTATAGGAATTGCAATTAGGGGGGATAATATAATTTTAGTTATCTGTACACAGGCAGAGCACTGAGCTGCATTTCTTATTTCATTTGGTCTCTTTAATACCGCCTTTCTTACCCTAATGAGACATTAAAATAAGGCTGCAGGATCAGCCATAGAAGGCTCATGTTCCCAATTATTTTGTTCATAGGACAATTGGGGCTCATTTATCAGCACTGGGCAAATTTGCCCATGGGCAGTAACACATGGCAACCAATCAGATTGCTGCATTCATTGTTCTACTTGCAGCTGGTTTCAAAAAGCTAATCACTGATTGGTTGCTATAGGTAACTGCCCATGGGCAAATTTGCCCAGTGTTGATAAATGAGCCCCATATGTGTCTAAACGGCAATGCTGGACAAACAACCAACATGTACATTTGAATGCAGCATTTTTATTATTTTTTTTAATACAGGAAAGGATGAAAGCAACAAAGATTTGGATAATGTCTGTGTACATTTGATTGCAGATGTG
Source organism: Xenopus laevis (assembly GCF_017654675.1). Lineage (NCBI taxonomy): Eukaryota > Metazoa > Chordata > Amphibia > Anura > Pipidae > Xenopus > Xenopus laevis. The sequence goes on along the minus strand of NC_054375.1, from coordinate 128,734,403 downwards.
ATGGAGAATGGGGAATTTGAATGTTATTGTAATGGGTAGAATAGCGAGGTTGAATCAATGCCTTCTATGACCAGAGCTGCTGACCATTTGAGCCAGTTACACTATGGGGTCTATTTATCATGCTGTGTAAAAAGTGCAGTGAAGCATTAACATTGATGTTGCCCAGAACCAATCAGCAATTTTCAACAGTTAGAAAACACAAGAAAAGATCTGATTGGTTGCTATGAGCAACATCACCGTTAATGTTTTACTCCACTTTTTACACCGCATGATAAATAGACCCCTAAGAATCTCTCAGTTGGACCCTTATAGTGATGTGGGAGGAAGGGTGATAGAAGCGCTTTACATAAAATGAATAAAATCAAACCAAAGGCACCAGTAATTTATAACAAGATGCAGAATGTATTAACTGTAGCAGCAGATATTCACTTGAATACATCAAATGAAAAGGCAGATATAGAGCATACTACACCCAGTGGTACAATAATTGTAGCAATCACAGAGGACCATGCAACAGTACCTGAACAAGATATGACTTGGTTCATTAGTAAAGAGATAGTAGTAGATACTAGCTAAAGTCACTTTCCAACTGAATGTCCAAATGTTTACTTTAGGAAGCGTATAACCTGGGAGAGCTACTTCTACTATATCAATCCTTGTTGGAAATGGAATTCTACTATCCGGAGTCTGTGTTCCCTGAATAAGCTAAGGCTTGGCTTACCTTATGTTCTGCTGGACTCATTTACTGAGGCCTACCTCCAACTCAGGTGGATACACCTCCTGCTAGGATGGAGTCCAGGAAGATAGAGCCATGTGCTACCTCCTCCTATATAGACTAAAGACAGGACAGAGTCACTAGTTCCAGTGCCAACATCTCCTCCAAAAGGGAGGGAGAGGGACTGATCCTTCCAGTTATCTAGTCATCAACATGCATGGTAAGGTGTTAAGAATTGTTGCTACCCTTGGTAAAACTTGGTGATTCCAAGAATGCTGGGAGAACATGTGTTGCTGCTTGAGATGTAATTGGTTTTTTTTATTGAATTTGTTCTGCTGCCTTCCAAAGTTCTAACTGTGCCTCAATATTCTTATATACTGTATCTGTGGAGCTCTATATTTGATGTTTTCACCTAAACCTCATGGTCAAGGGCATAAAAGTGGTGAAAGGTGTCAAAATCAATGAGCAATGCTGACCACGTCCTCTTGTATGGCTCAAAATGCTGTATTTTATATACAAAACTTACTGCAGCAGCATAAAGGTTCAGGCGCCTTGTAACAGTACACAGGAGCTTTCCATCTTGCTCAGCACATCTTTTGAGTGTCAGTGGCATTGCTCAGAATGTTCTGTGACGCTGCTGAAAAGCTAAAGCTTAGGCGTCATTGAAAATGATCAAAACCTTGCACTGGCCTCCATGCTACCATTTAATGTCGATCAGCTTTGCATTGTGAAATTTATATTGTATATATATAATGTATATTGTGAGACCCTAAGCTCAGGTAAATGACAGCAGGATGAAGATGGGGATCTACTGGGGGGAATCTTCCAAGGCACACATTTTCACAACTAAAGGGCTGCGGTGGCCTTGGGCTGGTACAGACGTTCATAATAAATAATGTAATGTGTCTTAGCTAATTATTTGTTTTTCTTTAAATATGCCTTTTCTTTATAAATACCTGCCACAAATAGTATTAAGAGAAGGGTCCCAGTCTGTAACTAAATCACTACATCCATTGTGCAATATTTGAGCAGTTGTCCGATTTTGCATTCCATATCTGTAAAAGCCCCCCTTGCAGCATTTGTTCAACCATCATTCCAACCACCACCAAATTTTAAATCTCATACTATCATTCAGCCATTTTCCTCAATGTCAATGTGCAACTGTTTTATGCAGTGGTTGCCTTGCATTCCGAGAATAATGCAGCTTAGAGCTGTTAGATTGCTGAGATCTCCCTAAACATCTTTTTATAGTCCACAGTTCCAATGATAAAATACCACATCTTAAGAGATAAAGGAGTAAGGAGGCCCCATCCCAAGAGAACTTACCATGAAGGTGGGACAAATAAACGGACACTGCTCCCCACAAAATGAGAGAGAAATCAAAGGCAATGTGATTAGAAGTGAAGATGTAAGGCAGTAGTAACCAATCCTATTAAGAAACACTCTCCTACAAAAGAATTATGTCTGGCTTGTCTCTTTATTCTGGCTTTAGACATGTCTAATAGAAGATGTGAATCTTATGTCATAATAAATGTCAGTTTTGAACTTCTTTTGGAATAATATTCAGGTCTTGGCTAACCAGAATTCCCATAACAGGAGAAGTACTTGCCTTTGATGTCTATGCAGCGCTAACAAAGATGTAAAAAAAAGTTAATCATGAAAAATATTCAGTTTTTTCCCCTTCATTTTCTTTTAGTATGATAATCAACGAGCCCTGTCTGGAACATATGTACTAGTCTGAAAAGCTGATGCATTAGGAACAAAAGAATTGAGCCCATCTTGTTTTGAAATGTGAGTTATGTATAAAAGATCGATTGGTGACCTTGGGGTTTGGGGACTGAGCCAGCTTCATTCTTCCAGGGCTATAAAGCTCTTCTCTGCTTTTTATTAAGCTCAGATGGACAGTTCAGTGTCGTATCCACAGTTCTGGTTACTTTGTGCTGCTAAAGGGGATCTACAAAACACAGAATTTAACACAATAATAAGCAATGAGGTCCTCAAGTTGTTCCCAGTGAGGCAACTTTGGGCGACTTTGGAAAAAGAAACGATCCGAGTGGCATCCCAACGGCGATTAAAATTCTAGCTGGTGGGAGGCAGTTTGGGGATATTAGTCGCCCCGATGAAGAGGAGATTTGTCGCTAGGGTTGCCACCTGCCCAGTATTTTACCCGTCTGGCTGGTAAAAATGTTGCTTGATGTCAATGTTATTTATAGAGAAAAACCATAAAAATATAGGAAGGCCGGTATTTTTTTCCAGAAAAGGTGGCAAACCTATTTGTCATCGGGCGACTAATCTCCCGAATCTGAGCGTGTGCCCTGACCTTTAGAGAAGAACATTATTTCATACAGCAAGAAAGTCTATTTCCCAACACTCCTACGGCTATTTATTTTTTCTTCTCGCAAACAACAGAAACCTGTTTGATTTTATTCAGGTATTTTAGATATATACTTAGGATCAGAGTCTGCGTCTCACAGGACAGAGCAGGATCAAATACCTTTATCTGACAGACATACACTACACTGCTGCTTGGGATCCCTGCGGCTGATTTGCCAATGAGAATAAAAGAGATATGGATTCTCTTAGGCAATGTAAACAGATCCATTGAATGTATAAACTGTATAAATACTGTATATGAAATCTGAAAATAATGGCAGGAGAGAGATAAGAGAGACCTACCTGCTGTGTTTACAATATCTAGGCTACACCAATGCGAGCCTACCTTCAATCAAGAATAATATAACTTTTTTATCAAAATAAAATGCATATTATTTTGGATATGTTAAATGAAGGATCAAAGCCTTCTTTATAGTATATTTCCCCAAACTTTTCTTTCCCCTTAAGCTTATTCTTATATTTTCTACTTTTTTATCTTACTCTAAACACTTAGAGAGACAGTCTCAGGTTCCCACACTTAATCACACTGCTAGCACCAGTGGTCTCGGGTTGGGTACTAACTCCTGTTGGTGTTAATATCTGCAAATGTTTGGAGATAAAACATTTGTGATCATTAATACAGAACAGCATTAGATTTTTCCCTAGGGACTGCAATTTGCTGAGAAACTTCTACATTACTTTGTGTAATTTCATTATGGCTGATCAGTCTCTAGGGAAAAGGAGCACAGAGCAGAACCTAGTTAGGTGCCTGGCTGGCATTTTCTGTTTCTCCTAAGCATCTGTAAATGAGTATGCTGGCTGGGATAGTATTTACATCACTCCCACTTCCTCTGGAATCACCTTGCTGGCATCTAGTGAGACTCTATAGAAAGTAATCATGTGCACACCCGGGCCCTTCGGATGAGATGCCGCCTGGTGCACAGACATTAAAGGGATACTCTCATGGGAAATAAAAATGTTTTCAAAATGAATCAGTTAATAGTGCTGCTCCAGCAGAATTCTGCACTGAAATTCATTTCTCAAAAGATTTTTTTATATTCAATTTTGAAATCTGACATGGGGCTAGACATATTGTCAATTCCCCAGCTGCCCCAAGTCATGTGACTTGTGCTCTGATAAACTTCAATCACTCTTTACTGCTGTACTGCAAATTGGAGTGATATCACCGCCCTCCCTTTTCCCCCCCAGCAGCCAAACAAAAGAACAATGGGAAGGTAACCAGATAGCAGCTCCCTAACACAAGATAACAGCTGCCTGGTAGATCTAAGAACAGCACTCAATAGTAAAAACCCATGTCCCACTGAGACACATTCAGTTACATTGAGAAGGAAAAACAGCAGCCTGCAAGAAAGCATTTCTCTCCTAAAGTGCAGGCACAAGTCACATGACCAGGGGCAGCTGGGAAATTGACAAAATGTCTAGCCCCATGTCAGATTTCAAAATTGAATATAAAAAAATCTGTTTGCTCTTTTGAGAAATGGATTTCAATGCAGAATTCTGCTGGAGCAGCACTATTAACTGATGCATTTTGAAAAATTATTTTTTCCCCATGACAGTATCCCTTTAAGGAAAGGGGCAGTCCCAAATACTAGTAGCAAGAAATTAGGACAAGCCCCTTGTGCGTTTATTGCGTCAATAAACTGTATAAGGGGCTTGTTCCCTGTTTGAATCACCTTGTGTGCCAGTCCTATTTTAGTGAGACTCAGCAGACAGAATGACTGCTCCACTGCATTGGAAAAGTTGGCATTTATAAATAAAACCAAAATATTAACATAATTTTTCTTTTACTACATATGTTCTTTTCGGTAGATACGAAACACATACGTAGCATGAATGAGGTATAGTATATCGTACCTGACAAGAGAAACATCAAATTACTTTTCTCTGCTCACTAACTTCATCTGATGTGCAGAGCAACGGCACAAGGCTTTCCATATTCATGAAATTAATTTTCAGCAGACTGTACTGTAGCCAGCTGGCTGAAATGAACAACAGGTGGCGCTGTTATTTTAAATTCATTCTGTTAGCAGTATCAGCGTTGGAAGCTTAGAAACAAGTAACATAGTAAGTTAGGTTGAAAAAAGACACACGTCCATCAAGTTCAACCTTTTAAGTCTATATATAAACTGACTAACTGCCCTTTGATCCAGATGGAAGGCAAAAAAAACCAATTTGAAGCCTCTCCAATTTGCCTCAGAGGGGGGATGAAATTTCCTCCTGACTCCAAAATAGCAATCGGACCAGTCCCTGGATCTACTACTATGAGCTATCTTCTCTTCTTCCCTCACTTGCTAAAAAGCCATCCAACCCCTTCTTAAAGCTATCTAATGTATCAGCCTGTACAACTGATTCAGGGAGAGAATTCCACATCTTCACAGCTCTCACTGTAAAAAAAAAAAACCTTCCAAATATTTATACGGAACCTCCTTACAAAATTCATATAAATTGCGGGAGAACTTAGAATAGATTTCTGAGCAAATTTAGATGTCTGGATTAAGACCAAGGATAGTAAAAGTCCACATAGCTACTGACCTTAAGGCTAGGGGCACACGGCGCGATTTCGCCGCGATTCTGCGCTGGGCGAGTTGTCGCTGCGTTTTTTAAGCCGAAATAGCTTTGCTAACTTTGGCGCTGGCGTCAATGCAAATCGCGGCGAAATCGCTGCGCTAATTCACACGCGGCGATTCTTTTTCTACTGTCGCCCGGAAACGCCCAGCGAGGCAACTTCGGACGACAATAGAAAACGAATCGCCGCGTGTGAATTAGCGCAGCGATTTCGCCGCGATTTGCATTGACGCCAGCGCCAAAGTTAGCAAAGCTATTTCGGCTTAAAAAACGCAGCGACAACTCGCTTAGCGCAGAATCGCGGCGAAATCGCGCCGTGTGCCCCTACCCTAAGGGGATAGTTTAGCTAATGTCAGTAAATTTATGTAAATTTAAATTATAGTTATATTTGGGGGAAACCTTACCAACACTTTATTATTAGCACAAGAGCAATTCAACGTTCAAATCCTGTCTGCGAATGTATTTGCATTGGGGGTCAGTAGGGCAGGTGATAGTGCTCAGTGCTGCTGCTGAGCCGAGCTGAACACAAAGGGGGTTATTTAGCAAGTTATCCAAACCTCGAATAATTCGTAGTTTTCAGAGCAAAAAATAAAACTAAAAATTCCGATGGTCTTAAAACTCCAAATTTGAAACACCAGCATCTAAAAGCTCTTGAGATCCTGTATAAGTCAATGGGGAAGGTCCCAGTGTCTGTGCTGATGTCCGTACTGATATCCGATGATTTTGGGGTTTTGGCACAATAAACTCTTTGCGGAAAACTCTGAACAATTCTGAGTTTTCTGACTTTTGCCCGACCCTATTTTTTCTGGCTTTTTTTCATAAATAAGGTCCATTCGGGAATTCGGGAGTTGCTTGGAGTTTGATATTAGAAATACTGAGATAAATTCGGAACTTGATAAATAACCCCCTTACTTTTCATAGGGCAGAATGGCATTCAAGCTGGCAAGCACATTCTGATGAACTGTTACAGGTATACGTGTGTTGACAAATATGTACTAAAATAAACGCTTCCTGAAGTTTTGATACATTGTTTTGGAACTACTGGGAATCCTTCTGTATACACTAGTTCAGTCTCAATAAATAATAATAGTAATAAACGTGGCCCTGTATGTGTCACTGGCTGTGCAGATCTGTTTTTGACCAGCCTTAACTCCCTCACATTCACTGGAAAGTAGATGGAGAGAATATTCTGTAGAAGGACATGAACTTGTCTCCAAAGAAAATTGGGAGTAGGGTTGCCCAGTTACATGATGACCTATAAACCAGAAAGCAAAATATTTAATGCTTCCTGTATGGCATCATAACATCATTATTTTACTTGCATCTGCACATTAATTATAAAAAAATTAACTAAAGCAGAACAGAGCAACTAATGTAATGTATTGGCTCCATGAAACACAATAGAAACACAGAACAACAGAGCAATGGGAGGGCACGGACAATAAATACTAACAATCTGGTGATTTGGAACCTGTAAGTAGTAGGTGGTCTCCCAGACTTCTGATACTAAGGGGCCCATTCACTTAGCTCGAGTAAAGGAATAGAGGAAAAATAGTTTGAATTTCGAAGTGTTTTTTTGGCTACTTCGACCATCGAATGGGCTACTTCGACCTTTGACTTCAAATCGAACGATTCGAAGTAAAAATTGTTGGACTATTCAACCATTCGATAGTCGAAGTACTGTCTCTTTAAAAAAAACTTTGACCCCCTAGTTCGCCACCTAAAACCTACCGAGGCCAATGTTAGCCTATGGGGAAGGTCCCCATAGGCTTCCTAACAATTTTCTGATCGAAGGATAATCCTTCGATCGATGGATTAAAATACTTTGAATCGCTCGATTCGAAGGATTTAATAGTTCGATCGAACGACTATTCCTTCGATCGTTCGATCGAACGAATTGCGTGAAGGATTTCAATTTGGCAGTCGAATATCGAGGATATTTGCCCCTAGGTAAATTTGCCCCTAGATGTATACTAAGCTTTCCACACAGCAGGTGGATTTACAGTTTAGTAACAGATGCACTGTACATTTCAATTGGCTGGGAAAAGCCTCTATAGCAGAAATGCCCACCATTAATGGTGCTGACCCACCTTAGGGACCAATGCAAGATACAAGGAGGCTACAGACCAACTTTGATTTTGTAGGATTTTGGGGGGATTATTATTGGCAGGTTTAGTTATCCGGAAACGAAAATACAAATAAATGGAGGGCACACCTTATTCGAAGTATACAAGAGAAAAAAATGCAGTGGGAGGTGCAAAATAACCTTTAAGTCACCCCTACAGAGCAACCAAATATAGTACATACAAAAAATATGTTTTACTAGTTAAAAAGAACAACCAAACAAAAAGCATAATGTTTACAAAAACAAGAAACATTTCACATGATGCTGATATACATACCACCCTTAGGTACACACAAGGCAGAAAAGAAGACTACAAGGAGCGAATACACCTGCCAAAATGAGAATAGCCCCAACGTTTCGGCAAATAGCCTTTGTCAAGGGGATTCCCCTTGACAAAGGCTATTTGCCGAATCGTTCAAAGGAAAATGGTTGTAGAAGGTCCCCATAGGTTAACATTGCACTTCGGCAGGTTTAATTTGGCAAAGTATTGAAGTCGAAGTTTTTTTTAAAGAGACAGTACTTAGATTAGTATTCAAACGATTTTTACTTCGAATCGAAGTCAAAGTAAATTCGAAGTTGTAATATCCTATTCGATGGTCGAGGTATCCAAATAATTACTTTGAATTTTGAATTTTTTTACTTCGAAAATTCCCTCGAATTCACTTCGACCCTTAGTAAATCTGCCCTGAAAGGAACAGTTCAGTGTGAAAATAAAAACTGTGTAAAAAGACAGGCTGTGCAAAATAAAAAATGTTTCTAATATAGTTAGTTAGCCAAAAATGTAATGTATAAAGGCTGGAGTGACTGGATGTCTAACATAATAGCCAGAACACTACTTCCTGCTTTTCAGCTCTCTAACTCTGAGTTAGTCAGCAACTTGAATGGGGTCACATGGTACATTTCTGTTCAGTGAGTTTGCAATTGATTCTCAGCATTCAGCTCAGATTCAAAAGCAACAGTTATGACCCATGTGGTCCCCACTCAAGTAACTGCCTGGGAACCGATCAGTGGAAACCGAGGGAGCTGCAAAGCAGGAAGTAGTGTCCTGGCTATTATGTTACACATCCAGTCACTCCAGCCTTTATACATTACATTTTTGCCAAACTAACTATATTAGAAACAGTTTTTTATTTTGCGCCGCCTATCTATTTACCCAGTTTTTATTTTTATACTGAACAATTCCTTTAACTAATTAGAAGAACTCTGAAAAGTATAAAAAAAAATCCCAACTTATTTGATAAAGCTGTAAACAATAAAAAAAATAATAAAGCATAACCAGGTACATTGGTTGTTGGAATCAGAGAGAAGGCAAAGGTTTTAAACCTGTTCTTTTTTCAAAATTATATGGCCTGATTTATGGGGCAGATTTATCAAAGGTCGAGGTGAAGTTTAGAATGAAAACAATTTTGAGCTATTTTTTGTGTACTTCGACTAGGGAATAGTCCAAATTTGATTTGAATTTATTAAAAAATTCGAAAAATTCCAATATGCAAATTTATGATGTACTGTCTTTTTAAAAATTCGACTTCAACCATTCGCCATCTAAAACCTGCCGAATTGCTGTTTTAGCCTATGGGGGACCTCCTTGAACCTATTTGGAGTCAATTGGTGGACGTTCAAAAACGTTGGGAAAAATTTTGATCGATTTGGATATTAATTAGATTTGAATGATTCGAATTCGCACGAATACGGACCTATTTGACCCAAAAGAAACTTCGACTTAATTTCGGTTGGTCTTTTTGAATTCGAATTTCGAAGTTTTTTCAATTCGAAATTCGATAAATATGCCCCTATGACTTCATCTAGACACTTACCTATTACCCCAGGCTGGTGCTCCGCTTTAACAAAAAAACCCACTCCTGTGTGCCTCTTTCATTTTTATGTATTGCAGGACACACAGTACAGATATCTTGGGAAAAGTTATTTTCAGTCCTTGGAAAACTATACTTTCTACAGTACAAGGTTTGCCATTGTTTTTTCCTGTTTTCCATGATGTTTTTTGTTTTGGTAGTGACTTATCAGGTTTCTAAAGCATTATTTGACATTTGCTTTATCTTGTTTATCTTTTAACTTTTAGTATGACGTAGAGAGTGATAGTCTTAGACAATTTTTTTTTTTTTATTATTTGGAGTTTTTGAGTTATTTAGCTTTTTATTCGTCAGCATTCCTTTTTGTCATTTCAGCAATCTGGTTGCAAGGGTCCAAGTTCCCCTAGCAGCTATGCATTGATTTGAATAAGAGACATGAATATGAATAGGAGAGGCCTAAATAGAATAGATGAGTAATAAAAAGTAGCAATAACAATACATGTGTAACCTTACAGTGCATATGTCAGAGCCGGGCCAAGCCGGACAGGCGCCCTAGGCAGCCTGCCCGGTTGCTGCCCTGTCTGGGTGCACGCATGCGCGCGAGCTAGATGCTTGCGTGTGTGGGAATAGGTGATTGTGCACATGTGCGAATAGGCGCTCGCACGCATTTGCGGAGCGACTCGCTATCGCGAATAGATGAGAACATGTGGCCGGTCGTCAGAGAAGGGACCAGACTAGGGGTAGGAGTATGTACATGCCTGGCGCCCCTCCACCCTTGCGCCCTAGGCACGTGCCTACTCTGTCTACCCCTAGTTCCGGCCCTGGCATTTGTATTTTAGATGGGGGTCAGTGACCCCCATTTGAAAGCTAGAAAGAAGATCAGATCAGAAGGAGCAGGCAAATAATTCAAAAACTATAAAAAATAAATAATGATGATCAGTTTAGAAGTTGCTTAGAATTGTCCATTCTATAAAATACTAAAAGTTAATTAAAGGTGAAGCACCCCTTTAAGTGAATTACTCGATGTCTGAGACATATACAAAAATGTAATATTTAATTGTCTCATTTATCCATTTCTGAACTACTGATGGATGCAGTGAGGTCCTGAAATCTCTCCTATGTTAATATTGTATGAATTCCATTTTTCTACAAGTGAATGACCTGTGGCCCAGCACATAACGTAAGTATTTTATACCCTGTGGAAAAATTCTCCAGAATTGCCTCTTCTCTTGGGCTGGCTGATTAGAGAGCGCTCATTTTAGATGGGGGTCATGAACTCCTGTCACTGTATTCGTCTCTTCCTCATTCTTTCTCCATCTTTCCTGTTGCAACTACAGCCGTGCGGGAAACAGTAACTAGAATTCAGCAGGCTGAACAACCTCTTGGGAGATGAAAAATGATTTCAAAGTCATGTACGACAAGATTTAACACAGTAACATGAATTAGGTTAGGCCATGCACAAACGGATCAAGCGAAATACCTTAATAGGAAAATAATTCAGCTACCGTTCTTATTACTATTTGGATATCAGAGTAGGCTACATGCAATGCTGAACTTTAGGGCATGGCTACACGGGCAGATTCGGAGAGATTTAGTCACCTGGCGTTTCCTCGTGAGGCAACTTTGGACGACTTCGGAAATTGAAGCGCCACAAGTGCATTGGCGCTGGCGTTTTCTCATCATAGCAGGCGAAAGGCAGGGGGAAGGCAGATCGGCAACTAAATCTCCCCGAATCTGCCCATGTACCCCTGCCCTAAGGCAGCAAAAAAGATAAAGATTGTCGTACTGACCAGAAAAAAAAATGTTTTTGTACCATCTTTAAAAGAGAAAGAAAGGTTAAAACTAGGTATGCTTTATCAGAAAGGTCTATATAAATACACCAGTAAACACTGCTCTGAGTACTCAGCATTTCTTTCCTTCTATTGTGTAGACATGGGGGTATATTTATCAAAAAGTGAAGTTAGAGATCACCACAGTTCGCTAGATTGAAATACCGCCACTCTCCATTCATTTCGATGGGATTTTTTAAGGCGTATTTATCAAAGGGTGAAAGTGAAAGTTCACCATTTGATAGATACGCCTTTAAAAATCCCATAGAAATTAATGCAGAGGGGAGTACTGTGGAGATCTCTAACTTCACTCTTTGATAAATCTACCCCATACTGTTTTCAGCTTAAATCTCCGGGGCATGGGCTTGAGCATGCTCAATTAACTCCGCTCTCCCTCTTCCCCTCTCTTCTCCTTCCTCCCTCCTTCCCTCCCTGCTATAATTTGAGCCTAGAGCCATGAGAGACTCAGGCAGGAAGTGATGTCACACCAAGCTGTTTACTCAGGTATGTTAAAGCATTCTGCAGAATAAATATAGTGTAAAAAACACAAAAATCTCGAATACAAAACTTCACCAGATAAATGTTGTCAAGGTCCTATAGAAGTCAATGGGAGCAGAGGTTTTTGTATTTTTTATGTATTTATTTTATTATCTGAAAAACTTGAAACTTGATTTTATCAATTTGCAATCAGTCTTTTTATTTGTGTATTTTTAGTTGAACATTTGCCTGTTTGGCTCCTCTCTAACCTGAAATGTGTGTTTATTAGTGTTACCTGCATGATGGGGTCAGATATGTCTGAAAAACAGACAGTGTCGGAATGGGGCACCAGGGGCCCACCCAAAAACATTAGACCAGGGGCCCACTCTCAGTTATTATTCTTCTCCTCACTCAATCGCTGTTCTTCTCCTAGTCTCTTTTCTTAACATACTATAATACTATAATTTATTATTCCATCTATTTAGCCTCTTTGTTCTCATAGACATAAAGAATGAACATGAAATATGCTAAATGTTTAGCAGCAGGAGGGCTGGCACCTGGGCCCACTGGGAGTTTTACAGGTATCCTGGTGGGCCAGTCCAACACTGAAAACAAAACACAAACTGATTTTGAACATTATGAGATGAACATTGCCATTAAAGGGGCAGTATACCCCCCTTGTTCAACAAAAGAGCAACTATAGACCTGGAATTTACCCAATATTTATGATTACATGGACACTATTCAGAAGTATATATATATATACACACATACAGTAATTAATGACCTGGAGGTTGGCATTGAAAGTAATGTTTCTATTTTTGCTGATGATTCTAAGTTATACAAAACTATAGGTTCCATGCAGGATGCTCCACTTTGCAGAGTGATTTGACTAAACTGGAAAACTGGGCAGCGAACTGGGAAATAAGGTTCAATGTTGATAAATGTAAGGTTATGCTCTTTGGTAAAATAAATATAAATACAAGTTATACACTAAGGGGCAAATTTATCAAGGGTTGAAGAAAAAATTTAAATTTTTAAATTCGAATTTCAATTTAATTTTAGTGTACTTGGACAGGGAATATTCCAAATTCGAATCGAATTTGAAATAAATTTGAAAATTCAAATATTGAATATATGTACTGTCTCTTTAAAAATTGACTGACTATTTGCCATCTAAAACCTGCTGTATTTCTGTTTTAGCCTATGGTGGGCCTCCTAGAACCTATTTGGAGTCATTTGGTGAACTTTGTAAAATAGAAGGTTTTTTTTGAAAATACTACGATTCCAATTCGATCGAATAAGATCCGAATTTGAATCGAACGATCAAATACAATCTATTCACCCGAAGTTAAAAAATTCGATTTCTTTTTATAGATTTCGTTTGTTCTTTTTTTTTTGAATTTCGTGGTGATAGGAGTTTAAAAAAACACATTGGGTGAAATTATATTATTATAAGTGCATGCTTTAAGATAGTTGTGAAAAAAGGTTTATTGTCAGTATGATGTTGATGTCAATATCTCTTTTAGCTTCCTCCTGAGCCAACCAGGAAGCCTTGTTAAACTGGTTCCTCAGTTGTGTAAGCAGATGATAACTAATTTAAAATCTCTGCTTTCTCTCTGCTCTCATCAACCAATTTACCTCCCTCTGATACTAAGACTCCCACCCCTTCTTGTTTACTATTCACATACTAATAATAATTTTTCTCTTTACTGCAATGCCCTTTTCATTGTCAATGTTTGCTTTTTGCATGCTTTATTGGTATCTTTGTAAAAATTCCTGGATGTCCTAGCAAACTAGAATGCACATTTTTAGCATGGGAGAATGGTGTATTAAACCATTACATGGCAGGGTCTTGTGCATGATCATTTCCAAGTAGTGGTGGGGAAGTATTGACATATAGGGGCACATTTGGGAAAGAGGGGTTCACTGTAAGGACTCCACTCCGCCATTTAAAGGACCCATACTAATTATGATTTAAAACACTGTATCCTAACTTAAACTAGCATTAGTGGTGGAAAGACAAGGGGGCCCCACTTTAGAAATGGCCAATATATGCAAAGATACAGTATACAAAGAATCAGGAAGATGAATTGGTCTACAATGCAGCAGAAGTGATAAAAACAATTAATACATTATAGCTTTTCCTTACATACTACTGCTAGTATAATACAGAAATGGGACCTGTTATCCAGAATGCTCGGGACCTGGGAGTTTTTGGATAACGGATCTTTCCGTTATTTAAAGCTTCATACCTTATATCTACTAGAAAATAATGTAAGCATTAAATAAACCTAATAGGCTGGTTTTGCTTCCAATAAAGATTAATTATGTCGTAGTTTGGATCAAGAACTTGTTACTGTTTTGTTATTGCAGAGAAAAGGAAAATCATTTTTTAAATATTTGGATTAATTGGATAAAATTGAGTTAATGGGAGACAGCCATTTCTGAAATTTGGATCTTTCTGGACCACGGTTTTCCAGATAATGGTTCCCATACCTGTAACAATAAAACTAGCCAGTGTTTCCTGTTGTATTCTTTTGTATTTTTTATTACTTATGGTTTATTCTTGCATTGCATTAGATGTAGTGCCAACATAATTTCTTTATTTTAATTTATTTGGCTTACCTGTCAGATTGTGTAGGCTGCTCCTAATGAATTAGCTCTGCAGTGCTTGCCGCCTCATTGCATTGATACTTAAGCATTTTGGTTCCGAATGTCAACATGCCAGTGTGATTGTTCGGGGGGCAGATAGTGATCAAGGAAACGTTGTGTTTGTGTTACGTGGTGTCAGTGACTGAGCTATCAGGCATTACTATGCACAGCTGATGCCCTTCAGGAAGAGAATGTTGCTATTCTGAGGAATCATAATTCATTCTCTTCTATCTGACATGTCCATTTGTTATGGGATATCAATAGAACACATTCTCCTGATTACCTGTTTCCCTGGCTGAGCAATGCCAATGCCTCCTTCCAAGTATGACATGATACAAGTAAAATACATGTATTAGAATTCCAATGGGGGTGCAGTGCTCACACAGTCATAGACTTCAGTTAATATATGCCCAAGTAACAGCAGGGGGTTTAGCCCGGGAGGTTATAGAGTTTGCAAACGCTATCATATTATGTCTAATAGCAAATAAAGAGCCATGTCCAATGTGAGTCTTGTCATATTAAAAGACATGCACCAACAGGCCCACATTTTATTGTATTCATCAAAATACAGATTTTTGTTTGTGCCTTAAAAGTTTAGAAAGTGTTTCGCAAATGACAGTAGGATTACAATAAAAAAAAGGTTTCTTGGTTTCAAAAATAGATTGAGCACTGGTTTGCATAATAGACATATAATATAAATAGGAGAAGGTCTGAATAGAAAGAGGAGTGATAAAAAGTAGTAATACCAATAAGAGGGTTATATACTAAAATCTGAATTTTTCTGATTATTTAAATAAAAAAAGTCCAACCAAACTAGAATCCACGTTTTGACCTTATTTAGTATTACAAAAACCTCCACTTAATCGGTTCAGGTAAAAATGGTGCGATTTTTTTCTGAGGTTTTTCCCGAGTTGTTCGATTTTTTTCGACTGTTTCCAGAAAACCCCAAATTTTCCCCCGAAAAGTTTGGATTTGCAGGCTGATTCCAGAGCAGACCACAGAAGCTTCAAAATAGATAGGGACCTCTGCCGCTGACTTGTACACAACCTCGGCTTTTTGCTGCATCGAGCTTTAATAAATCTTGAAAAACCTGAAAAATTTGAGTTTTGCCCCAAAAAGTTTAGTAAATAACCCACTTAATGTACAATAGATAAATGCAGCCGTGCAGAGCATTTTTTTTAGATGGGGTCAGTGACACCCATTTGAAAGCTGGAAAGAGTCAGAAGAAGAAGCCAAATAATTAAAAAAAGACTTATAAAAACAAATAATGAAGACCAATTCAAACATTGTTCAGAATTAGCCAGCGTTTTTTGGGACTTAGAAAAATTTGCAAATTTTTTTTGAGGAACTCCTATCTACTCTATTGCACTTCGCCTGGTCTGAGGTGGCGAAGGCAAGTCTGGCGCAAGAGGTAACGTTCATTAAAATCATCGAAAATCAGTGAATTTGCGTAGTTACGTCCATTCGACAGAGCGAAAATTCACCTGGTGTTGAGTGCAAAGTAGAGCTAAAGTCTCTCCTTCACTAGCGAATTTACGCCTGTGTCCGTTAGTAAATCAGCAAAGTCCCGAAATGACGTCATGATGGCGAATTTTAGCTAACGTTAGTCACTTCGCCCTTTGGTGAATTTTTCCCTAAAAGTTAAAGGGATCCTGTCATCGGAAAACATGTTTTTTTCAAAACGCATCAGTTAATAGTGCTACTCCAGCAGAATTCTCCACTGAAATCCATTTCTCAAGAGAGCAAAAAGATTTTTTTATATTCAATTTTGAAATCTGACATGGGGCTAGACATTTAGTCAATTTCCCAGCAGCCCCCAGTCATGTGACTTGTGCCTGCACTTTAGGAGAGAAATGCTTTCTGGCAGGCTGCTGTTTTTCCTTCTCAATGTAACTGAAATGTGTCTCAGTGGGACATGGGTTTTTACTATTGAGTGTTGTTCTCAGATCTACCAGGCAGCTGTTATCTTGTGTTAGGGAGCTGTTATCTGGTTACCTTCCCATTGTTCTTTTGTTTGGCTGCTGGGGGGAAAAGGGAGGGGGTGATATCACTCCAACTTGCAGTACAGCAGTAAAGAGTGATTGAAGTTTATCAGAGCACAAGTCACATGACTTGGGGCAGCTGGAAAATTGACAATATGTGTAGCCCCATGTCAGATTTCAAAATGAATATAAAAAAATCTGTTTGCTCTTTTGAGAAATGGATTTCAGTGCAGAATTCTGCTGGAGCAGCACTATTTACTGATTCATTTTGAAAAAATTTTTTTCCCATGACAGTATCCCTTTAACTTAAAGGTGAACCGCCCCTTTAATGCAAGATGCTTTCAGTTCTTTCCTACTACATTCAGTAGAGCTGTCCTTGGTGCAAAAAGCGATGACGGACCAGAATAGCAGTTGAAGTTACTGTTGGTCAGATTGAATTTTTTGAGACAATTCCAAGTCTAAAAAAGATATAATAATGAAACAAAAAGGCATTCGGAAGCCTATGCTGAAGGGGTTAGCTATAAGGCCAATCATGTTAATTATGAAAGTAAATAGAATGAATGCAGATATGTCAGATATGCACAATCAGGGACTGATTCTGCACCTTCGCTTTGTATTACCAAAGCTGGAAATTTGTCCATAACCCCTGAAGCTATTATAAATATTATAATGAATATAAATCCCCTTCAATTCTTAGAAGGCGAGGTGGGGGAAGACTTATTTCACTCACAATATCTGTACGGCTGGGAACAAAAAAGTCAATCAGTGACTTCAAACATTTTCAGACATGTAATTATCTAACATGGCCAGCGACTAGAAATGAGTGTGAATCCAATCAGAATTTTAATTTGAGAATGGCACAATGGGGGAGAATTCCTGAATAGTATCTATCCACCAATTAAACCATACAGGCATGCAGGGAAAACAAGGCCATAGGGTCTTTTATTGGGCCAGGAAGTTCTTTGCACCCTACCCTATGGATGAGCTCCCAAAGACACAAGTCGTTGCACTGCGGTGATGAATACAGCTCTACATACCTTTGGTAGCTCTGTATTCATGATGGGTGGGCGGGGAGAGGCATTATATCACAGTACTTGGCATCAAAACTTCATTCACAAAAACAGTATACAGGGTCGTACTGGCGGGCCCTAGGCCCACCGGGCTTCTGCCTCCGGGTCCCCCTCCAGACTCTTGGGGCTGCTGCCTCAGGGCCTCCTGTCCGACAAACCCTACGCTGTGCATGTGCGTGTACACATCAGCGTGCGCGTCAGCATTCGCACTGCTGTTTTTGCCAAAAAGAAAACCAGGAATGTGGATCTGGGCTGTTGGGGCCCACTAGATCCAGGGGCCCACCGGGTTTTTTCCCATTGTCCGGCTGGCCCAGTCCGACCCTGTATATATATATTTATAAAACCAAATCGCTCAAGTATTATGGCTGCCTAGTGAGCCACAACAACAATAATAGAGAGGCAAGAAAGCCCCACTGTTGTTTGCCTGCCTCCTTCCTTTACTGCCCTTCTACTTATTGAAAATTATTTATATGCTGGCTTGATTTGAGAAAGGTACTCATGCTAATAATGCTTCCCTGATAAATATCTCATCTCTAAATGGTTTACTCTGCTGAGCAAAAGGTTTAGAAATTGCAGAACTAGCAGCAACGAAATTAGATTTACCGGAAACAAGACTCACAAAGGATTCTGCCTACAAACTCCTTTTCTTTTTATCTTCAGGCATGCCATGTTCGTTATCTTGTTCATTTTGTATCACGAAGTCATTTATGATTGATTGTTGTTCTACAGACATCCAGTAGCTCAGCACAATACAGTCAGTTTATACACTCAGTATATACAGGTTTTAGTCGCTTTAAAGTACTCTAGCACAATTGCCATCATCATCACATTGATTCCTAATTGTACCACTGAGGGAGGTATGTAATACAAGACATAAACTGAATAGAAATTAGAAATATTAAAAATGAAAAAGCGCATTTCACAATGTATTAATATTCATTAGACAGTAGGGATGGACCAAATCCATGACTTAGCTTAGGGTTTGGCTGCATCCTAACACAATTTGCAAGATTTGGATTTAGGAAATGTAAACCCTTCAATTAAACTAATGTAAAACTACACAGATGATCTTCTGAAAGTCATGTGACGTTGCTCTAAGCAGAAAATGAAGTTAGTGAGAACAAAAAAGTCACCTGATATGTCTCTGGTCAGTTCTAAGAAGAGCAACATCCCAAGAAAATTCACTAAAGGGTGAATTTTCGCCTGCAAAGGCTTCGCCACACTTTGTGTATTTAGCTAATTCACTAAAATGCGAAGTTGCATCTCAGCAGCCGAACTCTGGTGAAGTCTCGATATCGTAAATTAGTGAGCACGAGCATTACATAGAGAACTTCCACTAATGTTCATTTCTGCCTAGCGAAATTTCGTTAGTACACATGGGGGCAGATTTATCAAGAGTCGAATTTCGAAGTAAAAAATACTTTGAAATTCGACCATTGAATTAAAATCCTTTGAATTCAAATATCGAAGTCTTTTTTACCGAATTTGGCCATCGAACGATCAAAGTAAAATCGTTCGAATCGAACGATTCGAACGATTTTAGTGTACGATCGAACGATTTTACTTCGATGTGTAAAGACTTTGAAAATGGTTGTAGAAGGTCCCTATAGGCTAACATAGCACTTCGGCAGGCGAAGTATTGAAGTCGAAGTTTTTTTAAAGAGACAGTACTTCGATTATCAAATGGTCGAATATTCAATCTATTTTTACTTCGAATCGAATTTGAAATAAATTCGAAGTCGTAGAATCCTATTCAATGGTCGGAGTATCCAAAAAATTACTTAGAATTTAGAATTTTTTTCACTTCGAAAATTCCCTCTAATTAATTTCCTTGATAAATCTGCCCTGATGTCACTGTCATAAGATTGAGGAGAATGTAGCTTCATCTTATCAGCTTGTCTAGTCTAAGCTGGTGAAGAAAAGAGGAAACGTTATGGAAAATGGTTTGCAGAGTAGAGTAGAGATCGTTTGCCAAAATGCAAATTCACTTGGTGAAAGGACGTGAAACTTTGTTACCGATGTACTCTTTCGATAGCAAATTGTCCTCTACGCCGGGTAGTAAATTGGTGATCTCCCTGTGGATTGGATTTTTGGTGAAATTTCACTAGTGACAGCCACTTCTTCCTTCTGCCCCACTGTGTCCAGTCAGGCAAAATGATGCTGTTCCTTCATTATACCAGATGACTATAAACTGCTAATATCTTGAAAACTAGAAAATAAAGCAGAAATGTAAGCCGCACAGTGCATAGAAGAGCTCTTTTACATTAATTTGTTTTAAGGTTTTACTTTTTTCTTCTGAAAGCAAGAAAGTTTTGTTCACCATTGCAATTCTTTTTGCAAATTAGGCTTCACCTTTGCTTTAGTATTTGGCTAATTCTATTGTAAAGAACATATCTGAACTCAAAAATGATGGATTGGGTGCATCTCAATTAGAATGCTCAGGACCTGGGGCTTTCCGGATAACAGATATTTCCGTAGTTTGGATCTTCATACCTCTAATCATGTAAACATTAAATTAACCCAATAGGCTGGTTTTGCTTCCAATAAGGATTAAATTATATCTTTGTTGGGATCAAGTACAATGTACTATTTTATTATTACAGAGAAAAAGGAAATCATTTTTAAAAAATTGGATAATTTGGATAAAATGGAGTCTATGGCAGATGGCCTTTCCTTAATTCGGAGCTTTTTGGATAACGGGTTTCTGGAGAACGGATCCCATACCATAGGATAAACTATATATTGTTTAATATATTTGATATTTACATCAGAAATGACAGTCAGATTTTAGTCCAGTTGAACTAAAGCAGCCACTCATTCTGCTTGAGTCCAATACAAACTCCTACTATTGTTATTGGGACTGGAGACTTATTATTACAACTGGTACTTTCCAACCAGAAAATATTTAGCTCAGAAAACAACCACAATCTAAACTGAGCTTCAAGTGTTTTGTATTTGTAACACTCTGATGAATCCAGGAAAACAACACAGATTATTAAAGTGATCTTGCGTATATCGCTTCTGGTTGCCGTAATGAGACGTGCCCTATCCCTCCCACTGCCCATTCAGATGGAACAAGTTTACCATATCATGAGAAAGAAGCATTTGAAAGGGCATCCACTCATCTGTATGCTCCACTAGAGCCTGGCACCGCATCCTGGCACTGGAGGCACGAAAATAAAACACTTCATTGCACCCAGCAGAGATGTGAAGGCATAATTATCTGAATTTCCACAAAAGGCTGATTTACGCATGTTATACCAACTGCGTAAATAATATACATGGGCCAGTCATATCGTTTAAACGACTGCAAGTTCAAGAAATCGTAAGTGGGCTTAATAGGCTCTTCATTGATTTGCTTTTAACTGATTAATCAAACTGTATTTAGAATGGAAGTTGAATTAATGAAGAGGGAAGGATGAGAGGACACAGATAAATATTAATGTTTTACAACTTCAGACACACACACTGGGTAAAGTAAATAAGCAATATGCTAGAATTAGAAGCAGACAATTAAAGGAACACTAAACCTTAAATTGTAAGCTCTGTTGAGCATGGCGCCTTCTTGCTTATATCAATTGGTTGGAATCCTTTTTCCGGAAACCCGTTATCTAGAAAGCTCCAAATTAGGGGAAGGCCATCTCCCACAGACTCCATTTTATCCAAATAATCCAAATGTTTTAAAATGATCTCCGTATTTCTGGAAACCCTTTATCCAGAAAGCTCGAAATTAAGTGAAGGCCGTCTCCCACAGACTCCATTTTATGCAAATAATCCAGATTTTAAAAAAAATATTTCCATTTTCGCTGTAATAACAAAACAGGACCTTGTACTTGATCCCAACTAAGATATAATTATTCCTTATTGGAAGCAAAAGAATCCTATTGGGTTTATATAATGTTTATATGATTTACTAGTAAACTTAAGGTATGGAGATCCAAATTACAAAAAGATCTGTTATCCGGAAAACCCCAGGTACCAGGCATTCTAGATAACAGGTCCCATGCCTGTACTTTTTTTATCTAATCTCTATGTTCAATGTAGTCACCAATTTACTGTACAGTGGTACAGAGCATGTTGGTGCCTTATAAAAACATGTTATTATTATTATTATTGTTATTATTATTAATACAGGTATGGGATCCATTATCCAGAAACCCCAATTACAGAAAGGCCATATCCCATAGACTCAATTTTATCCAAATAATCCTAATTTTTAAAAATGATTTCCTTTTTCTCTGTAATAATAAAGCAGTACCTTGTATTTGATCCAAACTAAGATATAATTAATCCTTATTGGAAGCAAATCCAGCCTATTGGGTTTATTTCATGTTCACATGATTTTCTAGTAGACTTAAGGTATGAAGATCAAAACTACGGAAAGATCCGTTCTCTGGAAAACCCCAGGTCCTGAGCATTCTGGATAACAGGTCCCATACCTGTGATAATAATAATAATAATACATATTCTCCACCTTTTTACCAGACGTGGTGAAGTTGTCCATAAATAAAGCAGTTTTGGGAACAGATTTCTTGCAGATCCAGCTATGGCTTTGTTGGTAATATTTCCTAAGGTAATTAAAAACCAATACAGGACAATCATTTTGATGTTTTATTTACTCACAGACTCTCCATAACTCATTTATGGAAAACAGATAAAAGGCCAGACGTCCAGCCAGCGATTTCTGAAATTTTAGCTAATGGGCACTATGGACGTCAAGAGCTTGCGGAAACACAAACCAAACAGAAACAAATCAATCCGCTTGGTGGTGAAATACAAACTTCTAAACTGCTCCACAGGGCAATATTTCTTATTTGCCCACATTGCCTAATAACAAATACACAAGGGGGGTTGTGGGAGCACCCGCATTGCTAAGTAAAAATATATATAAGTATAAGAGAAGTGCTACTGGCATATCCAAATGGGTCAGTGCACATTCCCTGGGCCCCTGTCTAAGTAATTCAGTAATTCAGTAGATATGCAAATGCATGTGTTAACAAAGACAGGGGTTTTTAGTTGCAAAGTTATGATCATAAAGTTGAAAAGCCACCATACCACGTCAAGGTAAACCCCATATGGCGGTCCCTAACTTGTTTACCTACCAGTCATAGTATTGAGGATCCTGTGTCTCTCTGCATAATAGCAATAGTAAAGTAAAAAGTAAATGTCTGCTGAACCTTGGTTTCTGGAGGGCTATATCCTCCCCCGCTGCTGAATTGCAGCTTTTAAGAGAGAGTGATTGCCCAAACCAACGCCCATTTTTGACAAAAATGTATAAATATGGTGCAGTTAAAAGCATAGGGCCACTATTAATTAATAGGGGTGGGTATGGGGGGTGCTACAAGCCACAAGAAGCTTAGCCAAAGCTACAGGCTGTAAAAGCAAATACACAAGGGGGGTTGTGGGAGCACCCGCATTGCTAAGTAAAAATATATATAAGTATAAGGGAAGTGCTACTGGCATATCACAAATGGGTGCACATTCCCTGGTTCAGCAGACTTTTACTTTTTACTTTACTATTGCTATTATGCAGAGAGACACAGGATCCTCAATACTATGACTGGTAGGTAAACAAGTTAGGGACCGCCATATGGGGTTTACCTTGACGTGGTATGGTGGCTTTTCAACTTTATGATCATAACTTTGCAACTAAAAACCCCTGTCTTTGTTAACACATGCATTTGCATATCTACTGAATTACTGAATTACTTAGACAGGGGCCCAGGGAATGTGCACTGACCCATTTGGATATGCCAGTAGCACTTCCCTTATACTTATATATATTTTTACTTAGCAATGCGGGTGCTCCCACAACCCCCTAGTGTATTCACATTGCCTAATACATGTGTTTACCTGTTGTATCTTCATATATGATTTTATTCTTAGCCTGCTATCAAGATGTATAACCACAGCTTTACCAATATTTGGAAAAGCGTTTGGGAGCATTTCAGAATTAAAATGGGATAGATAAAGATCTGACCTTGGATACAATAGGGGTTATTTACTGAGAACCCAGAGGAGAGTGCAAGAGCACTATTGGGCCATTTAACACTTATAAAAAGAGTGTAAAAAGAGATAAAGAGCACAGCACAAGGCAGCCTTGTCCTTACCACCTGGCATAGAGCCAGTTGAAAGTAAAGGGCTCTGTTGTAAACTGTAAGTACCAGCCCAGAGCTCTCTTGTAAATCTGAATGATGTACAAGATAGGGGATAGGTGTGGGGTAGGATAGGGGACACCTATGTGCCTCAATGCATATTCTTTTTCGAATTCCAGTCACTGAGCTGCATCTGCTGCTGCTAACATTTAGTGGGTTATTTACTAAACTCCGAATGCCAAAAATATGTGGGGTTTTTTTTTGTATAAAATCAGAATTTTTAGTAAAAAAAAAAAAACACAGGTTTTTCAGAAATTTATTATACCCTGACGATGGGAAAAGTCTGAATCTGAAAATCCGGCATCTCAGACCTGAAAGTGTATTAATAAATAAGGCGAAACAACCCATGTGGATTTGGTTTTTTTCAGAAAATATTGAAATAAATTCAGACTTTGATGTTGGGTGGGGCGGAGTTATGAAGTGCTTTGAATGTCAGGGTCATTAATTTGAATTTTATTCTGAAAGGTAGCGGAAGCTAATGTAGGGATTGGTAGAGTGGCATGGTAGAGGAGGAGTGGTTGCTGAGGTGTATGAGCCTCGCGGCAGTGTTCATTATGGACTGGAGAGCTGACAGTCTCTGGCAGGGAAGGCCAATTAATAGAAAGTTACAGTAGTCTAGACGTGATATGACGGAGAGTGAATAAGAATTTTGGCAGCATCTTGAGTGATAAATAATCGTATTTTGGATATGTTCCTTAGGTGGAAGTGACATAATTTAATAAGTGACTGGATATGAGGAGAGAATGACAGGGCAGAATCTAGGATAACTCCAAGGCACCAGGCATGGGGAGATGGGGTGATAGTGGAATTTTTAATTATGATGGATACTGCTGGGATGTTTATAAAGTTAGTTGGAGGAAAGAGAACCATTTCCATTTTAGAGAGGTTTTATTTAAGGTAGTGTTGCAACATTCAAGTAGAGATAGTGGACAGGCAGGAGGAGACCCGAGTTAGGAGTTCTGGGTTGAGATCAGGAGAGGAGAGATAGATCTGAGTGTCATCAGCATAGAGGTGATAGTGGAAACGATACAAGTTGATTCGTTTGCCAGGGGAGGAAGTATAGAGGGAGAATAATAAGGGGCCTAGGACACACTGAAGGAACGATTAGTGAGGTAAGCAGAGAACCAGGATAGGGCCGTGTCACGAAGGCCAAGTGAATGGAGGGACTGGAGAAGAAGAGGATGGTCCACAGTGTCAAATGCAGCAGAGAGATCAAGCAGTATTAGTAGTGAGAAGTGATTGTTGGCTTTAGCTGTTTAACAGTCATTAGTTAGTCAGGTTAGTTAGGCAGTTTCAGTGAAGTGTTGTTGCTTTTGTAGGGGGGGTCCAGCAGGTTATTGTCAGAGAGGAATGAGGTTAGTCAGTTGTAGACTAGGTGCTCAAGTAGTTTAGAGATGAAAGGTAGCAGAGAGGTTCTCAAGATTGGATGGATCAAGAAAGGGTTTTTTCAGAATGATGGTGACAAGAGCTTGTTTATTTGAGAAGGAAACAATCCTTTTGAGAGCGAGAGATTAAATAGATGAGTTAAGGCTTTGATTAGACAGGGATTGGCATTGTGGAGAAGTTTTGAAGGCTTCCTCATCAGTGACAGGGGTGAAGGAGGACAGGAGAGACAGGGAAGTGTGAAGGGAGGTGATGGAAGTCTAGGGGGGTTGAGTAGTGTAATGGCACTTCTGATAGTGTCAATTTATGAAATAAAGTAGATTCAAAGATTTTTCTTTGAACTAAGCAGCACTATGCAGAAAGGGAGGGTCAAAGGAAGCCAATCTAGAACCCAAAGGGAACAAGTCAATCATTTGATAAAACTTTACAGGATTTTGGTCTTTCTGTTTGCTGTGCTTATAATCCATTACAAGTACAAAAACACAACTTTAGTTTGACTGGAATTCCTAATATAAAACATTGGCATTCCTAATATAAAACAATTAAGAAAAAT
Source organism: Xenopus laevis (assembly GCF_017654675.1). Classification (NCBI taxonomy): domain Eukaryota; kingdom Metazoa; phylum Chordata; class Amphibia; order Anura; family Pipidae; genus Xenopus; species Xenopus laevis. The sequence continues at coordinate 128,708,692 of NC_054375.1, read as the reverse complement.
AAGTTCGAGTGGACTGACAACATTATTAACTGTGCAATGAATATGTTAATTAACTTTAACTGCTTTATTAAAGACTTTTTTATGGTTATATGAAGATCATTAATAATGGGTGAACATGATGAATTTGAATAAGTTATAACTAAAATGATATTGTGTTGATACACTGACAGTACATGCAAATATTTTCATGAACCCTCATTCAATACTAGCATAATGCATGTTAATATGATAATGCCTGATAATGTCATTTACACTCCATTTTAATCAAACAGTTCAACATTTTTTTTAATAATTTCCTTTATCTCTGTAATAATAAACCAGTATATTTTGCTTGATCCTTATTGGAGGCAAAATAATCCTATTGGGTTTAATGTTTAATTGATTTTTAATTGAGGTTTAGTAAAATTCCATCACTACCCAATTTCCTTATAAACAAATGTTTGATAAAATCCGGTGTAACTGAAGGCAATGATCCACACTCCCATACTGATATATGTATACTGTGTTAGTCCAATGAATTAATTTGTCCAATAAAGAAAAAGAACACATGGAGATTTGCCTTCCTGTTGAAAAATGTTGAAATTTTTAATAAACCTGAATTATTCTGTTTTCCCTACTGAAATGTACAAATCAATTCCCAGCTTCATGTGGATCTATGTAAACAATTCAATAAGAGTTTAAAGCAAACGTAAGGATATGCTGCATCCAGAATCTTTAAATTTGGCTAAAAGCAGAATAAGCTATGGAAGAATTAGTCAAATACTGAACTAAATACAGACTCTAAGGGCAGAGACACACACTCAGATTCGGGGAGATTTAGTCGCCCGGTGATAAATCACCTTTTCTTCAGGGGGAGACGCATCTCCCTGAACTGCCTCCTGCCGGCTAGAATTTAAATCGCTGGCGGGATGGCACTGGGAGTGCTTCGTTTTTCCGAGTCGCCCAAAGTTTCCTCAGGAGGCAACTTCGGACGACCCCATTCCGCCGGCAGTTTACATTCTAGCTGGCGGGAGGCCAACAGTACCTGTATTTTGAGAAATTTACCCAAGATAAAAGCATGGAGATACCATGATTTATTTGTACCCTAAGGAGAAGGAATTCTGTAAAAAAAGATCCAGTATTGCCCCTAAAATGTCCGTTTACATAGAATACCCAAGAGCAAGGGTCCCCAACCTTTTTTTTGGCAACCCCTATGTGGACTGACAGCATACAAGAGGCTGTATTTGGCAGTGCACCTGGTTATTACACAACTACAAAATGTTTCCAAGCCTGGAATTCAAAAATAACTACCTGCTTTGAGACCACTGAGAACAACATCCAAGGGGCTGGTGAGCGACAAAGCTGAACACCCTATAAAACCCCATGGACAACGATACGCTGTATCTGGTGATCACAATATATAAGTACCATCTATGGCACGGGCAATGTCGTTATACTTTTGGTTTGGATGTGACTCCTGAGAGCATTGTTAAATCTATCATGGGAGAGTTATATATATGTATATAAGATCTTTAGAGTCAGCTCGCGCCTGGTACACGTCTACATTATGGAAGGATTAACTCTGTAGCCTTCGAGCCATGACCGTTTTCTTTCTATAGGAAGTTTCTTTTAGTATTCTGGTCATATTTTTATTTCAAGAACACGATTCTGCCTTTTTGTTTGTTTCTAGGCATTTATAATCAGGGGTGCTTCGCCAATGAGGCGAGTTGAGGCTGTCAGGCAACAGCACCCCACTAGGTACCAGGGGCAGCAAAAATGCTGCTCCTGGTACTTTAAGAGCGAATTTCCATGGGAGGGGGGGCAGCAGCAACTGCTGCTGCCTCAGGTGGCAGAGGGGCCAGGATCGCCCCTGTTTATAATGGATTTCAAGCCTTTGCGTTTATTATTATGGCAGATGCCTTGTTTTGGGTTTGGGGGTTTTCTTGATCTTTTGGAAGGGGTACGGGGTTAGGGAGGTGGTGGGCTGTGTATATTTTGGTTTGGTGGAGAGGAATGGAAGCCAAATTGGACAGAGACAAGACTATGAAACTGGCTATCCATTGGGTGTTAATCACAACAGGAAGATGCACACATTAGCCGTAATTTTAGTAGGTAATAGTGGTTGCCTGGAAGCTCCGTCCCTGGCCTCCTAATTGTATTAGTAGTACGGTACATTTCAAGTGTGTGAAAAAGGGCCCTTGGTGCCCGAAACATGTCGTGTGGAAGCACAATAAAAGCTTCATTTGCAGTTATTCTGCCCCTAGTGTGTGATTCCCACGTTTTTAAATGTACTACTAATCCATTGGGTGTTGTTGGGATTGGTGAGAGTGTGTGGAGGGGAGGTGGTCAATATGGATAAAGGGGTAGACTTTGATAGGTGCCTGTCTTCATATGGGTGGAATGGGGAGGGAGTCTTCTGGTTGTCTGTATCTTAAGTGGACTTATTTAATCTGCCATTAATTTTTTAGTTAGCTTAAGAATTGTATGTTTTGTTTCTTTACTGTAAGCATTTATTTTAATAAAAATTCCTATAAAACCCCATGGTTGAGGTTTAGTCACTAAGATATTCCCTAATTACTTTTTTTGCCTGAAATTTACTTTGAATCTATACAGATAGAGGTCCTACACAACTGATGGTACTGCATGGCACTTTGTATTACCTAAGCCGTCCCGAGTATAAGCCGAGGTACCTAATTTTACCTCCAAAAACTGGGAAAGCTTATTGACTCGAGTATAAGCCTAGGGTGAGAAATGCAGCAGCTTCTGGTAAGTTTCAATCAAAAAATTGAGGGTTTCTGCTCCCATTGGAGGTGCCGGCATCTCGTTTTTGGGCGCCGATGACCATTCTTGGATGCCAGCGACTATTCTTGGAGACTATTTTTGGACGCTGGCAACTATTCTTAGACGCCGGCGACCGTTTTTGCGCTTGACCCGAGTATAAGCCGAGGTAGAGTTTTTCAGCATATTTTGGGGGCTGAAAAACTCGGGTTATACTCGAGTATTTATGGTACCTTGTTTTCCATCTGTAATGAGTTGTGGAAGGTCTACAGACAGCAGTTACCTAAGCACAACAGATAAAGTTATGTTTGAAAGAGGCAATCATCTTGCACATTGCAATGGTCTGCCTAGTGTGGAGGAATGGTTCCAGGGAATCCAAGCCCCAACTGATATGATCAAGGAGGCATCAGGGCTGCCAAGGCCAAGCCAGTGAATGCTGACCAGTGTTTTATTGGCAGCCCATAGCCAGCGGGAATTATGGATGCTTCCACTATCATATATTATTAGCATATTTCAAACATTGTACTTGTAGTTCACACTGTGAAAACAGAGCATTAAACACCTCACCCTGGAATAATGGAAAAATAAATTGTACTTTTCCTGTTTGTCAAATGGACTATTTATTAAAACACAAGTGTCATTACATTCTATTTTATATCTGACAGATTGCAAGTGCTGACATATTGAATATTGCATGGGTGGGAAATTGTAAAAACATCACTGTTTAGAGAACTTCTGCAAATTTAACCAGTTGAGATCATTAGAATTTGCTGAAGCCTTACTCTCTTTAACTCAGTTTTTGTGTCTTTCTGTCAGTATAAAAATTGTGCAATTTGGTCCGACTTCTTGTCTGTAAATAATGTGGGATCAGAACCAAATTGAGAATTTATTATCTTTTTACATTATCTGAGTTGCTTAAAACATATTTCCATTTCCAACCAAAGCCAGGGGGAACATTTTTTTTTTTTAAAGCCGGAGTACGTGCTTTCAGAGCCCCTTTGTGCCCAGTGCTCAAGTGCAGAGTGCAAGGTGCTCCCCGGGAGTCCTACCCAAAGGCATGGGCTCCCATACCCAAGTGTCCCAGGCCAGGCCCAAAGACAACAAGGATCGTTGGGCTCACCTTCGCCGAAGCTAGGGTGAGCCCCGTCTTCCCCAGCCCCTCCGGCCAAAAGGCACCGACGAGGGGCTTAGGGTCTTTAGACTCCCCTTCACCTTACGGCTAGGGGGAGTCCCTTTACCCTGGGTTCCGCCGAAGCTTCCCCCAGGGCACCAATACCTGGCCTGGGGTCGAGTCCAAAAGGACTATTGACACCCAAAGCCCGTGAAGAACATTGTAAAACACAAAAAAGGACACACAAACACAAAAAATAAGTGCAAAGTGTAAGTGCTGTGCCATATGTGCCAATTAAGGCTCCGGCTGGCGGCCGGTTAGAAAAATTTTTTCTTGTCTAGCCAAAAGGTCGGAGCAAAGAAAAAGTGAAAAGCAAAATGAAAAGCATGAAGTGAAGTGCAATGTGCGTGACCCCAGTGGTGAGTCAGGCACCCCCCGTAGGGGGCACTACAGCTCTGGCTTCCATAGTGCTATGGCCTCTTGGCCAGAGGATCAAGTTTTTTCCCCTTTCCATCAGATGGGTCTGACCCCCCCATCTGACAAATCAGGTACTTCACTTGATCTTAGCCAAAAGGCCGAGAAGCGATGGGAACATTTTAAAGAGACAGAGTCCTCTTATATGTCCTTATTACTAATTGAAAAAAAAACATTATAACAGTAATAAAACCTTTTTTATAAAGAAAATCTTTCCAGCTTTCAAATGGGGGGTTGCTGACCCCATCCAAAAACAAATGTCCTGTAAGGCTACACATCTAATGTTATTGCTACTTTTTATTACTCTTTCTATTCAGGCCTCTCCTTTTCATATTCCCGAAAATTTGATTTTCAAATTTTTTTCCTGATTTCTCCATCCGTTTTTTCGCGATTTTTTCGGAATTTTCACCTGAAAACTCAGAAAACTTTGGGGTATTGCACGAAACCCAGCGCACATCAAAAAATCATTGGGACTTCTCCCATTGACTTATATGCAACCTCGACAGGTCTGAGATACTGGGTTTTCAGATTCCGACTTTTCCATCCTCGGGGTTTAATAAATTCTGAAAAAGTTTCAAAAGTCCAATTTTATTAAAAAAATCACGAATTTTTCGTGATTTTTACATTTGGAGTTTAGTAAATAACCCCCTAAGAGTTAATTTAACAACCCCTTCAATGAGTGATTTTTTTTTGTCCATTATGTAATATTAAATAAGCATTAAAAACAATCTTTCCATTGGGTATAACCTAAGTTCAAACAGGTGCATAATAAAACTGTGCACAAATAATTATAGATGCTTTGCAATTAGTTCCATAGCCCCCCCCCCTCTCCAGTGACTAATCCCAAGCTTTATTATGTGGCAAGTTGATGTTGTTCCCAGGAAATGTATTTATTTGTTTGAGAAATGCTGCAGAGTGAGCAGACGTTGGAGTTAAACACATTTAGGCACATAAACCATGTTTGGATTCAGAACATTCTGTATCTCATTATTTTCTGGAGATCTACAAGTTCCTTCACACCGTTCCGTGCTATCATCCTCTCTATTAAGTGCGAGGGAACACGAATACTGTATTTAATGTCTCATTCTCGGTGACGAAAAAAATTGCTGCCTGTTTGTTGCTTTGTTTTGTGCAGTTGCTTTTGTCACTCTTTGAGTTGAATTGTGTGAATAATATTTGGATGGGAAATATATTGTCTAACAAGGAGACCCCGCTGAGCCTAAATCTAAAAACTAGTTAAGGTTTATATATATTCTCCAGACAACATCGTAGTATTATTCTCCACACATTCACAGACACGTACAGCTTATTATCTTCTCAAGGAACATTTTGTTAACAATCCAAAAATCTATTCAAATACGGCCAGTGCTTGTGGGTATTTTAATTATAGCCAGGGATTGTCCATTAGAGGTTTTTCTATTAGGATAACCAACTATTTCCATCTGTGATAATAGCACAGGTGTGGGATCTGTTATCCAGAAGCCAGTTATCCAGAAAGCTCCAAATTACGGGACAGCCATCTCCCATAGACTCCATTTTAAACAAATTATTAACATTTTTAAACATGATTTCCTTTTTTTCTGTAATAATACATGTACAGTAATTGATCCTAACTAAGCTATAAATAATCCTTATTATCCTTATATTATATCCTTATATAGATAATGATGGTCGGGTTTTACCTGACCCTAACCCGCCGTCCGTCAACCCACTCCTGCCCGCGGTTTCCGGGTTCCTTTTAAAGACCCGCGCCGACCCACCCCACTAATGACTTCACAAGAAGGGGCGGGTGATAAGGTGCGCGTCTATAAAAAAGGAAGTCGAAGCCGGCAGTGCAAGCAGGCGGCCGGGGAGAGCAGGATACCCTCGCGGGCATTGGGCCAGCCCCTAAATCACTAGTAGACAAAAAATACTAACTGGTAAATTATTTTTTAAATGATTTTTCTAGCAGACAAATCGTATGGAGATCCAGGTTATAGAAAGAACCTTTATCGGAAAACTCCAGGTCCCGAACATTTGAATAAAAGGTCCCATACCTGTACTCCCACAGCTGGGAAGACTCAGGTTGCTTATTTCATTTTATGTAGCAGTTGATGAACCCCCTACTGTAATTTTAAAAGATAATAGAAGCCACATAGAAGTTACTTGACCATATAATTGCACCAATTGACCTGAGGAACCCTTAATGATGTGTTGCATCAATACAATTTAACACCACTGACATCTTCCCCACTAAAAAATTTCTAACCACAACTTGTGCCCGGTTCACAAACAATTTCACAGTTGCATTTGTTTTGTCATATTGGATTGGATGCAACTGCAGTGAATCCAAGGGCCTGCAATAATGCAGGAATTGCGAGGGAAAAAAAACCACTGTATTGTGGGGAAAAAACATGGTCGACTTGCACCTAAAATTGCCCTTTGTAAACTGCACTTGAGTTGGTAAAAGAGCCTGTATATGTTAGTACAGGTATGGGATCCGTTATCCATAAACCCATTATCCAGAAAGCTCAGAATTACAGAATGGCTGTCTCCCGTAGACTCCATTTTAAACAAATAATCCAAATTTTAAAAAACGATTTCCTTTTTCTCTGTAATATTAAAACAGTACCTTGCACTTGATCCCAACTTACCCTGCGCTTGATCTAAACTAAGATATAATTAATCCTTGTTGGAGGCAAAAGCAGCCTGTTGGGTTTATTTCATGTTTAAATGATTTTCTAGTAGACTTATGGTATGAAGATCCAAATTACGGAAAGACCCCTTATCCGCAAAACCCCAGTTACCTGAGCATTTTGGATAACAGGTCCCATACCTGTATATGTTAGTAAACACTTTGACTATGGAGAAAGTTTCATCTGACACATGGAAAATGGGAGCTACCATTAATAAGTCAAAATTCTAGAGAAGTAATATTCTTATATTCAATAATCTTTGAAAACAAATGAGAGAGAAATGCTTCTAGTACCTTTTGCCCTTATCATGATTAAAACTCTCAATGGCAAAGGGAACTCTGTTTGACCAGATTCTCCATCTAATTATTTCCTGTTAAATGAGTTTCTCAATTTAATAATAATAATAATGATAATAATATACAGGACCTGAGATTTACGGATAAGGGATTTCTGATACTTTCTGTAATTTGGATCTCTGTACATTGAGTCTGCTATAAAAAATGTAAACATCAATTAAACCCAATAGGATTGTTTTGCCTCCAATATAAATTCATTGTATCTTAGTTGGGACCAAGTAAAAGATTCTGTTTTATCTTTAAAGGGACAAAGGAAATAATTTTTTAAAATTTAAATTATTTGATTAAAATCGAGTCTATGGGAGATGGCCTTCCCATAATTGGAAACTTTCTGCATAACAGGTTTCTGGATAATGGACCCCATTCCTGTATTATAATAATAATAATAATATAATGAATAAGTATGTATAGATTAAAGTCTTAACGACAACTCTCCATTAACCAAATTCTTCACAAATTAGCTCAAGAGACTAAAAATGCAAATTCATTCAGAATTCATTTATAGAGGTTCTCAGTTTAATTGGATGTTAAGGGAACTTGTTCCATGGTCTAGAATTATTCACCTCCCAGGCTCTCTGGTTTTAAAAGAAATTCAATTATTATTAATTTCTTAATTTTTTAATAAATTTGCATTTTCAGCCAAAATAAAATATAATTTCTGAGCTTTAAAATACTAAACTAATCAAACTAACTTGCTATTACTGAATTGCGCCACTAATAAAAAGGAATTCTTTGGATTCCCAAAGAATGCAATTCACTTTTTGCTATGGAGTCATTAGGCTTGGGTTTGATCAAATTCTGCTTGCTCAATTGATTAAAGATTCAATGACTTCTACATTTACTCTTCTTTCACTATGCGCCTAATCTGGCATTCATGATTAAAGAGAAACGAGCAAGCCCCGGCTCGCTCCAACCTCAAATGAAATTCAAATGCCTCAGGATTTAAAGAGTTATGGTCAACAACTGCGCACTTTATTATAATGACTTAGTTCATGCATAACTTGGCAAGCTTTAGACAGATTCATCGGCCTCAAAATGCTAGAGATTTCAAATCCATGTTGATTAGGAATAATATCATTCTTTTTATTTGTATCGCATTTCCAGTGTACTAAATATCATAAAATGATGGAGCTCTTCATTTGCAATAGAAAGGGCTCACAGTTTTTCAGTTAGTTCTTAGACAATTATCTTGAGGCTCTGCATGAATAATTAGTCTTTGGCTGGAATCTCAAGTGTGCATTCCTGTTACTTTTAAGTCCTCAATTCAACACATTTAGCCATTGACGGAAGATGCCTTTATCAAGACACAGTTACACTCTACAGCCTTTGGACCATTCAACTTTCATTTTCCTTATCAAAAAAGCAAACACATACTGAATATGTAAATGCTGGTTACCTTTCACAAATCTCTTCCTTGTAAACATATAACAAGTCAAAAAAAACATGTTCAGTTGTGATTTGAACTGGTTGGCTGGTACAGGACAAAATACTCACGTGCACCCATGCTGAGAAGCGTGATGGCCACGTTGTATGTGTATATGTGTTGGGCATATGCTGCAAGCTTCAAAGAACAGTTAATTGCTAAAGTTAACATAGACATACTGTCAGTCATTTTGCCCATGGGCAATAACCCATGGTAACCAATCAGATTGCTGCATTCATTGTTCTGCTTGCAGCTGGTTTCAAAAAGCTAATCACTGATTGGTTGCTATAGGTAACTGCCCATGGGCAAATTTGTCCAGTGTTGATAAATGAGCCCCACTGTGCCTATAAATGAAGCTGATACCATGTCATTTTTTTTATCAGTGTATCCCAGTGGGAAAAATTGTCAGGTCCATATATATTCCTTGGCAGAGGTTTGCCAAAACAAAAACGTTGGACGGCCAAATGCAGCCCACAGGACTTCAGATAGACAGTCATTCTTAGCTTACCCTGCCTATGAGTATTATTATGCACATTATGTTTAGGGGTCCTGTACCAGCCCAAGGCATCTACAGTCCTCCAGCAGGGAAGATCTTTGCCTCTAGTGATTCCCCCAGTATCTCTTCATCTTCTTTTCTGCTGATTCACAACTGATTCACAACTCACACTCTGTGCTGCTCTACTTAACTGCTTTTGGGAACCCATTAATAATATACAGTACATATACAATATAAAAGTCACAGTACAAGGCTGATTAGTAATTAATTCAGATAAATATTACATGGCAGGGCATTCTGAATCAAAATTTAATAATCAGTCCTGTAGCTTAAGCTTCTGTGACAGATAAACCTAATTTTCTGCTTGATGTTTTCCCACAACCCCTACGTTTAGCTTGTCAACTGTAGCCCAGAGCACACTGAGCATGTGCAGAGTCACTGACACTCCTAACAAGAGCCAAGATGGGAAACACTTTTGAATGCCCGGATCATTACTATTACAGAGATTTATGCTGGTGCAGTAAGCTCAGTATAGAAAATATGGCATTTCTAGCTATATAAGTTTTTAAGGTTTAGTTAATCTTTAAAGGGATACTGTCATGGGAAAAAAATTTTTTTTCAAAATGAATCAGTTAATAGTGCTGCTCCAGCAGAATTCTGCACTGAAATCCATTTCTCAAAAGAGCAAACAGATTTTTTTATATTCAATTTTTAAATCTGACACGGGGCTAGACATTTTGTCAATTTCCCAGCTGCCCCATGTCATGTGACTTGTGCCTGCACTTCAGGAGAGTAATGCTTTTTGGCAGGCTGCTGTTTCTCCTTCTCAATGTAACTGAAGGAGTCTCAGTGGGACATGGGTTTTTACGATTGAGTGTTGTTCTTAGATCTACCAGGCAGCTGTTATCTTGTGTTAGGGAGCTGTTATCTGGTTACCTTCCCATTGTTCTTTTGTTTGGCTGCTGGGGGGAAAAGGGAGGGGGTGATAATCACTCCAACTTGCAGTACAGCAGTAAAGAGTGATTGAAGTTTATCAGAGCACAAGTCACATGACATGGGGCAGCTGGGAAATTGACAAAATGTCTAGCCCCATGTCAGATTTCAAAATTGAATATAAAAAAATCTGTTTGCTCTTTTGAGAAATGGATTTCAGTGCAGAATTCTGCTGGAGCAGCACTATTAACTGATTCATTTTGAAAAAAAATTTTTTCCCCATGACAGTATCCCTTTAAGTAAAAAGACATCTGAAGTACTAGCTTATATATGAATTGTCTTCTCAAGACCACATGTAGCACATTACCATCTAGTTACCCATCCAGCTCACTAAGGCTGATAGATTGTGAACAGAACAAAACATCAGATAAAGGGCATATTTAACAACGGTCGAATTTCAGATTTGAAAAACTTCGAAATTCGAATTCAAAAAGACCAACCGAAATTAAGTCGAAGTTTTTTGGGTCGAATAGGTCAGTTTTCGATCAAATAGGTCTATATTTGGCCAACTTCGAATCGATCGAATCAAAGGAATAGCACATTCGATTGAATTCGATTGAATTCAAATGGAGGTTTTTCCGAAAAACAAACTTTGATTTTTGAAAGTCCACCAATGGACTCCATATAGTTTCTAGGAGGTCCCCCATAGGCTAAAACAGCAATTTGGCAGGTTTTAGATGGCGAATGGGCGAAGTTGAATTTTTAAAGAGACAGTACATGATCAATTTTGATATTCAATGAATTTTTGCAAATTCAAATTGAATTTGGATTATTCCCTAGTCGAAGTACTCAAAAATGGCTGGAAATTCGAATTTTATCAATTCGAAAATTCACCTCGACCTTTGATAAATTTGCCCCAAAATGTTCTTAACTCAATCTTTCAGTCATTGAGGAGATATGGAACAAACTGTGGCCAAATATTAGTTTTGTGTTAAATAATAAATGTATAGCATATGTAAACCTAATTAATGTTAAAATGGTTTAGGTTACCTTTTTAAACATTTTGCAGTTAGCATTAATTATTGCTTATTAGCTGCTAACATAATGCATTTTGCAACAACAGCAACGCTTGCTGATCGGTTTCTCTGCACGGTTGGAGACAAATATGCTTAGAAGGAAACTCAAATTTATAGAGTTTTCCGCGGGATGACCTCGACAGGTTTTAGATGGTATCTTTTCAGACTTGAGCTATTTCCAGGGTCGGGGTACAATAAGTCTCGAAAAATGTGAGTTTTTTTTTTAACCCGAAAATGTGAGTTTTGACCAAAAAAACTCAAATTTTCTCGAACCTTATAAATAACCCCCCTAGTGATTCAAATTGGTCATTAGAGAACCAAATCCATTCTTTTCTCAGTTTACCAAACACTATTACTATCAGGTGAGTCATTAAAGGGCATGTAAAGGCAAAAAAGTAAAATCCCATTTTTACTTTTTTTAATGAAAAAGAAACCTATCTCCAATATACTTTAATTAAAAAATGTGTACTGTTTTTATAAGAAACCTGACTGTATGCAGTGAAATTCTCCCTTCATTTACTGCTGTGGATAGGAATTGTCAGATGGTCCCTAACTGCTGAGCAGGGAAACAATCATACTTATGAACAGCAGGGGGAGCCCCCGCCTTACTTCCCAGCCATGCAGAACTCAAGCAGCTTTGTTTATGACGATCCCTAAGCAGCCCAGACCACACTGAGCATGTGCACAGTCTTAGTCTTGCAAAGATGTTTAACAAAGTTACAAGATGGTGACCCCCTGTAGCCAACTTTGAAAGCATAAATTATTTGTTTGATTAAGCTTGTGGTGCAGTAAGTTCATGTTTATATTTAGTATACAAAATACAGCATTTCTAGCCTTATTCTATTTTACACTTTACATGCCCTTTAAGCCTATTCAGCCTATGATCATGTACACACACGTTTTCAAGTAGATTTCAATCTTATAAATTGGATTTTGTCAAAACTATCACGATTGACAACACCCCTTTGTCCAGCTATACCAAAATGTACCTACAATATGACTTTTTTACCATAATGCACCATAATGCTGAATATATTAAGGGAATCACTAATGCTCTAGTTTAATGAATACAGAAAGTAATGGCAGTATATATGGGACAATAATGGCAGAGATATATTACAAAAATCAGCATTTTGTTTAAGACAAAGAGAAAGTGCCTATAAAATCGTTCTCCTTTGACATTACATCTCATTAGAAAATGTACCCACAACATACAACTGTAATGACTTATGCCATGATTTCTTTGTAAATTCAGGGTTTTTTTTAAAGTATTTAGAAATCCTATACAAATATACAGTAATAAAAATGCAGAGGGCCATGTCTCTCTGACTGAATCCTTAGATCAGGCTGGAGTAGGAACAGTGTGTGCCCTGTTCAAACCTCATCTGAGCATTCATCCTTAAATTGACAATTAATTTCAAGAGCAGCTTTGTGAAGTTGCCAGAATTAGGAGAACCACCTGCTTTCACCATGACAAATTGGCTGCAGTGCTTACAGATGAGAGGATATAACTGGCTCTCACGCAATTCTTTGAGCAAATGTTATCATGGTGAGCTAAACGGCCTAATACCATCAGCTGTGATGACTCTGATCCCATACTTGATATATTGGCTGCTAACTGCAACATAGGGCTGACCGAATGGATTCTGAGTTTACAAAACACAGATGTCAAATACTGCCACCACTACAGATCTTGGGTTTAGATTAAAATATAGGAATAGGAAAAGGTAGAATGACCAAAGAATACTGGTCAATGAAAATGTTATATGATGATTGTGACCAAAATGCAGTTCCTGATCAAACCATGCAGAGGCCATGCAGTAGTATTGAGTGATAATGTCAGACAGCTTGGTCCTATGGGTCCAAGGAGTCTTGAATGTCAATTTAAAATGAGACTGACCCTTTCCTATCAAGAAAGAATTGAGGAACTGCCATTTTTGTACTACATCCCTTGCCCACTCCCCAACTCAGTGTTCCACTCTTGCCTTCTGGATCAGTTCTATTGGGCAGGGAAGGGTTCCGTTTGAATTATATCAACCCTTTATTGCACTACCAACTCAGCCCACCATAACTGACAGATCTGACCATTCTTGAACTATATATAGTGATGGGCGAATTTATTTGGCAGGTGCGAATTCGCAATGAATTTTCACGTTTCGCTGCTGGCGAATAAATTCGCCCATTGTGTGTCAGAATTATCGCCGGCATTGGAATTGTCGCTGACATCAAAAAAAATTTTAGTTTCACAAATTTGCAGGAAATTTGCGAATTTTTCAGCGAATCGAAACAGGAGAAATTCGCCCATCGCTGACTATATACTGTAATTATCACCTTAAGGTGTCAGAGCTGAAAGGCAATGGTTGGCTAGAGGGTGGGTGGGGAAGAAATTTAAAATAAAATAGTGATACTGACATGATTCATAGGGGGTTATTTATCAAAGGTCGAGTAATGTGAATATTTTAAAACTCGAATAAATTCAATTTTATTCACAATTCGAATGTATGTTATTTATGAAAAAAATTTGAACGTCTAAAATTCAATCTAACAGTCCCCGACCCAAAAACTCAAATTTAATTTGAATTAAGTTTTCCTTCGGGAAAAGAAAAAACTTTTTTTTTCTCCCATTGGAGTCTATGGGGCATTATTTTTGAAGCGAAACTTGGCAAAAATTTGGCTCATCACTAGTATTGATATCTTCAAATAGTTCAAGGGACCTCTGCCATTGACTTCTACATGAATTTGGCAGGTTTTAGGTGGAAAATAGTCAAATTAGAACTGTTTCCAGGGTTGAGGTGTAATAAATCTCACATTCAAATTCAAGTTGGTGGTTTTAAATTCGAATTTGTGACTTTTGACCAAAAAAAAAAATTAGAAAATTCAAATTTACCATTTGGAACTTAGTAAATCTACCTCTTATATTACCTTATATTATATTGCCTTCCTCTGGATCAACTGGCAGGTTGAACTCGATGGACATGTGTCTTTTTTTCAACCTTACTTACTATGTTACTAGGTATGGTACCTGTTATCTAGAAGGCTCTGGACCAGGGGTTTTCCGCATAAGGGGTCTTTACATGATTTGGATCTCCATACCTTAAAGGGGTGGTTCACCTTTAAGGTAACTTTTATTATGTTATAGAACAACCAATTCTAAGCAACTTTTCAATTGGTTTTCATTATTTATTCCATATAATTTTATAGTTATTTGTCTTTTTCTTCTCATTCTTTGCAGCTTTCAAATGGGTGTCGCTGTCCACTTCTGAAAAACAAATGTTCTGTAAGGCTACAAAATGTATTGTTATTGCTATTACTGATCTTTCTATTCAGACTCTCTCTTATTCATATTCCAGTCTCTTATTTAAATCAATGCATGGTTGCTAGGGTCATTTGGGCCCTAGTTACCAGATTGCTTAAAATGCAAATTGAAGAGCTGCTGAATAAAAAGCAAAATAACTTTCAATAATAAAAAATGAAAACAAATTGCAAATTGTCTCAGAATATCGCTCTCTACATCATACTAAGGGGCAAGTTTACTATGGGTCGAATATCGAGGGTTAATTAACCCTCGATATTCGACCATCGAAGTTAAATCCTTTCGACTTCGAATATCGAAGTCAAAGGATTTACAGCAATTCGTTTGATCGAACGATCAGAGATTACTTAGAAAGCCTATGGGGAAGGTCCCTATAGGCTAACATTGGTGCTCGGTAGGTTTTAGCTGGTGAAGTAGCTAGTCAAAGTTTTTTTAAAAGAGACAGTACTTCGACAATCGAATGGTCGAATAGTCGAGTGATTTTTAGTTCGAATCATTCGATTCGAAGTCGTAGTCGAAGGTCAAAGTAGCCAATTCGATGGTCGAAGTAGCCAAAAAAATTCGAAGTATTTTTCATTCTAATCCTTCACTCGAGCTAAGTAAATGTGCCCCTAAAAGTTATCTCAAAGGAAATCATGTTATAAAATTTGAATTATTTCATTAAAATAGAATCTATGGGGCAAATTTTCTAAAGGGTGAAGTGACTAACGCTGGCAAAAATTCGCCAGTGTGACGTCATTTCGGTACTTCGCCGATTTACAAACGGTCGCTAGCGAAGGAGATATAGACTCTAGCGCTACTTTGCACTCTTACGCCAGGCAAAGTTTCGCTTTGGCGAATGAGCGTTACTTCGCAAATTCACTAAGATGCGGATTTTACTAAACGTTACCTCTTGCCACAGACTTGCCTTCACCACCTCAGACCAGACAAAGTGCAATAGAGTAGATAGGACTTCCTCAAAAAATAGTTGAAAATGTTTCTAAATCCCCAAAAAAACGATTGATAGGCTGCAAAAGATTGTAAATTTTTCAGGGGTACCCGGCTTCCCCCCTACATTTCCTAACATACGGCACATAAACTATACACTGGGCTCATGTTTAGGGCATTATAACAACTCTATTTTATTAAGGTTCCCTGGCCTTGTGTAGTGTAATGTATTGGCTGCAACATATACGTCCATTGTCCTTTAACTTCCTGCCTTATGCAAATTAGCCAACCATAGCGCAACTTTGCTTTGCTTGCCGCAGTAACGCTAGCGCAACTTCGCCAGCATTTGGGGCCCTGGACGCAACTTCGGATTTTAGCGTTGTCCTGTCGAATCTATGCCTAGCGAAGTGTTGCGATGTGAGTGAAGCCGTTGCTGGCGAATTTTCTGAGGTTAGCGAATTTGCCCTTATGGCAGATGGCATTCCTGTAATTCAGAGCTTTCTGTTTAATGGGTCTCTGGATAAAAGAACCTATACTTGTATCATTAATAGGCATGAGTCAGTATCTGTATAACCTGAATACAGCACATAAGAAACAGAAATTGGATCAGATTACTTTATACACTGATGTAGCTGTTGATGGTAAAATCCAAGCAAGGAACAAGATGTTCTATAATATTTATATAACAATAAGGGAAATCAGACATCAGCACTGACATATGCCAGGGATACAAGGCAGTTTGATCAGACTCAGATTGCTGTGAGGCAGCTTGGCTATTGACTGACAGTGATATGCTCTAATTTTAACAGTGTTATAGCAGGCAGAGCCCTGGAACATGATGTGCATTCAGTCTGTGATGTTGGGTTCAGAGAGTACTGAAAAATTCTACTTAGCTGTAGTGGAAAAGCAAAATCCTAAGACGCCTGTGCATCGAGAGGATCAGTGACATTTAAGGATGAAATTGCAGCTCTCCGCATCCAAAATGAGCATCATATGCGCTAATCTGTTTATGTGACTGCTGGAGTCTGACGCACGTAAAGGATCTGAAATGACGTTGCACACATTTTGCCTAACTTCTCCTGAATGGGTTTTAGATGAATAATCATCTTTAACACGGTTTATATTTTCCTGCACAGTAAAGAGACCTCTTCTGCTATAATGAAATTCCCCATTGAAATGTTAATACAGCTCAAAATTGGTTTGTGTCTTTTTTTTGGTTTCATGTTTTTTTTCCCCCCAGTGAGCCGAAGCTGTTGCATAAATACCTGCAATAACAGGAAGGTGGGCGAAAGACAAAAAAAAGTGTCTTTATCAATGCCATAGAATATATAAATAATTTAAAATCAGTGTGATGTCATATCTGTCCAGGAATGGCCATATAAATATTCTGATCTGTGTACTAAAATTCTTATTAAGCATTGGGGACTCCTGATCCAACGGACTACAGTTGGTATGATACTGACCCATGCACAACGTCTTTGTTAATGCAGTGCTCCTAGCTGGAGCCATATTTATAAAGCCTGTAAAATGTGTTACACGTTACATTAAAATTAAGGAACAAAAAAAGGTAGAATCACTGAGGGGTGCCAAGTGATAGAAGACACTAACTTCTGATCCTGGACTGATGCACCTCTTCTTCAAAAAGAAGCACATGCACAATACATTCACTCTGCACAGGGGATGGCTGGGACCCAGGACAATATGGTCACAAAAAATACCCAAATACGTTTTTTAAAGAGGTGCTCTGGCCCTGGGTCACAAGTAACCCACTAGAATCAAAGAGGGGTGTCTAACATGGCATCACTCAGTGATTGTACCTTTCCTTCTCTTTTAAAGGAGAAGAAAAGGCTTGGTGCACTTGGGGGTGCCAAATGTTAGGCACCCCCAAGTGATTGTATTTACTTACCTGACACCCGGACGGGGTTATAAAAGTGAGCACCACGGATCAATCTTCTTCCATCTTCCTCCTTCTTTGCGCGGCTGCACATTGCCAGTAAAAAGTTGGCTGTTTCATTCTACTGCGCATGTGTTTGCCCCGGGAAATTTTGAAGAAAGAAGTAGACGGGAGTGATAACCCCAGGCCGATGCAGTTTTCTGCTGATAGGAGCACCAGCCTGGGGTTTCAGGTAAGTCAATACAATAACTAACATTTGGCACCCCCGAGTGCACCAAGCCTTTACTTCTCCTTTAATAAGACAAGTTCAGGAAAAGAAATGCCAAATTTCCAATTTAATATCCAGAATTTGTGTTCCAGGGATTGAGATTTTCTGCCCCTGCTAACCTGCCCTATGCTACCCTTTTGAGACAACATACTCCCCTTTTTTTCTCATAGCAAGTGTGGCCCTAATAAAAATGCCTCAATCTAGTATGTGAGAATGTTTGATCCATTACTGCAGCTGTTTTGCTTATCACACCCAAACCTAATTTATGTAACTTGATGCATACTTTTTTTTACATGAATACTATGTACCAAAGGGTTAGCTGATCACCATCCAGGGGGACTCATTGCTACTGGAAGGGTACAACAAAGAGCCCATTATTAGTTGTTTTTTTTTTTGTTTGAGGCCATGTCTATATCTACAGTCTAATTTTTTACTAGATAATCCCTAAAACTCATTTCCTAAATGGTATATTTGGCTTTTTCAGAGGCAAATGTTAAGAACGGGGCTCATTGCAGCCTTCTTTTTGCACATTGCAGACTGCATTCGTCTTTGTTATTGTGGTCTCTTATTTCTTGTTGTCATTTAGTGTGAAGGGGGATTCAGGCCTAAAAAAACAGGACTAGCTCATTATCTCTGTCATTATATGGGGTTGGTTGAGGTTGCTGCAAGAACCCTAATTATATTGATCATAATAAAATAAGTTCAATTTGCCCAAGGAAAGGGCAAATTCATATTTATTCATATCAGTAAAGCCTCTCCAACCTGAGCTGAAATGGCACTCACTAGTGTGACTATGCATTGATTTTGCTACTAATCTTTAGGGGTCAGGGTTCTTTGCCTTGAACTGGATAATTATGATCTGCAGCATTCAGTACACTTTGGTAAGATGAGTGCCATTTGTTTCCCTAATTACATAAAATTGTTGTCCTTAATTAGTAACTCAAATAGGAAAAATGTGCACATAATAATAAAGGATGTTACAAGCAGCATACTTACTGTATTTAAGGTTTAGCATATTATTGTTAAATATCTCCCATAGAGTAAAAGCGTGCCTGGTACAGAGATGAAACACAAAGGTTTCAGCATCAAAAAGCTACATTAATTGTACATCAAGAATAATTTTAGAGTGTAACATTTGCATCTTAAATATAATATACTTGCGGTGCATTTTCAACTGCTTCCAAAAATACACTGCAGGGATACCTGGGTGGATGGTTTAAAAGCCTCCTAATTAAATTGTTAGATCCTCAAAAGCTCTCTTTGTAAACTCCAGCAAGGAGCTTATAGCATTGAAGGCTTTGAACAAATACACAGTAAGCGACTGATTTCTTAACTTTTACAAAGATAAATTCCAGCTGTGACTCTTGGAACACAGGGCACATTTGTTATGTTTTGTGGAAGAACCTGCCCAGTGGTGGAACCTTATTGTCTCGAATTGAGGCAGCATGAGCCCCGCCAGAGTAACCAGTGCCAAGGACACACCAAAGTTGGCTAATATAGCAACTGCATTAATACAGACTCTAGTCAGATAGACTAATGAATACATTTACAGATTATTGCCAATGTTGAAATTTTGTAAGCCAATATCTCATATGCAATTGGAGCCCAATACAAGTGAAGCACAACAGCAAAGAGTCGATGTTTGACTGTGTAGCAAAAGGCAAAACCCAACGTGGTGTGACAGCAGAACAATGGCAGATCCCATACTAGTATGCCAACAGAAGGCAGAGGTCATACTTTACAACCATTCAAAATGTGTAATTAATGTTGCTTAGAATTAAATTTTCTATTTTGGGTGGAGGACCTCTTTGAGCACGAGATAAACGTAACATAGTAGCGTAGCAAGTTAGGTTGAAAAAAGACACACGTCCATCAAGTTCAACCTTTTAACTTGTTTTAACCTGCCTAAATGCTAGTTGATCCAGAGGAAAGCAAAAACCCCATCTAATTTGCCTCAGAGGGGGAAAAAATTCCTTCCTGACTCCAAAATGACAATCGGACTAGTCCCTGGATCAACGTGTACTATGAGCTATTTCCCATAACCCTGTATTCCCTCACTTGCTAAAAAGCCATCCAACCCCTTCTTAAAGCTACAGTATCTAATGTATCAGCCTGCACAATTGATTCAGAGAGAGAATTCCACATCTTCACAGCTCTCATTGTAAAAAATCCCATCCAAATATTTAGAAGGAACCTCTTTTCTTCTAATTGGAATGGGTGACCTTGTGTCAGCTGGAAAGACCTACTGGTAAATAAAGCATAAAGCCTGTAGCCCTATAGGTCAACAAATGTTCATTCCATCAGTATTCAAGGGATGGCTTCACATTATATATTTATTATATAAAAAATGTTGCCATTTTGCAAATTTTTTGGGAACTCAGAATGGGGTAGATAGCTTAGCTGTAGCTGAGACAATGTTTATTGATAGGACTGATAAATCTCGGGGAAATGTCCATGAAATACAATAATATGTTCATCTGAGGGGAATAATAAGAAAGGGGCAGCACAACACTCTGTAAAGATGTCTTCCAGTGGTCATGACAAGGGAGGAATAGCAGTGATGTCAAGGGTAAATGTGAGACTATTGCAAGTGGAGCTTTCAGCTGTCAGGGCCATGTCTACTTTTAACTTTCTGATAAAGGAACTTTTTGTTGCTGGAAACATCCCATCATTTTTAAAACAAGAACATTTCATTGCTCCAAAAAGCAATATCCATTGTCTGCTCTCTCTGTAAATCTTAGTGAAAGTGAAGTTCTGGAATGATATAAAAAATTCAATATAAGTTTGATGTGATTTACTGGGCCAGCTGCAAAATATCATTGTAGAATATATTTCAATGTTGAAAGATGATGCCAGTAACCTAGCTGAATGCTAAAAGCCCAGAACTAGAAGTCCAGTGCTCAGTAGACAGCAGCAAGAGAAGGCCCAGAGTAATGTTTTTGTGAAGACTTCCTGTTTAATTCTTGACTTCAGTTTAGGAACTTTGGTTTTCCTCTAAAGCAAAGCTGGTGTTGGTTCTTGTACTTTGCATAGAGTAGTTGTAAATAAACAGCGGGGATAATCCTACGTTAAACTTTCTGTTTTTTGTATAGAAAGAAACCGTAGTTCAGATTCTTCAAACTGAAGAGTTTTATTGCTGGAGAATATATATATATATATATATATATATATATATATATATATATATATATATATATATATATAAATATTATCTGTGGATTTACTGTATACTTTATTACTCCAGAGAAAGGTCAACGGTATATTGTGTGAAGTCAAAAAATGCTTACTTAGTATAGATCTAATCATAAGCAATAAGATCCATGTTAGTGTAGCACTATAGTAAATTGAGTGCGCCGTTCTCTAACTATAAGCTCCACTCCCAATACTGTGCTCCGAATGAGACCTTAAATCTTAGGGAGTAAGCCCTCGCAAACGGTGTGGAGGCAGCGTGTAGTGCAATTATTGGGCGCCAGTGGTTCATATAACTTAACCAATAAACATATTTATTGAACAATACAATCCTTAATGGAGTGTACATAAAAGCAAAACAGGATCATACAGAACAGTGGATAGGCATAAACTCAGAGCACCTTTGGTCAGTATTAGTCCCCACAGGGAAGAGAACATACACAGCAGCAATGAAGGTACACCCAGCTTTCAGCCTTTTCCCCTAAGTGGAACCAAGGGGAATCACTACATCCCTAAGTCTATACACTTACGGGGGAATGTAATAAAAGTCGCAAAGAGCAAAACAATTTGCACCAATAAGAATAAAAAAACACATCTCGCAATGTAATATTGTTCCTTAAACTGTTATTACATTGCGAATTTTAATTGCGCATTGTGCATTTTAATTGCGCACTCTTAAGAAGTGCTTGAAGGTGTTGTAATCTTTTGGAGCAAACATAATGACTTTTTCAGTAAGAAGTTTTATTACATTGACTGTGCACTGGTGCAAACTATAAAATTCACAAATGGTCTTCTACTGTTGGAAGTGGTCGCTAAACAGTTTCCAGGTTCGCAAAAGCGAACCTGGAAACAAGTGCCAAGTGCCATTTTGGGAGCTGGGAACATTCTGCAGCAAAACAGGGAACCTACAAACTTCAGAGATCTGTCTAGAAAATAAGAAGGCACAGACAAGGAAGAGGCAAAAGTGAGCTCAAAACAGGCTGTCAGGGCAGGTGGCAAGAATCATAAACAAAATACAGGTAATGGGCAATAACCAGAGAAATCTAACAAGATAATTGTCTTGAGAAGCAGTTTATATGCCAGAGCCAGTTTTGGCAGAGGAACAAAAGGAAATTGGAAATAGGACAGAAGATGCCAAAGTTGAGCAGAGAGAATGATGCCATGGCATAAAAGGCAATGCATAAAACAAAAGCACACACTGTACACTCTCAATGTAGCAAAGTCACATGTCAACCAGGCTTTACAGTAAGCCCAGTGAAATGAGAGAGGAGCATCTGGAGAGCCATGAATACCCATAGCACAACATCACTGCTTCTGGGGAATGGAAGGGGTGCAGGTCTCCCAGGACGCCTTACAGACTGTAAATACCATAGCTTTATTAATAAAAATGTCAAAATATCTTTAAAATCTCCATGTAAAAATACACAAAATCAATGCATATCATGATTAATTATATTTGCATATCTTTTTTTGTTATAATTTCCCTTAATGAGAACAAATTAACTAGTCACATTTAATAAGCACTGGGGGTCGGTAAAGAGGTTTATCATTATTTTAAGCAACTTGTGCTTCACCTTTTTTTCAACCACCCATGGGGTGTGATACATTTTTGCCAGTCTCAGTGCCTTGTATTGAAAATGAAATACACGGGTAACCGAATGATAGAAACCCACTTTCTTGCTCAATTGGAAGAGAAAACAAACACATAAATATTTTCCAACATTTGGGAAAGAAGGGAAAGAACTAGAAATGAAGAAAAGAGGCGAGACATTGCAATGCCTCTGTGATATCAACGGAAAGCTGTTGTCTTCTGACTCTGAACTCTTTCGGAATTCTTTGATGTTCAGGGTAAGTCGCAAGTCCTGAAAAGCAACAACCTAAATTTGCTGGCTCTGGAGAGTGATATACATTCACTCCAAATTCTACAAGTTGCATTTGAAGGCAATGGACAAAATCTTTGAAAACTCAGAGGTTCCACAGCACTGAACCAGGTTGGAAATCAATTGTTTCTGTCAAGTCAGGGAACAATACACAAACCACTTTACAAATAAGCATTACTGGCACACATGGGTCTACCTGGGAAATAAAAAAAAAGTAATCAAGAGTAACTTAGATGTATCAGGGTTACTGCACAAGAAACAGCAAAGAAAGATTTTTTTTATTTTATTTTTAGGGCTCTCTTTGAAGGGACCATGCCAATTAAAATCAAAGCTGAGCTATGAGCAACTGAATTTTGTTCTGTCAGTGGTGGAAAGAGATACCTGGGTGCAAAATGTACTGGGCCTCTGCAATCCACCCCCCCCCCTATTATTTTACCACCACAACTTGGTAGGGTTGCGACCTTTAATATAAATAAATACTGGCCAGCTTATGATGGAGGCGGGTCTATGGCATTGAGGCATGGTGGAATGTTATAGGAGGGCAGGAGAGTGTGATA
Source organism: Xenopus laevis (assembly GCF_017654675.1). Classification (NCBI taxonomy): domain Eukaryota; kingdom Metazoa; phylum Chordata; class Amphibia; order Anura; family Pipidae; genus Xenopus; species Xenopus laevis. The sequence continues at coordinate 128,685,363 of NC_054375.1, read as the reverse complement.
AAGGGGTGAAGCTGTGATATCGATGGGTAGGGCAATGACATTGACTGGCAGATCATGGGGTGCATTCTCTGGGGAATGAAAAAGGTAAGACTGAGTAGGAACATGCCATTGTGTACAGTAGACATTTACTAGAATATAAAGTTACAGGGCAACCAGGGCCACTCTGGCCATGAGGCAAGGTGAGAATCTTGCCTCAGGTGGTACGGAGCTCTTCTAGTGCAGCGAGCACAATATCGCTCATTGCACTAACGATACGACCCCCTCCTCTACCCGCTCCAATGCTACAAGTTAGAAACGCGGAGCAGGAGGGGGGCGGCAGCAGCACCTGAAACATGCCTGAGGGCAACCCTTTTCAAATAAAAAATAACAAAGTGGTATAAAGGTGATACCTTAATTGGCTAACTAATATAATCATAGCAAGCTTTCAGAACATTTTAGTTCCTTTTTCAAGCGGATTACGATGAATCTGTGGTGTTCTCTGGTATATACACAACATTCAGCTCATAGGTCAAATGACCAACAAAAAGAAATATCAATCTATGTGTAAGGTGTCAAAGCCATTTACGAGGGGATCTGCAAGAGACAAGCAGATAAGGTACAAGATAATGTGGGTCAAATAGGCTGAGTATAAATTTGAGTGTAAAATCAAAGGAATTCCATATGATCTCTTATTCCAGATACACACGTTTGTATTTCTGACCTGGTGCAGTCCTTTCTTAGTCGACATAATTAGCCATAAATCCAAGGACCAGGTTTGTCCCTTCTCCAGAGAATTGAAAGTTTCCATTCATTTCTACTCCCACACTTGTCTATCATTATCTGTTTTAAAATTGCCCTTAAGAATATAAAGCAAAGCTTAGTATTTATATATCCACTATCACATGACCATGATGTCTATAAACATTTAGCACTGCTATACAATACAAGGAAAGCTAGTGTGCATTTTTGGCTGGTACTCTTTTGGTTTTAGCTTCTGCAAAGCCTTTATTTTCAGCTATGGATACCCATTTACTCCTGGTTTCAGTCTGGTTTCTGCTATGGATTGAATTGCGTAACAAAACATGCAAAAGTAGGGGAGACAGGAGAAAAGGGGGGAACAGCAAACCCTGGGGAAAAAGCAGTTACAGTATATTGTTTGGTTCATAAGTCTATGTCTTTATATACACGCAACCTGTTTGTTATCATGTTTACTCATGTTTTTCCTTACAACCTGATGCCTATGAAGGTGCTAGTAAGCTCATTGCTTTGGCAGGTGCTTATTTGTGATTTCTTGGTTTGGGGGGCAACTTTTGGTTGCATAAAAAACAGGTGTACTGTCAAACAGAGTCTTCTGTAGGCTGCCAGCACACATAGGAGCTACCAATACCATAATTGGTACCCTCTGAAAATGTTTCATGCTTGTGTTGCTCTCCAACTTTTTTGATATTTGAATGTGGCTCTCGGCTAAAAAAAAAAAAAAGTTGGGGATCCCTGATCTAGATGCACCTTGTTTGGAGGGTTAGGGCTGTAAAGGGAATAATATAGTTTTAAAACTGATATGAATTTCTTTAGAGCTTTGACCTCAACTCCAACCACTCCAAACTTTGGGCCAGTCCAAACAAATAAGAAAGTGTAATGTTTTTATCAGTATTTTTAAACCATATCACAGAAAGGTACACGGTTGTATATATTTCAATATGTTTAATGCAAAAAGATATATCGTTTTTAGAAAATGATTTGAAGGTATCACATGACTGCAGCACAGCCTCATACAAGGTTCTCGCAATAGAAAAGACACTTCCTTACTTTATTTTTAATTATCTCCCGAACATCCATTAAATGAGATTGTAGTTTAGAATTTAAATTCTGCTTTAGTGGTATGTATTTATAAAAAAAAAAAAAAATAATTCAAAAAGAAAAGAATCAGTGTCTGTAGCACAAAAGAGGCAAGAATCATCAGTTAAAAGATAAAAGCATGAAATTGTACACATAATTAAATAGAATTACCATCATTTGTGAGCGAGATTGGTGAGGAGAAATTGAAAATGGTGTTATCAAAAGCAAATGAGCTGACAAATTGATGTGGAATATAATATTTAAATACAGATGTGCAAAAAAATTTTAACGGATAATGAAAGTGAAAAAATAAATCAATCTCAGTAGTGATGGGCAAATAAATTCGCAAGACACGAATTTGCGGCTAATTTTCACGTTTTGGAGCAAGCAAATTAATTCGCAAAACTGCGGCAACAATTCACCAGCGAAAAATCCGCAGTGTAAAAAAAAATTATTCAGACGCCCAGATGCATTTGGACCAAATAGTCGCACGTATAAAAATTGTCCCTCATGTCAAAATTATTCTGCACACATCACTAAATCTCAGTAATAAGACTCACTGGACAGATTTAATCTGGTGTCACTGGTCTCTAGTGGTAGGATACACACGCTGAAGAGAACAATATCACTCACCATATAGAACAGGTGGTCCTGGTGCACCAACCCCAGACCCTCATCTTAGGGAGTGGATAACCAATAGAAAATCAAAGGGGGCATTGAGGCATTTAAAAAGATTTCCCAAGGGCCACCAAAGATAACATAAAAGATACATTATTTATTGCAGATTCATTAAAAAGGAACAATATCTCGACTGGCCGTCCGTGTTCCATGCCCCCTAAGTGCCCTGGGGGGTACGAAATGCATAGGGCCAGTGGAGATATCGTTCCTTTTTAATGAATCTGCAATAAATAAAATATTATTTATTATTATTAACATGTATTTATATAGCGCCAACATATTGAGTAGCACTGTAAAGAAAATGTGATTATACAACTAAATCACATGAATTCTATACATAGAACATATGGAGTTACATACATCACAATCAATACCGGTACAAAAGATGAGGAAGGCACTATGCAAAAGACCTTACACTCTAAAGGGAAGGGAGTTATACACAAGGTGTGGGAGTGGGCAAGATCGAATTAAGTGGGTGAGAAATGTGGTACTGTATGTGGTATTGCGTTTGGTAGTTAAGCAGAGTGAGGGTAGGCTTCTAGAAAGAAGTGCGTTTTAAGAGATTTCTTGAAAGCAGAAAGGTTGGGAGAAAGTCGGACAGACCGTGGGAGAGAATTCCAGAGGAGGGGTGCAGCCCTTGCAAAGTCTTGAATGCGAGCATGTGAGGAGGTAATGAGAGAAGAGTTGAGTAGCAGGTCAGTAGAGGAGCGTAGTAAGCGGTTGGGTGAGTATATAGAGATGAGTTCAGAGATGTAGGGTGGGGCAGAGTTATGAAGTGCTTTGAATGTCAGGGTCATTAATTTGATTCTGAAAGGTAACGGAAGCCAGTGCAGGGATTGGCAGAGTGGTATGGCAGAGGAAGAGCAGTTACTGAGGTATATGAGCCTCGCAGCAGTGTTCATTATGGACTGGAGAGGTGACAGTCTCTAGAGGGGAAGGCCAATTAAAAGAGAGTTACAGTAGTCTAGACGCGATATGACGAGAGAGTGAATAAGAATTTTGGCAGCATCTTGGGTGATAAATTATCGTATTTTGGATATATCTTTTATGTTGTCTTTGGCAGCCCTTGGGAATTTTTTTTGAGTGCCTGGATGCCCCCTTTGGTTTTATATAACATAAGTACAGGACTAGGGTGACTTTGCGGATTTTCCACTGTGCTTCCTGCTTGTGCCAGTGGCAGGCTTGAATCGCATTACACACAATTAGTTTCCATTGCGCATGTTTCAAAGGCGTTTCGTTCCTCCCTGCCCTAATGGGTAAGGGGGAAGGATTTTCCTTCTCCTTTAAGAGACTTTTGTTGTTCAGATTGTTCAGTATTATGGTTTAGGGGAAGCTATCTCAGAGGTTTAAACTGGCAGTTTCAACTGTAAGGAATGTAATCAAGAAATGGAAGGCCACAGGCACAGTTGCTGTAAAACCCAGGTCTGGCACTCCAAGGATAATACAGGAGTGGCATATGTGGAGCATTGTGAAAATGGTTACAGACAACCCAAAGATCACCTCCAAAGACCTGCAAGAACATCTTGCTGCAGATGGTGTATCTGTACATCATTCTACAATTCAGTGCAATTTGCACAAAGAACATCTGTATGGCAACGTGTTGAGAAAGAAGCACTTTCTGCACTCACGCCACAAACAGAGTCGCTTGTTGTATGCAAAAGCTCATTTAGACAAACCACAATCATTTTGGACAAAAATGTAGTTATTTGGTCATAACAAAAAGCGCTTTGCATGGCGGAAGAAGAACACCGCATTCCAAGAAAAACACCTGCTACCTACTGTCAAATTTGGTGGAGGTTCCATCATGCTGTGGGGCTGTGTGGCCAGTTCTGGGACTGGGGCCCTTGGTTAAGTCGAGGGTCAGATGAATTCAACCCAATATCAACAAATTATTCAGAATAATGTTCAAGCATCAGTCACAAAGTTGAAGTTATGCAGGGGTTGGATATTCCAACAAGACAATGACCCTAAACACACTTCAAAATCTACAAAGGCATTTATGCAGAAGGAGAAGTACAATTTTCTAGAATGGCCGTCACAGTCCCCCGACTTGAATATCATCAAAAATATATGGGATGATTTGAAGCAGGCTGTCCATTCTCGGCAGCCATCAAATTTAACTGAACTGGAGAGAGATTTTCTATAGACGAATGGTGAAAAATACCACCATTCAGAATCCACTCATCAAAGGCTATAGGAGGCGTCTAGAGGCTGTTACATTTCCAAAAGGAGGCTCAACTAAGTATTGATGTAATATCTCTGTTGGGTGCCCAAATTTATGCAGCTGTCTAATTTTGTTATGATGCATATTGCATATTTTCTGTTAATCAAATAAACTTTATGTCACTGCTGAAATACTACTGTTTCCATAAGGCATGTTATATATTAAAAGGAAGTTGCTACTTTGAAAGCTCAGCCAATGATAAACAAAACTCCAAAGAATTAAGAGGGATTTCCAAATGTTTTCATATGACTATACTAAAAGCAAATTTATCATTTTATCATTTTTTAATTAAAATAAAGTTGACCTAACTCCCGTCCATGAATTTAAATAATTTATCAAAAAATCAGCTGGAAAAAGTTGGTGGGAAATGTCTCAACAAAATCGTACAATAATTCAAATTGTGTGATTTTTTTGAGCTGTCGTCTGAAAACTCGTGACTTTTTTGGATTACCGTATGAAAACCAGCGCAGATCACAATGTCAAGAAACAAGTTCAGGGACATCTGCTATTGACTTCTTCATGACCTAAAAAGATTTGAGATGGAGTAGTTCCAGATTCAGATGTTTAGCAGCTTTGAGTTATAATAATTCTCTAAAAATGTGAAGGTTTTTTCTCTAAAAATTCCCCTTTAAAAATGTGACCAGCAAAAATCATGGTTTAATAAATAGGTCCCTTAAACTCAGCACCTTTTAAAACCACTAGTTACATGTTTTGTCACATTTGGCATGCCAAAATCTAATTGGTCAGAGAGAACGGTAAGTGGAGGGTCTGAAGTTTTGCGAAAATAGAAAACAGTTGATAACCTTCTCCCAAATGAGAGATCAATTATTGAAATGCTTTGTTGCATTCCATTTCCATGTGCATTTAAATAAGATGGGCCTTTGAAATACAAAGGGTCCTTGTATGCAGAGGTCCCATGCTTTTTGAATCAAAAGAAACTGTTAATATGGAGAGGTCTTGAAACATTTTTTGTGATATAAGATACCAAGAACCTCATCCAGAGTGAAGAATATAGTGGTATAAATAGACCCATGAGGATAGTAACAAGAAACATGAAAATTCCCATTTACCATTCACATAGGCTTGTAACGTCCTTACACATGACTTTAATGTTTATCCAAACTGGTGTATGCCGACAATGTAAAATCCCAAGCCATATCTTGCTAGTGTGGAAAAAGAATGCCAATGTTTGATAATCAAACCATCCCCTTTCTTGTTTGATAATCAAACCATTCCCTTTCTTTTTTGATAATCAAACCATTCCCTTTCTTTTTTGATAATCAAACCATTCCCTTTCTTTTTTGATAATCAAACCTTTCCCTTTCTTTTTTTGATAATCAAACCATCCCCTTTCTTTTTTGATAATCAAACCATTCCCTTTCTTTTTTGATAATCAAACCTTTCCCTTTCTTTTTTTGATAATCAAACCTTTCCCTTTCTTTTTTGATAATCAAACCATCCCCTTTCTTTTTTGATAATCAAACCTTTCCCTTTCTTTTTTTGATAATCAAACCATCCCCTTTCTTTTTTGATAATCAAACCTTTCCCTTTCTTTTTTGATAATCAAACCTTTCCCTTTCTTTTTTTGATAATCAAACCTTTCCCTTTCTTTTTTGATAATCAAACCATCCCCTTTCTTTTTTGATAATCAAACCATTCCCTTTCTTTTTTGATAATCAAACCTTTTCCTTTCTTTTTTTGATAATCAAACCATCCCCTTTCTTTTTTGATAATCAAACCTTTCCCTTTCTTTTTGATAATCAAACCTTTCCCTTTCTTTTTGATAATCAAACCTTTCCCTTTCTTTTTTTATAATCAAACCATTCCCTTTCTTTTTTTATAATCAAACCATTCCCTTTCTTTTTTGATAATCAAACTTTTCCCTTTCTTTTTGGATAATCAAACCATTCCCTTTCTTTTTTGATAATTAAACCATTCCCTTCTTTTTTGATAATAAAACCATTCCCTTCTTTTTTGATAATCAAACCATTCCCTTTCTTTTTTAATAATCAAACCATTCCCTTTCTTTTTTGATAATCAAACCATTCCCTTCTTTTTTGATAATCAAACCATTCCCTTTCTTTTTTGATAATCAAACCATTCCCTTTCTTTTTTGATAATCAAACCATTCCCTTTCTTTTTTGATAATCAAACCTTTCCCTTTCTTTTTTGATAATCAAACCTTTCCCTTTCTTTTTTTGATAATCAAACCATCCCCTTTCTTTTTTGATAATCAAACCTTTCCCTTTCTTTTTGATAATCAAACCATTCCCTTTCTTTTTTGATAATCAAACCATTCCCTTTCTTTTTTGATAATCAAACCTTTCCCTTTCTTTTTTTGATAATCAAACCTTTCCCTTTCTTTTTTGATAATCAAACCATCCCCTTTCTTTTTTGATAATCAAACCTTTCCCTTTCTTTTTTGATAATCAAACCTTTCCCTTTCTTTTTTTGATAATCAAACCTTTCCCTTTCTTTTTTGATAATCAAACCATCCCCTTTCTTTTTTGATAATCAAACCATTCCCTTTCTTTTTTGATAATCAAACCTTTCCCTTTCTTTTTTTGATAATCAAACCATCCCCTTTCTTTTTTGATAATCAAACCTTTCCCTTTCTTTTTGATAATCAAACCTTTCCCTTTCTTTTTGATAATCAAACCTTTCCCTTTCTTTTTTTATAATCAAACCATTCCCTTTCTTTTTTTATAATTAAACCATTCCCTTTCTTTTTTGATAATCAAACTTTTCCCTTTCTTTTTGGATAATCAAACCATTCCCTTTCTTTTTTGATAATTAAACCATTCCCTTCTTTTTTGATAATAAAACCATTCCCTTCTTTTTTGATAATCAAACCATTCCCTTTCTTTTTTAATAATCAAACCATTCCCTTTCTTTTTTGATAATCAAACCATTCCCTTCTTTTTTGATAATCAAACCATTCCCTTTCTTTTTTGATAATCAAACCATTCCCTTTCTTTTTTGATAATCAAACCATTCCCTTCTTTTTTTGGTGTCAAGAGATTGATCATTTTGAATGCAGTGTTGCATGGCTGTGTTTTTGTAAAGAACAACTCCATACAAAATAAATCATCAAGCAGTATTATATAGTTCTGCTGGCTTTGTATCAGCTATTTCATTCTTATTATTGCCATTGCCTTCTACAATAATAATCTTTGTAGCATCTCTTTTGATAACATCACACGGAATACATCCAATCAGCCGGTCTTTGGATACTGCATCCGGTAAGTCTCTGATAAATATGTTCTTTGCTTTGACATTTATTCTCCCTTTTTATGTTAATGCTTGAATCAGATATTTGCATTATTCAGATGAGAATTTAGCATTGTTTGGGGCTGTGGAAGTTATAACCAAACCAGGAAATTGTAAGAGATAATACAGTTGGTTTTTTTTTACTCTTTTTAGACTCCTGGTCTTTCTACATATCAAAGAAATACTCTTTAATAAAAGAGAACTCAACAATTGGGAAAACTTCATGGAAAGTGCAGTTTGTTCTGTACTGGAACAAACTGCTATATTTCACAGCTTGGTGAAACAATATATGATTATAAAATCAGACCCCTATTGTCCTAATATCAGGCAAACTTGTTGTGCTTGTGTTATGAGCGCTGCTTTCACAGATACCATGGAAAGAAAGTTCTATATCATCATCATTTATTTATATAGAGCCAGCAAGGTGTGCAGCATTTGAACAGGGCCTTATCATAATTTAACAAACAAGGGTTGCTGAGTAAAAACTGTGTACTGACTGTGGAATAGCAGGTATAGTAGGGAGAGATGGTGCCTATAGTAATAGTGGGATAATAGTCTCTGGAAGGGACTGTGACTGTGGGATAGCAGGTATAGTAGGGAGAGATGGTGTCTATAGTAACAGTGGGATAATAATCTCTGGGAAGGGACTGTGACTGTGGGATACAGGTATAGTAGGGAGAGATGGTGCCTATAGTAACAGTGGGATAATAGTCTCTGGAAGGGACTGTGACTATGGGATAGCAGGTATAGTAGGGAGAGATGGCGCCTATAGTAACAGTGGGATAATAGTCTCTGGGAAGGGAGTGTGACTGTGGGATGACAGGTATAGTAGGGAGAGATGGTGCCTATAGTAACAGTGGGATAATAGTCTCTGGGAAGGGAGTGTGACTGTGGGATAGCAGGTATAGTAGGGGGAGATGGTGCCTATAGTAGCAGTGGGATAATAGTCTCTGGAAGGGACTGTGACTGTGGGATAGCAGGTATAGTAGGGGGAGATGGTGCCTATAGTAGCAGTGGGATAATAATCTCTGGGAAGTGACTGTGATTGTGGAATAGCAGGTATAGTAGGGGGAGATGATGCCTATAGTAACAGTGGGATAAAAGTCTCTGGGAAGGGAGTGTGGCTCTGTGATAACAGGTATAGTAGGGAGAGATGGTGCCTATAGTAGGAGTGGGGATAATAGTCTCTGGGAAGGGACTGTGGCTGTGGAATAGCAGGTAAAGTAGGGAGAGATGATGCCTATAGTAGCAGTGGGATAATAGTCTCTCGAAGGGACTATGACTGTGGGATAACAGGTATAGTAGCGAAAGATGGTGTCTATAGTAACAGTGGTATAAAAGTCTCTGGGAAGGGACTGTGGCTGTGTGATAACAGGTATAGTAGGGAGAGATGGTGCCTATAGTAACAGTGGGATAATAGTCTCTGGGAAGGGACTGTGGGATAACAGGTATAGTAGGGAGAGATGGTCCTATAGTAGGAGTGGGGATAATAGTCTCTGGGAATGGACTGTGGCTGTGGGATAGCAGGTATAGTAGGGAGAGATGGTGCCTATAGTAACAGTGGGATAATACTCTCTGGGAAGGGACTGTGGCTGTGGAATATCAGGTATAGTAGGGAGAGATGGTGCCTATAGTAACAGTGGGATTATAGTCTCTGGGAAGGGAGTGTGGCTGTGGGATAACAGGTATAGTAGGGAGATATGGTGCCTATAGTAACAGTGGAATAATAGTCTCTGGAAGGGACTGTGACTGTAGGATAGCAGGTATAGTAGGGGGAGATGGTGCCTATAGTAACAGTAGGATTATAGTCTCTGGGAAGGGAGTGTGTGATAACAGATATAGTAGGGAGAGATGATGCCTATAGTAGGAGTGGGGATAATAGTCTCTGGGAAGGAACTGTGGCTGTGGAATGTCAGGTATACTAGGGAGAGATGGTGCCTATAGTAGCAGTGGGATAATAGTCTCTGGAAGGGAGTGTGACTGTGGGATAGCAGGTATAATAGGGAGAGATGGTGCCTATAGTAACAGTGGATAATAGTCTCTGGGAAGGGAGTGTGACTGTGGGATAGCAGGTATAGTAGGGAGAGATGGTGCCTATAGTAACAGTGGGATAATAGTCTCGGGGAAGGGAGTGTGGCTGTGGGATAGCAGGTATAGTAGGGAGAGATGGTGCCTATAGTAACAGTGGATAATAGTCTCTGGGAAGGGACTGTGACTGTGGGATAGCAGGTATAGTAGGGAGAGATGGTGTCTATAGTAACAGTGGGATAATAGTCTCTGGGAAGGGAGTGTGACTGTGGGATAGCAGGTATAGTAGGGAGAGATGGTGCCTATAGTAACAGTGGGATAATAGTCTCGGGGAAGGGAGTGTGGCTGTGGGATAGCAGGTATAGTAGGGAGAGCTCAGTAGAGAGAAATAGATTAAAGGAAGACTTAGATTAGAATACGATTCATATTAGAAATAATATCTTCTTTTGGGCTCAAACAAGAATGAATTGCTCAGATCTTATCAATATAAATTCCCTGTCAGGTATACTGTACTGTATATCTCCCCTAATGCCAAACACCATATTAAAAAGGGAATTTTGAAAGATGTAACCTATAAACTGCTCTTCTAAAAAAACTTCTCTGAAGTAATGATGATAAAATTGTGTAAATGATTTATTTTAACGCTCTATGATTTAATAATGGTGATCTTTATTCTGGCTTCCTCTTCAGCTGACAGAAAATAGATGGTTTCCAAGCAAATATCAAAGAGATATCTCAGCAAAAATGACTTATTCACTTTTACTCTTCCCCTCTTTGTAGTTTAACGCAAAACAAGTGTGAAATCATGCCCGCCAAGTAGCAAATGATGGAATATATCTATGTTTATCCAAGTTCTATATCCAAGTTCTATAACATACAGGACCGAAAAGTTGTAAGTAAATAAGAGTATTACATGGTCATAGTAGTTTACAAAAAACTTCTATATGAATAAACCAAAAATCAGTATTTAGTCAATATTTTTGTATATCTCGTACAAAATCAGTTTTCAGGCCTCTGGTGCTCCTAGTACCTTCTAGAGCCTATGAAAGAAGGTATGTATTCCTTGCTAGTGGTAGTCATGTGAGTTAAATAGCGGAAGAACACTGAGCAGACTAAGGTGAGGAAGAGTCTTTAAGGCTAATTTACTATCAAGTGACTCAATGCAAACTGTCCACAATGTGGCATTATTTTCCAGTATATTTTATTAATGGGTGTCTTATTGCACACCTCTTACTAACTTAAGTTGGAGTTCTTGAAGGTGCAAGGTTCCTACAACTGGTGGAAGCAGAAGATGAGGATCTGGCCTGGGATGCCTTAGTGAATGGCTTGTGGTAGGGTAATTAGCTGAGCCTTTGTTCCACTGAGGAAAGGGTGGAATATAGTACTGCATATTAGAATGCTGGAATATGAGAGTGTTGAAGAATAACCCAGAATTAATTGTTTTGGGCACCAAATGATTTTATATTATGATGATTATGTGAGTGAAGAAACAACTTGTTTTAAGAGAAGTTAGGCTGAAATGTGTATATATTTAGGGCTGCCCTAACCCATAACTGAGGGTGTTGCCCCCATGCTGTAGGAAAATATACCTTCCAAATATTTTACGCACCGATATTAACCTCACAGATATCGCCAATCTTTAGCTCACCCCTAAATACCTGCCTTTGAAGCCGGATCTCCGGTGAAATGCGAGGGGCGGGCATAGGTGGACGGTGGGAGACCAGCTCCCATACGCTCCCAACGTAGCCAGGTAGAATTTCTGGGAAAATAAGCGGAAGGGAGGTCAGGGTGGCTGGAACTTTCTTTGCATACACTTAAGTTGTTTGTAGAGTGATGGCGCCTTATGCTAAACGATCTATTGAAAGTAACTGACCAGACTGAAATGGGGCGCAAATATACTTTATTAATTATTAAGGGGCGCAACTCAGATACACCCCAATCTCGACCACTCTACCTGACGGTGGCTGCAGGTTCAGCAGCTCATTGTTTTTTCTCACCGGTCCAGCCTTTGTGTTTTTAACAAATTTTGTGTATTTTTATGGGCATTGCCTAGCATCACTGGGATTCATCCTCAGTGATGAGTTTTGTATATATATAGCAGTGTTGTCTTTATAATGTAAGACAGATAAAAGTTAAGTTCTGATTTCATGTATATTTACTGCCCTAAGCCTGGGATTATTTGGCCTTTATGGTATGGCTACGTATTCAGACAGTATAGTTGCAATCAAATATTTTTTGTTATACTGGGAGGGTTTCAAGGTGATAGAGTCAGAAATATAAGTTCCGTTTTCTGTCTGCTTGTCTATGGCAATATGGGTTAACAAGGCTCTTTTAAATCAGCTGGTCCACCTGACCGGAAATATGTTCAACTATAATAATAATATACATCAGCAACCGATCAGTATTACGGCATATTGTTCACAAGTATAAAATGGTATAAAATGGTGGTTATTGGAGAATGTGCACTATTAAAAGAAGATAATTGACTGTTGTGATGACTACTTGCTTCCATACCTATTCTATACCCAATAGTTTCAATACAACATGTGTCTTCAGCTATTCAACATGGATCTGCCCCAAGCAGAAATCAATTGACACCTATAATGCACTGGAAAGACCCCATTACCCTACTTATTACCTATCAGGTTCAACAAAATGAAATAGTCTTGCTAGATGTAGCAATGGGTTCTGTATTTATATCTGGGCCTCCTGCTTATCCACAAAAGCCATCCCTATAGCTGATTGTATCAAAGGCTGCCATAATAGAGATCTTTCTGTATAATTCATGTAATGATGTTTGCATTTCTGCCAAGCACTAGTCCCCATTTTCACCGCAGTATTTTGGCTTTGCATCATTGCTGTACTCTGATTGATTTCAATAAAATCCTCTTGTGTGAACCCATCATATTCATGTATATACACATCAGATATGTGTTTGATAAAATACAGTACATAGTGCATCTTGCGTCATCACACTAAGATATTGAATATAATTATGTCATATGTTATGAATATGCTAATGGATGTCAACAACCTTTTCCCTTAAGTTTTTTTCCTTGTACCTTGTCTATAAACAACCCCAAGCGATGTAGATCGAATTAGTCCTGCTTGTTTGTAAGTAGATAATTCACTGTTTTCATTATAATACACCTGTAGGTGTCCACTTATGGCACCAAGTGGCAGAAACTAAAATGTGAAATTTCAGATTTTTTTTTATTGTTTTTTGTTTCAGATGTGTTTATTTGTTTTACAAAAGCTCAGCAGGTTAAAGAACATTCCCAGCTGCATGGGTGACATTCTTGGATATAAGACATCAGGAAAACCTCTCTGCTCCCCCTAAAAACTTCAATTTAAAAAAATAGTGTCAGATGTTCTTCTTCCTCATAGGTCTGTATTTATAGCATACATGGGATTGGTGGTCCTAATTATTCTTCTAATTATTGTTTTACAGACTGGGAAATATTAAACTGCTACAGGTATGGGACCTGTTATCCAGAATGCTTGGTGTCTGGGATAAGGGATCATTCTTTAATTGGATCTTCATATATTAAGTCTACTAAAAAGCATTAATTAAATCCAATAAGATAGTTTCATCTTCAATATTAAATTCCCAGTTGTTCATTGGGAACAAGCACAAGGTACTGTTTTAATACCAGAGAGAAAAAGGGAATTGTTTTTTTTTAAAAAAAATATATATTTGATTATAATGGAGTCTATGGGAGCTTTATGGATAACAGATTTTTGGATAACAGATCCCATACCTGTTTTCTGGTTAACAAATACTCAAAGAAATGATAAGGTCCTGCATAGTCAAATAAGAGAATAAAGGGCCATGTGAATAGTGAATAACAAGTAGGCCCATGAGTATTAGTAAATGTGCAAGCAAAATGTAGCTCTGTCTTACAATTACAAAAAATCAAACACTACCCTGATTGACTAAATAATAAATAATTCATATTGTTTTCAAGCAAAGACAACCACTTTCTATTGACAGGTATTGTCATGGGAGAAGCAAGCTCATCACGGACTTAAAAATCTCCTTTTCCTTATAATATATATATATATATGCATTGTCTCCTTTTCCTTCTTTCTTTGGTAGAGCAGTCCCCTACTATTGGTCAAAAATAAAAATAATTCTTTATGTATGGTGGAGTTATTATGTGTGTGGGACATGTGCAAGAGTGTCCAAATGCAATCGATGCTGGCAAAAACATCAAATTACGGTAATTATAAATAGCATTCCTGGTGCTCTTATTTTAGAGCCTCCTGCTGGGAAGCCTTCTTTTAAACCATTATGCGATAAATAAAAGAGAGTTTTTTACAGCATGCTATGCGGTTGGAATTGTATGTATTCAGTGGTTTCAGATCAATAAATATAAATGGGGTGTGGGAGTTCTGAACAGAAAAAGAAGGAACCAAAATATTATTTCTATTCAGAACTTTTTTAACCCGTTCCCCCTTGTTTTGTCCAAAAATGCCACTGGCTAATTTGTTTTGCTTGCAGTGTCACTAATGTATGACTGGGGATCTCTACATAGATCCCTTATGCAGAAACTCCAAATTACAAGAAGACCATCTCCCGTAGACTCCATCTTTTCCAAATAATCCAAATTCTTAAAAATGAATTCCTTTTTCTCTGTAATAATAAAACAGTACCTTATACTCAGGGCCGGAACTAGGGTCAGAGTTGGCACGTGCCTAGGTTGCAAACCTGGGGGGCATCCGCACGTATCTGCTCTGTTGCCTTCCCCATGTCCTGTCCTCTCTCTCCCCGTCTTTTTGCGCTCCCACACATGTGTGCATGCCGATTCGCACATGCACGAAAACGGCAACTCACGCATGTATACATGAGCACCAATTCGCGCATGTGCGTGCTCAGCCGGATGCCACGGCCAGCCAGGTTGCCTAGGGCGCCTGGCTGGTCTGGCCCAGCTCTACATGTACTTGATTCCAACTAAGATGTAATTAATCCTTATTGGAGACAAAACAATCCTATTGGGCTTATTTAATGTTTAAATGATTTTTGAGTAGACTAATGGTAAGATTCCTTATCCAGAAAAAAAAACGAGGTCCCAAGCATTCTGGATACCGGATCTCATACCTGTATTATTCCTTAAAATGAAACCCTTTCTAATATACTAATATATTAATGTCTTTTATTACAAGAAAAATGCAAAATGTAAAATGCAAAAGAAAGGCATAAGCCAGCATTTTTTCTGCATGCCATTGGTAAAAGACTGTACTCTAAGGCTTGAACTTCAAAATGAACATCAAGACATACACTACCGTTATAAATTCAGTGCTGCCTGCATACAGCAGCACTGTTTTAATGAGGGGAGGCATAGGAAATGCATGCAGGTGTCCCCCACCCTACACTCTAACTTATGCATCATTTGGATGGTGAGCGCAGAGTGCAAACAAGCCCTATATATATAAATATATATATATATAACGCCAGCTGGCTTTTTATTCCAGCACAAGGTGCAGAGCACAGGTATGCCCCTATGTAAGTGCTGTCTGAATGAGAAATCATAGGCTTTGTGCTCCTTAATGTTTTAGTACTTACAGTACATCTGAGGCATTAATAAATTAGATCCACCTAGTTATTTGACACTGGCTTTGACTTTTTGATGCTGCTTGAAGAAGGCTCAGATTTATTTATTGAAACTATCCAGAAAATAACTAGTATAAGTAAATCTAGAGCAACTGAACTTGCTGCATGATATGAATGAATAAAAACCTTCATAGACATCCAAAAAATAAGCTATTTCTCCCCATAAGCTTCCACTACCAGAGCTTTGTGCTTTCAAGATACTGTAAGATTGGATCCTTTGGCTACTACATTATGTAAGATCAATGAAGCCTTGCAAACTCCCTATTTAGAGCTGTTTATAAATATAAAATATGTATATATATATATCATATAGTAACCAAAAATACAGAAAAAGTACAGAAAACAAATCCAACCAAACTCCCTTCCACGATATGAACTAATTTATCAATTGTTTTTCTCAAAAAAATCGGAGCGACAAAACGTTAAAACAAAATTGAGCATCAAATCGAATCATACGATTGATGCTTCGAAAACTAGACTTTATCAAGTTTTCACTACAAAAGCTCTACTTTCTCTAATTATCTGACGTAAACTCTAAATTTTTCAGATTATCCAGCACAGATCATGATGTCAAGAAACAACTTCAGAGGCATCTGCTACTGAGTTTTGAGATGGCATATTTTCAGATTTGGATTTTTAGCAGCTTTGGGGTACTGTATAATAAATCTCAAAAAATACAAGTTTTTTTCCACTAAAAATTAGATTTTTTTCCCCCAAAAAACCAAGACCAGAAAAGAGTTTTAATAAACGGGCCCTTAAGAATTAGCACATTACAAAAGTACATTCATATTTTGTAAGTGTTTCACTTCACATTATCAAATAAGTTTTATATATTTAACAAATGAGTTCATTGCATGTTCTCATGGAGTTAAAGAATGAAGATGTGAATATCTGCCTTCAGGTCTAATTGGTGTTTAGAGAGGTTGCAGGGGGTTCCTGTGGCGACCCCCTTCACACGCATGTATAAATGTCTTTGAATTTTTCAAGAAAAGATAAAAGCAGTGACTTTTCATTGATCAAAAATTCTGTAAGTCATTGCTTCCTGTCTGCAAGTGATGATCTTCTAAACAGAAGGAACTATGGCATGTGTAAACATCAGAGAAAATATTCAGCTCTAATGCACCAGCTCCCAAGTGGCTTCATGTCTGGTTTCATTCATGGCCATGAGATAGAAATAATACCTTTAAACCAGTTTAGTTGTTATTATTTACTATGCATGAGAATGAAGTGGCTGGAATGCAATGAATTTTCTTTAGTGATGGGAAAATTTATTCACCGACAAATAAATTTTTTGATGCCGGCGACAATTCCAGCGCTGGCAACAATTCCGATGCCGGCAACAATTTCCCACACGCCCATTGACTTTAATGCAATTGGATAGGCACGCGTCAATTTGTTGCCGTCATCGTAGTTGACATCTGCATTGATTTTGACGCCCTCAAATTGACGCCAGCGTCAAAACTTGCATTTTGCAAATTTTTCGACGTTTTGTGAATTTCGCCTCCAAATTCGCAAATTTTTTGGCACAGCAAAATGGGACAAATTCGCCCCCATCAATAATTTTCTTCTTTCTTCGAGGTAGTGTAAGAATGGAACCTAAATTTGTGCTAGGCAACACCTAGTTAGGAGATTCCATGTTTGATTCCATGTGCAAAACAGAGCATCCAGTGGGAAAAAACGGAGAAATATCCATATCCATATCTCTTCCCTCTTTAACAGAATTAGACTACGGGACTGACCAATTGAAATTAGAGTCTGCGTTTTTTTTTAATGATTCAAGGAAAAACGCAAATGTGTATATAGTAGAGAATATTCTTTAGAACCTTGAATAGTCATTATTTAATAAAGGGGAACTATCGCGAAAATGAAAATTTAAAATTAGCTTCAGCATACTGAAATAAGAAACTCTAATTACAATCAATTAAAAATTCTGTACTGTTTTTGAAACCAAGTTTGTTCTTCATGATTCAGCATCTGTTTCTCCTCATTCTGTCTTCATTCAGGAGTTGGGTGTCGGATGAATAATCCAATATATCTTATAGGGGGGGGCTCTTTTTGCCTAGAAGATGTATTAGAGCTCACTCTATTAAAATCACAAGAAATCCTGTCTCTCTACATGCAGGATTTGTGCAAAATGCAGTTATTTTGTTAGATTTTGTTTGTATTGGAATCAGATATTTGAGTGAGCTCTAATACATCTGCTAGGAAAGGGAGCCCCACTATAACATAAATTGGATCATTCATCTGAAACCCAATTGTTGCATGAAGAGAGAATGAAGAGAAACAGATGCTGGGAGAGGAATAGTGAATATAAACTTGATTATTTCAGAAGCAATGCAGTTTTTAATTGATTTAATTTTTAATTGAGTACCAGAGGCCACCGCTTTAGACTAGAAGAAAAGAACTTTCATTTGAAGCAACGTAGGGGGTTCTTCACAGTCAAGACAGTGAGGTTGTGGAATGCACTGCCGGGTGATGTTGTGATGCTGATTCAGTTAATGCCTATAAGAATGGCTTGGATGATTTCTTGGACAGACATAATATCAAAGGCTATTGTGATACTAAACTCTATAGTTAGTATAGGTATGGGTATATAGAATTTAATTAAAAGTAGGGAGGGGTGTGTGTATGGATGCTGGGTTTTCATTTGGAGGGGTTGAACTTGATGGACTTTGTCTTTTTTCAACCCAATTTAACTATGTAACTATATTTAGAAAGTTTCTTATTTCAGTATTACATTTTCATTTTCGCGATAGTTCCCCTTTGAAGAAAAGACCTGTAAAGAGTCATAAAAAAAACTTAGCAAGCAAAAGCAGTCAAGGTTCAATAGAAGTCAATGGGAATAGTCGCTAACCACTTTACTCATTTTATTCATTTTATTCCTTAAAACATATGAGTTTTTTTAGTCACAAAAATGTTGACGTTTTTTTTTTACCTTTTCGTTTTTTTTCTCTACCTCAAAAATTAGGCTTATCCTCTAACATTAATCCACCACCCTCTTCCCTATACTTGGTGCCGTATGTTCAGACAAACTATCCAGCACCTATAGAGGAACATCAAAGCCAATTACTGAGAAAGGTTTAATTACCTGATGTATAAATATCAGTAATAATGCCAACTGCTAGATAAAGACTGATCTATCTATTCACAATGAATGCACAGTAATCACCCAGAAAACTGCAAACTACATGATTTTAGAACCATAATACAAGGGGAATCATCTTTACCTAGAGTGTTTTTTGTTTGTTTGTTTTTTACTTGTGTCTTTCCAGCCATTCCTGAATTACAGTTTCCACTCAAATGATTTGACTTTTAAAGCAGCTAGCTAAGGGGCCACAGAATAAAGATTTGCACAAAATTCCAGGTTTGGTTTTATTACTAGGTAAGGTACATTCAATCCATGGGGCAAATTCAGTAACCTGTGGAAATTTGCCAGCGACGGCTCCGCTCACATCACCACACTTTACCAGGCGAAAATTCACCAGGACAAAGCTAATTCACTAAAATGCGAAGTTGCGTCCAGGGCACTTAACGATGGCGAAGTTTCACGAGCGTTAATTCGGCAAGCAAATCGAAGTTGCGCTAGCGTTGGCTAATTTGCATACGGCGGGAAGTTAAATTTCAATGGACGTACAGTATATGTTGCAGCAAATACATTACACTACACAAGCCTGGGAAACCTTAATAAAATAAAATAAAGTTGTTATATTGCCCTATACATGTGCCCACTATATAGTTTATGTGCCATATGTAAGGAAATGTAGGGGGAAGCCGGGTACCCTAAAAAAACTTACGATCTTTTGTAGCCTATCACCCTGAAAAACTGAAAAGTCGCCAGCCAGGAACTCCTATCTACTCTATTGCACTTAGCCTGGTCTGAGGTGGCAAAGGCAAGTCTGGCACAAGAGGTAATGTACAGTATAATGCGCTTAGTGAATTTGCGTAGTTACGTCCATTCAGCAGAGCGAAAATTCACCTGGCGTTAGAGTGCGAAGTACCGCTAAAGTCTATCTCCTTCGCTAGCGAATCGGCAAAGTCCCAAAATGACTTCACGCTGGCAAATTTTCGCCAGCGTTAGTCACTTCGCCCTTTAGTAAATTTGCTCCAATGAGATTTTGCTGTTACTTGACTATTGCTCCCAACACAACTCGGTCAAAATTCTTCTTACTTTACGGGGGTAATTTACTTAAAGTCAAATTTATCTCATATTTTTTGTAAACCAAGCTCGACCAAACTCCAATTTTTCAGATTTGACACCGGAATCGTTTGATCTTTTCGGGTTATCGCCCAAAAAAAACCTGAATTTTTTGGATTATCGGTTGAAACCCAGCGCAGATCATGATATCTCCGAATTGTAAAAGGGACATTTATACATGACCTTGAGAGGTTTGAGATGGCGGATTTTCAGAATTGGACTTTTTGCAGCTTCGCGGTATGATAAATCTAGAAAATTTTGACCAGAAAAATAGTTTAGTAAATAACCCTTAAAAATAACAGTGTCACTTGCTAGACTTGGTGGGAAATACAGATCTGGGGTGCAAAGAAAGTGGCCATTTAAATATGGTGAGGTCTAGTAAATGAAGAGCATGTTATACTCTGTTTACTAACAGGGAATATGTTACTCCCTGAAAAAGGAACATGGCATTGAGGACCATTTCTGGTACAGGCTCTGTTTAGTCAGCAAGCAACAAAGGGAGGGGGGTTGATCAATGTTCAGTCCCTGGTCCCTTGTTTCATTAGTAATTTAGTATTTATGCAAGTGCATGTATATGTAAGTGCCTACATTCATTTGCACAGATACTACATTCCTAATGCAACAGGGGACCAGGCAATGTATCCTGATTAATCCCCTCTCTTCTAAATGCATGGAGTTGAGTTGCCCAAATCACTTGCACGTCCCACATACTTCTAGATTTTACTTAGCTTTGGAGTGTTCCCCTTTTTGTGTATTTCTGTTTGGTCAACCTCAGGGGGCAACTCTTGTATCCATCGCATTGACACATAAACATGAAAGTAAAATTAGGGATAATTCTTGGCTTTTGAATGCAAGAGAAGCTGGCAGAGGAGCAAATCTCTTGGTTGAGAGCTGCAGAGTGAAACATATTTTGCTTTCAAGATAACTATAAAGTCAAATTAGTTTCTACAAAGACACTTTCAAGAGTATCTATTGTCAGTTCCAATTTGGCTTGGCTGACTTCGAGCAACACAAGACTTTGGAGGGGTAAGGTGAAATGTGGCTGACATTCTGCAACTAAATGTAATTTGCTGGAAGGCAGTTTTCAAGAGAAAGGCTATTAAGATCTAAGACGCAGCGAGGTCTTGTAACCGTATATGATAATAGCAGCCGCTGCTATAGTGTTGATACATAGAAAGGCTATAACCTTGTTTGTTCAGTTGCTTAAGAGACAAACATGTTAATAAACAAGGCTGGTTTCATAACCCAGATGAGAGAGAGTTTAAAGGAGAAGGAAAGTCTGTTTGCACTTAGGGGTGCCAATTGTTAGGCACACCCAAGTGATTGTATTGACTTACCTGAAACCCCAGGCCGTTGCTCCTATCAGCAGAAAGCTGCACCGGCCCAGGGTTATACCAGTTTGCAGCACTGAGAGATCTTCTTCTGTCTTCAAATTTGGCCGGGCAAACACATGCGCAGTAGAATGAAAAGACGAACTTTAACTTAAAAGTCAGCTATTTTGCGCATGCATCTGCCCCGGGAATCTGAAGAAAGAAGAAGACGGAAGTAGATCGCTTAATTAACCTTTAATATAATGTAGATATTGATATTATGAGACAATTTGCAGATCTAAATTTTTTTTATTTTTTTGGGTAATATAGCTTTTTGTTCAGCCGCTCTCCAGTTTGTTATTTCAGCATTGATGTGGTTGCTAGGGTCTTAATTACCCTAGCAACCAGGCAGTGACATGAATGATTCACTGGAATATGAATAGATAAAGGACTGAGTAGAAAGACAAGTAATAAAAAGTAACAATAGCTATAGAATTGTAGCCTCAGAGAGAAATAGTTGTGTCTGTTGAGGTCAATGACCCCCATCTGAAAGCTAAAAAGAGGAAAGGAAGGCAAAGAATTTAAAAAAACTATAAGAAAATAAATAATGAAGACCAGTTGCAAAACTGTTAAAATAGGACCACCCCTTTAAGGCAGTGGGTTTCAGATGTTTTGCGTTCAATGTCCCTGTTGGCTCCAGCATTTGTTCTGGTCCAATTAAGGGGCCTACACTGAGCCGATTTTGCAAATGGCACATTGTGTCGCCACATTACTTAAAGGGGTGTATGTCATAGAATGGCAATTTCTAAGTAACTTCCAACTGGTCTTCATTATTTCTTTTAAATAGTTTTTTAATTATGTGCTGTTTTCTTCTCTTTCCAGCTTTCAAATGGGGTTCACTGACCCCATCTAAAAACAAATGCTCTGTAAGGCTACAAATGTATTGTTACTTCTACTTTTTATTACTTATATTTCTGTTCTCTCTAATTCATATTCCAGTCTCTTATTCAAATCAGTGCATGGTTGCTAGGGTAATCTGGACCATAGCAACCAGGTCGCTGAAATCGCAAACTGAAAAGTTAAATAACTCAAAAACCACAAATAATAGAAAATGAAAACCAACTGCCAATTGTCTCAGAATATGATTCTCTACATCTTATTAAAAGTTCAATCAAAGGTGAACAACCCTTTTAATACTAATCTTTACAGTATATTTTTAAAAGATTCTTGTGGAAATTCTGTTTGCTGCGGTCAGAGACATTTTAAATTTTGATGCAGAGGATTATGTGATCCATACCGTTAAAACATTTTTTTTAAACTTTATACATTAGGAGTGCCGCACTGCATAGTCACAAGGAGAAATCTAGCAGAAAACTGGTTACTCACTGTAGCTTCCCAAACAGATAAAGCCAATAAATGGAATTCTACTCAATCTGCTTAATTGCTCTGGCAAGGCATTTCCCTCTGTCCCGACTGTATGTTACCAGTGACCGTAGTGGATGTCTCAATTTAGAAGCAATGGCTGATGCTACTCATACGGGGTTAAAACAGATAAAAAATACTATACTGGTTATGGACTGAGAGGGGCAGATGTATCAAGGGTCGAATTTCGAGGGTTTTAATCCCTCGAAATTCGACTGGGGAATAGAATCGAATAGGGAATTCGGGTGCTGGCGAATAGTTAAATGGGCGAATAGTCGCACGATCGAATATTCGATCGAAGGATTTTCATTTGATCGAATGCCTTTTTATTCGATCAAAAACTTAGAAAAAAAGCCTATGGGACTTTCCCATAGGCTTTTAAAGCAATTCGGTAGGTTTAATCTGGCGAAGTAGGCAGTCAAAGTATTTTTAAAAGAGACAGTACTTCGACTATCGAATGGGCGAATAGTCGCAGCGTTTTTTCGCTTGATCTATTCGAATCATTCTACTCAGGCGAATTTACGCCAATCCGATAGTCGAGGAGCACAAAAAAATACTCGAAATTCAAGTTTTTTTCCCTCTATTCATTCACCCGAGCTTGGTGAATGTGCCCCTAAATGTGAGATGCTAAAATGAATGTAAGTGGGGCTTCATCTTGTGAAAAACCTAAAAGATGATATGTAAATACTTTTTTGTGTCTAATATGTCAGCTGGAGACTTCATTCAGAAATGCAGGGTTGCAGAAAGTCAGGGCTGGTGAATAATGAAACATAGAAAAACAATTACTGTATGGCCCAAAGCTGATTTTCTGGTTGCATTGAAAATGACAATTCACTACAGTCCAGATATACTGTATTAAAAATATGTTCATATTATTAAATATAGTCTAAGCTTAAAAAAACAACTGACCATTTTCTTTACTCTGTCAAGTGGACGGGAGCATATAGATCTGGCATGATCTATCTTCCTTCCTTCGTTTATTTTCCATCCTTCTCCTTCTTTCCTTCCTTCATTTCCTTCCTTCCCTTCCCGTTCCTTTCTTTGCCTTCCCTTTCCTTCCTTCATTCCCTTCCACCAAAAAGTTTTTGCTGTAGGGCCCAATATATTCTCATTACACCAGAGGTTTGATGGTAATGCTGTACAAGTACTGCTGAACATTTTGCCCACATTGACAGGAAAATGCTACTGATGAAATCAAGGCAGATGACTAGATGAATTGCAGTTGTAATTGTTAGTAGCCCAGTGCTTTCAACGATCAATGGAAATTGCATCCTTCTGCAAATTCTAGCAATAATCGAGGACTCTGTTTACTTGTGGCTATTCCCTGAGCATTCAGTGGTAGATAGCCTGTGTTGATTTTAGCTACAATTTTCCTAAAAAATAAATGTGGGGGTAGGCAAACCTTCCAAAAAAGTGGCTTTCTCCTACAATACACATAGTCAATGCTCTTCTGATATCCTCAGTGCAGCTGGAGAGGAACATAGTTATCAAAACGCAAATAGGACTCCTACTTATTTGTTATTCATACTCTCCATCTGTCATTATTTTAGAAATAAAGCATAATAGTGACTATTCTTAAAATCAAGAAAAGCATTATTTACCAGTAGGTCCTTCCAGCTGACAAGAGGTCACCCATTTCGAGGTTCTGTCTAAATACTGGGAAGGGGTTTTTTTTACAGTGAGAGCTGTGAAGATGTGGAATTCTGTCCCTGAATCAGTCGTACAGGCTGATACATTAGATAGCTTTAAGAAGGGGTTGGATGGCTTTTTAGCAAGTGAAGGAATACAGGGTTATGGGAGATAGCTCATGGTCCAAGTTGATCCAGGGACTAGTTTGACTGCCATTTTGGAGTCTGGTTTTCTTCCCCTATGAAGCAAATTGGAGAGGCTTCAAATGTTTTTTTTTTTGCCTTTCTCTGGATCAACTAGCAGTTAGGCAGGTTATATATATATATATACCGTATATGTATATATATATATATATACAGTATATATATATATATATATATATTTGAAAGATTGAACTTGATGGACGTGTGTCTTTTTTCAATCTAACTTACTATGTCCCCATGGTACAATGTAACAATATACATGAAAATAGAATTCTTCATATAGAAAATATATAATTTCTGTGAGGTTAGATTCCGAACTGATTTTCTTCTATTTTCCTATCCAACACTGAGGTTAGCTCTATAAACAGCAGATCATTTCTGAAACAGAGCCACCCACCTCTTTGAGTTCTGCCGAGAGAACATTCATTAATCTCTCAGCCATTAAGCACAGCGGTGGTTCAAGTGTCATCAGCCTGCCGCACGCTTCAGAGCCTGACCTCTTGCTCTTGCCCTTGTTGTCGTGCCTTTAAAATATGTTGCTGTCTGCTTTCTTGAATTACTTAATGTAATGAAACACCTTACTTTATAGCTTAATCTCTACAGCAGATAATTTCCATCCGTATATTAAATGTGGAAGCCTGTGGCATGCAGCTATTATATACATGCAGCTGAAAGTCTTCTGACAACAGAAAAATGGTAATAATATGCTCTGTCAACACACAATTCCTACTGCTGTCCTACTCTGACAACTTAATACATTGCGTCTTCTTCACCATTGTTAGTTTAGAAAAATAAAACAAATTGTCTGCAGGATTTCATAAGGCTTCAGTGGCCCTTCAACCATCTTGGATCCCCTCTGTTTGTCTGGGGTTTAACTGCACTCTGCTCCTCATGATAGATAAAAACAGGGCCTTTTTGCATTTTGCCTCCCTAATTTGTGCATCTGAATGGAACATATCAGCTCATAAATATAGGAATACAATGACACTAAGGTTGTAAACCACCGGAGCTATTATTGACCTGTTCGGACCCACAACAGAGAAGTCCTTCAAATGCAGACTGCTTCTCATCTGCAACAAGAAACGTTATCCTATCGCTTACTTTAGTCTAATACAGGCATTGGACATGTTATACAGAATTCTCTGGTTCTGGGGGGTTTCCAGATAAGGAGTCTTTCCATAATTTGGATCTCCATACTTTAATTCAACTAAAATATCATATAAACATTAATTAAACCAAATAGGCTGGTTTTGCCACTAAAAAGGATTAATTAGATCTTAGTTGGGATCAAGTACAGAGTACTGTTTTATTATTAGAGAGAGAAAATTTTAATTATTTGCTTACAGTGGAGTCTATGTTGCATTTCCTTCACATAATTTGGAGCTTTCTGGATAACCGGTTTCCGGATAATGGATCCCATAACTGTACTAGAAAGTCATGTATTTTGCGCAAAATCCTCCATTACCCATTTACAGTATATACTCTTATGGTACAGGTATGGAATCCGTTATCCAGAAACCCATTTTTCTAAAAGCTTATGGGAAGACCATCTGCCATAGACTCCTTTTTATACTTTTTTTAGAAATGTCCTTTTTTTTCTGTACCTTGTACTTGATCCAACCCAAGATATAATTAATCCTTACTAGACGCAAAACAATCCTATTGGGTTTATATAATGTTTAAATGATTTTCTAGTAGACTTAAAGGGCACGTAAAGGCCATTTTTACTTTCTTTAATGAAAAAGAAACCTATCTCCAATAAACTTTAATTAGAAAATGTGTAACGTTTTTATAAGAAACCTGACTGTATGCAGTGAAATTCTCACTTCATTTACTGCTGTGGATAGGAATTGTCAGTTGGTCCCTAACTGCTGAGCAGGGAAACAATCATACTTATGAACAGCAGGGGGAGCCCCTGCCTTACTTCCCAGCCATGCAGAACTCAAGCAGCTTTGTTTATGACGATCCCTAAGCAGCCCAGACCACACTGAGCATGTGCACAGTCTTAGTCTTGCAAAGATGTTTAACAAAGTTACAAGATGGTGACCCCCTGTAGCCAACTTTGAAGGCATAAATTATTTGTTTGATTAGGCTTGTGGTGCAGTAAGTTCATGTTTATATTTAGTATACAAAATACAGCATTTCTAGCCTTATTCTATTTTAGAATTTACATGCCCTTTAAGCTATGAGGATCCAAATTACAGAAAACCCCATTATCTGGAAAACCCCAGGTCCCAAATATTCTGCATAACAGGTCCCATACCTTTACCACCAAGCTAAATCCTAGCAATGAAAAAATAATCCTTTCAGAAAGACTATCATTATCTTTTTGTCGCAGATGTAAATGTATATACTAAAACTTAAAATACATGCCATGCTAATTGACATGACTTTACTTCATCCACGTGTGCCATTTCTGCAATTGTTTCTGAACAAAATAGTGGCAATTGACAACGAGTTCTGCAGTTATCAAAGGGAATTCCATGGGCACCAAAACAGGCTGATACATTTGCCAGTTAGAAATTCCCTTTTATAATGGGAACAATCCACAAAAAGATTTGTCACCATTAATTTTCTACTACCTGTACTTGCTCCTATACTAAGGTGAGGCTCATAAATTACCTCTTTTAATTCCAAATTTGCCTGAGAAATGCTCTTTCTGCTGTGAACCTGTACATTGCAAAGCTTAGGCTTGTAGAATATACTGTACATCAGACATGTACGTACTCTATATAAATATTTTACTTTTCCCCCAAGGAGTTCAAAATCTGTGTTTGTGGGCTGCAGCATCGTTAAACGGTTGGAGGTTTACCCCGGTAGTATAGAAATTAAGCTACACCTGCAGTCTGTTGGTCTCAAGTGATGGGTGATGTGGGTTTCCTTCTTTTGTGAGTAGGCAGAAGAACGTTCCTTAACTGGAACAATCTGCATATCTGATATACAGCTATTCAAAAGGATTGGTTGTGTTATTGACATTCTGTAGGTACTGCTAACCTCAAGTTAAACTTTAGTTATAGGTCCCCATAGGCTAGACCTATGCAGTAGACCATCTAGTATTTTCTTTCATAGACTGTTCATGGATACTTAAGTCAAAGAAGCCATTCAAGACCAAAAGCTTCTCTTTTTTTTTTTAGCTTGTTGCAGGTACAGGAATGTTATCCAGAATGCCTGGGACCTGGGATATTGCAGATAATGAATCTTTCCGTAATTTGGATCTTCAGATCTTAAGTCTACTAGAAAATCAGGTAAACATGAAATAACCCCAATAGGCTGGTTTTGCTTCCAATAAGGGTTAATTATATCTTAGTTGGGATCAAGTACAAGCTACTGTTTTATTATTACAGAGAAAAATATTTTGGATTATTTGATTATAACAGAGTCTTTAGGGGTATATTTATCAAAGAGTGAAGTTAATAGTGAAGTTCCGCCATTAGAGTGAAATTCTGCCACTCTCCATTCATTTCTATGGGATTTTTATAGGCGTATTTATCAAAGGGTGAACTTTCACTTTCACCCATTGATAAATACGCCTTTCAAAATCCCATAGAAATGAATTGAGAGCTGCGGAATTTCACTCTAGTGGCAGAACTTCACTCTTTGATAAATTTACCCCTTTGGGAGGTGGCTTTCCTGTAAATTCTGAGTTCTCTGGATAGCACATTTCTGGATAAGGGATTGTATAACTGGACAACTTAGGGGCTGATTCACTATGGGTCGAATATCGAGGGTTAATTAACCCTCGATATTCGACTGGGAATTGAAATCCTTCGACTTCGAATATCGAAGTCGAAGGATTTAGCGCAGATAGTACGATCGAACGATAAAATCCTTCGAATCGAACGATTCGAAGGATTTAAATCCAACGATCGAAGGAATATCCTTCAATCAAAAAAAGTTAGGCAAGCCTATGGGGACCTTCCCCATAGGCTAACATTGACTTCGGTAGCTTTTAGATGCCGAACTAGGGGGTCAAAGTTTTTTTTAAAGAGACAGTACTTCGACTATCGAATGGTCGAATAGTCGAACGATTTTTACTTTGAATCCTTCGATTCAAAGTCATAGTTGTAGTCGAAGGTCGAAGTAGCCCATTCGATGGTCGAAGTAGCCCAAAAAAAACTTCAAAATTCAACGTTTTTTTACTTCGAATCCTTCACTCGAAGTTAGTGAATCGGCCCCTTAATGTAATATAGTGTAAGATGTAAACTTTGCCATAGGTATAATAACCTATAGCAAACCAATCATGCAGGTAACATTTTCTGGTCATCTGTTTGAAAGCAACCATCTTATTGGTTACTTTGGGTTACTGCATCTAGGCAAACCTTGTGCCTTTTATTACATATTGAGGTAGCCTGCTACCAGGGTTCACCTTAGGGAGGGGAGAACTCATATGTAAAAAAGCAGAATACTAAGATCTTACAGCACAGTGCTGCCTTGATCTACTGGCAAAGCTGGCAACAACATTTTTTCTTTCCATGAAGCTTTAGGGGCTAATAATATAAAGTATCAATTTGTAATTTGTGGGTTTCAAGTGATTATTTAGTATACTGCCTGGTCTGGTACCAATTTTCCATATCATGCTCCATGCTGCAGATTAGGTTGAACACCCTAAAGGCCAGCACTGTCAGCTACACTAGCACAGATCCACTTAGAGAATGGGTGCTGCATCTATAGATGGTACTTGGCATCCTGGGTTTGTAGGTGTATGTGTCTGTGTGTTCAAGGTGGTGACTTACATCAACTCCTCTGGAATAGTTTTATTTGTTGAGACACAATGCAACCTTTAAAAGAATTTGATTACAGTCATTTCACTTGAGCATCATTTAGTTTATCATCCATGCCCTGTCCATGCCATTAAGAACAACCATTACAGCTACTGTGGCAAAGTCAGCAAGAGGCAAAATTAGAAAAAGAGAAACATTCCGACGCTGCTGAGGGAGACGGTTCATTGTACTGGAGAAAGCAAAGAGAAATAACTTTTTGTGCGCGTTGAAAGTAACCACCGTCGCAAGGAAATGAAGGAGGAAGTTTCATTGCTTTCAGCCGAGTCTAAACTCCACTGGCTCTGGAAGCAATTTAACTAAGGCAGGTGCATTTTGAGAGCCATTCAGCTGGAACCGCCAACATGTAGGGAAAAAAAACATATTTTCTTTTCTTACAAAAGAAGATTTATACAGCATTTAAAAATAGCTCATTTGACGGTTATGACTATGTGCTTCACATTTAGCCCCATTCATTATATAGAAATTGTACACAATAGAAAACCAATAGAGCTGATAAAGTATGCAAATTTATATTTTTATTACAGGCACATTGAGTTTATCTATATTTTCCTATCAGAATATGAAATAAAAATGTAAAGACTTTATGGCTACAAAAGAAATACTAGTGGGAAATGGTAGTACAGGTGTAGGATCCATTATCCTGAAACCCATTATCCAAAAAGCTCTGAATTACAGAAAGCCTGTCTCCCATAGACTCCATTTTATTCAAATAATCCAAATTTTTTTAAAATAATTTCCTTTTTCTCTGTAATAATAAAACAGTAGCTTGTACTTGATCCACACTAAGATATAATTAACCCTTATTGGAAGCAAAACCAGCCTATTGGGTTTATTTAATGTTAAAAGGATTTTCAAGTAGACTTAGGGGCCGATTCACTAAGGGTCGAATTTCGAAGTTAAAAATACTTCGAAATTCGACCCTCGGATTGAAATCCTTCGACTTCGAATATCGAAGTCGAAGGATTTAGCGCTGATCCTGCGATCGATCGATCGAAGGATTATTCATTATTCGAAGGATTTTAATCCAACGATCGAAGGAAAATCCTTCGATCAAAAAATCACAGGCAAGCCTATGGGGACCTTCCCCATAGGCTAACATTGACTTCGGTAGCTTTTAGCTGCCGAAGTAGGGGGTCGAAGTTTTTTTTAAAGGGGAAGTACTTCGACTATCAAATGGTCGAATAGTCGAACGATTTTTCGTTCGATTCGTTCGATTTCGTTCGACTTCGAACTAATTTAACCAATTCGATGGTCGAAGTACCCAAAAAATACTTCGAAATTCGAAGTATTTTTACTTCGAATCCTTCACTCGAGCTTAGTGAATCAGCCCCTTAAAGTATGAAGATCTAAATTACGAAAAGATCCATTATCCGGAAGACTCCAGGTCCCAAACATTCTGGATAACAGGTCCCATTCAGTTTCGACTGGCCCGGCGGGACACCGGGAACAAAATGGTGGGCCTAGTGATGTGGAATAGTGATGTTTGCTCATGCGCGATGCGCCGCCTCGGCAAGTATGCCGAGCGGCGCCTTCACGTCACAATAGGGTGCAGGGGGAGCCGGAAGGGGACCTTGGACAACCCCTGGCCCCCCAGTCCGACCCTGGTCCCATACCTGTATTCAACACAAAATTGATGCTGTTCACTTGCACCCACACTTACCCCTACCAACTTGCAACCAGCACCAATGCAACCCTTCACTTTGCCCTGATGGACTGCACACAACTTGAACCTGGTGATCATTTCAGATTTCTGTTATTTAGTCCATGTATGCATCTAACTTGCACCAAACAAACAGAGCCATTTTTGACACCTCATACAAGTCACATTTCCACTGGAATTCAAGGGGGGAAATGCTGCATTTTAGAGGTAAAGTTTTAAAATGTTTTAAAGATATCAAAATACTTTAAAGATGATGGAGAACAACCACCTGTCTGATTTTGAACCAGACAACCAGATTTTAAGCAAAGATTAGCAATCTCCTAGACACAGCAAATCGCTGATCACCACATCATAGCCCATTCCAGCGACATCATCACCCCGCCTCCACTACTTCATCATCCTGCTCCCATTACATCACCTCCTGCCACCCGTTCCGAAAGGACGACAGGGAAAGGTGGCAAACATACTTTGTGCATAATATAGTGCAGATGAGTTTGCAGCAAGACATAAAGGGTAATTTGCTATGTACAGGGTGCAAAGTTTATATGATCTGCCATGTTTTTTTCAGTTTGTGACCTGCCCTACATATATATGAAAAATAGATCAAAAGACCTGTGTCTGTGCCATAAATACAGTGGTGCCTCTTTTCTACAGTGCTCTATTCATTGTTGATGGGGGGAGGAATGTAAGCATCCTCCAATAGAAACCTAACTTGCCCATTGTGCCTCTTACTATATTCTGTATCCTCTGTATTCTGCCCCTTTTTACCCATGATCTTTTGGTATATTTGAGATTATTAGTTTGCACAGGTGATTGTATTAGCAATATGTTTCAACAAAATCAGTTATATCACACCTTCCAGAGAACTGAGAATAAACGGTTACAACATAAATATATATATATATGTGGGTGAAGGCTGCAGGGTTAATGGGCCATCAGTCTTCTGAAAAGCAAGTTAAACTGTTGACTGGTGACTGATGCAGTGAATAAATCTTAGCCAGTCCAACAGCCCAGACCAATATTTCAAAACAGCAGACAGATTTATAGAGGGTTAGATTTTTCTTTTTGCAAAGTTGAATTCTTTTTGTATTATAATGTATTTTTAATTATTTATGTATTTATTTTTATTATGTTATGCAGTTGTTTATTGGGATAGTGTCATTAAAGTCCAACTGATCTGAAGACTTTTTAACTTAGGCCAGATTTTCACTGTTAACATTCATACTCGAATCTGGGATTGCTAAAACAATGTACACATGGCATCTCTCAGGCAACAGTCATTCGTCTACTTTATATTTACCTTCTAAATGTAGGTTTGCTTCCTATAGCCATAAATGAGCTTTCTTCATCTCTCTTCGGACAGTCTGGACCAATCTTCTTTTGCAACCTACTTCAGTTCTTCCAGATGGAAGGTGCCTTTTCCCAGGGGCAATTTTCACTCCTCAATAGGAACACACCACCATTGTTCCTTTAATTATTCCTGGGTGCTTTTTGAAATATGCCAAAGGTTATTGGCCCACTGGAAGACCCATGATCTGTGATGGAGACCCAGCTTTCTGACACTGAGATGAAAACCGAGCTCCAAAATTCCTCGCTAATCTCCTGAATTCATGATGCCATGCACAAAATCACAGCACCCAGCAAAGCAAACCCAATATATCAACAAGCTTCTTCCTGTATTGATGGTGTTATTTTATTTAAAGTTTTTCCTGTCTACAAAAAGATGTTGTACTTTACAATTTGTCACATTTTACCAAGGACAATCTCCCAGAAGGATTTTTCCTGCTCAGGTGTGTTTTGGGTAACTCCAGTTTTACTATTTTGTTTTTGATGTCATTAGGTCCTGTATAGCATACCATACAGCCAAGTCTGAGGAAATGTGTACCTTGTGTCTTAACGTCAGATGGAATCTGTCTGTCAGTTGATCAAGGTTTTTTTCACCACAATTTGAAAAATTCTTTCATTTTTATCCAATCACTGTTTCCCTTTCATCCAGGTAGATTGGCTTCTTTTCCAAGAGCCTCAAACCTTCATAACATTGCATATGTCAGACGGAGGAACATTAAGGTTTGTGGAGATTGAAATTTAGCCTTGAGATTGTCCATGCTCTCTTACAACATTCTGTCCCAGAACCTCAGCCAGTTCTTTGCTTTTTTATTTGTTTTCTCCATTTTCAATTTGAAACTCACAGACCATTCAAATCGGTTTAATCTAAGCGCCGGCAACTCATTCCAGGTGAGTTTACTTACAAAGCAAAGGAGAATCACCTGCTTGAAATCCAGATATGTTGTATGGTTTTTAAAAGGTGCTGCTAATTTTGTCTCTTTTAGGATTTCTGTAGGTAATAACATGAAAGTTAGTTACCAGCTTTTTTGTACAGTTCCATTGGAAACATAACATCGGTATGGGAATCGTTTTCCAGAAACCAGCTATCCAGAAAGCTTCAAATTACAGAAAAGGCATGTCCCGTTTTATCCAAATAATCCAAATTTTAAAAATGATTTCCTTTTTCTCTGTAATAATAAAACAGTACCTTGTACTTGATCCCAACTAAGATATAATTAAGCCTTATTGGAAGCAAGACCAGCCTATTGGTTTTATTTAATATTTACATGACTTAAGGCAGGAAGACCCAAATTACGGAAAGATCTGTTATCTAGAAAACCCCAGGTCCCAATCATTCTGTATAACAAGACCCATACCTGTTTATACATATGTGAATCCCATAGCAATGTTATTTTCAGCAAATAAAAACTGGTGCATTTTTGAAAAAATTTATATTATTTTCCAATATTTTTTGTACACAATTTTGTATATTTTGTGTATTTGGTAGTTGTGGGTATGCAACTATAATTCAGTGGACAAAGAAATTTATGTAGCACGATTACATTTTCTCCTTTTAAAATATAATAAGGTAAGCCACATATGTCCTTATATTGTAGTTTGCCTAGTCAGAAAAAAGTATTTGAGCTCATTATAGCAAGTATCTATATGGAATAGTCGGCAGATTCGGCTTTGTGGTGTGCAGAGCTTCCTCGTTCTAGTTTCAAAAATGAAGTTCTTTCACAGCAGTGGAAAATCATTTTTGTATGTAAGTACAGCCTTAAAAGCCACAGCTAAAATAATTTCAGCCAAAGTGACCTCCTTCCGGTCCAAATTGAGTTTTCTTTCAGTTCCCTTATCATGCACCACAGAGATTACTACTGAATTGTGAGATGTATAATAAGGAGAATTTCCTCCCTACTGCATACAGTATATCACTCTTAAAAAGTTCAGAAATTCATCCGAAAATGGGTAGAGAAAGAATACACATGGAGAGATGAATTTTTAAGAGGTGAACCATGATGCAAGACAGCTGGAGACTTATTTGCAAAGGTGAGTGGCTTATTATGATTCTGGGTGCACCATTGGTAGTAGAACAGCTGAGTTGCATTGTGGGAATTATTAGTGAATCTTTTTGTTTCCCTGTGTAGATGTTACAATAGGTCTGTGACTGTACATGATGTTACCAACTCATTAGGTAGGAACTCGGATGAAGCAGCGCACACTCCTCTCCTCACAGTTTGATAGTTTGAGCCCGGTGCACAGTGTAGAGGGCACGGCAACCCTCAGGAATACATACTAGGCAAACAAAATCACTGGCACACGTGGCAATTCAGGTGCCGGGTTACCCCGTGCTCTTTATTGTGCGGACGTGCAACGTTTCGAAAAGGCTGCACTTAAGTGTCTTAAGTGCAGCCTTTTCATTTGTCAATAAATTATTAGTATGTTCCCTTTTTGTTTTAGGAGACAAGCGGCTGTGTCACGGCCGGCACCCAACACCAGAACAAGTGCTCGAATCCTGGTTCTGAGCTAAGCTTCACCAGTGGTGTGACCACCTTTGAGCTTCGGGAGGAGCCCTCAGCCTAATCGGGTGCCACCTGGTCTTACGAGAGGTTCAAGCAAGTGTTCTGGCAGGCAA
Organism: Xenopus laevis; assembly: GCF_017654675.1. Lineage (NCBI taxonomy): Eukaryota > Metazoa > Chordata > Amphibia > Anura > Pipidae > Xenopus > Xenopus laevis. The sequence continues at coordinate 128,650,573 of NC_054375.1, read as the reverse complement.
TGGGGCACGGCTGGTAGCTAGAGTCTTTGGGACCGAGGATCACGGTAACAGACAAGGATAAGGCAGAAGGATCGTCAGACAGGCTGGGTCGTGGCAGGCAGAAAGCAAGGGTCGTCAGGCAGGCAAGGGTCAAAACCGGGTATCAAGCAGGAAGGGTACAAGCAGAAGAGTAGTCGGATATCAGGCACAGGTCAGGATACAGAATTCAGGATGGTCAAGGTACAGGCTGGGTCAAACACGGATAATCAGATTCAAACAGGCAAAATAGCACAAGGCTTCAGAACAGAGCACCAGAAACAAGTTCTATCACGGGCAGTTTGCTGGGAGTGGAAGTGGCCTATTTATACCCTGTTTGGACGCCAAGGTTTTCGCGCCAAAATCGACGCACACGCGTCAGGATCGACGCGCGCGCGTCCGCGTCAAAATAAAGGAAACGAGACGCGGGCGCGCGCGTCCTAAGGAGGCAAGATGGTGGAACCACGAGGCGGGCGTCCCCGCGGCCGGCGTGGCGGGCGTCCCCGCGGCCGACTTACAGCACCCCCAATCCCAGGTAAAACAGATTTCCTTACATTACCCCCCTCTCTAGGGGGGGACACCGGACCCCCAGGCTTCCCAGGAAACTTTAAATGGAACTGCTTCCTAAGACGATCAGCCTTGATGTCATCAACTGAGACCCAGGAGTTCTCCTCAGGACCGAATCCTTTCCACCTAGTGAGGTACTGGAGTTTGTTACGTACCATTCGGGAATCAAGGAACTCCTGGATCTCAAATTCAGGCTGACCGTCAACTTGCACTGGAGGGGGAACAGAAGTAAGGCGAGTATTAGCGGCAGGTTTAAGTAAAGAAACATGAAAAGAATCAGAAATCTTGAAATTAACAGGCAATTTAAGGCGAACAGACGAAGGGTTGATAACAGTAGTGATGGGGTAAGGACCAATGAAACGGGGACCCAGCTTAAGGGAAGGAACCTTTAGCTTGATGTTTTTGGTAGAGAGCCACACCAAGTCTCCCACTTTATACTGGGGTGCTTCTCTACGTCTTTTATCAGCAGCCCTTTTCTGAGCAGAAGTAGCAGTAGACAAGGAATCATGTACCTGGGACCAAATCAAGGAAAATTGTTCGACAGAGGAATTAGCGGAAGGGACAGAAGAACCAGAATTAGAGAAGGAAAAGGCTTTTGGGTGTAACCCATTAACAACAAAAAATGGAGACTCCCCAGTGGAGGAGTGGGTAGCGTTATTGTAGGCAAATTCTGCCCAGGGTAACAGTTCTGCCCAGGAAGATTGATTTTCGGACACAAAACATCTTAAAAATTGCTCTAAAGACTGGTTCACTCTTTCGGTTTGCCCATTGGTTTGTGGGTGATAGGCGGTTGAAAAAGAAAGATCGATCCCCACTAACGAGCAAAATGCGCGCCAGAACTTAGAGATAAATTGAACACCTCTGTCTGAAACAATATTACTGGGAAACCCATGCAACTTAAATATATGTTGAATAAAAAGTTCGGACAAAGTTTTGGCAGATGGGAGGTGGGGAAGAGCAATAAAATGACCCATCTTACTGAATCTATCCACCACCACCCAAATTACTGTTTTCCCCTGGGACACAGGCAACTCCACAATAAAATCCATAGAAAGATGGGTCCATGGTCTTTCAG